>NC_037600.1:4915673-5522241 GCF_003073045.1 Pomacea canaliculata
CTGGACCTGGTGGGGAGGTCATGCAGAATCAGCCGTCTTTCAGCAGGTTGGTGCTCTGGACTGGCGATGGGGGAGTGCATGCAGATCCCAGCCCTGTTTTCAGCCAGGTTGGTGCTCTGGATGGCGATGGGGAGGTGCCATGCAGAATCCACCTGTCTTTCAGCGGTTGGGTGTCTGGATCTGCGATGGGGGAGGTGGCCATGCAGAATCCAGCCTGTTTTAGCCAGGTGGTGCTCTGCTGCGAGGGGGAGTGCATCAGATCCAGCCTGTCTTCAGCAGTTGGTGCCTCTGGACCTGGCGAGGGGGAGGTGCATGCCAGAATAAGCCGTCTTTCACCAGGTGGTGCTCTGGACTGGCGATGGGAGGTGCATGCAAACCGCCTGTCTTTCACCATTTGGTGCTCTGGACCCTGGCATGGGGAGGTGCCATGCCAGATCCAGCCTGTCTTTCACAGGTGTGCTCTGATGGGATGGGGGGGTGATGCAGAACCCACTGTCTTTCCAGGTTGGCTCTGACTGCGATGGGGGGTGCATGCAAATCCCAGCCTGTCTTCAGCAGGTGGTGCTCTGGACCTGGGATGGGGGAGGTGCCATGAAAATCCAGTGTTTCGCAGGTTTGGTGTTCTGGACTGGCGATGGGGGAGGTGCATGCAGAATCAGCCTGTTTTCCAGCCATGGTAGGTTGGTGCCTGGCCTGATGGGAGGTGATGCAGAATCCAGCCTGTCTTTCAGCAGGTTGGTGCTCTGACGTGGTGGGGAGGTGCAGCAGAATCCCACTGTCTTCAGCCAGGTTGGTGCTCTGGACCTGGATGGGGGAGGTGCATGCAGAATCCCAGCCTGTTTTTCAGCCAGGTTGGTGCTCTGGACTCGGCGATGGGGGGGGATGAGAATCAGCCTGTTTTCCCCAAGGTTGGTGCTGGACCTGGCGATGGGGGAGGTGCCATGCAGAATCCCAGCCTTCTTTCAGCAGGTTGGTGCTCTGGACCTGGCGATGGGGAGGTGCCATGCAGACATCCAGCCCGTTTTCAGCAGGTTGGTGTCTGGCTGGCGATGGGAAGGTGACCGATCCCGCCCTGTCTTTCAGCCAGGGTTGTGCTCTCTGGCTGGACTTGGCGTGGGAGGTCCATGCAGACCCGCCCTGTTTTCAGCAGGTTGCTGTGCTCTGGACCTGGCGATGGGGATGGTCATGCCAGAATCCCTCGCGCCTGTCTTCAGCCAGGTTGGTGCTCTGGACTGGCGTGTTGGATGTGTGCCTGCAATCCAGCCTGTCTTTCAGGCCAGGTTGGTGTCTCTGGACCTGTGCGTGGGGAGGTGATTGCCAGATCCCCAGCTGTTCTTTCGCCAGGGTTGTGCTCTGGACCTGGCGATGGGGAGGTGCCATGCCAGAATTCCCCAGCCCGTTCTTTCAGCCAAGGGTTTGTGTTCTGGATCCTGGCGATGGGGGAGGTTGCCATGCAGAATCCCAGCCCTGTCTTTCAGCCAGGTTTGGTGCTCTGGACCTGCGGATGGGTGGAGGTGCTTGCCAGAATCCCCAGCCCTGTCTTTCAGCCAGGTTGGTGGCTCTGGCCTCTTGCCATCCCAGCCCTGTCTTTCAGCGGTGGTGCTCGATTTGGGGAGGTGACAGAATCCCCAGCCCTGGCCAGGTTGGTGCTCGAGGATGGGGGAGGTGCCATTAGCAAATCCCAGCCTGTCTTTCAGCATGCAGTATGGGGAGGTGCATTGCCAGAATTCCCCAGCCCTGTCTTTCCTGCTCTGGACTCTGGCGATTTCAGATCCCCAGTGGTTGGTGTCTGACCGATGGGGGAGGTGCCAGGCCAGAATCCCAGCCTGTCTTTCAAGCCAGGTCGGTGCTCGTAGGAATCCTAGCGTATGGAGGTGCCATGCAGAATCCCCAGCCTGTTCTTTTTCCAGCCCAGGTGGTGCTCTGGACCTTGGCGATGTTGGAGTGCCATGCCAGAATCCCCAGCCCTGTCTATTCAGCCAGCGTTGATGCTTCTGGACCTGGCGATGGGGGAGGTGCCATGACAGAATCCCCAGCCCTGTCTTTCAGAGGTTGGTGCTCTGGACTGCATGGCGATGGGGAGGTGCCATTCGCCAGAATCCCAGCCCTGTCTTTTCAGCCCAGGTTGGTGCTCTGTGGACTGGCGATGGGGGAGGTGCCATGCCAGAATCACCCAGCCCTGTCTTTCAGCCAGGTTGGTGTCTGGACCTGGCGATGGGGGAGTGCATGCAGATATCCCAGCCCGTCTTCAGCAGTTGGAATGCTCTGTGTGATCCCCATGGAGGACGGTGCATTGCCAGAAATCCCAGCCCTGTTCTTTTCACAGGTTGTGCTCTGAACCTGGCGATGGGGACGTGCCATGCAGAATCCCCAGCCCTGTCTTTTCAGGCCAGGTTGGTGCTCTGGACTCTGGCGATGGGGAGCGTGCCATGCCAGAATCCCAAGCCCTGGTCTTTTCAGGCCAGCGTGGGCTCTGGACCTGGCGATGGGGGACGGTGCATGCCAGCGAATCCCCACCCTGTCTTTTCAGCAGGTTGGTGCTACTGACCTTTCATGCCAGTTCAGCCCTCTCTGGACTGCTCTGGGCGATGGGTGTTGCATGCCCCAGATCCCACAGCCCTGTCTTTTCAGCAGCCTGCCTGGGCGATGGGGGAGGTTGCCATGCAGAATCCCAGCCCTGTCTTTACAGGTTGGTTGCTCTGGACTGCGATGGGGCGGAGGTTGCCATGCCAGAATCCCAGCCCTAGCTGGTCTTTTTCAAGCCCAGGTTGGTCGGGACGGTGCCTGCCAGAAATCAGCCGCTGTTGTGCTCCTGGATCCTGGCGCATGGGAGTGCCTGCCAGCACAGCTGTCTTTTCAGAGATTGGTACAGAATCCCCAGCCCTGGACCATGGCGATGGGGGGCGGTGCCATGCAGAATCACCCAGCACTGTCTTTTCAGCAGGTTGGTGCTTCTGGACCTGGCGATGGGGATCAGGTGCCATGCCAGAAATCCCAGCCTGTTCTTCTTTCAGCCAGGTTGGTGCTCTGGACCTGGCGTATTGGGGAGGTGCCATGCCAGATCCCCAGCCCTGTTTTTTCAGCCAAGGTTGGATGCTTTTGACCTTTGGCGATGGTGAGAGGTGCCATGCCCAGAAATCCCCAGCCCTGTCTTTTTCAGCCAGGTGTTGCTCTGGACGCTGGCGTATGGGGGAGTTGGTGCAGCCATCCCCCAGCCCTGTCTTTTCAGCCAGGGTTGGTTGTCTTCTGGACTGCGTGGGATGGCGGGCAGGTGCCATGCCAGAATTCCCAGCCCGTAGTCTTTTCAGCCAGGTTGGTGCTCTGGACCTGGCGATGTGGAGGTGCCATGCCATGCCCCAGAATCCCCGAGCCCCTGTCTTTTCAGCCAGCCTGGTCTCTCAGCCAGGTTGGGTGCTCTGACTGGCGATGGGGAGAACCGTGCCATGCCAGAATCCCCAGCCCTGTGTCTTTTAGCCAGGTTGGTGCTCTGGACCTGGCGATGGGGGGAGGTGCATGCAGAATCCCAGCCCTGTCTTTTCAGCCAGGTTGGTGCTCTGACTCTGGCGATGGGGGAGGTGCCATGCCAGAATACCAGCCTGTCTTTTCAGCAGGTTGCCGTGCTCTGGACCTGGCGATGGGGGAGGCATGAATCCCAGCGCCTGTCTTTCAGCCCAGGTGTGGTGCTGAACTGGACCTGGGACTGGGATGGGGGGGCATGCCAGAATCCAGCCCTGTCTTTCAGGCCAGTTGGTGCTCTGGACTGGCGATGGGAGTGCCCATGCCAGATCCCAGCCCTGTCTTTTCAGCCAGGTTGGCTTTCTGCTCGATGGGGAGTGGAGCCCTGTTTTCAGCTGGCGACTTTGGGGGAGGTGCATGCCAGAATCCAGCCTGTTTTCAGCCAGTTGGTGCTCTGGATCTGGCGATGGGGAGGTGGGGGAGTCCCATGCAGCCCAGTCTTTCATCCCAGGTTGGTGTCAGATTTTGTCTTTCGCCAGGTTGGTGCTCGGCACTGGGATGGCGGGGAGGTGCCATGCCAGCATCCAGCCAGCCTGTCTTTTCAGCCAGGTTGGTGCTCTGAACTGGCGATGCGGGGAGTGCCATGCCAGAATCCCAGCCTGTCTTTTCAGCCAGGTTGGTGCTCTGACCTGGCGATGGGGGAGTGCATGCCAGAATCCGCCCTGTTTTCCTGTTTTAGCAGGTGGGGGAGGTGCTGAATCCCCGTCTTTCAGCCAGGTTGGTGCTGGCTGGGGACTGAAACCCAGCGATCAGCCAGGGGTCCTCTGGACCTGGCGTGCGCGGGAGGTGCCATGCCAGAATCCCAGCCTGTCTTTCGCCAGGTTGGTGACTCTGGACCTGGCGATGGGGAGGTGCCATTGCAGAATCCCAGCCCTGTCTTTCAAGCCAGGTTGGTGCTCTGGACCTGGCGATGGGGAGTGCCATGCCAGAATCCCCAGCCCTGTCTTTCAGGCCAGGTTGGTGCTCTGGACCCTGGCGATGTGGGGAGTGCCATGCCAGAATCCCAGCCTGTCTTCAGCCCTGTCTTCAGCCAGGTGGTGCCCCGATGGGGGAGCCCCAAATCCCAGCCCTGTCTTTCAGCCAGGTTGTGCTCTGGACCCCCCCCCCCCCCATGAGGGGAGGTGATCCCAGCCTGTCTTTCAGCAGGTTGGTGCTCTGGATTCCTCCAGCCCTGCTTGCCAGATCACCAGGTTGGTGCTCTGGATCCTGGGCGATGGGTTTTCAACCAGGTTGGTGCCATGCCATGGGGAATCCCCAGAACCCCTGTCTTTCAGCCAGGTTGGTGCTCTGGCTGGCGATGGGAGGTGCATGCAGAAATCCCAGCCCTGTCTTTCGCAGGTTGGTGCCTGGGCAGGTTGGTGCTCTGCTGGCGATGGGTGGTGTGATTGGAATCCCCGCCCTGTCTTTCGCCACGGTTGTGCTCTGGTGCATGGGGAGAGGTGCCAGAATCCAGCCCTGTTTTCAGAATCCCCAGGTTGGTGCTCTGGAACCTGGCGATGGTGGGAGGTGGCCATGCCAGAATCCCAGCCTGTCTTTCAGCAGGTTGGTGCTCTGGACTGCGCGATGGGGAGGTGCATGCCAGAATCTGTCCAGGTTGGTGGTCGGCAGGTTGGTGCCTGGTGGCGAAGGTTGGGGGGAGCATGCAGAATCCCCATGCCCTGAATCCCAGCTTCAGCCAGGTTGGTGCTCTGGACCCTTTGGGGGGGGCCCCGGAAAATTTTTTGGGGGGGGGGGGAGGTGCTGGGGGGGCCAGGGGAAAAAAAAAATCCCAGCGTGGGGGTAGGTGGTTCTTTCATGGCAGAATCACCCGTTTTCAGAGGGTTGGTGCTCTGGCTGATGATGGGAGGCGCAATGCAGAATCCCCAGCCTGTTTACCAGTTGGTGCTCTGGACTGCGAGGGGAGGTGCTCTACCATGGGGGGAAGCCTGTTTTCAGCATCCCCAGCGAGGGGAGCCTCCGCCCGTCTTTCAGCCAGGTTGGTGCTCTGGACCTGGCGATGGGGGAGGTGCATGCAGAATCCAGCCCCTGTCTTTCAGCCAGGTTGGTGCTCTGGACCTGGCGATGGGGAGGTGCATGCCAGAAATGCCCCAGCCCTGTTTTCAGCAGGTTGTGCTCTGGATGTGCGATGGGGTTTGAGGTGCCATGCAGAATCCAGCTGTTCTTTCAAGCCAGGTTTGGTGTTCTGGGCTGGCGATGGGGAGGTGCCATGCAGAATCGCCCAGCCCCTGTCTTTCAGCCAGGTTGGTGCTCTGGATTTCCTGGCGATAGGGGGAGGTGCCATGCCAGAATCCCAGCCCTGTCTTTTCGCAGGTTGGTGCTCTGGACCTGGGATTGGGGAGGTGCATGTCCAGAATCGCCCAGCTGGTTTTCAGCCTGGTGCTGGACCTGGCGTGCCAGAATCCCAGCCCCTTTTCTGTTTTAGCCAGTTGGTGTGCCTGATGGGGGGGATGGTGCCATGCAGATCCCCAGCCTGTCTGGACTGGGATGGGAGGTTCAGCCAGGTTGGGTTGCTCTGGACCTGGCGATGGGGGAGGTGCCATGCCAGAATCCCAGCCTGTCTTTCAGCAGGTTGGTGCTCTGGACCTGGCGATGGGGGAGGTGCCATGCCAGAATCCCCAGCCCTGTCTTTTCAGCCAGGTGTGGTGCTCTGGAACTGGCGATGGGAGGTGCCATGCCATCCCCAGCCCTGTCTTTCAGCCAGGTTGGTGCTCTGGACCTGGCGATGGGGATGGTGCCATGCCAGAATCCCCAGCGATGGGGAGTCCTGTCTTTCAGCCAGGTTGGGGGGAGGGCAGGTCTGCTGTTTCAGCAGGTTGCTCTGGACCTGGCGATGGGGGATGTGCCATGCCAGAATCCCCAGCCTGTCTTTCAGCCAGGTTGGGTGCTCTGGACCTGGCGATGGGGGAGGTGCCATGCCAGAATCCCAGCCCTGTCTTTCAGCCAGGTTCGGTGCTCTGGACCTGCGATGGGGGAGGTGCCATGCCAAATCAGCCCTGTCTTTCAGCAGGTTGGTGCTCTGGACCTGGCGGGGGAGGTGCCATGCAGAACCCAGCCTGTCTTTCAGCCAGGTTGGTGCTCTGACCTGGCGATGGGGGAGGTGCCATGCCAGAATCCCAGCCCTGTCTTTCAGCCAGGTTGGTGCTCTGGACCTGCGATGGGGGGGTGCCATGCAGAATCCCAGCCTGTCTTTCAGCCAGGTTGGTGCTCTGGACTGTCCAGCGATGGGGGAGGTGCCATGCCAGAATCCCCAGCCCTGTCTTTTCAGCAGTTGGTGCTCCTGGACCTGGCGTAGGGGGAGGTGCCATGCCAGCAGTTGTGCTCCCTGGAGTGGCAAGCAGATCCCCAGTCTTCTTTCAGCAGGTTGCGCTCTGGCGATGGGGGAGTTGCCATGTGCTCTGGACTGGCGGATGGGGGAGGTGCCATGCCAGAAATCCACCAGCCCTGTCTTTCAGCCAGGTTGGTGCTCTGGACCTGGCGATGGGGGACCTAGGTGCCATGCAGAATCCAGCGCCCCAGCCATGCCTGTCTTTCAGCCAGGTTGGTGCTCTGGCCTGGCGATGGGGAGGTGCATGCCAGAATCCCCAGCCCTGTCTTTCAGCCAGGTTGGTGCTCTGGACCTGGCGATGGGGGAGGTGCCATGCCAGAATCCCAGCCCTGTCTTTTCAGCCAGGTTGGTGCTCTGGACCCTGGCGATGGGGGAGAGGGCAGAATCAGCTGTTTCAGCCAGGTGGTGCTCTGGCTGGGGTGCAGAAAACCCTGTGCAGGTTGGTGACATGCTCTGGCGCAGCCCTGTTTTCAGCCAGGTTGGTGCTCTGGCCTGGCTGGATGGGGATTGGTGCATGCAGAATCCCCAGCTGTCTTTCAGCAGGTTGGTGCTCTGGACCTGGCGATGGGGGAGGTGCCATGCCAGAATCCCCAGCCCTGTCTTTCAGCCAGGTTGGTGCTCTGGACCATGGATCCCCGATGGGGGGAGGTGCCATGCCAGATCCCAGCCCTGTCTTTCAGCCAGGTGGTGCTCTGGACCTGGCGATGGGGAGGTGCATGCCAGAATCCCCAGCCCTGTCTTTCAGCAGGTTGGTGCTCTGGACCTGGCGATGGGGGAGGTGCCATGCAGAATCCCAGCAGCCCTGTCTTTCAGCCAGGGTTGGTGCTCTGGACTGGCGATGGGGGGAGGTGCCATGGCAGAATCCCAGCCCTGTCTTTCAGCAGGTTGGTGCTCTGGACCTGGCGATGAGGGGAGGTGCCATGCTCAGAATCCCCAGCCCTGTCTTTTCAGCAGGTTGGTGCTCTGGACCTGGCGATGGGATGGTGCTCCATGCCAGAATCCCAGGTGGTGCCCTGTCTGGGGAGTTTCAGTCCAGGTTGCCAGTTGCTCTGGACCTCTCTGGCGATGGGGAGGTGCCCATGAATCCCCAGAGCCAGCCCTGTCTTTCAGCCAGGTTGTGCTCTGGACCTGGCGATGGGGGTGCAATCAGAATCCCAGCCAGGTTGGTGCTCTGGACCTGGCGATGGGGGAGGTGCCATGCCAGAATCCCCAGCCCTGTCTTTCAGCCAGGTTGGTGCTCTGGACTGGCGATGGGGGGAGTGCCATGCCGAATCCCAGCCCTGTCTTTCAGCCAGGTTGGTGCTCTGGAGCCCTGGCGATGGGGGAGGTGCCCAGCCCTTGTCTTTGCCCCCCAGCCCTGTCTTTCAGCCAGGTTGGTGCTCTGGACCTGGCGATGGGGGAGGCTGCCATGCCAGAATCCCAGCCCCTGTCTTTCAGCCAGGTTCCCAGCCCTGGTGCTCTGGACCTGGCGATGGGGGATCATGCCAAATCCCCAGCCCTGTCTTTCAGCCAGGTTGGTGCTCTGGACTGGCGATGGGGAGGTGCCATGCCAGAATCCCAGCCCTGTCTTTCAGCCAGGTTGGTGCTCTGGACCTGGCGATGGGGAGGTGCCATGCCAGATCCCCAGCCCTGTCTTTCAGCCAGGTTGGTGCTCTGGACCTGGCGATGGGGGAGGTGCCATGCCAGAATCCCAGCCCTGTCTTTCAGCCAGGTTGGTGCTCTGGACCTGGCGATGGGGGAGGTGCCATGCCAGAATCCCAGCCCTGTCTTTCAGCCAGGTTGGTGCTCTGGACCTGGCGATGTGAGGTGCATGCCAGAATCCCCAGCCCCTGTCTTTCGCCAGGTGGTGCTCTGGACCTGGCGATGGGGGAGGTGCCATGCCAGAATCCCCAGCCCTGTCTTTCAGCCAGGTTGGTGCTCTGGACCTGGCGATGGGGGAGGTGCCATGCCAGAATCCCCAGCCCTGTCTTTCAGCCAGGTTGGTGCTCTGGACCTGGCGATGGGGGAGGTGCCATGCAGAATCCCCAGCCCTGTCTTTCAGCCAGGTTGGTGCTCTGGACCTGGGCGATGGGGAGTGCCATGCCAGAATCCCCAGCCCTGTCTTTCAGCCAGGTTGGTGCTCTGGACTGGCGATGGGGGAGTGCCACTGATCACAGGAATCCCCAGCCCTGTCTTTCAGCCAGGTTGGTGCTCTGGACCTGGCGATGGGGGAGTGCCATGCCAGAATCCCAGCCCTGTCTTTCAGTTGGTGCTCTGGCCAGTGTTGGTGCTCTGGACCTGGCGATGGGGGCATGAGAGTGCCATGCCATGGCGCCCAGGCCCTGTTCTTTCAGCCAGGTTGGTGCTCTGGACCGGCCGTGGCCGAGGGGAGGTGCCATGCCAGAATCCCCAGCCCTGTCTTTCAGCAGTTGGTTTGGCTCTGGACTGGCGATGGGGAGGTGCCATGCCAGATCCCCAGCCCTGTCTTTCAGCCAGTTCGGTTCTCTGGACCTGGCGATGCCTGTTTCGGCTCTGGACCTGGCGATGGGGGGGGGGGGGGTGCATGCAGAATCCCCAGCCCTGTCTTTTCAGCCAGGTTGGTGCTCTGGACTGGCGATGGGGGAGGTGCCATGCAGAATCCCCAGCCTGTCTTTCAGCCAGGTTGGTGCTCTGGACCTGGCCGATGGGGGGACCGGGTGCCATGCCAGAATCCCCAGCCCTGTCTTTCAGCCAGGTGCGTGAGGGCTCTGGACTGGCGATGGGGGAGGTGCCATGCCAGAATCCCCAGCCCTGTCTTTCAGCCAGGTTTTGGTGCTCTGGACCTGGCGATGGGGGAGGTGCCATGCAGCAGAAGCTCCCCAGCCCTGTCTTTGCACTGGACCTGGCGTATGGGGGAGGCTGTGCAGATTTCAGGTTGGTGCTCTGGACTGGCGATGGGGGAGGTGCCAGCCTGCCAGAATCAGCCCCAGCCCTGTCACTGGATGGATGGGGAGTGCTGCAGAATCCCAGGTTGGTGCTCTGGACCTGGCGCCCATGGGGAGGATGCCATGCCAGAATCCCCAGCCCTGTCTTTCAGCCAGGTTGGTGCTCTGGACCTGGCGATGGGGGAGGTGCCATGCCAGAATTCCCAGCCTGTCTTTCAGCCAGTTGGTGCTCTGGACCTGGCGATGGGGAGGTGCATGCCAGAATCCCCAGCCCTGTCTTTCAGCAGGTTGGTGCTCTGGACCGTGGCGATGGGGGAGGTGCCATGCCAGATATCCACAGCCTGTCTTTCAGTGGTGCTCTGCTGGCGATGTCGCCTGTTTTCAGCCCAGGTTGGGTGCGCTTCTTGGAGCCCGTTTTCCAGGTTGGTGCTGGCGATGGGGGGAGGTGCCATGCCAGAATCCCAGCCCTGTCTTTCACCAGGTTGGTGCTCTGGAACCTGGGCGATGGGGGAGGTGCCATTGCCAGAATCCCCAGCCCTGTCTTTCAGCCAGGTTGGTGCTCTGGACCTGGCGAATGGGGGAGGTGCCATGCCAGAATCTCCCAGCCCTGTCTTTTCAGCAGGTTGGTGCTCTGGACCTGGCGATGGGGGAGGTGCCATGCCAGACCACTCCCCGAATCCCAGCCCTGTCTTTCAGCCAGGTTGGTGCTCTGGACCTGGCGATGGGGGAGGTGCCATGCCAGAATCCCCAGCCCTGTCTTCAGCTTTCAGCCGGGAGCACGCCTCCCTAGACATTGCTGATCCATAGTGCCAGAGGATGCCTTGAAAGAGAAACACCTTGGCATCAGGGATTTTCAAGTTGAGGCGGAAATACACGAACTTTGTGTAAGCTGAAGATAATTTTTTTACATGTCCGCTGAAGCCTTTGGCAGCATGTAACAGCAGGTAATTTATGTCTTTTACTGAAATCATATATATTGGATTTATTATTACATCTTATATTCTTGTAAAATAAAGGACTTGTAAACAAATCCTAATTTGCTTTTGTTTTCCATTGAAAGAAAATTGTTATGGTGTCGTATCCTCATAAGTGTTTTAGCGAAACAAAATCATTTCATGTCTATTTAACTCTTTAGTTTGTCTCCCGTTTCTGTTTTTATTCTGTGCGTACGTGCGTGCTTGTTTGTGTGTGTGAGTGTATGTGTGTGCGTGTGCGTGTGTGTTGTTATATATTACAATTAAGAACCTAGGTTTGTCGATCATCAGAGGGTGGTGCTCTTGCCCAGTGGTGAAGCTAGGCCAACTCCCCACCCCGCCTTCCAGCCCCCTTCTCGCCGCGTTGACAGGGCTGGGCCATTGGTGTATGGTGCGCACTCCATCTTGGTCATGGGGGAGCCATGGGGCGCCAGGGTTGTGTCAGTGGGGTGTTCCCATTTACAAAATCATAGGAAAGGGAACGTTTTCTCAAACTGTCGGCTAAATATGAAGAAGTTTAAGTGTAGCCTGCAGATTCACCAATGCTAGAATGTCGTGTAGACAAAGTTTGAGCCATATAGCTAAACTGTCTGTGAAGTGAGTTTCGGAAAAATTAAGAACAGTTATAAAATTCAGAGAGATTTGGAAAATATATAGTTAGACAAACACAAAAATAGACAATAAAGACTTGAGGAGAATCTAACGTAAAAGAAGTTTGACAAAATAGAAAAGAGTATACGAGCTTTTAGATAATAATATGTAATAATTAGAATTATTGCAAATGTCAAGGAATTAAAAAGATATACAAAAGAAAACACAGCCCTTTGTTGTCTTTGTCGTGGATTGTCCCCAGTGTCGCCGCTGAGTTATGATATTTGAATGAAAAGTTTTGATGGAACATCTTCAAATCCAAGTAAATTCTCTTGCGTTTGTTTTCCTCCATAGTCTAGTTAACTTGGCCACATATTTATTAAGAAAACTGTAACTGATGTTTTGTAATTGTAACAGCAAATGGAGTAAAAATTCTGATTAGTACGTTTAAATAATAACGTACAAAAAGACAAAGAATAACAGAAAAAGAGAAAAAGAAAGGAATAAAGCACCAGACAACACAAGCTACAAACTTGCAAGTGGTTTTTGTGTTATTTTGCTGTTGTTGTTGTTGTTGTTGTTGTTGTTGTTGTTGTTGTTGTTGTTGTTGTTGTTGACGAATAGTTTCAGGCCCTCCAGCCCTGGTGGTGCATCATTTTATGTAGTGTAAACGTAACTTCTTCTTTTAATAGAATGGAAACGGAATGGAAACGATTGCAATTAACGTAACTACCGAATCCTAGAGCCGCCATGACCATAAACCGCAGACAGCCTGTATATTCAATGGCAACATACTTTAAACTCTTTTTGTTTTGCAGGGATGCTATCAAGTATTGTATAATGAAACTACAATGTATTGCACAGTTTAATAGTTTTTATCCACACTGTCTCGTGCGGCCCGCAGCACCTGGACTACAGTGATTTACACCTGTACAACTCGTGTGTGTGTTGTTATCGTCACGAAGAAGAATCTTCGTCGTACAGGCTCGCCCACCTGTCAGGCAGACCTCGCGGAGGTGGGGAGATGGAGAGGTGGCACTGGAAAGCTCAGCACAGCAATCAGGTGGTCCAGATGTTAAAAGTTCTATCAAAAACAAGACCTTCCGCCAAACATTCCATTACGCAAAGTGAATGGTTACAGTCCACTAGTCTTTATCACGTGACAGAGACGCTAGGTGTAGTCTGTAGGTAGGGCAACGGGTAAAAAATACGGGTGGATAAGTTTGCCACTGCTTTAGTGTGAAAGTAAGGAATTTCACACGTTATACGTGTTGATTTGTCATTAAAAAGTTTCTTTACAAATCGAGTGGCATTGTCGCCTGACTTTCCGTATGACTGCTAAATGTTTGGGCTGCATGTGTGCTGGGGAATGTCCGTCCCGAGGCAGAGCACGACAAACATTTATTGGTAATATGTAAGCCTGCCTAAGTTTATGTTTTAAATTTTCAGTTAAAAAAGAGAACTGAGCTTAACGTGCAATATTTTTGTTTATAAATGGTTCGTTTTTGGAGAGAGAAGAGGGCGCAGTGTTTGTCTTTAGCCAAAGGTGCAGCCCTCATCAGATCACAAGAACTCTGCGATTATTAACACCATGGTTGTGTCCCTGCAAAAGGTCTGGAGCTTTTTATCTGTGATTAACATCCGACAGGTAATCCTCCCCCATCCCTCACCATCTCACTTCACGCTGGACCCTTGCTGACTCAGCTTCCTGCTGATCGCGGGGGGGTTCAAACCCCGAGCTACCCACTGTGCAGGGGACGTCACCGACACGTGGAGCCTGAAATCACAACAACAAAAGGTCGACAACTGCCATTACATTCTATGGGAGTCATAATTCTCCTTCCCCCCATGCCACGGGTGCTCGCTGGTTAACTTCCTTCCGTAGTCTAGGATCTAAGAATATTGTTTTGTTTTGCTTTGTTTTGTTTTTGTTGTTCGTTTGTTGTTTTTTGTTTGTTTGTTTGTTTTTTTTTGTCTGTAAATTTTATTTTTGTTTTTGTTTTATATTTTTTCCCAAATTATATAAGGTCTCCATGTTCTAAAGTCCATGTTTTCTAAATACTGAGAACGTAACCTGTGTCGTTGTATATTCAAAACCACCTACTGCCTTTATTTATATATCTTGTTACATATCCTTATTGTGTAACGGTACTGGGATTGAGGTTATGTCAGCTTGAAGCCGCACCGATCGTGAGGTAAGAAAGCGCCTTTGCCGTCATGCAGCTGGCTCAACCAGCCACCCGGTTACTTCAGTCAGGGAGAACTTGCGTCAGCTGCCGCACCCAATATTCAAGTCTTCATCAAATTTTCATTTCGTCAGGCATCGCCAGGGTTTTCCTGATTGTGGTCTTCATCGATCCTTTTGATGAGAACTCCGCTGCTTCTGTGTACGGTGGCGAAAAGCAATAAACAAATCGAGATTATTATTTTTTTTATTATTATTGATTTCCAGCACGAACAGTTGTTTATTGGTTCGCTCATTCTCGGCAAAGATCAATGTGCGTTAATGCAACTACAAAGAATGAATAAATAATATGTTCACCTTCGTGGACGCTGACGTTTGGCTAACATAATGATGTGCTTGGAGAGCGCGCGCGAGGACACAGAATTACCTCTATAACTATAAAATATTTTGAATCTTAAATATTTTGAAATTACTCCGAACGGTACTTTGAGCATGACTACAATGAAGGAAAATAAATCTGCTAGTTGACTTTTGGTCTGAGCTGGTCTGGAACTGGAGTAGACTGAATGGACGGATGCAGAATGGACGTGTGTATAGGTGGACTGCTGTCTGTCTGCCGAGACCAACGCTTAGCCTCTCTGATGTTAGTCTCGGTGAGCCTTAACAGTGAATGTGACTAAACCGGAAGCTTTGCATACACCTGCCTCGTTTTAGTAGTAAATTGGAAAAAAATCGTCTGTTAGCCGTCCAGTAATACAAGTTAGTGGATGTGAAGAGCTACGCAAATGGCGACTAAAGAAAGGTAACTCCTAGCACATTCACAAATAATTGAATAAAGAGTTATGTATGATGAGGTATGCACCAGATAAGCAAGGAGAAATAAAATAATAAAAAAAAGGCTGAGATCAAGAAGAGTGATTAATCCTTCCTCTGATTTTTAGGTTTACATTTTGTTCTGGTAGTTCATGCTTCCACCTCGCTCGGCTGTCGTCTGCTTTTCCTTCTTTCCTTTGTCGATCTAACTTTTGACACGCAGGCGTGAACCACTCAGGGAAGGAGAGAGAGAGAAAGCCAACGAAAGACGACTCTGTACAAATTAGGAATTTCCTGCTTGCGGTGAGCTCAGGGAGTCCAAGAATTTGTGTCAATGTTCGTTATTTGTCGGGACGTTTTTCCTGTCGCCTAGGAAACCACTTCCGGACTAATAGCATGCGCGCAATTCCGAGCACAATAGCGGTGGTTGTGTCCAGCATCCTAAACTTTGTTGCCATGCAGGCAGGCAGACGACATTCGACACCCCCTCCTCCCGACCTTGACATCTAAAATACTGGGGTCAACCAGGGTTGTCAGCGGTTAAACCACGTCTGTAGGTGGTCCACCAGCGATTCGTATCGCCCTTGTAAGAACAGACTTACATTCCTAGGATTTTACAGCGAACCTTGGAATAGAACTGAGGTGCGTGTGTGTTGTGTTTGTTTTGTGTTTAATGCCATGGAAGCAAGTGTGTGTGTTGGGAGGGATGAGAGTGCCACAGAAAGAAGTTTGACAAGAAAATAATAGGACAACGATACGTGCGGGTACAACTATGCAGTGCGTGACTGTGTAACATGCAGGTGCACCAGCAGTAGAATGAAAGCACAACAAACACGACTTGACTAGTCGACGATGTCATCGACGATTGTCGTCCTCGAGCTTTTTGTCTGGAATTAGGAGACAGGGAACGGCCAAATGCTAGCCATCCACCACCACCACCACAACAACAGACATGCATAAATAAAAACACTTACACAGCAAGGAGGCCAGTGTATCTGTATTTCGCACGCTCGTCATACAAACAGTTAGCTGACGGACACAAGACAGGACAAGGACAAGGACATTGCAAACACGACGAGGGGAAAATGGCGCGAAGCCACGCCCAGTTCAGACCGGAAGCGCAGGATGGCTGTGACGTTGTGGTGTGAACAGCAGTTGATTCTTCGTAGTCGTCGTCGTCGTTGTTGTGGTTGTGACCCACGTCAGGTTGAGGGCCAGCGTCGCCAGGCCGTTGGGCGCGATGGTGACGTCATTCTGACGTCGCTGGTCGTTGACGTAGTAATCGAAGGTCAGGGTCTCGCCGGGTTCCCCGGCCAGGGTCAAGGTCACGCCAGTGGTGACGTTGACGAGCAGCACGCGCTGTGGCGAGAGTGGGACGAACTTGTTGACCTCGCCACACAGATGGACATCAGTCAGGCTTAAACAAAGTTTTAAAAATGGATAAATACGAGAAACCACCCAGTTGTTACATGTGCGCCCGATGTAGACTTGTAGTGAAATATGGATACAGGCTTACTATGCCATCTCGTTTATGCCACTTGCTCGGTCCCCGATGGCACCCCTACTCTCCTACTATGCACTTTTTTGTGATTGTTAAAAGGCACAAGTTGTGAAATTCCACGCAGTGCTTGATTATTATACTCTAGGGTAGTGGGACATGGCAGTTAGGTGGAGAACCTTGGATGGGGGGGGGGTGGTCGCTGGCGGGTGACAGTCACGTGACAGAGGGAGAGCGGGAGGGGTCGACTAGCGACCCGAATGACAGGAGACAGCTAGTGCCGCAGACGATTCTCGAGAGCTTTGGACTGTAACTTGAGCAAATAAAGCCGTTTTTACCCTTCCGTATTATGCCAAATAGTAGGGAGATTTGACTGTATAAACATGTTTTATATTATCTACTGCACGTGGTCCACAATAGGAGAAAAACTTACATGTCAAGTAAAACAATGCAACCTATTATTACTATTCTCTAAGTAATCTGCGATGAACTACTTTTCGTCTGTTCCATGTGTTCCAAATCTGCCATACTGTGTCTGACAGGTTTTTAATTCCTTCTCCTTGCTCTCTTGCCGTGACGTAGCCTTCGTAACTGGCTTAGCATCCCTTGCTCTCACTGTTCTGCGTGTTTTTCCTTTTATTTCTTTTTTTTTCTCTCTCTCTCTCTTGAATTTTGTCCGTATCAATTTTTCTATCTTTGATTTCCTCGACTAAAAAGATTATAAAAGGCACGATAGGTCAGTACACATGTAAGTAATACCAGGCCTTAAAACGTTCAAGTGTACTACAGTTTCTTATCACTGCTACTTTGCATAATCTTCCCCTGACTTATATATATATATATACTTTCAATAGGCGATGAGCTAGTTTATTATTACTGACAGTTTTCTTGAACAGATTACTAACCTAAGACTATTATTATTTAGCTGACTTAAATATACATCGAGAGAATTGAAATATTTCTATTCGATCCTCCAGACTGAGAAAAATAAGATACCGTCGATGACTCCCAATAGATGGTATCTTATACATACTTAAGTTTGTTATCCGTTTTCTGTCTACCTGCCTGTTTATATATAAATGTTTTGCACATACCGCCATGGACTGTGAGTGCCGTCGACACGTGGAAAAGACAAGGAAGGGTGGCTCCTCGCACCTCCCAGCATTCCTTGGGAAATGACAAGGGATGTCCCTGCGAGAAGTCTTGCCAGAAGATGGAGCTATTGTCACTGTCCACACTCCACAGCCTCAGATTCTTCTGGTTCTGTGTTGGAGAGAAAATCGCTGACATCAGTCTGAAACCTACAATAATAATAAAATAATATCTCTGGGGAGCGCTGCTTGCTTCAAGAACCTCGAGTTGCGAAAAGTCTTCGAGCATTAAAATAAGTGTTCATAGCCAGTGAACAGTATGTGAAGGTTAGACTGCCTATGAACAGCAGACCTGGGGGATAAGTGGGGTGTGTGGTTCCTCATGCTGAGGGTTAGTCGACTCTGGTATTTTACTTATGGTACTTCAGGCACAAATAAATATCAAGGTCTAACAAACCTACTGGAATCAAAATATTTATCTATTGTGACAAGACTACACAACAGACTACAGAGAGAAGGAGACGGCCATGTGTGAACTCATTTGAGGTAATTACAAAATTGCCTGCAGATGGAGACATCCGAAAAATGGGAACAAGATGCTGGATGGCGGCTGTGTGCGAGATGTTTGCAGGTGAGAGAGTCGGTGCTGGGAGAATGGAATGCTGGGATTGAATGCGACTTGCGTCAGTACACTTCTATTTTTGACGAGTGGGAGGGTGGCAGTAAGAAGGGGAAGGAGAGACAATGAAGTTGAGGTGGAGGTGGTAACGAGGCGGTGGTGCAGGGAGGAATCTTGAGAACGAACAGAGAACATGTGGTGTCAAGCAAGATGGACTGCAGATCACCCGTTTCCTAGGAAACGGCCATGAAGTGAATATTTATATTTGTTTGTCGGTGTGTCGCTGTGTGGATGCTACTTGTCAGGGAGAGAGACCCCTGTCTGTTCAGCGAAACCCTGCTCTGTGGCATTTCTTCCCCCGAATTGTTCAAGGCAATTGTGTGACAATGAACAGCTCGAGTGTGAAAGAAGAGGAATGGGTTTGTCACATTTTCGCTGTTAATCAGTCAGCAGCAGAAGAGCAGACAAATTTAGTCCATGAAACAGATTGATCAATTTATGTAAAATTCGTTTCTGACTTTACTAAAGTTACCACTGTCATGTGACTGCGGGATCTTGTTTTGGCGGTGCTTTTTAGTGTTGTGAGGTTAAATTCTGAATGGCGAAAAATAAAAAAAGGGGAACTAAACGCATTCCAGTGAAGTGAGTGGAAGTCTGAATGCTAAATAGTTAAGTAACGCACCTCAGCGCTGTCTCAGTGGTGTAACCGACAAAGAATGTTAGGTAACATAGCTATTTCTTACGAGTTCTTACGATGAATACAATAACTTACTTTAAAGAGTCGCGGAAAAATCATTTCCGGGGTGACCTTGTAGCCACCGCTGGTGTTGACAGCAACAATGATACCCTGGTGGTAAACTCCTGTCTGGTTGCCAGCCACGCTAATGGTGGACAGGGACTTCCAGACATGCCGGGTGGCGGCACTACCCGACGAAGCATCTAGCGCTGATTTCACGATGTGGTCGTCAATAGCAACAGCGGGAGTCGATGGCCTCAGCACCACTCCATCACTTCGACAACACCTTCAATCAATCAATCAATCAATCAATCAATCAATCAATCAATCAATCAATCAATCAATCAACTGACTTGCTCTCCCTTATGCTCTGAGGTGGGTCAGTAAGTGGCTCACCAGGCAAGAAGTGAAGATTTGATGGCGTCAGCACTGTCTCCCACAGCCACCAGCCCCGTGCTGAGTGTGGCCACAAGAGCTTGTAAAATGGGGTTTCGCTCTTCGCTGCCTGTACGAGACACACTTTTAAATACATATATAGACAAATATACAAACACATTTTAAAAGACACAGAAATATTTAAGAGTAAATATACTGTATAAAATATATTTTAAGTCATATATTTTTACAAACATAAAGACAATTGTATTTTTCCCAAAGGTCAATTAGGATAATTATATATAAGAGAGAGAAAGACAGCTGCACTGCAAGGCAATGGTTGCCTGTGTTTGTATACATATACACACATATAAGTGCTTGAAAAATACAGATGGTGCAACTTAATGGAGGAGGTTAACAGCGTTTAGAATACGTTTACATTGACAGGTGACCACATCCAGGGGCCTGAACTGTTTAGAGTAAATGAGCGGTGGTAGAAAATAATATGTTTTTCCACATTATACCAGGATGAGGATAGCCAGGCTCCTTGCTTTGGCTCCAGAAGGTGTCCTTAAAAGGCGCTATCCTCAGGGCCGCTGGCAGGAGGGAGGCGAGGCCGATGTCCCACTGCTGATGACTGTCGATGGTGCTGTACCGCTCACTGACGCGCACCTGCCGTGGGGAGTGAGACAAGATTGACGATGATTCTGTGAACTATGATATCAGGAGATCGAGCCTGGAAGGGGTGGGGGAGTGGGAAGGGGAAGAGGTGGGTGTCAAGAAACCCAACGACTGTGTAAATTAAGGTCACTGAATGCTCTACCAATAACCTCTCCGAAATTTTCGATTGATTGTGAAGGTGTATAATTTTTTTTACCTAATAAGCAATGATTTTTTTTTTCAGTCACAACAATGCACCATACCTGCGTCACAGCCGGAAGTTGCGCAGCCGCCAGCAGCATGCTGGGAAGTGCCTGACTTAAGGTCAAAGTGACTCCGGCCTGAACAGCGGCCTGAGAGACGTTTGTGAGCCACTCACTGGCGAGTTCTGCCTGCTTCTGAAAGTCCGACACCCCGCCATACTGGTCCGACATGAAATCCTGTGAAAATGTTCTACGTTTAGGTATGCCTACATGATGTGTGTGTGAGAGAGAGAAAGAGGGAGAGAGGCTGTGTGTGTGCGAGAGATAGAGAGAGAGAGGGAGAGAGAGCATGTGAGTGGGAGGAGGAGAGAGAGATATAGGACACACAAACAGATGCTTGTCCCAACTACATACAGCCCAAAAACTGAGTGCGACTTACATAGTACACGTGCGTCACATTGTTCAGACTTGCGTTGTTAAAAAGGTCAGCCCAAAATTTCTGTGAATGACAAATAGAAGAAATAAGAAGTCTCTGGATAATTCACACTTGATTTTCTTCTCATAAAATACGTTTGAACTGTCGAATAATACACAGAAGCAAGGTTCATAATTTTAAAATGTACCTTATCAAAGAAGTATACAATGTGATGTATTAAATATTTATAACATAACGCCCGTATTAAGTTCAGATTTTAGTCAGATAGTTAAAGTGAGCAGCACGATTTTAAAGAGGAGGCAAACCTGTTCAGTCGGCAACGAGTAGTCACCATCGACGAGGAAACTGTAGGATCCGTTGTTTTGTTCGGCATAAGTCGTGTTCGATGACCTGTCAGAAACAAACGTGGAAGAAAGAAAAATATATGAGAAAGATTTCAAATACAACAAAAAAAAAAAAAAAAAAAAAAGAAGATAGAATAAAAGCGACGAAGAAGGTTTGAGAACTAATGCTAGCATAACGAACTTAAGCAGCTTACCATGCGGAGCAGACGACCACGAGAGGCTGTTCAAAGTTCCTGCAGATAGGAAAGTGAGAAAACAAATATTTACATCATCGGAAAACGCATCAGTCTTAATTTAACAGCACCTGGCTTTGTCAAGTGCAGAAACTTTTGTATACATCAGTCTCTGAGTGCGAGCTCTTGTAATAAAACTAACAAAAAAAACGAACGGTAAGACGAAAATATGTGTTCTCCTTGAATGTTAGTGTTGTTGAAGTTACAAAGAAAACACCCAGAGTTCTCAACGAAAATTTTTTTCACCAACGCTAACTTGGGAAAAATAAACAAGAATTTACCCAAGACCGTCAGGCAGAGAGTTGTTGTTTGCTGCCCACGTGACGATGGCTTCCGTTCTGTTAGCCTCAGACTCGTACCACCAGTTGTCTAACTCCAAAAACCTTTACGAAACAGTATATATAATATATATAATAAACTTACGTACTTTAACAGCTGATAGCTCATCTGATGTTTCTTTCTTTTCTGGCTTTAACCAGTTGAAATTAATAAACGCTAACCCTAACATAAGCCAGTAAATAAACTTTGAAGAAAGGACATTTCATCCGAAATCCTACAGAAAATTTGAAAACGCATTTAAAATACAAATTCTCTTGATATTTGATTCCATTGCTTTGAGATATTGGCTTGAACCAGAACAGATGACAGTTTCCAAATAGGCCGTGGATTCTATTATGTGTGTGTGTGCGCAGTGAGAATGTGTGCAAAGTCTGTCTTTGTGTGTGTATGTGTGCACACATGCACCAACATCACTCATAAATCTATTCACGGTCGCACTCACACACACACACATACAAGTGCGCACTGACCCGAAAGGAACACGTTGGATTTTAGCCTTTTTCTCCACTTCCAGGATAACATCTTCATAAGTAGTATTCTGCCCAGTATTGTCATAGTAGAAAGAGCCTGTAATAACACGTTTCCAATAAAATAAAGTTTCTGTTTGTAACTTTCATTAGGATTTTGTTATAATATTTATTTACTCACTGTTGAATGATGATGATGTCACATATTAGTGTATATTAACCACATAATCTTGACATTCAACAATAGGTGTCCACATAAGAAATTAAGCTACAGACTGAGCACCGCGACCCGACGTGACCTCGCGTGACCTCACCTGGCCCTGTCCAGTATCCTACTTTGTCCAGACCGCTTGACCAGTGGCTCGCCGGAGCCCCTTGTCCTGAGTATCGACGCATGGCATCGCCCCAGTCTTCAAACACCTGATTAAACACATGCACGTGTTACTGCTTGACTCAAATTTCAAAGAAAAATCGAAAGTTGACAATAAAATCACAGGTAGAGGAGTAAGATGAAGAAAGCCACCCGGGCAACTCCGCGCACCCTGCCTAACTATAAAATAATTTTACGTTTATGAGACTTCACAAACCCTGATGCATGTTACAAATCCTCTTTCAATTATCCGACATCAGACAGCTTATTTCCCCACATTCGTTGACTGCTTTAATCTTTTGAAAGCGTGAATTCTCACTTATTCACTCACTCCTCACACTTTGTTTCTAAGGTTTGTTTACCTGGCCCACGCCGTACGGAGAATAAACCAGAATGACCTCAGCCTTGTAACCCGGGGGAAGGGTCTCGATGTCGCGGTCGATTCCCCAGTAAGACTGGCCATCAGTGCCTGTGCCAGTACTAGGCCAGTGACGGTGCCATGGTGACAGGGTCATGACCTTGGTCAAAGGTGAGATGATGACAGCTTCAGAGCCGCTAGCGTTGAACAGGCACAAGGGACCTGACGCCTCTCGGCCGTCTGCTACAGTTTGTTGCCATGGCTCCCACCTAGTAGCACAGGGGGGCATGGGACACGTGTCACAAAACCGGATAAGACGGAAGCCATGGAATCAATTGTATCAGAATCAGTGGAATCAATGCGACATTAATGGACATGAGTCTTCTCCATCTGTGATTTTATATTATTTGTTTTGTTTTGTTGTTGTTTTGTTTTGTTTTGTCTGCGGTCAGTCGGTACATCTATCATGTGTTATGGATAAAATAATGTTTTTTTCCCTTTCAAGAATATTTGTTCTTCTTGCCTTTCTTTGTGTCGGTCCATCATATGCTGTGAAATTCCTATATATCTTCTCTAATGACTAACATTTAGTCTGCTCTCGAACCCCATCTTACCTTTGGCCTCTGCCACAAACTAGTTCAGGGTGAGTAACTCTGACATCGACTTTTGAAAGAGTTTGACGCAGTAGTGCCCCTTTACATAGTCTTCATCGGTCACTCGCCTCAACAGTTGAAATGCTGCTAATACTGCTGCTGCATGCTGCCACCACTACTGTATTGCAACTCCAGTAGCATTCTTTGATGCTACTGCTAAGACCAAGACTACATCACTATTATTTCTCACCTAATGTGAAAAACTTTAAACCTAGTTGGGTTTTTTTTCTGCCACCTATCAGCAACCACCTCGGTGAATGTACTAGCTGGCCAACTGGGTTCCTTTTCATCATTTATTTCTGCTTTCATTGCGCTACATTTTCAAAAGGATGCTGCCTATCTTACCAGTACTAGAAAGTTATCATTGCTAGCACATACAATAAGCAAATCAGGAAGCAGATGGCAGACACCAACCTTCCTTTCCTGACAGATCTGATCCCGTCCAGTGGCCCACTGTAAGTCAGATACCCGGATGGAATATAACCTTGAAAGACAAAATCCCATTGGAAACCGGGGTAGCCGCTGAGAACTTTTCTTTTGTCGGGAACTCCTGTGTTGTTTAACCCATCCGGAAATGCCTGTATATCATACATACGTTCGTGTGTAGGTACACATGTACATGATGCATTCATATATATATATTTGCATGTATGATGCATGTGTAATACGCATACACGCACAAGTGCATTGACCACTGTACGGACGTAAAATCAAAACTGCAGGTGCGTGGCTCACTGAGTGAAAACAACAATGGAGTCGTAGGCGCGGATAGTCAGGAGCAACCGAGTGATGTTAGCGTAGTAAGTGTAGCTCACTCCCGTGTAGGAGCCCAGGGCGTCCTTCCCATCAGCCCACTCGGCGTCGGTCAACACCAACGGCGCATCCATGATGGGGAGCATACCCGGGATGACCACAGGGGCCTGCACCCCATACCGTACGCCGTCCGCCACCAGGAATGGGGTGGTGCTGGTAAACCACGGCTTGTTGCGAACTCGGATCCCGAACGACCCATCGTAGGTCAGCGTAACGTTGAATTCTGCGGCGGAGAGTAAAAAAGGTCACACAGAGACATACATACTTACATACGGAAACATCCCCTCCCCCCAAAACTCCCTATCCTCGACAATTTACTCTCTTCACAAATCATGTTAGCTGCATTAATCTTAAATACCCGGGGTCACCCGAGTAAGGTCCCATCTACTGATAGACTATCAGTGCACGGAACGTTTAGAGTGGTTCAGTTTAAAGAAAATAGGCGAAGGAGGTGGGGGTAGGTGGGTGAGAGGGCAAGAAACAGCTCTGACCATTTGTAGTAAATGTAGACGTACGCACTACACGCACACACATTTGGTTTATTATTATTATTACTACCTAGTTGTAAAAGCTGTTTAAGATAAAGCATGGACCTCACCATATTTATCTTTCCGACCGTCTTCCAGCATTAATTGTAAAACCTGAATTTCGGTGCTGAAGCTAAAATGTCTGCTGTCTCAAAGTTTAGTCAGCTTAGCCATCGCCGTGGATATAAAGTCCTCCAGCTGTATCCCGTTCATCCGATGCAAGATCCGGTGTGTTACCACGACTTTGCTCTTGTCCATCCTGATCTCCATCCCGTATGCGCTGCACTGATTTCCAATGCCTGGATTTCCTTTCCGAATCGTCAGAGTCAGCGTTTCACATCCGTATGTTGTTTTTTAAAGCCTAAGCTTAGAATTCGCTAACCATCTCTGAAATAAACTCATTGCTAAGCACCTTAGTGTGGCAGTGAATCCACTAACTGTCTACTTCATATAATTCTGTCTTAGACCCTGTAAAATATAGGTGTCTGGACAGCGTTAAGGCAGTTGTCTGCACTTTATGAAAGAAAACTGCGAAAGTTTGTCTGCCTCCACTCAGTTTTTCCCAGAGTTCAGCCCCGCTGTTTGATTCCTGATTCATGTTTATATATATATTAACCGACAGGCGCACGGATGGGTTACGACAAACAGAAGCTTACCTGGTACGGAGGAGACAGCCTGGACCGGAAGTGACGCACAGAGCATGAACGGGAGGAGAGAGATGATGAACTCCATTTCGCTGCAGATCGAATGGCAGCGATCGTGCGAGGGACAGTTGCTGTTAACTGTACCAACACACTGACAAGGATCATCAGTTTTGTTTCAGGCCAGTCATCACGCGACGAGGACAAAGTCTGTGTTGTTCAACTCACTGAAGATTAGGACCGACAGATATTGCGCCATGCAGCCGTCAACACACCTTGTCCTCATGCACTTGTGTGTTGAGGTGTGAGGCCGGCAGCTCGGCGAGGATTTGTTTAGACTCTCGGCTCATATAAGGAATATCAGGAAAAGTTACGATGGGTATAAAGACGGGGATGGGTGTTGGAGGAGAGGGGTAGGAGTTAACTGATGTTTTAAGCCGAGTAAGTAACTAAGTCTAGATCACGACCGATCAGCCGACCACATAAACAGGTTTCACGTGTAGAAAAAAAAACAATTGCCCCAGCCGACTTTGAAAGGGACTGTAAAGCTGGGCGCTCGGTAGTTTAGTAGGTTAGCCAGTTTTCAGTGTTTTAAATACTTTAAAAAAGTAAGTAAATTGAGTTTAAATGCCAGATACCAACTTTCTGAATCATGTCCAACGTTTGGATTGCAAAACAAATAGAACAACAACAGCATCAGCAGCAGCAGCAGCAGCAGCAGCAGCAGCAGTAGCAGCACCACCACCACCACCACCACCAACAACAACAACAACAACACCGTTTTGTTCAGTCTCATTTCTTCAGAAAAAATAGCTCCAGAAAACTGTTAATTAAAACAGTGATATTTATTATATTGAAGTTTCTTTTCTTGATGAATAGAATGCTCCCAACAAAGAAAACAAGCAAAGTGACTACTTTGCATTAAAAATACTGCACTTTGTTCATTTTGTTCATTATAATTATCGAATACTATCTTAGATGAATAAAATAAACCATGAAGGAAGATGTTAAAGCAGCAATCTTTTTCCGCCAGTCCGTGCGCGTGTCCGAGCTGTGACAGGTTCCTCTAATAACAATTACCACAACCAACAGTTCTGTTACCAAGGCCAGCTATCGTTTTGACCAGCCAACAAAATTCCAGCAAAATCAACAACAAACATATGTCGGGGAAGATTAGTGTTTGTGAAAATGTCAGCCTGGTCCTTGGGATTCATCTTTCTATCTCTCTGTACAGTTGACCCGCATGTCGTAAGTGTTGAGTAGCCACGTGATTAGAGGATCTGATGATGGCGGAGAGGCGAGGCTGAGTGATGACTAACGGTTGGTGGGCAGGGAGGGAGGAGATCACCCTGCGATCACGAGTCCGCCCAGTTTTTCCAGAAGGCGCTCCATGACCTCGTCCGAGGACTCGGTGACCAGCAGCTCCATGCGACCCTGCTCCTTGTCCTTGAAGGTCTCTGCGATCAGCTTGGCGACCTCAGTGTGACCTTTGCCCGCCAAGGCCACGCCGTTGACCTCTAAGATCACGTGACCCACCTTCAGCCCTCCGGACTCAAACGCTGACCCGCCGGGCTGGAAGCCAATAGCCCGATAAATAAATTGGTAAGATTAATTTAAATAAATAATAACACAGAAAGTAGTTACGTATAAACATATTATTAATAATAGCAATGATTATCGATAATAAAAACACTGGCTAACAATAATATGTTGTAATAGAAAAAAAATTCAGCCACAGGTTAAAGAATACACGATGTAAATCAACACGCGTTAATATATAATTGTAAACAAATGATTGCAAAAGATCAATCATACTATGTTTAATTACAGTACTTTTAAGCATGAATATTTTAATCGTTAGGTTTATTAGGTCAAACAACGAGCGTCAATGACTGTACTACCTACCGATTCATCTTTCAGACTAACAGAGTGAAAGAGAGAGAAGAACAGACTGACAGAGCGAGAGAGAAACTAGAGAGTGAACGAGGAATATGTGTATGAGAGAGAGAGCGCAGAACAAAAGTTGAGGCAAGCATATACCAGTTACTAGCTCCTTGTTATCAGCTCTAACCTGCACGCTGATGACTCTAGGAAGAGGTTGTCGGGTGTTGGCGCCGCCCTCAATGGCCACCCCAAGGGTAGGCTTGCAGCGGTAGATGTAGACCACCTGCAGGGGAACATCTCCGTATTTTTCACGCCCTCGATGCTTCAGCTCCTCCTCCTGCAACAGAGACAGGTAAACGGTACTCACAGGTGAGCACCCGATAGCTTACTGGCCGTAAGGGACAATGAATGTAAGTGGCCCACCGTGTCTAGGGCCGAGAACTGGAAAGTCTAGCGATCACAGGTACAAAGACGACCTCTGTCCTACCATCTGAACAGTGTACCTTCCTCTCTTCCTCCATCATGGCAAGCTCCAGCGGCGTGTACACTTCCGGTCGAGGAATGTGGAACGTGGAGAGCTCCAGGCACCCATCCATGCTGTTGAGATCACATTTTCTTCGTGCACCTGTTCCTCGGATTGCTCTTTCGAGTAAAAAAAATGCTTTTTTAATTAGATTTTCTTGGCACAACAACTTTTTGTCTCCACCTTTTCTTTTAATCGTCAGGCTTGTTTGTATGTAACAGCTGTTCTTCCCAGCTGTTCTTCTGCACAACAAGTGTTCTTCACAGCTTGACACAGCTGTGTGTGCGAGTGCGAGGCACAAAGACAAGACTGAGAACAGTGCACTTGCCTGACGCTTGCATCCAAGTATCAGCAGCTGCTGTCCTGATTCTCCAGACAGAATATTCACATTTCTGATTTGTCAGCAGCTGCCTAGGACGATCGGTTCCACGTGACGTCACCAGACCTGGGTGTGGTTCCGCGCATGCGTGGTGATGTTCCAGATCTTCTCTGTCATGACTTCCGCACGAGCGGTGGAGCGGGGAGATCAATATCAAAGCAAAGAGCACGTGATAGGCAAGCACGTACACAAAACACAAATATTCCTGTCAAGACTTTGCACCTGGTGCAGTCGACCCATGGAGTGTGGTGTGACGGTGTACCCGGCTCTTTACGTTACCAGTTCACGGGTGGTCGAAACATTTTCAAGCTCTGCATCACAGCCAGGCAGGGTTTGATTTTGGTTTGTTTATTGATGTGGTTTGAAGGACAGCCAGCTGTGAATTTTTTGACACGTCAGATTGGATCCCAAAGTGAGAAATAAAACAAAACTTCTATGGCGTCGGAGATTCTGTTTCCGTAGAAACGATGCAGATACAGTGTCGAGAGAAAAGTACTGTCTCGAAAGTGATCAATAAAAATGACTCGTCGTGTTAGTGGATCTTTAAATTTTAAAGCGTTCAGTAACACTTCTCAACGCACTCGACCATCGCACTCGACTCTCGGATTCATCAACATACCAAGCGACATTACCATGGAAACCACGCCTTGTTAACTTTACATCAGTCAGCTCTGCAGTAGTTAATTGCGAGGCCACGTTACCATCACGTACGAATCACGTTATTATCACGTCGAAACCGCGTAAGAATCACGTTACCATCCCGTTGTCATCACAGCTGACTGGCACGGCAGAACCCGACAGGTCATACAGGTAAAGGTCAGCAAGATCAAGGATATGGCCAACGGACGAACAGGTAAACAAACGGACTGGACACGAGTCCAGCACCGAAACAGTAGGTCCATTTTGGGATGGTAAACAAATCTACAAGTGGTAAACAAATCGACAGCAAGTGAGACAGATCCGACTGCTGCGTAGAGAACAGACAGGTAGATCATTAACACACCATGGCAGTTGCGTCAATTCCAGAAAAATGCAGCTCAGAACACGAGGGCGTGGAAAACCATTTAAGTGCTCTGCGCATGAGAAAGCTAGTCTGCCATCTTTGTACTTCTGCTTCTGCCTCAGAGAGCTCATGTTGATTGGAGAAGGTAACTGACCTAAGTCTGCGACTGTTTCTACTCATTCAATCCAAGCATGGCAGACCGATTTTAATGCGTCCTTTGAGGGCGTCCAGTGCAGTACTTAGCAACTCTGTCGTTTAACTGATTGTGGCCTTTACACAAAACAAACTAGTTGTCAGTGCGAACGTTGTAGGTTACGATTTTTAATATATCTTTATTTTTTTAATGTTTTTAATTTTGTTTGCTTTGGAGAGTTGTCTCTCTTGAGTGAGTGAGTGAGTGAGTGAGTGAGTGAGTGAGTGAGTGAGTGAGTGTGTGAGTGTGAGAGAGAGACTAGTGGGCAAGTAGAATAACTCACCTGACTGAGGTGTCCAGCGCTGGTCCCAGTCCCGGCGGCTTTGCCAGCCTCTCCGCTAACTGACCCACCCAGGGCACCCGTCCTGTCAGACAGAAGGTGAGCAGCAACGCCTGTTTCGATATCCACAGGACTGTCTTGTGAGATGGTCACCCTTCACACGCCAAGTTTGAAAAATATTTGTTACTCCAGAAATAGCGGTCATCGGAAAGAGGGACAGAGTTGGGGGAGGAGGCGGTATGTATGGATGCACGATGTGTGTGTCTATGTGTGTGTGTGACATCGATATAATGGTAAATAATTACACAGAATAAGTAATCAACTCCATACTCTGTCTAAATGTAATAATTACACACAACAGATAGCCAATCCAAGAAGCAATAATTACACAGAATAAATAACCAATCCCACACTTGGTCTAAAGCAATAGCTACAAACATTTATCACAACAACAATATCCACTAACCTTTTGCTTTGTCGATTGGGGTTATATCTGGGCCTTCTTGTACGCAGTGCATAAAACATACAAACAAATAAATGCACTTTATAGTTTTTATTGAAACTTTTAATTACAGAACTCACTGATATCTTTAGCAGTAGATCAGTTAGCACACAAAAAATCCTATTGTTAATTACAAATAGTTGAATGATTTAACTCAATTTTTTTTTGCTTGGTATTTATAGAAACTGTCAGCCGATCGAACTCTTCAAAAGGGCAGACAAGAAAAATTACCGTTGTTGTAGATCATACGCTTGTTTGTCTTTGTATCGACCACAGGGTTCGTGGCGGCGTCAACACTGACAATTCTTATTGATCAACACACGTGGGTGTACAGCTGGTGATAATAACAGTCTGAGTCCTGTTTTCCTTAGCGACAATGACCTCCTCTCTATCCTCCCCGCCTGAGAACGACAACAATGACCCCTCTCCCCTCCCACCTTGCCCATCAATAAACAAACTTAGGCGAAGGTTAGCATTGCATGTTTACATGTTTACATGTTATACTCACCCGTCTAGACCAAAGGTGTGAGGAGGATGCTGGGGCTGATGGCTGTTCACATCGACACCACTGTCATCGCTTGGGTCGTCGGTCTGTAGAAAGGAAAGCAAGTCAGGATCAGGAGTCAGTTGTCTGTGTTTTGCAGTCAGGACTTGACCTGTGAACCATGACCTCAGCATCACTAACCTCACACCCAGTCTCGCCTCTCACCTTGACCCTGGGATGAACCTCAGCCTTGACGATCGAAACACGAGCTGCAGGTTGAGCAGGGGCAGGTCCACCCGACGATGACCCATGTGTGCCAGGAGAACGTGATCGGGACCGCCCCTGACCTTTGACTCTTCTAGCTTGACCTCTCGTAAAGGGCACCGGTCTGGTGATCAAAGGACTGGCTCTAGTGGCAGTGCCATTCTGAAAAGATGACGATCATCATCAATTATCATCAATCATCCACCTATCCCTCCTCCTCCTCCATCATCAATCATCCATCATCATCATCATCCAGCAACATCTCTACATAGATACGACACTCACGTGACGAACTTCCGGACTAGGCGAAGCAGAAATCCCAACATCAACCTTATGTGAATAAGGAATGTGTTCACCGCCCGAACTCCACCAAGCTGAACAGATAAGAAGATATTAACCCTTTCTTCAGTATTTCAAGGAATCAATCACCTTGCTTTCACCATTCATTTCACACAGTCGAGGAAAAAGACAAAAGACAAACTGCAAGCGAAATGTGGATGCGCGCGACATGAAGACCTTTAGCTTGAGAACTATTTTAAAAAATAAATTTTTCTGCAAAAAATTAAATCCGTTTGTGAAGCTCTTCTATTTATAGCATCCATGACTGGTACAGACCTCCTGTCTGGATGAAGCTGAAGACGATTTCGTGCCCAACGGTTCCATCATCGTTGGTTTGATCGCTGGCTTTGTCTGCTGATTGGATCAGAACAGTGAAATCAAGAGAAAGCTGTAAGAATGACAGTTTACTGGACACTAAAGCACAGTAAATATGTATTATACAATGTAAAGCTTATTTCCGTCTCTATTATTTGACATTCAAAAATTTAATATCATTTTTGGTTAAGGACCGGGTTTAGTTTCGTACCAAACAGTGTCGGATGTAAGACTGAGATTGCTTATGGTGAGAAACCTTGTGATTTTAGCATCAATTATAAACTTGGACTAATTGGGGGAACAAGGGAGACAGACACATGCTTACCGTCGTGGAAAGAGAGTTCTCATATTCATCTCATCAAGAAAAGCATCGCCGCTGTCCTCTGACATTAGGGAAACGGCATCAAAATCAAGTGTTTGGTTTGTATGTCTCTGTGGGAGAAAGCAGCAACATTTAAAGCTTGAAAAACAAACTAAAATATTACCTACCACAAAGCCAAGACAAACCAATAAGTCAATCAATCAGCATGTAAAATAAAACTAACAAAAGCACAATCAAACCCGATAACTTTCAAAAGCCATGTTCTATACACCTCCAATTTTGTAATCTTTTTAAAATGGAACATTCAGAGTATGAAAAATTGTGGAAAAAAGTAAGAAATAGTTAAGTAAAAAAGAAATTGCCAACGTTGATAAAATATATATTTCGTGTGAAACAGACCGGTGAAAAAAAATTGAGCGGCTATGGTCCATTAAGTTATCTATCTTGACAATGAACGTTGGGCTTTATTCACCTTTCGTCGGTTGATAGAGAATTGAGGAATGTGATCTTACTGATTCATGCAACAATAGCAAATGAAACATTTTGTTTTTGTCTTCAAACTGAAAAAAAATCCCAACCGAACTCTTTGACCTCAGTCTGGGATACAACGGTTGACAGAAAAGTGGTTTATAATTCAAGGTATTAGTTTTGCTTACCACTCCCGTCTGTTTCTGGTGGTTCTGAAGCAGGCTGTCGAAATCGTCTAGGTCCCTGGGCTGCACGAGGGTTCGGATCCCCGAAATCAGGGTCATCTGAAGGAAACCCAAATACCCACATATACACCCGGACATCAGACATTTTATGAATGCATCTTAATATTAGATGTGCATCCCGACATTAGAGATGTATCTTTACATTCAAATATAGAGTGTATCCTTACAGTAAATATGTAGCTCTGATATTAGCGATGTGTCTTTACATTAAACATGTACCCTGACATTAGCGATGTTTCTGCACCCTGACATTAGAGATGTGTACTGACATTAAAACATGTACCCTCCACATTAGATAAAAGTCAGAACTAGTAATATGATGTTTACACCTGTACCCACTGGTTTAGTCTTATACCCGTAATAGGACAGGATGTCCAGATACACAACGGGTACCTGTGTTAAGATTGGTGTAATGATACCAGCTAGCTAATCGGACCTGAGACGTGTCCTCATCTGACATACCAGTACAAGATGAAGTAGCCATACAACGATGCACCCGTACATCAGATAACTGTCCTAATACTGATATGTATCCACACATAGGAACGTCCACCCAGATTTCACACACATCTTCTGACACCCTAAGCGTTAAGTATCAGATAGATTTTCAAATCACCATGTCCACATTGGCCACATAGCCGGACATTTGTTACTTACCATCATGAAACATCAATCATCCATCCATCCTCATCCATCCATCTTCTCCTCCTCATCATCATCCTTATTATCCCCCTCTTCCTCCTCCTCCTCCTCATCATCATCTTCATCATAATCCAGATATTTTTACTTTCCTACATTTGCTACACATTCAGACATTTCACAAACTCGACTTTTCACCTTTGCCCCCGTGTTAAGGAGCTCGGTCAAGGCCACCACCAGACCCTTCACTTGCACGGAGTTCCTCCCGTATTCAGACAGGTAATATCGTAGAGTAGCCTGCTCCTTAGCGTTGAGCAGGAGGCGCGCCTGGTCCTCCACAGCCTCCCAGTGCGGCCGTGACGTCATCGCCGACAGCATCAGTTGGGAGCCAGCCCCCCGGGAGAACCCCACCTGTGCAGGCTGAAGTAGTCGTCTGGGTGAACTCTAGAGGCAGACTCGAGTGCAAAGTTATTTTTCAATGAAGGAATTTCATTAGTATTAAGGAAGCAAGAAAGACTTCTGTCCATCTTTGAGTTTCAGCCCACGAGAGCTCCTCATAAGAGAAGGATAACCGAATGGTCTGACGTAAACCATAAAGAAACAGTGGAAGTGACTCATAAAACTCATCAATTATTATAAGGTTGTTTTGATTAGCTTTGTTTGTGTTACTTACTGCTGTTAAATCGGGTTCGCTCACAGTCCTTCGCCCTTCATACCTGTTGATAGACACTTCGATTTGTAGCTCAGTGTCAATCTCTAGACTCAATGTAAGTATCAGAAAACCAACGAATGTACAGCTGAGTAATTTTGCTACTGTTTGTATACAGAAAAAGGGGTTTCATGATATTAAAACTGCTCTGGAACATAAAAATAATAGTATGACCTTTGACCTTAAGGATGAACTACATTAGTGATCTGACGGAAACTAGAAAAATTCTTTACAGCAGACATTTTCTAAACCACGCCAAGTTGATTAGGTATCAGTAATTGATAAGAACTTTATGAAGTTGAAGAATAGAAAAGGTTTATTTTTTTTTTCAAAATTGAATCACGTGGGTGACCAAACTAAGCTATTGGCGATTTAATAACAAATTAGTTTTAGTCGTTCCATCACCTGCCGTAGCCTGATCACCCCGGGTGGAATGGCCATCTTTGCCCCCAAGTCGCGAGTGGTCTGTGGTGGACTTGGCGTACGGCACTCGCCCAACGTCTTTGACTGTCAACATCATGTGACGTGAGCGGGTCAGGATTCGAACCGCTTCCACGTGGGTGACTCCCACCAGTGTCTGGCCATTGACGTCCAGGATCTGGTCCCCGACCTGAGGACACAGCGACATCTACCGTGACCTATTGAAATGTCACTTTTAGTAGTGCCAGACCGTCTGCTGCTGATTTAATTCATTCTGAAAATGTTCTACTCGAGAACTATTGACAGTTTTAAGAAATTAAAGGATAGATTGAAAAAAAAAAATCTTTTCTCTGTCTAGCTGTATCGCCTGAGATTTGTTGTTTATATGAGATCAGGATTAATTTAAAAATTCAGTCGCCTGCATAATTAGTTGATTAATTCTGCTGCTGACATCAGCAACTGCCCCGTTGGTTACCTTGAGACCCGCACTTTCTGCCACCGAGAATGGGTCGACCCCCGAGATGTAGATGCCGAGGCTGAACTCCTTGCCACCTCTGACCGTCAGGCCCAGCGTGTGACCTTTGCTCACCACGATGTTGACCTGCATGACGAAACAAGCATATGCAAAATATGCATGTTTATGTGTGTATGTGTTCGTATGTGTGTCAGTGTGTGTGTGTGCACATAACTTTTTCTGTGTGTACATGCGCGTGCATGCGCAGGTTTACTTCCCGTCATGCACCAGAGTTTCAAATTATTTTTGAGACGATTTGTTATTCTGCTAGACAAGACATCTGACGTGTGTCTCACCTGCATCCTCCATATTGCTGCTAGTATACATCTCGTGGATGGGGGTGGATCACCCTATATGGGTAGCTTGTGCCCCTCGGGACATGCATAATTAAAATCTAATTGAAAGGGCAGGCGCGCCAGAAGGAGACGGGTACCTACCTGTCAGTGCACTCATTGATCTGCGGATGCAAATACCTGCGCGAGTCTGTGACGTCAGAGGGCGGGAAATGAACGAGCGACGGATAGAGTGGTACGATAGAGGTGCAAGTCTGAGTAGATGATATGTAGGGCGAGGGATAGGGAAGATGAATTTAGTGGTTTTTGACGAACTAGCAAGAGAGGTTCTGTCACTGCATGACAGCTGGTGTGTGTGTGAGAGAGAGAGAACATGTGTGTGTTTGTGAGAAAGAAAGAACTGTATGCGTGCGCGAATAAATGAAGGAATGAAACGCTTGGGATTATTACCAACTCAGCATTCAACTCCTTTTCCAAGACAAGACACATAGATGACTACAGACAATCCATATTTGGGAAAATTAAACTTGAGCCACGACCGGAACCTGACGCCATGGCAACTAAAAGGATTGAAACTACCTTCCGCTCGTCGTCTCCCCTTCAGAAGGTTCAGGCTGCTGCGGCTGCGGATGTCCACGTCATCCAGGAGGTCGCCGGCGCTCGTGAGGTCGGGTGGGGGCGAGACGGGGCGCCCCCTGGCGTCCACCCACTTGTAGGCTTCGTGCACTGTCTGAGACGCCGGAACTCGCCCCACCCGGTGCACCAGCAGCTCCAAGCGGGTGGCCGAGCGAATGATCTAAAGAGAAATGGTGAGCAGCCTTTAATGTGCGTGCGTGTGGAGAAAGGGTGGCGGGGGAAGAGTGGGTAAGTTGAGAAGAGAGATGTTGAGGTAAGATGATGACTCGTGCCTCACAAAGTGTATACATTAATCTAACAGTACAAGGTGTACACAGAGAGAAAGAACAGCGCAAGATTTGAACCCAGGACAGTCTATCATCGTATTAGTCACAGATTATTTCAACCGTCTCTCCCCAAGACCGCAGACTAAAACTTTCGGGATAAAGATGCAATGAACAACATCTACACACACGCCCTACATCTACACAATAGCGCTCACATCTACACACAACCCGTTAGTCCTAAGATCAATCAAGTATTCATTGTCCGTTACGGTGTGAGGTCCCTTGTAGACATGTGGTGCCATCTGTTGACTCCTCCTCAACCTCCCGCTCACACATCTGAATGTATTACTATTTATAAGACAGGCTCATCTGCATAGCCCTCAATTTATCTCGGACCTTTCAGCCTACATCTTTTCTTTTACACCACTGGCGTGTTGTAGGATGACCCCCAAACACGGTTTGCTCCCTACATCAGCAGTCTTCACATGGTCGACTGCCACCAGTCGCACAGCTAAAGACATCATCATCATCATCATAGCAGCAGCAGCAGCAGAGGTCTGTCGTTGTTGGATACAGCAGCGTCAGCTGTTCGTCGGAGATACAGTCACTGCATCCCGCAGCTGCTGCTGCAAAACTTCTCCCCGACAACAAAATGCTGCTGCAAGTCTGCTGTATCTAGACTTTGTGTTAACCGTGCATATGTATGTACATTTGTACATCTTGCACCAGGCCTACTATGCTGTGTTTTTTGCAAACAATTAAAGGTGTGACCTGCTTTCCTGATAATAAGAACCAGTCATGACGCATTACACATTTTTAAACGAAGTTATGCAACAGCAAAGCTGGATAAAACTGTAATAAAACCAAATAATTTTCTTTAAGAATTTCCCTTTATATCTTCAACAATAATATCGAACTCTACTGTTTAGTCAGATGAGCTTAATTCGATTTTACCAGATTGTGCTGTGCATACCAAGAGTCTTAATCAGAAAGAAATATGTCATATATTATGTACATACTAGACCTCCACGAAACTCAGGTTGGAACTAACTTATCCTAGAAGAGAAAATGTACCATTGCATTCTTTCAGTGACAGGAATGAGAATGTGTGTGTTGAGGAGGGGGGCATGCAATCCAGTAAAAGATATGTACGAATGAAAGAAAGAACCAAACGAAATAACAAAAAATAGAAAGGATACAAAATATTTTAAAAAATCTGAGAAAAATCTGTCTTTAAAATAAAAACTACAACAAACAGAAGCAGAAGATAGAGAACAGCGAGACGTGCCCTACTACGACATACCCTGGCAGCTTCTGCGTGTTGGATTCTCTGGAAGGAGATGCCGTTGACCGCCGTGATCTGGTCCCCCACCTGCAGACCTTGAACATCAGCCGGTCCACCGGCATCCACACTGGACACGTACACGTCCAGCCCATACTCCGCCCCGCCACGAATGTTAAACCCAAACCCATCGTAATCCTCGTCCCACCCTTGGATCACCACCTTCACAGTTGACTTGTCACGTGGCAGATCGTCTCGGGTGGAAGGATCCGAGGCCAAACTCTGACACTTGCGCTTGTGGCCGATGGCGGCGGCCTCGTGCAGACGACCGGAAGTGCTGGCGGCTACTGCGGCGCGGTGTTTGCGCAGGACGGAAAGGTCAGCCACGTGAGGGCGGTAAAGGAAAGGGCGGGGCAGCGTGCCATAGGCCCGCCCACCCCGGGTCAAGAGGTCGAAGGCCGCCACGTCGGACGTGCGAAGGACGCTGCGGACGAGGGGGAAGAGGTGGCGCTTGACGGGCGTGTTGAGGATCTTGCGGAGGCTGTTGACGAGCTCGAAGATGTCGCGGCGCGCGCCGTAATTGTTGAGGACGTCGATGAAAGCCGCCCGCTCGTGCTCGTCGAGGTGCGTGTACAACGCCTCCTGTAGCCGCCTCGTGTTGGTCGTTGCCCGATGATGACGAGAGAGCTCCATTGTCGCTGCTCGCGATCCCATGGTCGCCATGGTTGCGTCTTCGCTCCGTAATCCAGAAACTTCGAAACTTGGAGCGAACATCCTCACATGATGAGGGTTTGGTTACACCGCACTTTGTCTTTTGTTGCAAATATCCACAGGAATGATCGGCGTGGAAAGACTGAGATGTCACGTGACGCAGGCTGGAACTTCAGAGTGGTTCAGCCTGGACAAATATACTTCCTCGGAGGAGCGCTTTGCACTTTCTTCCAATAAAAGTAGTTACAGATTTGACTTCACTACAAACTTCTCTTGTCTTTAGCAGGGACACATTCCTAGTGACAAACAATGACACTTCACCGATAGGATGTCCGGAATTTCTTTGTGGATATCAGATATTCCAATGGCTTAGGTGGAAATATGTGGATCTTTTACAAGCTGTTGTTCAAAAAATATGATAAACATTTGTTGAAATAATTCATTTCAAAGGGCAAAATAGAGATCTTTTCATTAGAGATAAAAAATTACTTAAAAATATGATTACCATGGAAACATAGCAAATGTCAAGAGACTACAGTGGAAATAATGGAGCATTTGACTACTAAGCAACAATGTAACAATCCCACTTATTAAATAGCCTACTTCTTCCTCAATAACATAATTTTCCATCAGAATGTTACAACTTCCTCCTGGAAACATAACGATTCCCTATAACAAACATTCCCTGTAGCGCGGAAAGCAAACAAAACACGGGGTGGGGGATGCTCGATGGCCAGGGATGGAGGAATAAAGCAATCACAGCTGTGCAGCTGGCCAGACATCGGCAACAGTTGTGGTGGGTTCAGGAAAATCTGTCCTCACCAGTGGCAGACACCGCATTACTTTATGAAGCACTTGTGTTCAGCACTTGTATTGTGCACGTGCACTCAGTAGTCTCTACACTTGGGTTCAGCACTTTGCACTTTGGTCATCACTTGCGACCAGTGTTTGTATTAGGTTGAAATTATGTAGTTTGCACTTGTTTTTACCACTTAGATTTCGCACTTGGCTTTCTGCACTTTTGTTGTTAACTTCAGCACTTCCTTCCCAACTTGTGTTTGATACTCCTGCTCCTCATTACAGCCTCACTAATTATGTCTACACTTGAAGATCCATGAACAGGAGACATTCTGAAAACAAGGATTGTTTCATGTTTAAAAAATTCCTCTTTTTTTTTTTTACCTTTTTCTATAGGTAAAGCATCGATATTATCATATTCATTCCACGCAACATTTTAAATTTTAAGAAAAAAAAAAGACTTTTCTTATAAGCAATGGTATCAGAATTTGTGGAATTTCTGAAACTGTGCATTTATTTTGCTGAACTCCTGTGGTTTGTTTAAACGTGTTTAAACCTGAAGCTAAGGAAACAATATAAATAATATTATGAAGTTGCTCTCCTGGGAAAAGAGCTCAAGTTTATGAGTTATATTTAAAATTTATCAAAATAAACACGACAAATGGAGTTGGCATAGAAGCAACAGACAGTATACTGAGATAAAGATTTGATGAATTGTGAAATGGGATAGGAAATAAAAAGATAATCGGACATTGTCACCGAAAGATATAAAAATAGCCGTGCTGCTTATGTTACTTCATTGAGCAACAAGAGAATTATTTCATAAATAAAACACATTAAATAAACCTCTAAATAATCGTCAGGCGCAAATAAATTCTCATAAGATACCACAAGAAATGCAATTACCTCATCAATAAAATCATCCTTTTCAAAAATATTAGACATGACTTACTGATATTTAAAATGCTTATGTCATCTTTGTCAGGTCAAAACCTTTTTCTGTGTCTCATGTCTGTAGAGTACAGCCTTCAGACTCCGTGCATCCCACACCACTAAACCTAAAACTCTACCTCCAGCCAGGCTTCAAAGCTTCCTACCTGGCTGAAAAAGACTTTTCGATCTCAGGTGTGAATAATTGAGGTTCCTTTCTGCCCAGTCAGGGAAAAAGTACACGAGAATGAGATCTTCCGCTGATTAATCTTTTACAGGTTCCTCATGTGTTACTGATCTCTGTTGTAGGTATCTGACTGTCTATTGACAAGTCTGCAATTGTAAAACTCCAGGTGAACAAAAAAGTGGGTTTATTAATAGGCAATCTTTAAAAATATGCAATGAACTTTTGTTTTCCTTTAGTTTCTCGATCAGGCGTTGATGAAACTATTGGATTTTCAGTCAAGAATGAAATAAAGAATTAGTAGAGCTTCTGCTTCAATGGTGCTTCGACCTGTATTCGTTAATTAGTAGCAGTCCGCTAAAAACGGTGGTTCAGTAATTTCATTCATTCACTGTCATATGTAGACCATAAAATAGGCAAGAAAAGCGTTACAGTACTTTAGGGAACGCTTTTCTTGAGTTTTTTTTTTTTACCTTCTATTGCTTTGGCAATGGGTGGCACCTACACACATATCCCGCAACGACATAGGCTGTATAGTAGTTAAATGTAGACGATACATAAAATATGATTTTCTGTATTTTTCTGTTTCCTTGTTTCGCGCTCTACACATGATACAACTGGTAAGGTTGGAATCTTCAAGGCGATAGTCGTGTCTTGACAGACGTATTATCGAGATTGCCATGGCTATATGAAGATAATATTACACACACCCACCTGCTGGAACGTCAATGCTGCTCTCTGAAGATAGTGTCACCACCTCACTGGAACGTCACGGCTGTCTGAGGATAGTATTACCACCTCAGTAGAACGTCACGGCTCTCTGAAGACAATATTACACAGACCCACCTCACTGGAACGCCATATTGGATCATGAGTGACGTCTCACCGCTGTGACACAAACGTATGTAACACAAAGGTAGGTAGCAGCGACATGTTTTGTGTGAGAGAAGTATGTGTGCGACTCTCTTTTATCGTAGCTCAAGGAAATCCATAGTCAGTGAGCCCAGATGGGGCAGAGATGAGAGAAAAATATTGTGTGTAGTGGGAGGGGTCAAGTCATGTGACTTCAACAGCTGTTGGCTAGTCAAAGGACGACAGAGTAGCGCACGTGCGCTGTGAAGACATACAGCAGCAAACACGCCTGTCAATGACTAAGTGATGATAACGTTCTTAAAAATTGTCGAGGCATGTGAATTTGTTTTTAAAAACCCAACAAAATAAAATGCTAACACAACATTGCTATATAATGCATCTGTATGTCTGCTCACCGCCCATCATCATCATCATCATCATCATCGTGTCTGTGTTTCTATTTTTTGTCAAGCGCTTTGAAAGCTAACCTTTGAGGATGGGTTAATGCACTATATAAATTATTATTAAACAGACAACTAACTTCCCAAGTCTACGAAGTTATGATTGAGGTCCCGCCGATGCCTAAGATGCTTCTCAATTAGAATGCAACAATTAAAGATCTCTTCAACAGTGCTTCTACTGATCTGAAGCCAGTCTGTTCTGTCAGCAGTTCATCCGCCGCAGGGCTGATGCAGTTCTGTGGTAGGTCCTCTTCTTGGCCTTGTTGATGCTTGATTGGAAGCATCTATATACACGTCCTTGATTGCACTGAACAGTACCCTTTGTGGACGAATCGACTGCAGGCTCTGGTCGAATTGACTATGGTTAAAGCTGAATCAACTCAGGGTTGTGGACTAATTAATCGGCTAAAGGTCGTGGTCGAATCGCTGGGTAGCCATCGAGCTTCTTGTGTCATCGGTGATCGGTAATAAACTTATCCTTTTGGGCCTGGGACGATTCGGTTTTCAGTTTTGGGACGATGTGATCTTACTTAGGACGATATGGTCAAGGTTGGGACGATTTGACTCAGGCGGTGGGGTCGATGTGGTCTTGGGCAAAACAACAGGTGGCCGTGTGGTGGATGTAAAGAGAGATCAGGAAAGATAACCTGATAGGCAATTGCATCATTATCATTTCGATTGTGTCCCTTGCATGCGATGTCATCAGACGCCGCAGTCTATTCGCGGATCGGATATGTGTCAACCAATCGTAATCTCTTTAACATAGCACCTTCACTTCAACGTCATTTAGGTCAGATATGGAGCCTCCAGCAATGGGGACTAAACGAAACAAGAAGTTATTTCAAATTCTATTGCTTTCCGTATTGTTGGCTGGCATACGTGCACGGAGTCATAAACTAAAACTTGAGGTAAGACTGATAAAATTTAAGTGACGGAATGAGATCGACCACATCAAATCGCATCAAACATTTTTCGAAGGCGTTAACCGTATTGCACTTATAGCAGTATTTGTAATATTTTCTAGGCAGCAGACCAAGTTTTGTACACTAAATCAATCAGAAAACCATTGACCCTTTAGATGTTAGTGGCAGCAATTTCGAGTTTTGACCAAATGTGTTCCACTGCTCATTTAGCCATCTCGATAAAATTGCCAGAAAATATTCCGACGGTGTCACACTGGATAAATTAATTCGAAGCCCGTAGGGCATCATAGACTTTTTCTTTGTTTTCTGATGATGTGTAGTACTTTGTGTACAATAATATGTTATATATTGTTCATTCTATATATTAATAACCATACAATAAAAAACAGTGGAGATTTTTTAATAGATTCGAATTAAAAATGTTCTTTTTATCGTGTATGCTTACACAGTTTAAAGAAACTGAAATGAAAAAAGATTACATCTCTGTGGTGTATAAATGGAAACATATATGAATTGTGCCTGGCTTTCATAATCATAATACTAATATTGTGAATAATAATATTAATAATAAGGTTTACAAGTAAATCGAGTTGGATCTAGATATATACTTAACAGTTGTAGCCTATATATAACTGATATGCAATTATCTAAAGAGATCAGGCACAGCACAGGAGGTCGAATAAATAATATGAAAGTGTATAATGTCTATATTATATCAAGTATATTTGTATATTTTGATGTATATTGTTTCATGGCAGGATGATGATCGAAAGCAGATTATTGTCAGTACTTTCGGCTTCCTGACTGGAGGAACCCTTGCAGTTAACCTTACCCACTTCACCTTCAAGCCTAGAGGACCCCTTGCTAACAAGGCACCTAATGAGACCGTAAATCTATAAAAATTTCTTTTTATTTGTCTTCTATCCTTAAGCACAATTATCATTCAGCCTGTTATGCATATATATTTATCTGTTAATTTTTTTTAACTCTTTAATAATAATATAAAAGCTGTCATGGGTGTTTTCTTCAGTAGCTCAAAACTTAATGGGATTTTTGTCTTACTAAATATTTTTGAATGGATTTTGCTCCTCAGATGTTTGGGTTTACACTTGACAAGAGCAAAAGCAAGGAGCTGTCATCATTTATGGTAAGCAAATACTTGTTGCTACAGGTGGGCTTTAGGGTGTATGTGGATTATTTATTGTATGTGCTTTATTTTATATATATATATATCTGTTTATTGCTCTTTGCTTATGACATTTGCTCTTTCTTTTTCTGCTAGTGGTGTAAATACTATCTTTCTAGTGTGTGTATTCTTGTGTGTTTGTCTAACATAAGGGGGTTAAAAAAAAAAAGACAAATTCATTTATTTTTCAAATGACATTGCACAATGGCTGCCATTTGATAAATATTATTTACAATCATTCACTTTGCGATTTTTATGTATACCCAAGAAATTACTCCTTCTACATACATGTGCATACTTTCTCTTTCTCATATACTTTACACTACAGAGAGAGAGAGACTGTGTGTGGTGAGAGAGAGATTTGGTGTATGGATAATTGTTTAATCTTATAAAAAGGGAATGTTAGGTTAGGTCGAGTGCAGTTAGCCTGGCTTTAGCTGGGATACTGCATTAAGTTATTGTTCATACTATTCTTATTATTTTAACTGTAGAAATTCTACTAGAGTATGTGTGCTTGAGAGAAAGAGGGGGGAAAGGGTTTCAAAGATATTGGATGAATATAAAACAAGAAAAAAAACTTTATTTAAAAAGCAATAAAAAAGGTATTTTGAGATTACTGTTGATTTGTATATGCAAAGCATTGAATCTTTCTTAGGAAAAAATGCAGGGGTCCTGTCCTGTGGATGAGCTTGCAAAGGAAAAGGAACAAACCAATGATGTTCAGACTGTTATGTTTCAGCTCAATCTGAATCAAAAGAAGTAAGTTATTTTTTGTGGGGCGTATTGAGGCTGTCTTTGATAGTGGGTAAAGTGTTATATCAATCAACTTTATTTATATATATTTTTTTTTCCTGTGCATTGTGTAGGCATGTCTCCGTATATTCATGTACCTGCCCTACACTTGCACTTGTGTGCATGTAAGGTGCTTTGAGTCTGGCTGATGCTCGAAAAAGGCACTATATAAATGTGATGATGATGATGATATTATGATGATATTATGATGATGATGATAATTATTATTTGTAAATGTAACATTCTGGACATGCTCATTTATATCAACTTCATAGGCAAAAAAAAAAATTAATACTTGTGTGCAACCCTTAAATAAATAATTTAAAAATAAAACAATATACTTACGATATACTTTGCCTGCCTAGTTTATGCATTAAGAACTGAAGAAAAGGTCCACTTTGTCTGCTTTGCAACAGTTCTGTGAAGTTCAAGTAGCCTTGTGTTTATGAATTTCAGGCTGTTTATAATAAGGAAGGGCAAGGAGATGAACAATTTGGTCATTTCTCCTCTTGCACCTAAAACATTCCATGAAAAGCACTCGCTGAACAGACGAGCAGTGGGTGCTGAGCCGCATTTGTCTGAGCTTAGTGATGATTTTTTATTCAAGATCCATCATGTGGTAAGTGTTGAGACACTCTTACTCACGGATTTGTAATTTTTTAATTATTTGTCTTAATTGTCACTCTCATCCTTCATTCATCGATGGTGATTTTCTTCATGGAAGCTGAAATAAAGTCATAGTGAATTTGCTGTTTGGTAAAAGTTTAATGAGAGTATCTGAAAACCATTAGCATGTGAAATTAAGTCCCAGGGATTAACTTTCTTTGCTTGTGTGTTAAAAGACCAAATGTTTTGTGTTGGTACAACTATTTCGTCATACATTTTGTCACAGTTGCATGCATTTTGTAGTTGATCATCCATCTCTTTTTATGTCATGTACCCTTCTATACTTTTTCATGCAGTTTTCCTTATTTTTATTATACCTTTTTGTGTATCATGATATATCTTTCCCCTTCAGCATAAGTGCAGACAACTAGCATCATCACCAGTTTGTTTTCTGCAAGCTGGTTTATTTGACAGTGTTAAACAAGAATGCGCTCATTGATATATTAGTAAATATGAAAGAAAACAAGTAAAACATGCCATATGTGAAAGAGGAGTGAAAGAACAGATAGGAATACAAATCTGTCAGCACACCCTATTAAAAAAATATTGACTTGTTTTAAAGTGAGTTTACAATCATCATTAAGTGAATTCTTCTCCATGTGCTAATAAAACCCCAAACAAACAAGAAGAGAGTCCAGCGGGATGCAGCTCCCACACTTGCACCAAGCCTGACCACAGTACCAGGAACCACTATGGCTGAGACGCAGGCATTAAACCAGTCTGGCAGCAGCCTGGACACAGCTGATGAAAATGCAGATGCATCTAAGAAGCAGAGCAGTGGCACAAGTTCTGACCAATCAGAGGCACTGATCAATGAACTGGACATCATGGTGGAAAACGTGGACAATGTACAAGTCTTCTCAGTTTATGTGAGTTTGTCAGGTCATCTCATGGATGCTTTGAAAGGATGCCTTTTTGGTGCACTGTTTATGATTTCTTGGGGGTAACTTGTGTTTTCAAGGTTAAGAGAAATGTTAGATCTAATAGAAATGATAAGAGAACACAAAAGCAATAACAGAAAATATGAAACAGAATGTTTAAATAGCAAACATTGCCCCTAATCAGCTTGAAAAGAGGCCTGTCCTCTGTTACTATTTCTTGCAAATTACATCATTTAAATTTGTAAGAAATTATCTTTCAATTGTTGTATTAGTTATGGTTGCCTTTATTGTGGTTTATAAATGTACTTTCACATCACCACTAGTGATCTAAAGTTAAAGTGTCTGTTTTTTTTCTCATGTAATGAATGAGCTGAATGGCTCCTGGTATTTGATGTTTTCTTTTTTTTTCCAGTTCCTTGTATGGATTCAGAATCCTAATGAAGAAGGCCTCTACAATCTGTATTTTCACAACTGTCTGAATTATAAAGATGGCAATCATGCTTTTGTGAACTTGTCAGTGAGTAATGTCTATGATGACTATCAGCTGTCAAACTTTTGTTAACATTGATGCCATTGATAATTGTCAGCTGTAATACTATTGTGGACTTGTCAGGAAGTCATGGCAGTAATAATTGGCAATTGCCATGACTCTTTACCCCCTCAGATCTGTTAGATATACTTGGATACATAAGGTTTTCATAGATTTTCCCTAGTTTAGCTTGACATTATTGATGCTCTTATTGGGCACAGAGGCTGTTAAAAATGTAGGTAGGAAGGGTTGATTTATTTAGAATGGTGTTAGGTGAAGGATAGAATTTTGTTTTGGTGAGATTATGTTTTTCATAAGATAGCTATTGGGATAGTGGACAGCTAGGAGGTTAGAGCACTGGCTTCCAAACTAAGAGGTGCACTGGTTTGATATCCATTGGGCGCAGTTCACTTCCCCCAGTCGATGTTTCTAACGTCTAACTCCCTAATGACCTGAAAAAGGTCACGGGATGACTTTAACCATTATTTCTTCCAGGTCTTGTAGAATCTAATGCCTGTTGCATGACTGTTCTTTCTTTCTTTGGCATTTCTTATTAATTTTTTGATACAGTCAAATCTCGCTACTATGCCACTATTAAGTGGTTGTTATAAGGCACGAGTTGTGAAATTCCGTGCAGTGCTCAATTATTACATGTATATGGTAGTGTGGGACATGGCAGTTAGGTGGGATGGAACATAGCATGCACACAGGGAGGGTGGAGGCTGGCGATGGGAGGTGGTCGCCTGCCGGGTGACAGCCACGTGACAGATGGAGAGCGGGAGGGAGTCGACTAGCGACAGGATGCAGGTGCACGGATGTGGTTGGGAGGGGTGGAGGATGAAGAGGTGAGGGGGAGAATGAGAGGAGACAGCTAGCGCCAGCAGACGATTCTTGAGAGCTTTGGACTGACGGGTAATTTGAGCAAATAAAGCCGTTTTTACGAACCCTCGGTATTATGCCACTCTCACTACTATGCCACTTTTGCTCGGTCCCGGTAGGTGGCATAGTAGCGAGATTTGACTGTAATTGAGAATTGTGAAAAAAATGAACTGTGCCTTGGTTCTTAACTAATGAAACAAAGCAGTGGTGACTTAAAGCATTAAGTCTGAGGCTGTTGTGAGTTGTATACTAGGTTTCAAATGATGATTCCATGAAAACAATAGCAGCATTGTCTTGTGCCTGCAGGTGGAGATTATAGAGGAAAACAATGGAAACTTCTTGACTGCAGGTGAAATGCCTGTGCCTGCATTGTACTTCACGTTCAGCGTGGTTTTCTTTATTATGGGGGTAGCATGGTTCTCGGTGCTTCGCCGGTCAAAGTGAGTACATTGCTTAGTGCATATGATGGTTTGCTACGAAAGCTACTCCAAGCCCATCCTGTTAACAGTTCAATTGAAATCTGCCACCAGTTATAATGAAAACTCAAGTCTTTTTCTATGCAGGTGATAACAATATCTAGTTGTTGAAGATCTCCAGTATTCTTCAGAAAATGATTTTGGGGGGGAATTGGGTGGTACTATAGGGAGTGTTGTAAAATCACAGAGTTCAAGTAGTGTGCACGTTTGCTTTTCAGGGAAGGTGTGTACAAGATCCATTATCTCATGCTGGTTGTTGTGGCTGTCAAGAGCCAGGCAAACCTGTTCCATGGGGTAGGTCTAGTTCTTGTGTTCATTTTTATTCATGAGGAAACTCTTATGTCTACGAAATTTTATTGGTGGGTTAAACCTTAGCAAATACCATAGTGTAGCCATGGGATTAGTTAAATCTATATGGTGCAAATATGCTAGGAACAATAGTTTATAAAAAGCACTAGTTTTGACCCTTTTAGAATTCTAAAAAAATTTCACACATAATTTGTGAAAATACTTTTGTCAGCAGCTAATTGCCAGCATACAAACAGCTATATATTATTTTTGACTTTGTACAGATTATATTGCTAAATGGCTGTATTCATAAGCTAAATGTTGGGGGATGTTCCTGAAATCCTTGATTTCTGTGCAGGTGAATATGTATTTCATTCAGAAGACAGGTATTCATGAAGATGCATGGGCTATTCTTTGGTATATTGTCTACTTGTGAGTGTCTACAAAGGTTTTCTGCCTGCATTCGATATTTATAAATTCACATATAAGAGTTTTAACCCTCTTCTTTCATAAATTTGATTAAGAAGCATAGTGGCTTTGCTTTAGCATGTTGGCTGTAGTTATGTACTAGTGATCTGCATGTTATTTATAGAAAGCAAATAGCCTAGTGGTTAGATCAGTGGTTTCTTAACTTGAAAGCATTCATCCTAGCCATTTCAGTACAAATTGTTGGCGTTTCTGTCTTTTGATCTATTGAGCACATTTTTTTACCCATTTCCATTTTCACTGGCTTAAATTAAAAAAGTGACTTTTCAGCTAGTCTTAGCCTGTCAAGATATGATCTTTTACTTCAACTGTTTACTACTTGATAAGATTATAGCTGAGTTGTTTATGTTATCTATGCATCAGAAACAAATGTTTTGATCTAGACTGAAGTAGCTTTATGTAAAAATGAAGGAATGGAATGGGTCTGTTCCCAAAGATAAAAGTTAAATAACAATCTTTTCCTTTGACTATGGAGTACATGTCAAAATGTAAAGGTCACAATTTAGCACGAATCACTTGGCTTTTTACTGTTATGATGCATTTTGTCAGACCATCTAAAATTAGTTGTCAGAGAACAAGGATGGTGTTAATGGGAATAATTTTTTTACATTTTTCTTTGCAGGACTCGTGGAGTTCTAATGTTTGTGACTGTACTGCTAATTGGAGCAGGATGGGCATTTATCAAGCATGTGCTGACAGACCATGAAAAGAAGCTGTTCATCATCTTTATACCTCTGCAGGTAAGGCTTTGTAGGCCTAGATGGGCTAAGGGACAGACCACTTGAGGGTTGTTGGAGCTCATCTGTCAGCTTAGCCTAAAGGGAAGCTTGTCTTGCAAATGTCAAGAAGGAATTTACTTTGGTTTTTCAGCCCTAATTGTATTCCTTTCGTCATTTAACCTTTTCTTGCTTATATAGTCTTCTCAGTCTGTTATAAGTGTTCTAAGCATAGGTCTTCTGAATGTATTAAAAACCCTTACAGTACATTGACATATATTTGAAAATGATGCTATATCTTTTTTACTATCTTTAATGGATTAAAAATGCAACTTTTAATAAATTAAAAAACATAACTCAATGTAATGATAATGATTGATTGATGTACTGATGGACTGTAGGATCTGTGTTTTGCATATGTCAACTAGCCATGTGGGAGGATAGACTATATAGACAAAATGCTAATCAGCTTCTGTCTTGATTTACGGACATGTCAAAACCTGAAACCATTGAAAGTTTATCTGCTACCAGGCTTGTGGTGTTGGGAGTTTTGAAAACATTTATTTTTTTTTCTACAGAAATATTTATCATGGGGAAAGTGTTTGATATTCATTGCAGAAGTTCTTGAATGTTATGAACAGATCTTGGACAGTGTTGCCTGGGTTATAGTGGAGGAGAGTGAGGAGGGAAACCAGTCCTACACCACCTGGAAGGAGATCTTCATCCTCGTGGATTTGCTCTGCTGTGGTGCCATCCTCTTTCCTGTTGTATGGTAAGCATCCTGTCTTTGAGTCTGAGTGTTCTTAGTGTGTTTCTTGATCTTACACATTTTAACGTTGTGATCTTTCTAAGAGTAGTATTGGAAGAATCGTGTATGAGAGTGATGTTTTCTTAGTATTTCTCTCTTATTTACACCTGCCTGCATTTAGTTGGCTTTATAGGTTTCATAATATTTCATTTATGTCTCAGGTCAATCCGCCATTTGCAGGAAGCTTCAAATACAGATGGAAAGGCTGCAATTAATCTGCAGAAGCTCAAGCTTTTCCGGCATTTTTATATTATGGTAATAATATTGTTTCTGATGCTTGAATTCGTGGTTCTGTTTAGAATAAATTCTCTGGGACCAGGGTACTAGACTACAGGGTGACTGTCCCCAACCCAGTGGATCACAGGTGGTGGACAGTGAATAACCTTTAGATATAGAGGCTAGCTGCGATATAAGCTAGGCCATCCTGTATCCTGAACTAGCTGGTGGGTAGGTAGCAAAACAAGGGGGAGGTAATTTCTTATGCGACGGAGAGTTCCATCGTAAGTGCTGCGATAATGATTTCTATCCACAAGAAAGGAAGAGACAAGAAAAAGGCTAGACAGAATCTCTCCTTTATGTGTAAACCCACAAGGGGAGAAAATTAGCAAAGACTGAAGTGAGGAAGTATTTGACTACTACTTGACTATAGGTCAACAGCTAGGTCCATTTCAGCCAAGTCACAACTAATTGTACAAGTTCAGACACTCAGGCAGGCAGCAAGGGCAGTCCAGTTGCACAGCCTTGAGGCCAAATACCTTCAGCATCTGTAACAGTGACAAGATTTTGATGACTTGCTGCAGAGCTGTTAATTTGATAATGAATTCTATTGATGGCGTTACTTCGTAAGATACATTAAAGTCACAAAACATTACACCATGAAAGTAATTGTTTCTTTGCATTAACTCTAATGTTACCATAAAATTCATAACTTTATTTTTTCCTTTGCAGGCTTTGTTATTTGCTTCATATTTCATTTATTATGATATTTTTATTGTATTTATATTTTTGTTCTATTGAAAAACTTTAATGCTCTGTTAAATAAAGCTTTGCATTGTGTATAATGTTTAGCTTAGTTTATATTTTAAAAAATTTTTTTTTAACTTCCATTTTTTTTGCAGGTGGTGTGTTATATTTACTTCACCAGGATAATAGTGTATTTGCTTAAGGTTTGTATTATTTACAGTTTTAGTTTTGAGCTACAACGCCATGTTACGTATATATAAGTTTGTTAATATTCTATATACGTAGTTCATACTTCATAGTCAAAGAAAAGGATCATGTTATTTAACTTTTATCTTTCCATTTAACTTGTATTTTGTGAATTTTCAACATTCATTTTGATTGTTGTTTATTTATTAGTTATTTGTGTCCTGCACATATTTCACTAGCCTTTGTTCTGAGGTGTTAGACTAGTTTTGTTATGTAGGCTACATGCATGATGCATCACTTTTTTCTGAGAAGGAATGATTTTGATATTTAGATCACACTGCCTTTCAAGTTTGAGTGGCTGACAGACCTGTTCTCAGAGCTGGCTATGCTTATCTTCTTCGTCGTGACAGCCATGAAATTCCGGCCTGCTTCTGACAATCCATATCTTCAGGTCCCTGTAGAGAGTGATGATGAGGAAATTGAAATGGAAGAAGTGTAAGTGCATTATCTATTTTGGTTAGAATTACATAATTTAGCATTTCAGATAATACAGATTTCACTAAATTGATGATTGTCACGGGTCAAATGAATTTGTTTGGATCAAGTCTGTCAATTTTCTGGTCAACTTGAATATCTTATATATTACTTATTTAATACGGGTGTATCAATGCAATTGAGCTGTAGCTATAAAGACATTTGCATTCATGGTGCAATCCGTATAGGAAGAGTTAAATTGATCATGACTGTGCTGAAATAGGGATAAGATCTTTCATTTGCTTACATCCATCATTTGTGATGCTGACAGAGTTGAAACTTTTCACTTTGCTTTCTTCTGTCAACAGGCTGACCAAAACTGGAGCCACAGACTCTGTTGTCAAAGTGAACCAGAAGACCCAAGGTTCCAATAACCAGGTCAAACAAAGGGAGAGCAGTCATGAGTTTGATTGAATAGTGTAAAGTGTAAACAGCAGTGAATCCTCTTTAGTATTCACCTTAGATCTGAATGATGTTTGAAAGACTCCAGTTGTGTCCATGTCCTCCAGCTTTGCTTTTTTTTTTTAATTTTCTTTTCTTTTTCGGTCCCCTTAGCCCTGTGCCCCAAGATAAATGAGTGAGGGAAGTGAAATGAAGTAAGATGGAAAGAGAGGGTGCTCACAGGCCCCATTTAGGGCTATAATTGCTGATTTTAAATCTATATGTTGCCTTGAAGCTAAAGAGAAATGTCAGAGACGTTGAAATTTGTCTGTATGTGTTTTCAATAATATTTAATTTTTGTGGAGGTTTTCTCCTTATTGTTATTCTGTTGTGTTAACTTCTTTCCTTTTTTCTTTGATTGGAAAAGAGAAGTGGAAGCAGGTGAGGGGAGATGTATTGCCTGTATATGTCAGGTTAAGGTTCAAGTTTATCATTGTAGTGCTATTTGTAAATTATATCTTCATTTTTGTTTTGAACATAAACCCCAACTAAGTGTGTAAGTCAAAATCTAGCTGCAACAAATAGTCATTGTGCTCACAAGTGAGGATCTTAGAAATCAGTAAGTCTCAACCTCTTGCGTGCATTTTGGGCTTTAGTGGGAGAATTGCTTCCGCGTGCAAATGCCACAGCCTGCTACCTCTTCTTCTTCTTTTTTTTTTTTGTTTGATGAATTTTTATGCTATATTAAATGAGCTGAACAAAGTGAACTGAGAGCTGTTAGCAACTGTCATGTCTCCCTTGTGTCAGATTGCTTTTGTATTAGAAAAAGTTGAAATCCAATTTCAAACAAAAAAGTTCTTGCTGCTTAGAGGGGACATGTATATCTGATATAAAGTGGTTTGTAATATAACTTTGTTCTGTCTCTGGTCGCCATGCTACCTATTTTTCATGCATGTAAATTTGTCTTTACTCAAATGTTGTTCACTTTTTCCTTTCCTTCATCCATGCAACATCCATATCATGTCTTCCTATTTCTACTCTTGCTCTTCTTTAATATGTCTTTTCAATTCTTCGTGAATGCACTGTGTTGTCCCCCACCCTCAACCATCCCATCCCAAATATCTATGAAAATATGAAAATTATGGTAGCTTTGCCAGGATTTGGGATCTTGTAATCACTAGAAGGGTATAAACAGTTTCTGCACTCAAGAACAATCACTTGAGTACCCTCTGTGCCCTGTCAGCTCTTGTCTGCCACTAAACACTGCTGTGGTGTGATTCTCCCTCACTTGCCATCTTGATGACTGCTGCTTTCTTGTTTTTGGAACTTTACTCTCCAACGATGTTACTTCTGCTGTTGATGTGCATTCTAGATCAAAATTGGTTCCTGCCGGTGGTGTTGTAAAATGTTTGCTGGGTGGCTTAGCTGTGTGATTGACAGGGGAAGAGTGCAGGTGAGCAAGTGGGTGTAGTTACTGGCATAAATGGTGAAGTTGGACTAAGACAAAAATGCAGAGCAAATCAGAGCTGTAAACTGAAATTTTATGTAATGGGATTTGTGTATATGCATAGGGTTGCTGATACAGAAGAGGGAAATTACAGTTGTGTGATGAATTAGCATACAACTGAAAGGATATGTGCTTATTGCCTAATGTTACTTTTCTGTGTCTGAAATATATATTGTGACTTTCATGTTACTGACAAAATATATAATCAATTTTGAATGAAGAGGCTACTTAGTATTATTTTTACTAAATCACTCATTAGTATTATGATTTATTATTATTTATTATTACTATTAAAGTACAGCCAGCAGTATAATGTAATAAAAGCTATACATTTACATGCATGTTTCTTTTTTTCTGACTTAACAAAGATGTTTTTCAATAGTGTTTGAGCTATCTATCATAATTTTTGTTTCTTTGTAGGAATACTTTATTTATATAGTATTTTCTTGTGACAGGACCAGATGTAGTTTTCACTGTACATATTGCATTTCCACTGGGATACTCAAATGACCTAATCACTGCTAGTGTGTTTGAATGTGAAATTGAAAAACATAGGGAACGTGTTTCCTTAAATGTGTCATGTTTTATGTTTATCATATTCTTTAAAACCTTGTATTCTTTGTTTTATTTTAAACTATTTCTTCATTATTTGTACATTTGCTAGAGCATTTTTAGATTGAAAGGAAAGTGGTTTCATCTTGTGTTAATTTTGCACTCCATGCATGGTAAAGGTCTCAACCTGGGAGGAAACTATAGATTTCTCAAAGAATGCATTCACAAACACGTGTCACATGCAGGGAAAGAGAGGGAGAGTTTGACCCAAGATGAGTTAAGCTCAAGACCTTGTGATCGTCACTGTTGTGGTGGCAAACCCCGTGTTACCGGGCTGTTCTGCACCACAGTGGGTAGGGATCGAGTCTACACGTTTACTTTTTGAGGTGCTAATCAAATCGTCAACAAGTATTTTACTGCAGAGTATGATATTGTGTGTAGTGCAAAGGTCTAGCTGGTCAGCACTCATCTAGTTATTCATCTGCTGCCAGTCTCGGCATTCCCTATTCAGTGTCTTTCATGTGCCGTCGTTTTTTCGTCAGACTTTACCCCTCGCAGAGCCTCATGTAAGGTAGATAACTTCTTCATGTAATGCGTTCCTCACAGGGATTATTTCCCGTTCGAATGAAGATGCCCTTAGGGTGTGACATGGGCTGAGAACCTGGTGTCGACTCACAGCAACGCTTCCCCTTCCCCTTCTCGACGGTTGAAACCTGTTCTTTTTCAATGAGGACTAGGGTATCCGTGTTTAGTTAACTGTTTGAGCCATTTGTACATATCCTTTATATCTTGGATTGAGGGGTTGACATTCTTTACTATCATTCGCATGTGGCAGTGCTTAAAAATCTGTCGTGTACATTAATCTTGTGTGCAAGAGATTGAGAGACAGTGTATGTGAGAGTGTGGGCGTGTGCACGCACATGTGTTGAAAAGCTGTTCTTCTGTTTTGGTTTGAAATACCTTGCCTATCCATTAAGTATAATAACAAGAAAATGGAGTGTGAGTCTACATTACACGCCGGTTAGTCGCCCGGTAAACAATTACAACCTGCAGGCTGGCAGCGTGTGTGCTCGCTTTGATGTTCAGTTCTGCAGAAAACGTTGACTGTAGGTAGTTGCTCTTGAGACATTTGTCGTTACAGAGGTTATGGTCAGTCAAAGACAATACAGGCTGTTCTTCATCGTACAAATATGGACAGACGTTTGGCAGAATTGGTATGTAACCGTCGCGTACAAATATCACCGAACTTCACCAAACGCTTCTTTTTGTCCGGTTGAGAATTGGCTCGACGGTTAGCTCCAGTAACCAACACAGTGAGGGTTGTTGTCCTGGATTGAGCTCTCGTCTCGGGAACGCTGTTCTTTCTCTGCATGTGGCATCTGTTTACAGCGCTTGCTGCCTTGCTCTGATTCAGCCTTAGTTGCTGACTTGGCGTAAAAGACTAATTCCCCACTTCCCCTCCAGTTAAGAACTATCTGTAGGCATACAGCCCCGATCTTGAGCTTGACACTCCACAGGTAATGAGAGCGAGTTCATTCAGGTTAGCAAGCTCTTCTTCCGGTGGCCATAGTCGCTCGCCTGTTACAGCCCGGAAGTGGTTTTTCATAATAATTCTTACCTTTTTTTCTGTTCATAAAGCTACTGGTAAAAGTACACATTGCCGAAACGCCTGAAATGGAGGTATTATGAATGGAAAAGCAAGAAGCGATTGCTAATGCAAGACCGCATCACGTGAAGCCAGGTGACGTCTGGGAATTGATGTGCGCACATTAGAACATGGCAGACTTGCAGAGTGTCTTTAGCATCATCTAGGTTCAGTAGGACAGCCATTTCTGTACATTGTACTTAATTTAATGAAGTCTTTGCCATTTCTGCGGCTTTTGATGACTAGTTATCACAAAAGAAACATGTCGGTGGAAAGAACTCAATGTGTGTATTAATGATGTGCATGCAGGCTTGTAAAGAGAGTGTGCTATTTTGTTGACAATTTTAATTGACTTTTTGTGCGTATAAGATATTCTGGGTGGAGGGGTGGGTGACAAGGCAGATTGAGTGGAGAAGTAGTCAGTGACTAAACAGTGCAGTACACCGTGGGATCGTAAATGTGTGAAGTTCTGTACAAAATGATAACATCTTGCTCCAGTACTGTTGCACAAAAGTTCCGAAGGAAGATTGTGTTTCACTGCAGGTCCTTTCAAAAGGGCCTTTCTCCCATCTGGCATTGCGATTGTGTTCCATTATTGTGAATAATAAAGCACGTCCACTTTTTTTCAAACATCAAAAGTGTTTTATTGTTTGGGTATTTCTGTGTATGTTTGATTCAGATCCTTTCAGAAAATAACAGTGACATGTGATGTCTGACATCGTAGGAGTGATCTGCTTGGTTCTGTCAACATTCGGGGCGCTATGGAACGACATCTTCTCTTACCGCCATAGCTTCCTACAAAAATGCGAACCACTTGGACTTACTGTTGTGAATTAGCAAAAAAATTGTTTCCTGGCGCGCGCACACGCATATGCCGACAAACAATCTTTGATCACAGTAAATGTGTCGGAACCACATGGACTCAACTGAGGGGGTTACCCAAAACCAGGTCCGCTGGCAATGTGTTGCAGCCCTATACTCCTCAACTAAATGATACATTATTTGTCTATTTAAATGTTTGTCTCATTAAATCGCTCGCGACTGCAGTGAAATAGGGCTAAAATCTTTCATTTGTTTGCATCTTTTGTGATGCTGAGTGGAAAATTTTTACTGCGCTTCCTTCTGTCAACAGGCTGACTAACACTGGCGCCACAGATACCGTTGTCAAAGTAAACCAGAAGACCGTGGATGCCAACGACTAGGTCAAAGAAAGGGAGAGCAGTCATGACTTTGAATGCTGTGAACAGCAACTTATCTCCTCTTTACTAGTGGACTAACATTGTCAACTGTCAAAGATCTAAGTGATGTCTGAAAGACTGCTTCTGCTCCTGTGTTCTTTTGTTTTGTTTTTCATCTTTCCCCTGACCAATTAGTCTGTTTCAAGAAGAAGTAAGATGGAAAGAAAGAGAAAGTGCTTGCAGGCCCCAACTATGGATGTGATTTCTGATTTTAAACTTATAGGTTGCCTTGAAGCTAAAGAGACATGTCAGAGACGCTGGAATCGGTATGTGTTTTCAATACTATTTAAATTTTGTGGAGGTTGTCTTCTTTATTGTTTTTCTGTCATGTTAACTTGCTAGCTTTCTTCTTTGATTGGAAAAGAGAAGTGGAAGCAGGTGAGGCGAGATGTATTACCTGTGCAGAATGTACTATCGTGCATAGTGCTCAGGTCTAGCTGAAGTAAGCATTCATCTAGTAAGTCTTAGTCAGTTATTCATCTGCTGCCTGTACCGGCATTTTCTTCAGACTTCACTCCTTGAAGAGCCTCGTGTAAGGTAGATAACTACACGCCTTGGCTCCCTGTGTCGCTCTTCACGTCATGCATTCCTCACTGGGATTATTTCCCGTTTGGATGAAGATGCCATTGGAGCGTGACATGGGCTGCTGTCGGCAGACAGCAACGCATCCACTCCCCTTCACACCCACCTTCCAGACGACTCAAACCTGTCTTCCTCGGCAGTGAGGGCAGGAGGGCTGTCCCTGTTTAGTTAAATGTTTGAGCCATTTGTACGTATTGTTTTTCATTATCTTTTATTTATGTGTGAAGTCCTTGCTTTGTACAAAAATGCCGAAGGAAGATCATTTTATGTTTCACATCAGGTGACCCATTCAAAAAGCCCTTTCTCCCATCTTACATTACGTGTGTGTTCCATTATTGTGAATAATAAAAACAGTCCCGTTTAAAAAATACCAAAAGTGTTTTACTGTTTTGGGTTTAGTGTATTTTTGATTAAGCCTCGATCTATCTCATTCGCGTTTGCGATTTGCTTGGTTCTGTTATCTGTTAACGTCCGGGGCGTTATGCGATGACGTCATCTCCTACCTCCATAGCTTCCGACAAAAATGCGGAGAACACGGACTTACTGTTATGAATTGGTGAAAAATAGCTTCCTATCGTGTCTTCATGCGCATCACACTCTCACATACATGCCGACAAACGAACCTTTGGTCACCGTAAATGTTTATTGGCAGCTGAATAAATGAAGCGAAAAATTGGGAACATATCACACTTACATACAGATATGCCATATGGTAACGTTCTTGTGATCGACAAGGATGCAAATCGCACACATGGATGACGAGATGGACACGTGGAACACAAACAAAAAACACCTGTGGACGGCCTGGAAAATAAATCAACTGAGCAGATATTTTTATTTCTTTGTCGACATGCCTGCAAATCAAGAGCGACTCGAGGGAAAAAAAGTCTCTTAACTTCGAATCGCCGAAGCAGCCAAGCAAATTTCCCACCCAACCCCACCACCGCCTAAAGTCTTGGCATTTTGAATGATAAATTTCATGAAACATTTAAAGTGAATTCTGACTCACAGAAATGCCGATTTCAGTAGAACCTGATTGTTTGCTGATGACCAACAGCTGGACTTGCAGTCATTTCAGGGTCGTGCACACTGAACACCACTGACTTAGCTTCTAGTTGCTGAAGAAGTCGTGTTGATACACGTGAAAAGCTCCAGTGAGTTCATTTCTCATCTTGAGTGTAGAGATTTAGTTTTCCTTCTACCAAGATTTCAGCTATTTCGAAAATATTTTACTCAAGTACTGGGGAATGAAATAGATAAATATCTAAGGACTTTGAAATTTTACTTCCATGGGTTCACGATTAACAATCAAAGGCAGAACTTATTTTTGACACACACACAAATGTTGAGTAAGTTCTTTAAAAAAATTATGTTTGTACACTGTGCGAACTTCTATCGGTTGACTCAAGTTTCCCAATAGATGCTCGAGTTCGCTGAGCTTCATCATCAATGCTGACAGGTAATCATCCTCCACAGAGATATATTGTTAAGCAAGCATGCATGATACATCATGTTGGAAAAGAATTGACAGTCCTGGTCGAAGGATTACACTACGAATTCGCATCTTTTTTCATATACAAGTGTGGCTTTCTCAAGAGTGAAGGGGCTGTCCCGGCGCTTTCATTACTGGACAATTTTTATGAACACTCAATCACACCAGGACTAAATGTTTTTTCCCCAGTACGAACAGGTGATGTAATACAAGTGTACAGTCTTTGAGCAGTATAGTCATGTATATGATACACCAAAGGAAGAAGAGCAACCAAACTGAGCAATGAAAGTAAGCTGGTGAATAGTGTTCATCTTGCTCTTATCGGTCTTTTGGTGAAAAATTAAAGGAAATGAAGCAGACAGCTTTGACCCCCACTAAAAGTAAATATGTTTACTCTGTAACGGAAATGAACAAGTTTCTTATTTCATAGCACAATCTGGTTTTCAAGAACGACCTACATAAGGAAGAGAAGGGGATCGGATCCAATAATAGAACAAAATAACTTAAACATACAGCGGATGTAGTGACGGCTTTTTAGTTTTAATTTCAATAATTTAAATTTTAAATTATTTGTGGGCAACTTGCACACATACCTTAGTATCCAGTAAAAATGACTTGCTTATCAACATCTGTAGAGATAACCGCAGTAGAACATTCCGGCAACACGACGAACAATATGATGATTGCTGTGTTCAGCTACGTAACCCATCCTGGGTGCGTCCGGATGCAACTAACAGCGACAGCTTTGAGCATTTGCTTTAAGAAAATGCGTCGTCCAATCAGGGGATCGACACATTTGTGACGTCACGGAAACGAGGTCTTAAACTCTTTCCAAAACCCAAGTGAAAACTGTGATGCTCAAACGCTTGTGGGCAAAAAATAAAATTTTGCTCAGATTTCGGGAATTAATGTCTTTATATAAACTACACTCAGTCATTGGAATATAATTTGCACTCGAGTAAGCCTTTAAGTATAAATAAAAACATCAATGTTGAGGTGTGTCAGAGGAAAGTCTTTGTGCTGTAACTAAGGGTATCTTGTAAAAGCTTTTTAACCCACACGCCTAACGGACCCACATTGTATGGAAATTCGTGATTAAGCAGTATAAATTATATTTTTATGAATGGGGCTGAGGTACGAAGGCTCATGCAAACCACCCTTGTTGATTGAACCAAAACCGACATCAGTCTTTCAAGGGAATGAAGAGGAAGCTACTGTTCATATTGTGAAAAAGTTGATGGATTTTTATCTGCAAGATATATTTGTCAAAAGTCTCTGCAAGCCAATTCCATCAAGTGACAAGCGTAGACAACCAGGAAACAGCCTGCTAAACTAATGCTGGTGGTGAGTTAGGTGGGGTTAGAGAATAATGTAGTTTATAGTCTAGTCCACAATGTTTAGGAACTGAAAAGTCAGCCTTTACAAAGCTTTGGGGATGAAGAAGTGAAGCTAAGATGAACCCAAAATTAATCAAGTTTTCTAGCTTTAAAGATTGACAAAGGGTTGCAAAAGTTCTCCAACCCCATGATTGGCTGCATGTGAGGTCTTAAGCCGGACTTTCAAACATCATTGTTACTTGGTGTGCACGAGTGGTCTTGAAAATGAGTCTCAACTCACCGAGATGAAGTAGCAAGTCGATGTTCAGAGCAAACTTAAGTCAACCCTGCGCTTGACTGACTTATATGCAGGAGCTCACATGCAACCCAAACCTGGAAAAAACGCACTACATCGAGAACAGAAATTAATTTTCTTGTACGGTAAAGTAAACTTGATTTCTGTCGTATTATTGAAGACTATAAAAGGTTTCAAAAAGTTGAATGTCATTTTTTCTTTAAGTATTGGTAGAACCCTGATTTTACTGGTGCACTGCTTTCATCAACGAGCCAATGCTGAACCAAATTAACAATACCGTAAATCTGTTTATTAATATCTACGCGAGATGAAATCATGTGCTCTGCTATTAATCCCGTAAATCTTCTATCAGCTGTCAGAGGAAGGAATAATCCCAGCATTCAAAACCAACGCCGCGCATAATATAATGATAATTGGAAAGTACGAAAATGGGGATTTCTGTTACTAGTCCCATTCAGTCATTTAAAAAAAAAGCAAGGAGGTAAACCTGTTTTATATTTTAATCTCCTTTCTCTAACTTGCTCGTGGTTCCATGTTCACTGAAAGGTTTTATTCAGTTCCCGTAAAAGGAAAATGTTTGTCTAGGGGCACACCCAGGTAAAAAAGATGTCGAATCACATTCTGTAGGATCAATTCTTTGGTTCGGTGTCTATGTGCTTCTTTTGAAAGCAGCAATAAATAGTTGGAAGCTTACTACAAGCGGCAGTGCCCAGTTTTCCAACAGCATTGCCTTTAAACCCCATCAAATTAAATAAAATTAAAGGCTTCAAGCACACATCTACCCAGAAAAGCCGCTAACCTCGCCAGCTCTGAGACTAGTGGTTGTGCGTAACGCGGTGACGTTCCAAAATGTGTTTGTGCGCGGTGCTGTGATGTAACAAGACACGTGTTCACCGGTGTCGGTTCGCACCGAACAGAGGGATGCTACAAGCTACGAACGATGCAGAAGAAGATCAGAAAGGACTGCAGGCTTTTGTCATCAAGAACTTTTTCATCAAACCTTTTTCGCTTGCGCATGTCACTACACACTGTCTTAGTCAAGCCATCAGTCGGTCAGTTCATAGAAGTTCATCGTACATGCTTGCTTTGACATCCGTGGAGGAAAATGTCAGAGACTATGTGATGAGTAACAAAACAAAACAAAAAGATGATGGTATATTACTTATGATCCGTCAGGTTTTTTTAAAAACAAAAATCATGGTTCGAGGCAGTTTGAAGCAAAACATTCCTCACAAACAAGAACATATTTACATGACACTTTAGATGAGTAAAGTATGGAGGTATTTAAAATTAAGAAAGACAATACTGACATTTTTTGTCAGCTGTTATAAGTTTTTACACACAAAGAAAAAAAGAGAGTCTAGAGAAAGAGAGAGAGAGGGATAAGGGCAAGACAGAGACAAACAGACAAACGAATAGAGAGATTGTAATGATTATGCAAAAGAGGAAAGTTCTTGTCGTGCCAGGACCAAAGTCACGCGAGCTTGAGGCTCACTTCCAGTCACGTGACAGTTTTCAGCGGCTGGCGTCGCACAGGGTCAAGGCCTGGATAATGGTGGGGTCCTCTTTGGAACCTTCCAGAAACTCCTCGAATGTCAGCTTGTCATCGCGATTCTGCACGTGACACAGAAAAAGCATGAGCTGTTAGGGTGTGTTACGCAACAGTACACCTCATGCTAGCTTTGAACATTTAAATCACCCGAAGATGAAGTTTTCTGATGAATTACATAATAGTGTACCTCCTGCTAGCTATATGTTGTCATGGAAACCTATTTGCTTATAAAAAATTCGGAGCAGGAATTAAACGAGAGGAAGGTAAGCAAAGAAAAATGCTGAAGCAAACCAGAAATAATGATAATTACAGTTTAAACTTGTCATTTGTTTACACTACATGGTATAATAAATTTATTTTTGAACTAGACGAAGCATCTTTATTGTGTTTTTGTTGACTCGTAGTCAAAAAGCATTTCACTAAAACGAGTTTTGCTTTTGAAAAATTGATTAAACTAAATGTTAATGGGTATTTTATCCGAACAGCAAAAAATATTATACCAAGTCTAAATCTTGCTATAGGAAATGCAAATGCCGCTTAGGTTATTTTACAAATTCATGTGGGTTACCGACACGGGGAAATCTACTTTTGCTTTGTTTTTTAAATTATTTAAAGAATAATTCAAGATGTTTGCACTCAGCTCATTAAATACACCTGTCATACTGGCGAGACCTCTTTGGGTCGCAACAGCAATGCCTCACCTTGTCCATCACAGAGAATATCCTGTTGACTCGTTTTTCAGGTGTGTTTTCTTCCTCTGGCAGGTTCACAGTTTCGCCCTGAGCAAAAGTAACTTTAAATCAGAAAACAAATCTTTTAAATTTGGTAGATCAGTTACCCTTTAAATGTGATTACCTAGTTCTCTCTCCCCGTCAATCTGATGTAGAAACGAGAGAGAGAGAGATGATATACAACAATCAAAGATGAGAAGCGCAGATAGGAAAAAAAATAATAAAAAGATCACATTTTTTTTTGGTTCTTTAAACATAAGTAGTTTCTTGAGAGTTAGTATTCAAAATAGGCTAAGACCATACCTCATACCATAATTTTTTAACCTTGTACTGACTTGACTTATATCTTAAAACAAGGAATTAAGCCAAGTCAAAACATAAAGACAAACTTAATGTAACACATTTTTATAATAAAAAGATTTCTTTGTGAAAGTGTTCAAAATAAATGGCAGTCAGCATTTTTTCAACAAAGGAGACTTCAGTAATGCTTTTCACTTGTAGTAACTAGAACACACAACAAGCACACATTTCCACAAGTACACAGTAGGTGTACATGCTATAAGTCATAATTATTATGATCATTAGTTTAAATTACAATTCTAAATTTAATTTTTATATTTAAAATATTATTTCTTCGAATTTTTGCCGGTTGATTTAGTTTACAGTACTTCCGAGAAGTACCAGATGTGGTAAATGCTGATGATATCATTGCCTGGAAACTCTTAATCGACCTGCTACTGTAAAGTGTCCGAAAATGAATCAGAAGTAGGGTATCACAACAAAACCAGTCACAGCACGCTAAATTATCCTGAAACTTTAAGCTGTAGCAACGTCTGCCCTACGGACTACCAGGGGTCAAAGGCCACGAGTCCGTTGGTGCTGACTCAGGGAAGGGCAAGCAATTAACAGCCTCCGCCCCCCCCCCCCTCAGAACCTCACTTAGCTCCGCAAATAATTTCATAATAATTACTGGCCAGCTCAGCTGGCTGCCGACGCATCTCGCAAGATCATCTTTCGGGCAAAGTACCCGCATCTCCGCGACGAATGAGGGGTGACCACTTTCCGATACGCGCATTACCGTCACGAAGCCTTGATCGTCTGAGGCTGATGCGACGGGCCGACAATTATATCATCGGCTAGTTAGCCGCCACGGGGCGCCACTGGCCCCAGTCCGTTACATTATATCGCCATCTGGCAGCGTGGTGCTGTTGCAGACGATCAATTAAGAGGACATCGCTCTTATCGTCTGCGTCTTTTGACCGCGAGGACACGCACGCGCGTGGGTGTGTGTGGATGGGGTAGAATAAATGGTTGTTGTTGCTGTTGTTGTTGGTGGTGGTGGTGGTGGTGGTGGGGGTGGAGGAGGAGGTGGTGGACAACGCGTGACTTGCATGTCATGATCAAACGGTCATGTTCCCGACGACAGACCCGTTCCCCAAATCATCCACGTTGAGATCTCACGAAATGAGAAGGAAGCTGAAGTCTACGTCACATACACATTCCTCGCGAATATTCCACGTCACGTAAATCCCGCACGATGCTTATTCCCCTTCGCATGTATTCATAGGTCACTAGAAACCAAGTAGTATACAAATTATAGTAGTATACAAAATTATACAAATTATCTGATAACGCAAAGTCCACTGGATGTGAATTATCGATACAGACTTCTCAAACAAATGTACAGAATACCTGGCTTCTACCATCGAGTCTTGAATACATCGAATAATGCAGTAGATGTTACCAGAAGTAATCGACTGTATGTCAGTATGTCACACCCGTTCCCACACACACATATGCTCGCGCACACAAAAACAGCATGGGGAGGTGCTGACAGTTTATGCTGGTTCTATAAAAGTAATTTAATGCATTTAAAGAGAAAATTGTTTAGGTGCTTGGAACTCACCACCATGCGATAGATGGCCTCCACAATGTCCAGCAGTTCTTGCTTTGTGATGAACCCGTCATTGTCGAGGTCGTACAGCTTAAACGCCCCTGTAAATAAAAACATGGACACACACACACAAAGAGGTATGCACGCGCGCGCACACACAACACATATTGGTCAGTGCAAAGTACTTTGTCTCTCTATTTCCGCTGAACTTGTACAAATAGCAGTAGAAAGCTGAACCATTGTGACAACATATTTTTATCCTTTACTTTTATCCCGCTAATTCCTCTTTTTTAATTTTTTGTAAACCCCGACAGTCTTTACACTCATAATCATTCACACACACATACACACACACACAGATCATCCTTGTGTGAATGCAGCCACAAAGAAAGATCAGTAGCAAATGAACTTAGACACACCTGCGAAGTTTGGCTAAGCCAAGCAGATAAATAAACAAGAGGAATTTCCACAGACTCACATTTTAACTTCTCTTCCACGTTTCCCTCGTGACGTCACAGACAACGCCTGCAGAAACTCGTGGAATTCGATAAAGCCATCCTGCACACGACAACAGAAAGAGAACGAACTTGAATTACTGGACTGCTGGCAGACGATATTTTTTCCAGTAAACTACTAAAACGAAGCATGAGACTACAAAGCTTCCGGTTTATTCACATTTAAGATTAACTACTAAAACGAGCATGAAACTTCCGGTTTAGTCACATTCTTTGTTTAGGCTCGCCGAGACTAACAGCGGATAACTTCGCAAGAGGCTAAGCGTTGGTCTTGGCAGACAGACCAATCCATCTATATACATCCATGGAAAGAGAAGTTAGCGCCAGGGCTGACAGGCCAACAGATAAGGTGTTGGAGTTAAATCGGTAACTGGAGATGCAGCCAAACCGTTCTCTCTCTCCCTCTCATTCACTCATTCTCTCTCTCTCTCACATCCAAGGAAATCACAGACCTGGCGGACTTGCCACACAGGCACGAGAATTCGGTGCAAAGTGTTTGCGGCCTTGGGGCTTAATCGTGTTTTCCAGTGTTGCAGGTAACTGCGCTTGGTTCGTTGTCTCTTAGACACTACCTGCTGCGCTCATTTTCGCGATATTGTTTCTTTTTCTCCCTCTCTCATTCTTTCTTCTCTCTATCTCTCTTTTTTGTTCTGTAAAGGCAAGCAGAAAAAGAGCTCTCCGTGCAACGCTCAGTTTATTAGATAGATCTTCTTTTGACACCGTGTAATCTCTGCTTCCAAGATATTTAGGAATGTTACATAAACGGTAGAGAAATGATTATCGATGTTGTCTGTCTGTTGAGAAGAAGAAAGGTAGATGAGGGGCCCTATTTCTATACAAGTGGTGACCCCTCTTCCATAGTATATCGGTTGTGAGGATGCGCAGTTTCTCATCATCATCACCATCACGTTTGGTAAACCGCCGACTTGATGGCGTCGTCTTCTATAATCTCACAGGCGATGAAGGGAGGGAATTCTCAGACGAGCAACTGTTACATCACCCTCCCCTCTCTCCTGCATCTTCCACCCACCCCTTGACCTCGGCGCCGTATGACGTCACAAGACGTCCACAGGAGAGAATAATCGGTGTCAGCAGGAGACCGCTGCTGCCAGACGGCGCTGCATCTGGTTTGTGAAATGAGCGAATACAGACTCGACACCGCCCATTGAGCGATGTCTGCGGCTGGGAAAGGGGCAAACCTATTTGTTAAATTTTTGTTTTCACGTATTTGAGCACAAAAATAAACTGTTTTTCTCTTGTCCTGATTAAAGTTTACTCTTTTTTTTCTGTGATAAGGAAATCAGAAAAGCTTTGACATAACACCTTTAGATACCGTCTCTCTGTCTCAAAAATATCAGGAGAAGCCTACACTTCACAATTAATGAATTCTGTTTTATATTTGCAAAATATATGTATTAAGACGATTGCTTCGAGGTAACCAGGAGACAAGATGGCGGCAAATAAAAGTCGAGAGGTCTGTGGAGTGTGATGCTGTCGACAGCAGTGTTAGACAACACTCGCTCAACCAGCACTGTGCACTTACATCAAGTCTTGCACATTGCGTGCATCGGAGACACAGGCCTGCTACAGGGGTAGCACCCTCAACAGTTTACATCTTCCACTGGGAAGTTTCGATGCAAATGTCTAAATGAAGGAAGAACGAATGAATGATTGAATGTTACAGCATTTTATCAGCGTGGACCGCCCGCAGATTTTTTTTTAATCATTCGCCCACTCAGACAAGTACAAAAGAATCCAATTGAGGAGGGACATGATACTAAATGGTATCTATTAGAAAAGAAAAGCAAAGTAACTCTTTGTGGTTGTTAAATACAGTGATTTTCTCTGGTGATGATTTCGCACTAATGGGAGTGAAAAAGGGGGATGACAACCGGAGCCCTGTCAGCTGTGGGCTGATACGAATCCTGTACAAACCTTGTCAATGTGCGAAGCCAGTGATGTATGACTGTGCTACAGGACAAATAAAACTAAATTTTAGGTGAATCTCGACGAAGTGAAAAGCAAAGACCATTGGCGATTAGAGAAGGACCCAAGGCGTTGAATACCAGGGGATATAGTGTTTTCTTGCTTTCATCCAAATAACAAAAGGTTAAACAGTTACACCACAAGAAATCTCAGAAAATACACGGCTATTCAGAATGTTAACCAAATATCTATTTCCCGAAGAAACAAAAAAGCAACATCTTAAACTCTGAAAGAGAGCAAAAAAGGTGACAGACCCCGAAATACTCCAGAGGTTGAGCTTCCAAAATAACAAACCGAAATGTTTAGACGCGACCTCTTGCATCAGATGAAACTCTTGGAGCGGAAGGGGTCGCTTGTTTAATGTTTCATTCTTTTAAGTGTGCTCGGCGAGAAAAAAGAATTTATCTGAATGTCTCACTAATAAGCAAACTTACAACTTATTAAAACTTTGCGAAATTTTTCCAGCTCCTCTTCCCCTCCCTTCATTTCTGATTATCGGGATTACACCGAGAGAGGGACAGGGTTTATGGGGGGAGCTATTCTACAACACGATAAGAGGAAATTGACAGCATGGTCCAATCAAAGAGGATCGGCTAAAGACCGCTTATCGATCACATGTCAAAGACAGTTTGTCGCAGACTTGTAACATTCCAGCCTTTGATCATCGCCTCCATGATGACCTTTTGATACGAGGGATCTGACAGAAAGAGGTTGGGTTTTTGGGAGGACGGAAGAAGAAACAAATTAACCCCCCCTCTTCTTTTTGTTCTTGAGTCAGTTCGAAATTTCACAATAAAACAGAAGTAAGTGAAAGGCAGACTTGGCATCTGCCCTTTCGAGTGATTTCCCCTGTGTCATTGTGGCCAATTTTCTTATTTTGATGTCATTTTTTACTTGTAGATGTCTCTTGAGAGGGCAAGAAAGAGAGAGAGAGAATGCATGCACACGTGTATGTGTGTGTGCTTTTTTGTGAGAGACAGAAGAAAGAGAAAGAAACATGATCCTGGACCTGACAATGACCAAGTACCTTAGCAAAAACGTAGCCATGCACAAAATCGTTGACATAGCAAAAGAAAGAAAAAGGAAAGAAAGAAAAAAAAAAAGGAAAGAATGAAAGATGATTGAAAGAAAGAAGAAGAAATAGGAAATAAACACAGCTGTTTTGTTTATGCATACCACTTATATCTGACTGAGATTTCAGTCAGTTGCCTCCCCATCAATATAAGCCTCATCGTGTGACAAAGAGACTGGCACGCTGACCAGAGGTAACCATTGGATGATGAAGAAGCAAAGAAAGTCAAATGCTGCTGCCTGTGCAAAACAGCTCCACGGTCCTTGTCACCTCTTGTTTACAAGCAGCCATCAGGCGCTCACAAGAAGATGAAAGAAAGAGAACTGGAGGAGGAGGAGTTGGGAGTTAAGCCGTCGCTCGCGCAGCTGAATCAATCAGTGGTGGGTCAGGTCATAGATCATCGATCGGAAACAAAAAGATGGGGTCCTGTGTTGTGCATGCTGCTCAGCAGCTGAGAATCCTGTAAGCCTCTCTTGTGCCAAAACCTTTGCAGGAGTTTTAAAAAATAGCACAACTGAATAATGGCACTGAGGATTATGGGATCGCTGCCCCAGTATAAAACGTCGAAGGTCATGGCTAGTCCGTCGAAGGGGATCCCTGTAGTGCAGTGAGTGGTTAAACTCTTGTCACCACTGCATTGAGAGAACCTGGGTTCCGACCTCGTCTCGGGAATGTGACACCTTTCGCAAGGGCTTGCCATAGGGGTTTTACATTGGGTACTTCGGTTTCGTCCCTCTCCACCACTGTGCGAAATCTTTTTTACTATTGTCACCATTGTCCAAGTGAATGCTCCTATTTCAACGCACGATTACAATGCAGTGGAGAAGTTTATCAACTGCTAGACAAGGTTATAAAAGAAGCACCAAAAACAGACATCCTCGTTGTAGGTGACAGCAATTGTCAGGAACAGTGGGTAAATTTGGCCTTGGGGAAACCCCCAACAGGGGCCCCAGACTCCTAGAATGAGCCATCGACTCACCTTAGCCAATACCTTACATCCCCACAATCCAAGACGGCCACTTGGCACTCGCCAGATGAATTGGTCCGTAACCAAATCGACTTCATCAAGCTATAGAGATGCTTCAAATCCAACATCATCAAGGCCAGGACGAGAACCTAGTCAGGAGCTCACATAGGAAGCGACCATGGCCTTGTCTGTACGAGCCTGAAGCTGAGGATAAGGCTCCGCTCAAACATCCCCTGAAATCCCCTTGACTTGTAGCAGCTGCAAGACACACATGTTGCGGATATCTTTTGAAGTACAAAATGGAGGTAAATTTGCCGCACTTAACCTGGTAGACTGTGATGTAGACACCCTCGCCGATAGCATCAAAGAGGTGCTACTGTTAACAGCTCAGGAAGTGATCGGGCATCAAAAGAAGAAACAAAGTTGGGTTACAAACGACATCCTAGGTCTCTGGGATCAATGGTGGCCTTGAGGAAAGCAAAGCCCAGGAAGAACTGCTGTACTCAACTGATGGAATGTTAACAGTTCAGACTGGCTTCAGATAGCAGCGCAGTGTAGCAGATCTTCAACTGTATCGCATTTTGATGGAGGAGCATCTTCTTGAGCATCACAACTTTATAGATATGATATTTTGTTAACTACGATGCGATTGGCCGAGGAAAGAAAGCAGTTAAAAAAATCTGCCAGGTATGGACCTTCGCGACTCAGGACGGTTTTCAGTCACGGGAAATGGATAAATCGGACTTTTGGCAGGGTCTGTGGGCAACAGACTTTGGCATGTTCCTTCACCATATTGTCTATGAACAACGGATATTGTGGCATGCTCTTCAGTTTGCGCTTGGATCGAACTTTGCCATGTGGATCACAACACAGTGTCTTCAGAGTGAGCTCTGGTAATTCGCTCTAAAAACTTGTTTCAAAAAGCAAACTTGGGATGTGGCTCTGATACTGGTAGATATCACTCACACTCGGCGAACGTTGGCCTGCAGCGCACAATAGGATGTAGACATACAGCCAACGGTGGCCTGTCATTTATAGCATCTGTACACAACTTTTGCAATGTCTAGAACGATATGGTCTGGACATGAGGAACGTTGGCATGCCGTTCACCATCCTGACAGGCCACAGCATGGCGATAGAAGGAAGGATAATTGCCGGGTGCCTCAACCACAGCTGCTAACTGACGGGAAAATCATCTTATGGGCAATTCTCTCCCCCTCTAGCCTCCCACTCCTCATCCTCCCTCTCCTATCCAACTGCTAACCACATCCGTCTTTTCTGCAAGAAGGTGGCAAGGGCCATAATCTATCTGTCAATAATTCCCCTTTGCACAGTCCGAACACGTCACAAGTGATTTTTCTCCCTGTGAGCGCAATATCTCGGCCACGAGGGAACTACAGTATAACGGAATTTTTTGTTTCACTGGGCCAGTTTCTGGCCGAGTTTCTCTCCCAGTAAATCTGAATGAATAAAATATTTTTTGTACATTTAGTATGGATCGGTATCAGCCATACATTAACCCTAACATTTAAAAAAAATTTATTCGACGGATGTTACAGAGCTTCAGCGTTGACCTTAATTTCCGAGGGTATTAGCTTGAAGATAATCGTTTAAACAAATAATTAAGTTATTAGATTTCTATCCACACAACCGGGGCATAAAAAAGGAACCAGAGTTCCACATGCACGCTACAAAGCTCCAAAACTCTAAAATGTACTCACGTCTCGAAGTCGCACGAGCTAGGGCATGTAATATTTAAGAATCCATCTCTCAAGACTTTGACAAGTACGCTCTAGGAGTTCATAAATAAAATACAATATCTTGTGTACACAATTAACAAATTAGTCAACCAACCAAACACAAAAGCAATAAAAATTTGAAACTTAACAAGAATAGCCGCAAAAAACAAACAAAAAACAAACAAACAAACAAAAAAGGTCACAGACCAGCAAATAAAGATAGACGGTTCCTCTTTTCCCTTGTGAGAAGGATCGTTCACATTTCATCCCTCGAGAGTTTTCATTAGCAAGTGTATTTGAAGAAATTTCCATAAAACATTTTGCGTAAGGCACTCTAGATCTTGCAGACAGCAGAAGTAATTTTTTCTAAAATTATATTTGCATCACTGATCTTCACTTCGACCCACGGTTTACTTCCATGCTGTCACATGAGTTTATTCAAACGAAAGTAAATGTCGTCTGCAGCTCTCGAGAGACGCCATGACAGTAAAGTTGCGCTGGGATATTTTTTCTCCCGTCCCTCTAGGGAAAAGAACACTCAGTGTCTCGGCTAGAATTTGTTTAATTAAACTGACTACCGTACACTGATCTGAACCACGAGAGGCAGTACTGTTCTTGCAGAGGCTACGAAAGTGATACGAGTGCTCGACTAAAGCTCGCAGCTTTACAAGAACACCTGACAGGGCTAGCCGAAACTGTCGTCACTGGTCATGTGCTCGGACGCATTTTGACAAGTTCACGAGGTATTTCTGTCAATATTTTGTATTTGTGAAAAAAGGACTTTCCTATAAAATGAAACTGTCCAGAATCCCACGACAGCTTCAACATTTTAATTTTTATTAGCACTATTCATGCGGAAAAGGTTAAAGGTTGAAGGCGACCTAACCTTTGTCAGGGTCATTTTAAGGCAAGAGTTCAAGGGTTGAGAAGCGAGTGTAGGAAAAGAAAATTTCAGTTAGTCGATATCTGCTGACGTGGATTTGGCACAGTCTTGAGAGACCAAAAGTTTGAGTCAGATTTACACTTATGTGAGCCCGAGCGGTTTCAGAGGAATGAAATGTGATATAAATAGCAGTTTAAGAACCAAGTTACCTGTCAAATAATCGTTTACTTTTTTTCATTTTTCCTTCCTCCCATTCTCTCCACTCTCTCTAAGACACACAAGAAGACACACACACACACGCGAACATACAAACACACACACGGATAGACGCATCCATGCATATTTTCACTCATGAACACGCGCGACATGAACAGACAAAAGAATATAAGCGACTCGCCTTTATATATGGACAGGCATTGCAGAAAATGATTAGTAATCCCTATTTATGAGCTACACTTACACGTACGTCTATTGGAGAACCTAATTAGTTCTTCCCTGCCATTATCCCCCTGCCACTGTCTGGACTTTCAAACTGTCTGATCCTCTCCCGGCTTTCTCTTTTTATTCTCGTTCTCTCCCCTTCACATTCTCCATCGTCTAAATGATATACGGAAAGGAGGAGCTAATTCGATCAATCAAGAAGTAATGCAAGACTCCAGCTACTTTGGCGCGGCGTCTGAACGGTTTATTGCACAGGCCCTCTCTCGTCATGACGCCGGTTCCCGCCGCCCCAACAGGAGCTGTCCCTTTCCATGCCCATCAGCTCGTGTTCCACCACTAGGACAAACTGCGGGTGTGAAGTGACCAGCGAGGAATTACACCCTGCTTTTTTTCACCCAAAAGAACGAACTTAGAACATCATGAGATGCTGCAAGCTTGTCAGAGACTCCCATTAGGAAAGAAAAGCTGGTGATGTAGCCATCGGGTATCTGTCTTTGGTACAGGAATCTACAGTCATCTCGTCAGGTCTTTATTGATGCATGCACTTGTCCACCATCTTCCCCACTCCAAGATTTTTATTTCAAAAGGCTACTTTATTTGAACCCTACTCCCTCTAAAGCAAAGCAACAACGAACCCTTTTATATCACGGGGTCCAGGTTTTAGCTGCCGTCTTGGATGGGGCTTATTAACCGTCAACACCATACGGTCTTATCCTACACGAACAAGTTTATTAAAATTTCTATTCACAGCTGGCTAAAAATTATATCCCCTGATTTACAAATATATTAAACCAAAGAGGATCCTCTTTAATTTCACTAGCGAAGTAAGGCGGCATTGCTCTGTCTCTCTCTTTATTTGTTTCTCATTTGCAAAAATATCAAGAACACGCACTCACACACACACCCGCTCTATTCGATTTATACAATTATAAATCAGTCACTCAGCTTTAGGTTGTGTTACTTTATAGTCCCAAGTTTACACTGCCGCTAAATTTATGCGATCTCTAGTTCGTCCAGTTTCATCTAACTCGCTCGCACGCCACTAAATTTCCACTAAATGGGTCTCTAAAAGTCGTCTGGAAACTGAAATGAGCCTACAGCTTATGGAATATTGGCACCACAGGGTTTATGTCCAGCCTCACTCCTCAATTTTCACCAGCAGCCTATAGAATATTTACACCACAGGGTTGACATTTGTTGTTGATTTTAGAGGGAAAGTGCTTCAACCTCGCGCTGATTTCGCGCTGTGAGGGTAGGGATCTTTGCAAGGGAACGTAGGTGTAGGGAGGGGATGTCTAACCTCAGTCCTTACACCAGCATCCTACAGAAACCACAGGGTTTTGCTCACTCATCAATTTTACCCCCTGGTGTCTCTGACGTCATTGTATGACGTCATTGCATAGCACTAACCCTTGAATGTTTTTGGTTCGTTTAACTGTCTGCCTCACTCACGTGCTTAGACGTCAGGAAACAAAGGCAGATTTTTCTCCATACGTGTCCGTACCAAGCAAACACAGAATCGCCAAGCTTGGCGTCCATTGCGGTGACGTCAGCGATCGCCATGTTCTTTTTGAGCCGTTTCGAAGGAGAAAATTTAGTTTTAGGCTCGGAAGGGAGGATCTTAATTCGTCTGGATTGTTCTTTTACCGACATCTCCTCGCCTTCGTGACCAGCCAAGTGAAGTCGCGTCTATCAAGGACAGAGCCTGGAGCAAGATGTCGGCGGACAAGGGGAAGTAATCTATTTCTTGGGTGACGTCACTGAGTCACTGAAAATATCTCGCTGTCGCCGGCACACATAATCCAGTCTGGCACACCTTGCGGCTGTGCCCAATTTAAAGAAAGAAAAAAAAAATGCTGGTGGAAAATACAACACTGACGAGAGCATCCCGTCGCAATGATTTCGGGGAGGAAGACGGAAATCCACGACAATAATTATTTGTTTTTGGCCTCCTTTGAAAGACCTATCTAATGAAAGTTAACGAGTTTTAAGTGACTTTAACAAAATAAAAAACGGAGAAAAACTAAGGCAAAGGCAGAAAAATATGTGTGATGATCTATAGTTTAAAGGATTCATAAGCCCATTCGGAAGGGAGCAACATAAACCAGGTTCTCAGGCTCTGAAACGCGAGTAAAAGGCACACACACACACACAGCCAGAAAACGGGATACACAGTTTGTTACTCGCATCTTCTAGATTCTTATCAATGATAAATGGAAAGCTTCTACAGCGGTTGAGTGCCTCTTCTACCTAAAAATATAAAAGTAAAAAAAAATTGTTATATCCTGTTATTACTTTTCGCCTTTAAAAAAAATAATTTGAAAAATTAGAGACAAAAATTAGAAGATGAGAAATCTTGCGCCTGGCGGAGGGGAGAGGGCTCACTTTTCTCAAAGGAAAGGTTTAACAAATAAGCAGATAAAAGAAACATCTGGAGAATTTTAAACATCGCGTTAACGGCAAAAAAAAAAAAGCAAACAAAAAACAAAAACAAACAAACAACCAAACTGTTAACAAGCGATAGCATTGCCCTTCTCCAAAATGGTGAAGGCTCACGATTGCAACAAAGTACGGTACAAGTGTTGCAGTCTAGTAGCAACTGTAGTCTCTCACGATACCCTCGCTCCTTCACGGACTCTCAGTCCTTTCTTTCTCTCTCTCACACACTCTCTTACACCCTCCTCTCACTTCTTTCTTTCCTTAGGAGAGTAGTTAGAAACACTGAAGTTCCAACTCGGAGCCGGGCCGGTTCCATACCCGTGTGTCATACCGAACTTTCCCCAGTCGACCTAGCTGTCGCGAACAAGTACATGACTATATGGAGTTTGGGAAGGTTGAATAGGCTATCACCACCCTCACCCTGACCCTTAGAAAGATGAGGTCTTTGACACCTCACTTACCCTAACACCCAAATAAAAAAGAAACGGCCTTTGCCATTTACCTTCTCAAAAACTCTCTCCTAATTGAAACACACCTCCATTCTTCCTCCCTTTCCCTCACTCTCTTCATGTGATTCCTTCCTCCGCCTTCTCTCTTCATCACTCACTCTGCTGACACACTCACCTTGTTTTCGTCAAACACGTTGAAGACGAAGGATGCAAATTTGCTAGGATCGCCGAAGGGAAAGAACTGCTGATAGATCTTGGTGAAACCCTGCAACACAAATGTGTCCTGTTAGACAGAAATATCTTTCCAAATAAATACATCATCCCGTTCTTTAAAAAAAAATTCTTTCTCTCCATTCCTTCCCATTCGCGTCTTCCTGTTTGTTCTGTATGCATGTTCACTCAAGACTTTGCTCGCTCTCAGGTTCGTGACTGTGATCAGGTTTTATCTCCATAGCATCACTTGCTGGCTTGGTCCACAAAAATCCGATCCATAGCAGTCTAAGTCTAAGTCTTTGAATTAGTTACATAAATAGCCTACAGTTTAGGTACCGTTATCTACCGTCGGGCCAGAGCCATCCGGGGCTCAGAGTCGGGGCAAGTGCGTGCGCATCCATCAACACTAGATGCGCATTGGATGACGTTGGTTGGCCCGAGGTCTTTCCTGATCTGATTGGCCAGAAACACAATGCAGATGAAAGGCGGCCAGACCCTTTCAAGCCTTAATCGGCAACAACCATTGGTGCTGCTACACGTTTACTCCTACAATTTGGCATCTCATTTGGGGGATAGGGGTAAGGTGCATATTGCTGGGAGGTTTGCCTCGTCCTGGCGGTTGTGACTGGTGTGGTTATGACGCTGTCGTCCAGTCTTGTCGAGATCTCGTCGTAATCTCGTCGAAATCTCGTGTGTGCCTAATAATAGAAACCCATGACTGGTAGTGATGCAGCTCGGGCACAGTGCAGTTTTCGCTGACTCAGTATTTGCATAATGATTGCTGTTTTCATGGAGTTGATTGGCTGGTTGGCTTGATAGCAAAGCACTTCCGCTAAGCCACTCCAAGAGATGTAGGTATGTGTTAGGTTCAGCTTAAAGCAAGCATTAAAGGACCAGCAAGTTCACACAGACAAAGCCATACACTACATGGAACACTGAAACTGCTGCATAGAATTGTCAAATCACATCCAGCTGCATATCAATGGCGGCAAGTAGACAAGCTCATCGTGAATCCACAGACAAATGCACATTACAAGGGAACCTCAGACAACTGTCTTTCTAGTCGAGCCATAGATAACTTTTAGATACAGACAGCTGCTTGCTGCGAGAACGATACATGGCTACGGCTGTTTGCTGTGGGCAAAGTACTCCAAACTGTTTGCTGTAGGAACGCTACACACAGCTGTTTACTGTTGGAACGATAGAGACAACTGTTTTCTTTGGGCACGATAATAACAGCTGTTTGCTGTAAAAACCATGTAGACAGATGGGTGATGGAGAACCACGCCAGATGGCCAACTATGAGTTTCAGAAGCTTGACGGCCGACACATGCAGGCAAAGAAGCTGTAACAGCTCTCTGATTGGCTGAGGCAGACCCTTGATGTACTACAGAGACATCTTGGCTTTGACCTCCTTCATGGGGAGACTGAACCTAGTGTACAGCGAAGTAAAATTATATGAGCTAAAACCACAAACTTAAACACTCACCCAATAAAATAAGGCAACAATCAAACAACTGAAGAAATCCAAGCAACGCTGTGAAATTAAATGAAGATGGACGATGGAGATTGGATATACATTACTAACAGATGAATAAATAAATAAATCTCTTCAAGATGCGATCCACTTTCTCGTTTGAGGTAGGGGTCCACGGGATTAGTGGTTCTTATTTTTGTGTTTACTCGCTGACTACACCCTAGCCGATCAATCAGGGTAACGCAATGATTCAGGGTGGCCTGATTGAGGACGCTATCGATTTCAAAACCTCATTCAGCCTGAAAGCCCTCCTTTCTACTCGCCCTGGGACTGATGTATCATCATGGATTTTATATGAACATAACGTATAACACCGTTCTGATGTCCTGTCGGATGACTACGAGAGTTTGAAAGTTTATGTTACTGTTGCAAAGCGTCAGGAAACTGGAGTGTATGAAGAAAGAAAGAACTCATATAGTATCATCGATCACCAGTCAGGAAGTAAAGAAAGAGAGAGAGAGAGTGTGTGTGTGTGAAACAATTTTAGAGCCTACGAAGGACTTTCCCACAAGAGTGTTTGTGTATGCGTGTGTGCATATTCAGACACTCAACAATTTCGTTGTCCTTTGCCTTTTCTCTGTTTGTTTTTTTTAGGGAAGGCAAGGAAAACCATTCTCGCGCACTGTCCCTCCAAACTACAACGACTGTAGGAGATTACCTCCCATGGGTCTGGTGTCTTCATAATGAGGCTGTCCACTTACGGGCATCCGTACAGTCAATACCCACCTAAAATACACCTGACCCTCCCTCGGGTCGCTTTAAAGACCTCTATCATCGTCTCTGTCTCTCTACATCCAATTTCTCTTTGGAACATAAAGAGACTTGAGTTAGTTCCCTTTTCGACTATTTTACGTTTTGCACAAGATGGACGCGTACCCTGTAATGATTGGTGAGAGAAAAAGAGAATAAAACAGAGATGGAGAAAGGGAAGAGAGAGAAAAGTGGAAGCCTGAGATAACACAGGATGTCAGAAACAAGGACCAAGGAGGCGAACGTGACGACCAGCTTTCTCTCGTGTCAAAGGTCAAGTCTGGTCTGTGATTCTAGTCTGAAATGCGTCATCGGCAATCAGCTCAACCCTGCATTTTATGAGCACAGCCTTCAGCCTCCAGCATCTCACGAACATCTTATCCACACCAATTAGAATTATCTGGAAATTTAGGAAGAAAATATTCGGTAGTGACATTGCAACTGCACCTCAGACTACAACAACCCTTCTCCCTCTTCGTCTCTTTACACGTGCAGTAGTAGCTACTTCAAGCTGAAGTATACCTTCTCTACTTCATTCTGTTAGCTATTTCATTCGGAGGTATCTCTGATATTTCATTCTTAAGTATGTCTTTGCTATTTCATATATTCTTTGGTGTTGAAATACATCCTAGCTTCTTCATTCCGAAATGCATCTTAGCTAGTTCATGCGCTCAAAAGAAATGGAGCTTGCAACACTTCACAGCTGCAAAAATAAATAAAGAAAAAAAAAAGGAATTTGGCTGTGAAACGGACTAAAATATCAGGCGACTAAATTTAGCTCAGAAATGGCACTGAAATGGGTTGTTTCTTCTCTCAGGTGACGAGGCGTACCTGTGCTGTTTTGCCCGTATTTTTATAAAGTTAACGCAAGGTGGAGATTGCTTATCACTGGGGGTATGACAGGTTCACGCCTTCTCCCCCGTAATTTACTTCTCATTAAAGCTCAGCCTTAGAGGAGGTGATGGGAGGAGTGTCGTTCCTGCTGCAGATTTATTGCAGTGTCAGAAAATACACACCTCTGACCGAACTGCAAACCCGGACACATCGCAACAACAACAAAACTTGGGTTTCTGAATGTGCTCGCCTCACGCCTCGCTGCGGTGGGTTGGTGAGTTGTTTTGATTGGCTTTTGCTCGATGCTTGTTGTTTCGAACATCTGAATGGAGGCGTTGGAAGAGATTATTTAAAAAAAACTGGGGAGGATGTTAATGAAATTAAGGTGGGGTATGCGTTAGAAAATTGGAGTGCATGAAGAAAGAAAGAAATTCTAAAGGTGTTGGAGAAATTGTATACCGAGATGAGATCCGAACCCTGACGTTTTTAACAGTACAAGCAGGAAGCGAATGAATTTATCTTTGGATATTGCTCTACCTGGTAGTCCCGCAAAGGTGGGATTAGTGAAATGATATTTCTGAATAGTTGGATAATAGTGCACGGATGAACAACAACAACAACAACAACAACAACAACAACAACAACAACAACAATCTATAAAATGCCATGAACTATGGCAGAAATCTCTACCATTTTATCTTTGAGATCCTGATATCAACCACTGCAGTGTACTCGGGACTATCCTACATCTCAAGGGAATAACATTTTCTAATTTTGACAACAGAACCACTGTTACGACAGATAAACAACAGTCAAGCAATCCTTCAACGTTAGTCCTACTAATCTCATCATAGCAAAGTATCACCATCACAAAACTGAGATCTTCCAGGATGGAAGTAATCTTCTTTCCTCGCAATCATAACAGACATCCCACCCCACTGACATGGAATGCAGTTCCAGATTCCTCCATCGGGACACAGACTCGACAGTTATTCCGCCCCCCCCAACCCCCAACCCCCTAACTGCGATGTCATGAAGGACCTCGAGTCTCACGGCGCTGCCCTGGACGCACACCGCCAGCGAGGCTGCATGCAACACGTGCTTCGAGATGAGCATCGCGCCACAGTGACGTCATTCCTCGCCAGAGCCTGCCGCCATTTTGTCCTGGCCCGGTTCCGAACCCTCGTTCAGTTGGCGACACTTTATTTCGGCTACTCCACTGACAGCCTTCCCGCTTTCCTCTCCACACCCCACGGAGTGAGAGAGCGAGAGACCTCATTGGGGAAAGTAAGTAGATTGTTTACCAGGACACGGTAAAGCTTAAAAAAATTGAGAAGAGAAAATCTACTTTCTTTCCCTTTCTTTTATTCTTTTTTTTCTGTCTCCATCTGCTTGTTTGCTTTGTCCATTCTTCCTCACTTCTTTTTTAAATCCTTAATTCAACCATTCATTCTTTATTTTCTTTATTTCTTTCTTCCATTTTCTTCCATTCTTTCTCCTTTTGCTTATTCCTTCATTCTTTCTTAGTCATTCCTTCTTCATCCTTCTTTTCTTCGTTTGTTTCGTCTGTTCCATCTGTCTCTTGCTTTTTTTTCTTTCCTTTACTCTGTCTTCATTTTTCCTTTAAAGCTTTCTTTCTTCTCTCGTTTCTTTTCCCCCTTAAGCATTTTTAATTCAATCCTTCATTCTTTATTAATTTCCTTGTCCCTTTCTTTCATACTTTCCTTCTTCCTTCTTTATTAAGTTTTTCTTTCTTTTCTTTTACAATCATAATTATCCACTAACACTTTCATTTCTTTATTTTTTTTCCTATTTAGTTTGTTCCATCTGTCTAGTTTTCTAATTAGTCGCCATAGCTTCAACAGAGCACTGACTCTGACATCCCGAAGGAGCAGTTTTTCTTACGTCATTTCCGGCGAATAATGCTCGTCTGAAACGCCTTTAATCCATTATTGCGCACTAACTTCCGTTTTCTGTTCAGCTTCTAACGCAGCCATGAAGATTTTCAGCATCCTGACACTTTTGCAAATGAATCTTGGAGTTAGCCTGCTAAAAGTCTTTTCGTGGGTTTTCTTTCCTTCGCATAAATACTGCCAGAAGAATTCGTGCGTGATAACGGGTACAGGGAGGTTCCTAGATTTGAAAAGTCTCGATTTTTATTCCAATTCCGAGGACAGTCGCCATGGCCGTGCTTAGAGGCAGGCAGACGAGGCATCTGCCACGGGCTCCGCGCTTTTGATAGTCGTTAGGGGCCCCGCCCTTTTGATTAATATGGTAACTAGGCTCCAAATTAAACATTATGCCCTGGGGCCCGAGGAGGACTAAGAACAGGTCTGGTCGTTGTCTGCATGCCATGTCGTCTTACAATGTCGAGCAGATATTGCAATTATCTTGTCAGAAGTCAAGGTTACAAACTTTTTTTTCTTCTCTCCTGCCTGGTTAACGAGGTGTCCCTGAGGCTGATTTCAAAATTTTTTGAAAGGTCCACATGTATGGTAATACATATTGGACTGAGAAAATTGGAAGTCTATGAAATCGTACACTGGACATGGACTAAGAAAAAGATCTGCGTGATCGTGCATGAAGATTTCATATGATTTCATATTGAAAAAAATAATAAAATATTCTTTGGAAGCTACTACTACTGCTGGCACTGAACTGAAACCAGCATGTGATACGAGAAGAGGGGGACGAGGTCTCATCGAAGATGCGAGTGGAGGCAAGGAAAGGATGCACAGGGTTGTCCAAAATACATGCACGTCACGTCGTTACGGCCTGGTTCATCAAAGTGCGCACGCACTTCACGTGCAAATGCATATGTCTGTTTTGTTGAAAGAAACGCTATCTGACTCTTTTTTTTAAAAAAAAGCCTGCTATAATTAGTCTCAAGAGCAAAACAGCAAAATGAAGCTGGATATAGGATGTTTATCAAACCGTGACGTGTTTCTATTACTTTGATCACGTGCAAGCACAAACATGCATGCACGCATGCAGAGCCACGGACAGGATAGAAAGTTCTTCAACAACATGCTTTTTGTGCCTGTGTGCTTTGCCTTCAAACAGACTAAATTTGGGATCCATTGCGGAGTTTTGGGAGGAGGGGCTGGCGCCAAGCTTCCCGCAGCTATCCTGGGGTGTGTTTCTGCATCTTTCTGCCAGAAATGGCGGAACTGCCTTGAATAAGGTCCGAAGAAAATAAACAAGACCGAAAATGTTGGGGTGCAGTAAGAACACAGACAGTGAATGAGATAAAAGAGCAAGAGAGGGGAGAAGGAGAGCCGAAGACTGAATAAACTGATTTAGTATAAGCACTCCGGGTATGTAATACGCAATACTATTGCCTCGTCCAAAGGTCGCTGGACGATTATAGTCGATGCCTGAAGTCAAGAGTCCTATAAAATATTTTATCCTTCATACGAGTTCACAACCTGGCTTCCGTCACAAGCCTTACACAAGTCTATGAATCCCAAGCCTCTCTTCAAGATAAACCTGCGAGGTGATCTGTGGCCGTGATCATGGACGAGTTACTTTAGTTAAATGGCTTACACGGGGTAGTCAGATTTAACTAGTACCCGGAACTGCTCTGGTAATGACCTTTCGCCAGACAGGCTGTCAGCACTAGGTGAACTCGCTGACCAGATCAAAGGTCAGAGGGAGGTGGAGAACACCGCCGACTGTGATTTTATTTTTATCTCATGATGCGTTTTACCCATCCGGCGTCTGCACAGCCGGGTGCCATGTACTCGGCACCCGGATGTCCTGTACAACGACCTGTCGACAGTCGTGTGAAAAAAGAAAGTAATCAATGACGTCAGGCGTTGAACGTTAAGACGGTTGACATCTTACGGCAACGGCAATCTCACGCCTCACCTTGAACTCTCCACTTTCATCTATCCTGTTGTTGTTGGTGTCGATGTGTGTGACTGGCGATGAATGCTCTCTTCTCCTCCCTACTGTGAGTAGGCGTAGCAGGCAGTTGGGAAACGGGTATGAGCATTACGTGGGCGAAGCGAGGGAGGGACGCAACGATCCGAAGGCGGATGCTTACAGATATTTATCTCTACACGAATGTTACACAACAGACATGGCAAGCAAAGCTCTACCGTGCGTGACAACCAACAGGTACTTATTTCCCAGTTCGCACCACCACTAACCAATCCCCTACCCTAGCTACAACAACCACTCTTCAATATACAATACGTATACAGTTCATTGCCGAGGGCGGAATACGCTAATCAGGCAAAAGGGGATGGAAGGGGTTGAGTATGAGAGGTGAGGGGCAAAATATGTCTGGAGGCGAACGTGGGATGAGCAAGGCTGCTGGCAAAACATGCAAGTCAGGGAGCGGGCATGCCAGCGTGAACTCATTCACCTCCTACATCAGCATGATGTCATGGGGAACAGCTTGTGACGTCAGTAGAGTTTTTTGACGAGGTGGCGGTTGGGAGTACGTCATATTGAGGCAAGTAACAGGGGCGATGGTGAACAGAGCTCAGTTGTAGGCATTGTCGCCTCCTACCTATCTATGTAGATAGCTGCATACATGCATATCTTTTATTCTAGTTTTATACCTGCATTTTTGTAGATACCTCTCTACCTATTAATCTATCTACCTACATACACAGCTACCTACTTACCTAAATTACCGACACATATATCTCACCACATACACACACATTCACGGACTTGCAAACCATAAAAGTCCTCCATGGTTTCCCCGATCTGGAAAGCAGTATGATTCTTGAGGTCTTGAACGATTTGCTGTGTCGAGCGATGCATTATCCACCCAAAGCCTCATTGATTTTTCCTTTTTATTATTAATATGTTATTGGTTTGGCTTGGTGACGGCGCCTCTTTGACCAGAAGGGTTGGAATACTCCTCCAATCTACTTGTTGTGTGTGCGCGCGCGTGTGCGTGCGTGTGCATGTGTTTAAGTTTATGTATGATATTTGCGAGTGCTATATGTTTCTATGTCTGTGTATGCAAATCATCTGTGGTCTGTCGTGTTATCACTAACCTCCACATCTCTTGACTGTCATCTCCTTCCCTTGACTCATCACTGAAAGCTGAGAATTCTTTAGATAATTCATCACGCGTTGCCTGGCAACCCGGGAAATGCATCCGGCACGATCTCAAGACTGTCGCTTACGTTCAACACAAGCAGTGACGTCATCACCGGAAGACGAACAAACGCTTGAGCTCTCTCAGCCCTGCGTTGAAGGCACCGGAAATGACCTACGTCTCTTGACCTCCGCACGGTTATAACCCACGAGGGATACTCTGTGGAGAACATGCCCTGTGTCTCTTTGCAAAACAGTCCGGTGTTCAAAAAAAAAAAAAATTCTTTGAAACGCAAACCACATACATGGACCTAAAATACTGAGACAGGAAAAATTCCATATAATACCATAAGAATGAAATCTTTATCGCAAAATACGAGATTATCCGAGAAGATATTTGTGTGCAGAGCACTAGGTAGAAATGAGTTTCACTATGCATAATTAAAGAAACAAATAACAGGAGAAAAGAAGTAAACTGTCATTAAAGAAGTTGTGTGCGTTCGTGTGTGTGGCAGGGAAAGAGATAAATGAAAGAGAAGGACCTGGCATCATAGCACGCTTGGAGAACAAAAATGTACAAAGGCAAAAAAAAGTTGATAGGAACTTTGATATTTGAACAGAATATTGAAAGAAAATAAAAAAAATAAAGACTGACAGAGAAACGAAGAAAACTGAAAGGAGAAGGAAGGGAGATTGAAAGAACAACAGAATGAAAGGATGCTGTTACCCCAACTTATATTGAGAGAAAAGTTCTATAAAGATCTATTATAATCCTTGCAATTCTGAAAAAAGGTATTAAAAAAGAGAAAGAAACACAAGAAAAGTGCATAAAAGAAGGAAAGACTGAGGAAGAAAGAAAGGAATGAGTGAATAAGGAAAGAAATATTGGGAATACAAAAAACCCCAAAATATGCATCATCATCATCATCATCATCATCATCATCATCATCTACGATGCACTAGTCTATTTTTATGTCTCAGAGAAGGGAAGAAAGAAGGAGTCTAGGTTCCACATCAAGCATCAGCCATTCCAGCTTCAAGGCATCAGTGACGATTTCATCACCGTAAATTTACATCCGCCTCCCTCAATGCCTCAGCGGGTCTGGCGTGGTATTGAAATTTACAGACGGGCATGAGGGGTAGCCGCCGGGCCAGATTGCTTATAATTCTCCGCAGGAGATCAGTGGAGGTTTTTTTTTTAATTTATTTCTCCTTCCAGTTTGTCTCGTCTTTCGGGTGGGGAGGAGGGGAAAGAGGGAAGGTAGGTGGGGAAAAGGCGTCAGGACGACTGTTGTCTCTGTCAAACGGACGCCAGAAGAAAGACAAAATTATGCACAAGAGTGACCTGTCCTTCCCGGAACAGCGTTACTACGGGCCGTGTCACGTCGCTGTGACGTCACGTCGCTCAATGGGTGACGTGACTACGTCGACAGAAACTTGTCTGTTTGTCGCTCTGCTCAATCTGCATATCAGTTTGATCACGAACTTGTATTACTGGACTAATGGCAGACGATTTTTTCCAAGTAACTACTAAAACGAGGCGTGATACTACAAAGCTTCCGGTTTAGTCACATTCTTTGTTTAGGCTCACCGAGACTAACAGCGGATCACTTCGCAATAGGCTAAGCGTTGGTCTTGGCAGACAGACATACATGGTCTGATTGGCTGAAGTCAAGTCATACCACGTGTTTTTGGTCGTTTGTACACCTAAAAGAGAAATATTTATGTTTTCATCCCATGCCCTGTTGGCATAATGTTTCCCTTTTAAGTCGGGAGAGTAAAAGGTATGTAAAAACAACACCACCAAAACAAAAAAACAAACTTTTGACTCTTCAACGGAGCTGTCACGTGTACAACAAAAGCAGCAAGTCTACAAGGTCTGCACCTGTCCACTGGCCAGCTTCCAACAAAAGTCGTCAAGCTTCCAACAATACCGACATATCTTCAACAAGGGGGTCCACATTAGAATTGTTAAGTCTTCAAAAGAGCTGTAAAGCCCCCTGGAGGTCTCGAATCTCCTGCAACACGGTGAACCCTGCAACAAAACTGTGGAGTCCACCACAGCAGAGAGGTCACGTCCTCGCCAAAGTCTCCACCAACAGTAAACGACGAGGAGTTTGTTTTCAACATCGGAGAGTAGCGCAGAAGGCTTGTGAAAGAGTTGCCCACATATAATGTTTCTGAGTTCAAAAAAAAAATTTCCACATCATTTCGCTAGTCATCCCGAATAATCAAAACCACAGCCGCCAGGTCCCTCTAGCCTTTTATTCTGCAGCCTTGGTCGAGTTAATATCACGCTTGGATGCCGGGAAGCCAGCATCCTGAGCTTCTCTATTCCTGCCTGCGGGATCGTAAAGCCGTGATGTCACTTTTTCCAGGGCGGGGAGGGCGGTCATTATTCTTCCTGTTCAATGGCGGTCTCTACCTTAATTACCCACTAGATTATTACTATTATTATCTTTTCAGTTGAAATAATGCGCGTTCTCATCCAGGCAGTGAACAGTCCTCTCAGCAAAGGGCAGAGCACTCTAGTGCAGGTCTGGGTGACACAAGGGAGGTAAAATGTCGCTGTGGCTACTCGAAAACAGGTTTGTGGATGAATGATTTCGGTGTCTTCTGAGGTTGGATGTCATTTTTTTAGACCCTTTATCCGACTGCTGGAAAGAGCACGGCAAATTCCACTCCCTCATCTCCCCCACTCAAAAAAAAAAAAAAAAAAAAAAAAGGGAAGAAAGACAAAATAATTCGCATACACAGACACACATTTACGGTCTCTCTCTCTCACACACTGGTTCCCTCAGTTCTCTAATTAATGTGTTTTTAATGCACGATGCATTTTTCAAAAAACAGCCTATAAAACTAATAATAAATGCGAAAACTTTGATCCACTCGCTTAATCGTCTCTGGAGCAATGCCCGTGTTAACTGTGGTTTTTCGAGAGAAATATTATTCGCCCACAAGCAATTCTTTTTTTCAAAAACTGTTTTCACTTTGGAAAAGGCAAAAGCAACAACTTTAACCTGGTGGGTCTCTTTACATTCATAAATCTTAACAGAGGTTAGACCTCTCCCCTCAACCTGATCATGACATAACTCTTTAAGTCATGCTGCCATGACAACTACAACTCCCGGGTCAGGTTAATATCCATTTTTGAATTATTTCGCCTTGTGGACTTAGAAGATTGAACTTTTTTTTTATTTTGTTTATTCTTTTTTCATTTCCTTCGCGTCGTTCTAGCTCATCGAGGTGATGGGGGAAAAATCCAGTTTCATTCAGACCGCCATTACTCGGGTGTAAAATTAAGAAGACATCAGCTTTTGTCGAGTTTTGCGCCACGAAACTTCTGATGGTTGTCCCCTTTAAGCTTGCAGATGGCAAGAAGCCATGAGCGCTTAAGCCGCCCGTCACGTCACTTCCTGGTTCTCGCAAAATGTATTTGTTAGAAACAAAGGGAAGCAATCCATCACCTTAAGTGTCCACGTGACCTACCGGCGCGCACCTCGCTTTCGATGCGACATCGGTGGAACGCTCTCTCTTTGATCATTTCGATAACAAATAAACATCTGCCAGCAACACTTTTTTTCTTTTCTTTTCTACAAATAACACAATGTCAGGAGTTAGTCCCCGTAAATACCTCAGCTTACAGAGATAAGAGTAAAGAAAATTAATCAAGCGAGAAACTAGTTTGTTGCACCGCTGCTTGGTGCAATTATTTTCTATGTAAGGACCATACATTCTTCACATTATCTCATCTATGGGCCTTGTGCTTTGTGGCTACATTTTCCACTAAACTCTACAAGTGTAGATTTTTCTTCTGTGCGTTTACAGGATGTTGGCTGCACTCCTGCTCCATGGTTTTCTCGATTTTTCTTGTGATAACTCGTACTTCCTGGGTTCGAGAACGATCGAACGCTCTTGTTTCCCCAGCAGCAGCTGTTGTTGTTGTTATTATTGTTATTTTTTCTTGTTTTCTGAAAGCAATTACATCCCGCTTTGATGGCGGGGAAAGACGGCGGGAAGAGTTGTTGGGTAGAGGAAGAAAACAGAAAAGGCGCAAAACATTGTATGTTTACCAACCCAAAGCATCATGAGCGCAACTTTGTTCATTGCTTTTTAAATAAGCAGCTTCTAGTGATGAATCTCTTCTGCTTGCTCAAGTGATAAATAAATAAACAATTGCGGTAAGCTGTGTTTCATCCTCAAGAAGAGGTGCGCGCGCATCCATGATCTGTACCAACTATCCTTTCGTCGTCGATCCTGATGAAAATGTTTTGTAGTTCTATTTGTAATTTGCTTCCTGATTACCAGAACTGGTCGTAACGAACCAATCGGAAGCTCTCCATTTCCAACGAATTGTTCGATGGCGTCAGACGCGTCGAGGGAGTGAAGGTTAGGTCTGGCATCCTAGAAGTTCCAATTAACTTGCGGCGCGCATGTCCGGAAACGATGACACAATGAAAATGCCAGCGACAGAATGTCTGCGATTACTGGCTTCTAAAACTAATAATGCCAGCTCCGAAAAACAAAACTGTGTCGTGAAATCAAAAACCACGATTTCTTCCGCGATGATGTTTTTTCTCGAAAGATGAATAACGGACGGGAATTTCAGCCAATGAAAATACACGATGATGTCGCGCACGGAGCAGTCCACACCACAGCCCATGGAGCCCTCACTTTCAATCCTAATCTTAAACCAAACCATAACACAGATCCTAACTAAACTCCCGAAGCAAATAAAAAAATATCTTCAGAAAACAAACAAACAAACAAACAAACAAACAAACAAACAAACAACAAACAAAATGAAAGATACAACATTAAAATTCCTCTGCGAAAAGGAATAAGAAAAATATTTTAGAAGCAAAACCCACTTCCTTGAACAAAAATCCTTGATTATCCCTGAATTTCACTAGCTTTGACGAAGCGGCAGAAAAGTTGCACGATTCATTTCTATTCACTATCCGCTATTCATTCTCCTACATGTTACAAACGCATCTTGATTGATGCTTATTTTCTTTTAGTCTCCTATTCATCTTGAGAAATGTAATTCCACCTCATGCCCTGATCTCCTCCTCACCCTGCAAAGGGAAATAAAAGTGAAGAGCTTCTAGTTACGAACGTTATTATCTGGTCGGAAATAGCAGAAGACTGCAGGCAACCGCCGAGAGGAAAGTTGTTCGAAGATGACTGGTTACATTGTGTCATCCATGTCTTCATGGGTATAGGTGGACTGCTGTCTGTCATACTATGGACGTGTATAGGTGGACTGCTGTCTGTCATACTACGGACGTGTATAGGTGGACTGCTGTCTGTCATACTATGGACGTGTATAGGTGGACTGCGGTCTGTCTGCCGAGACCAATGCTTAGCCTCTTGCGAGGTTCTCCGCTGTTAGTCTCGGCGAGCCGTAACAAAGGATGTGACTAAACCGGAAGCTTTGTAGTCTCGTGCCTCGTTTTAGTAGTTAACTGGAAGAAAATCGTCTATCAGCAGTCCAGTAATACAAGTTCGTGGAGTGGGTGGCTTCAGAGCAGGGCCATGCTGGCCATCGCGGCGTAATATTCAAACTGCAACCCCACTGGCTACGAAGATGATTCGGTTACCGAATCCAAGTGGGCGTGTAGTGCAAACAATTTAGTCCAAAGATCTCAATACTGATTCCATTAAAATATTTGCACACTGTTCAGCACGACCGAGTTGTTCCCCCTTTTACTTCCTTTTTTTAACAATTTTCTTTGTTTCTTTCGTCACGTATCGGAAATGCGGACAACAACAGGGAACGCGCGGCACGAACAGGAAAAAATATCTCATTATTCGCAGACGATGCTTAACATACCCCATCATTTCTGAGAACGATCAACATCGAATTTATCATCTTGAACGCTCGCCAGAAGAACTAGATATAGAAGCGAAGTATCCTCTGCCCAAAATAAAAACAAATTACGTTGTTTGGGGCGTCTGTCGACGAGGGTACAGGAGAGGGGTGTGCATCCATGAGGCCGATGTATTGAGATGAATGCTGTTTTCTTTTTTTCCTTCGTATCCAAACTTCCCTTCACGGTATTTCTCGGTACATCAGCATTCTTATACGCCTAGACAGGCAGGCAGGGAGGAAAGAGACTTCCGGCTGACTAGCATACAGATAGAAAGTTAGGCTGTACAGGTAGACAGAGGGGTAGGAAGACGAGAAAATAGACAAATAGGCAGGAAGACAGAAAACAGAAAGACATGTGGGCAGTACGGTAAGCAAGTATGTAGACAGGAGGGAGACAGACAGCATGTACAGAGAGGTAGTCAGAAAGTAGACAGGTGGGCAGGAAGGCAGAAAGGTAGACTGGTAGGCAGGCATATAAGTGGTAGGAAGGGTAACAGGTCGGCAAGCAGACAGGTAGACAGACACATAAGCATACAAGTAGGAGGAGGGGTAAATGGCATTTTACACCGAAGTAGCAACTAAGACTATATCATGGCAAGGCAGCCAGCCCTGTAAACAGATGCCACATGCAGAGAAAGAACAGGGTTTCCGAGAGCTGAACCCAGGAGGTAGGTGGAGTAAACCTAAAGGTATGCAGAAAAGTAAACAGGTAGGCAAGCATATAGACTGTAAGTAGGAGATAGACAAGTCAACGGATAGACAGGTACGTTAAAAGTAAAAAGACAGGTAGGCAGAAAGCTAAGCAGAGAAAGCTAAGCTAAGCAAAAAAAAGTTTCTTCCATTAGGTTAACACGAACAGACACATATAAAAAGACGGAAAGAAATGCGGAATGACGGACAAAAGCATGGGCGAATCGAGTTAAAGAACACATCGGTTCTCAAGTCCTCTTTACATAGCAGACGAGGAAGCAGGAAAAAGTCACGCCTGTGACGTGTCCACGTAAGTTCGCGTTACGTCGTTCGTACGCACACAGCTTGAGAAGGTGTCATGATGCTGGGCCCAGGATACTGCAGATGACGTCAGTCATGGGATCCCGGATGGTATAACGGGTGGTGGTGGTAGTGGGGTGGTGGGGAAAGGATCTTGGGATGAGCGAGGCTCAACACCTGAGCGATCGAGCGCAGGGGAGTGGGGAATGGGGGACAAGAGGAGGGAGATCAAGGACCTAAAGATGGAGAAGTCTTCCTGCTGACCTCACACTAGTTCTGCTGGAGCTAGAGACCACAGACTGAATGTGGTGAGGGTATGAAGTGAGTGAAGTGTTCGAGAGTCGATCGTTAAGAAATGACTGGTGAATTCGTAAGTAGGTGAGAAGACACGCATTCTCTTTGGCGAATCAGATACCCGGTCACTATCTTGAATCAAGAAAGAAAACTCACGCCGATTTTGGAAGAGTAAGATCAATGACAAGAACACAGAGAGAGAGAGGAAGAAAACAAATAAGAAAAAAAATCAGAAAAAGACGGAAATATAAACCTCCATCCTCACCCCTCTCTGTGTCTCTGTTGAGAATGCCAAGGAAAATTCCTCAACAAAGAAGAAAAGTCTCGAGATTTCTCCCGAGCGTGGAAGCGCCACGTACGTGATGTTATTCTCTCCCCCGCGTCACACTCCCCTAATTCCCCTTTTCCCCTACTCCATGACCCACCTCACCACCCACTGCACAGGAGGTGAAAGCTCCTCGGTCATTTACACCGCTGGAGGTGTTGTAGAACTTCTCTGGCTCTCTCAGAAAGAAAACCAGGGTCACAAACTTTCATAGCGACTTTAAGTTTGCCTACAGCCGCTAACCCCCGCACACTTGCCTTGACCTCGCGTTTCCCACAATTCCCCACGATCCTCCCTGCTCTAGAATCAGTCTGCACTTTACAGCAAAATATTGCATGATCTTTATTGGTTTATTTTTAGAACCCGTAAAACAATGACGAAAACTTTCCTTCATCATAAACAAGGATTACGCCTGATTGGTTTATTTGAAACCGCCAATCAAAAAGTCCCTGCACGCATGCTCCTGAATGTTATTTCCGCCAAAGGAGGCACATACCGCGGATATTATGTTCGTCTGCGTTTTTCGGATGGCCGCCACCTGGAGCACGTTGATCGGGCTCTGACCCTAATCTGGAACACGCGGAAACTTTATCTGACGTCATCCTCCTCCCTGCCAGCACGTGCACTCGCTGGATAAAATCCTGACTCGTTCCCATGACAACCCAAGGAACGGTAACTAGGGGAATCGGACCAAAAGAAACTAGAGCGGGTTGTCGCGAACCTTGGGGAATAGTCACGTGAGGTGTCGTGGCTGAACTCACCACTTCTGGCTAATTACACTCTCTGCCATTCTCTAATCAACGCCAGCGGGTACTTACCCGATACACTTAGAATAACATTGTTGAGCAATGATCCTACAGTTTGTTGTAAGTCCCTAGCGAGGTCCACAATAAACATCACAATGCAATTAAATGTAATATACGTTAATTATTAATCATATTCGAGAGCTTAATATATTTACAGATAAATCATTAACTTAAATGAATTTGGTCTGGCTAGTTATCTAGGTCGTCCTAATAATCCTTTCTATCGCATTAATAATTTTTTTTTTTTTTTTTTTTTGCTGTTAGTGTTGAAAGAACAGGTGAAACAACAATGTTTAACTAATGCACCTAGTCATGCTTTAACTCTCCACTTATCTGTAAACACAACAGTCTCCTGTAACACGGAAGCCCGAGGCTTTCTCCCCATCCCCACCCACGAAGATGATTGGTCACGCAAGTGTAGAGTCCGTCCATCTATCCCGCCGTTCGTTGATGGTGTTTGCCTTCCGAACAGACCACCGACAGGTGTGCCATCAGGACTGGAGTCACACTGTCTCTCACTTTGCTGTCATTAGGTCTGAAGCCACTTTCCAGACCAGAACAGCATTTAAGTGTCGTGACGATAGAAACTTCCAGAAAACAGCTCTTGGTGAGATGGACCTCGCTAAACACAGAGCGGGCTTGCTACAGCAACAGCGAGAATTGGAAGTCCAGAGTTCAGATCTCGTATCGGGCATGCTGCTCTTTATCTGCATGTGGCATCTTTTTACAGGGTTTTGCTGGATGCATGAAACACCGATCATAAAAATTCGTTTGTTAGTTAAGTCCAATCGCTACGTCATCATCACCACATAATGACGGCGCCATTTTTTCTACTCTCCGATACTCTTTCCACTGCACACAGAGTGAACTTTATATTTTTTAGACACAGATTCCTGCTTTTTGAGAAGCTTGACATCCTTGAGTAGCTCCTCTTCAGTGAAGGAAACTGTTGTGACATATAGATGTGTGTGTGTTATATATATATATCACACAACGTAATAATTGTCGAGACGCCAGCTGCGGCTAAACTATTATGACCTATCGCAGGTCATATGACGTCAGCTGCACGAGCTCTGTAATGTGTCAACTGCGTTAATATGTTTTGACACATCACATGCAATATTATGCAACGTTATCGATGACGATAACGTGTAACAGCTTGAACACCTCGCGGACCAGTAATGATGTCAGGATATGAGAAAATACAACAGATTTTTTTCTTTCGGATGATACAAGTGCAGGGTGGATAGGGTAGTGAAAATATTTTGTTTCACCTCCACTTCAGCTGTTTGCGTGGCCTAACAAATTTATCTCTCCTTGTCGCGGAATCCTTTCTTTGAAGCCAAGTGGCAGGTGAATAGGCAGAGTATGTCGACAGTTTCGCAGAATGCGAAATCAAAAGGGGGTGTTTCTCCGCGGGCGCTCCATGCCTGCCCCTCCTACCCAATTTCCTCACCCCACCCCTGTCAGCTGCCTCCCCATAGTCTGCCTCAGCCCCCTGAACCCATCCCCCCGAAACCCTGAGCTATCTTATCTCTGTCGAGGGTCTGTCGTGAGCTTGCAACTTGGCGGCACAAATGCATTTCCTATGGCACGGCACGCATACGCTCTTGTCCTCGCCAGAATCTCATAGTAACTGCGTGATGAGTTTAAAGGACTACTAGGGAGGAAATTTTGGCGATTGTGGCGAACTCTATATAAGGTCGTACTTCCCAAAATAAAGGTTATTTGCTATGACTTCACATCCTTCTGTTCAATATACAGGCCAACAAAAACAAAACCAAAAAACTTAGATATCTTTCTTCTCCTTTCCTACCTTCCACCCTCCACTCTTTCATTCACATCGCCATATGCACTTTGTTGAGAATTTTGAGAATGAGGAATTTTAAGAGTCGTCAGACGTCAGTTCGATAGATCAGCTGTCTGAAATGTATGATTAACATATCAATCAAATTGTTTATGTTTGTCCTTCAGCTCCAATCCCCCGCCTATTCCCCCGCTTCTGCTACAGTCAGCAGGTCGACTTAGGGACTGGAATGGTAAGATGCTTCAATTAGCATCCGAAGGCAGGATAACGGTTAGCTGTTGAAACTACAGTATACTTTATGGTCTCGGTAATCAGACGCCATTCGAACTGAAGCTGCTCTATCAAAAGACCAGACCAAGAAAGGGAATCGAAGCGAAACGAAAGCCCCTGGCCTTGCCTGGCTCCCTCAGGATGGAACAAGGATAGATAGAGTGCCCAGGTAAGCGCCGATATGTAGATAACGAGTTGCAGGTGTCAAGGACGGGAGTCAGCGTGCTTGATGTTGTCAGGTATGCGCCGTCAACGTCGGAGCTGTGCAGCGAGCGCCTAGAAGGTTGTCGTTGTGGTTGTGTGGGGTACATGGGATGGGGGAGGAGGAGGAAGACGAGAAGAAGGTAGAGTGGAAGACAAAAAAAAAAAAAAACCCTGCAGGAGAATGAAGAGCACGTCTGGCGTGTTTACAAGAAAGGAAGGAAAGAAGAAATAAATGGCTGGTGAAGTCATTGACGCTGAGTCAGCCCCCGAGGTTACATTCCGGTTTTACTAGTCAAACCTCTAACCGAGATGACACTTCCACTTGGGTGAGGGACTTTGGGCAGACCTTTGTCGGGCTGATCTTGGGGCCAGCATCTCCTATCCGCTCTTCTTCCATTCGTCCCCGTGTACTTTCCTTCATAAATCAGGGTTAAAGGATTAGTTATTCGTTACCATCAGCTCCTTAGTCAGAGGTAATGGGAAAGGGGACGAGTTGTCTACCCACATGCCTCAGCAGGTTCTTGAACCAGCAAGCTTCTGCTTCACAGTTGAAAGCATCATCCACATTTTCTTGTTGCTGCTGTTGGGGATGTTGGTCCTGGAGTTATTTTGCATAAGAGCAGCATTCACTCGTGTATATTGCCCCTGGAATTAATAAAGCTGGTCATTTGTTTCTCCTCCTAACCTCAGCCGGAATGCCAGACAGTACAACTTCTGTCACATTCTTCAGCTGTGTGCTGGGAGCAATGGCGGGGATGTCTGCCTCCTGTGTAGCTGCAGATGCAGGCAGCTCTTCCAGTCTTATCGTTGCCTCCCCCTGCACTGTCCCATCTCTATGTAGACTATCGGCGCTGTTATCGCTCAGCTCCTCGTGTTATCAGTCGCTTTAGCCAGCGAAGAGAAAACTACAGAAACCGTTCGTTTTTTGGTGTAATCTTTGACGAAAAGTTTCAAAAGAATTGGCGGACAAACAGTTTTATTTCTGTGACTGATAAATCGCTTACTGGAACTTTGAAAAAGTAAAGATAACACTCTCAGATTTATGAACCAAGAATCGTAAACACTCATAGAAAATGTTGCTGGTTCTGACAGGTTTCTGTGACTATTTAAGATTGATATTTGTGTATTGGTGATGGGGTGGGGGACACACTATCCACAACATCCATGGTACTTTGACTTTTGTGTAAAATATAGAATTAGGTTTCAAAAAGAAATAATCTCTGTGACTCATTTATTATTTCCAAGGGACTCAAAGACAAAGAAAATTGCGCACACACACACACAAATCGGTTTTTGTTGAAGATTTTACGATTTAACCACTTCCTCTACTTTCTGAGTTAACCTTAGCCTTCACTTATTACAATTTCATCACACCAGCATTTAAAAACTTTTTTACGATGTGGATAAGAAGTTTCGCTAGCTATAACTTGGTTTTGTGCATTTTTTATCTTGTTATTTTACTATCGTTAGGAGCTGATTTTCGTCGCGATGTGGGGCCGTTACATTATCTGATCTAGCAATCGTTCAAAACATAATATATTTCCTATTTTTCTTTACACTTGCAAAGACACACACAAAAACCAACCTCTCCCACCCACGCACACTTATCTATCTTTTGATCTTGTAAAATGTGGGCAATATTCAAGATTTATCAAAGTTTCTATTTTGGGCCTTTTCAAACTTTGACTCGCTTTTACAGGTGTAAAGTGAAAACAAAAACGTCTACGTAAACACGTTGTTTTCTTTTAATTATTTGAGATTTCGTTATCATAACACAAATAACGATTAATACATTTCATTTCGATTGCATAGGTGCGGTTTTTTGTTGTTATCCTTCCTCACCTTGATAACGAGGGTCAATGCCATGTATGAATACAGATTCTTCCTATCTCTCTCATACATAAACAAATTATATCTCACTTCTCTCTATACATAGATACACACATACATAAAGTGTGTAAAGAAATACAGACAGGGTTGCTGGTATTTGTAGCTTTTGTTGTCTTTGGTAATATGTAATTAGTTTACAATAATTTGTTTCTGCGTTTGTGCACATAAGGTCAGAAACTCGGGTCACGGACACTCGAGACTACGAATGCGACAAATTATTTGTGCAAAAGGACCATAAAACTAGAATAAGGGCTGGAGACGGGCACAGTAGTCGATGCACGGACCACAGGGAGGATCATGGCAAGCGAAATTGGGGAATCGATGGAGGAGCTGCCTTCTCTAGACACTGGGCCACCACAGATTCCCTCAGATCGCCCCTTGGTCCCAGTCCACAGTTTTTATCTCGACTGGGGCCGAATGCAAAATCTTTTATAGCTATACATAAATTTCAGTGTTTCTTTAGGGATTATATACTCTGCTGAATATAGACAAGCACTAAGTAGGTATTTCAAAGCAGTGGATTTTTTTTTACCTGTTCACTGATTAGCAAGACGAAAGCGTAAGACCTTTCATCAGTTCGATCTGCCCGTTTCTATCTCCAACTGTCCAGTCTAATTTAACCTATCATTCTTTCAACAGTTGTTTTGTTAGATTTTTTGGTAGTAATTTGCCTTTTGTTTTTGTGTTTGTTCCTGTTTTTTTTTTCTTAGATACTTCTTCCTATCGATCATCGGTAATCCTAAACGTTCTCCCGTGTCCATTGTTGGCACGCAAATTGCAAGAACCAATAAAAAGCTGTTCATCCCAGGTCATTGCCAGGTCGAAATGGCAGTTCACAAGCCAATCAATCAAACCCTGATCTGTCTTGACAGCAGTAAAGACTGGGCACTAAAACCATTGAAATTCCAGTCAGACAAGTAGAAGTGCTGGTACGCGACTGTTTGGCGAGGACGGGGTGGACCTCACAGTGAAGCTCCAGAGTTCCTTTCCACACCCTCCAACGCCATCGTATTCTAAGGTTGGCCTCACACAGACCAACAAAGCTGAATGATGCAACCTGGAAATCTTATTCAATCTGAATAAGGGAGAACCCACACGCAACAGCCTCACATACCTTCGGTAAAGTTAATAGATGACAGGTATCGTCAGACGCCGACGAACAAAATCACTTTTTAAAACTTCCAGCAGTCGTTTCATCCTTCTGCTCTGCTGCTGGCAAGAAATAAATCTGCCACATACATCTTCATGGTGAGTGATACACATTCCAAGCTTATCATTGGTGCTATTGTAGCATTGCTGAGAGGTTTACCGCAATCCCTGAGCATCACAGTCTCAGTTGTTCGATCCGGGTGCGTCACCAAACACTTTACAGCCCTGACGTCCATTATACCCGGCCTCACTGCACATGTCACACAATGCCGTAAAAGCACACGCATCCTAGAAGAGTGCTGACAGTTGCACCAGACGAGAGAGGAGGAAGAAGCAATTTCTGGGGAAGATAAAGTCCAGCCATATAACCTCCCAACACTCTTATGACCTACTCAAGGCGGGGCGAACCGCTTCCGGTCAGCGCGATCAGCAAGACCCGTTGCCATCACACTTGGTGGAGTGCAACGAGTCCTGAAATCAGATACTCGTGGGTGAGTAGGTGGGATAGCTGATTGTCGTTACACCCTGTTCGAGGTTTGACACTTGGTGCGAGATTCAAGGTACTTCCGTTTGTCATGCGCAGTAGCAGACCTGTCTAATACGCCTAGAATTTAAGAATTAAAGGACAGGTAAAATTCACAGCAAGATATTATTTCCAGAATCTAGGTGATCCGTCCCCTTCCGCTTTGGAGATGCACTTCTGAAACCTCACCATGCCACAAAAAATGTTAAATCGTGACGTCACGTTTGTACAGAAATACGTCTAATTAACAAATGGTCTTGACTCTCCCACTGGCTGAGGCCTTTACATTTCAAACTTGTCCACTGAGCCTTATCTTCTCATTTAAAAAGAATTAACATAATATTTAAATACACATTTTGCTTTCAGATGCAACCCCGCAGGGTGGAGAAAAACAAAACTAAAATGCAACTTGATTATGGAAGGACAAAGGTTGACTCGATATCTTTCCGACCAAACAGGGACTCGCATATGTCACAGGAATCAGAGAAAATCTGTGAAGGAATCCCACAGCCTCGCGGCCGTGAATGTAAAGGGTTCGCCGTTTCTAGGCCACGACAGGTGGGAGGCGAAGCCCAACCTTTCCTTTCGTCACTTTTACCTTTCCTGACACATCACGTACCCGAATCTGCCGGCAGGCAGGTGAATGGGTGGTGGTAGTTTTCCGGTTTCAGTTGCATCACGCGGTAGGATTTCAGCCTTATATGGCAGACCACGTGACCACGCGTCGATTATCAGGGAAGGAAAAGCACATATCCCATAAGCGATAACCGGAGCGTGTAGAAGACAGGAAACACTTGGCTTGCTCTCTTTTACTCACACACTTCGGAGAGACAAAGATGAAGCGATGACAGCCACGAGCTTTGAGGCGAGCTGAGAGATGAGCAACATGGAGGATATCAGGAAGATATGTAGTTGGTAGTTTCAGCCATTGCATTAAGGGAATGCGAGATGCCCAGTTACACTCTTTTCTTATTCTGTCTTTCTTTCCTTTTTATTCTGTAGCTGAGGTACGTTCTCTTGGTGCAACAGTTCAAGCGGTCACCAATATTTTGGGCGGTGGATACCATGGAAACTAAATCCGGATGCCATGGCAGAATCCCGCGCTATAGTTGTAAAGGACGAGAAAAATGGAAGTATATTTGTACATTTTTCTACAGTTTTGGATAAAAGAAAACAAGTATGCGCGAATGATAACAACAGACATTTGAAAGAGAATAAAAACTCGACAAATCACCCGAGTGTGTCAGGCCAGGAACGCGAGACGCAATGATCAAAGGAATGCCCGGAACAACAACAGCCTCCGAGGATGCGCTTCATTCCCCTTCCCCACAACCTTGAAAGGGCTGGCACCGGGTTTATATTCCTCCACACATCGTGCTCACAAGGATGAAAACTCAATTACAACAAATTCCACCCACCTTCACCACTTCCCAGCCACAGAGCCCAATTCTGTTAGGTCTAATAACTGACAACAGAGGCGGATTCGGTCGTGGTTAGATCGTCTCGCAGAGATGCCTGGCTCCGAAATACCATCTATCTGACTGCTGGCATCAGTACAAATTTTGTGCGGTTTGACATTTTTCTCGCGAAGTCTCGCGGGTGGAACGAGAAAGGACGCGACGACAAATTAAGAGTGAGATACTCTTTCGATGTTATGTGATTGTAGTCAATGATTATTCCAATTAACGAACCATTTCACAGACAACATCTTCACCCAGCTGTGAGGTAGTAACCCATGTGAACTCTCCATATCTCAACCATCTTTGTTATTTCCCTTTTCCCTTCATTTTATTCCTCCTGGCGGTGTGCAGTTTAACAAGGTATGACTAGGTAATCTATAACAATGCAAGCACCGCTGCTAAAAAAGTTAACGGTTTTAGGGAGGGGATGAGGACAGTTCTAAACCCTACTGGTTTTGTTAATGCTTCTCTATTTTGTATTCTCCCTATGGAGAGTTCTGCGAAAATACACCAGTTGCCAGATTGAAATGCCAAAGGTTGAACACCAATAACAGAAACTGACTGAAATTCCCAAAAGATGTGAACAGGAAAAAACAAACATGATGGGTGATCCCCCGTAAAACGATACAAATCGACTTCAATGTCCAACAAATTTTGTTCTGCATCGAGATTTTTCAAACAAAAATTGCCTCCATAAATAAAAACCAACAATTAAGATGAGGGCGTTATGGAGGGTTTATTATAATTCAAAAAGATTTATGATGATCTAACATCATCAAGCGACCACAATTTCACTCTTTTCACTAAATTTGTGATTAAACATATTCATGGGTTTCCCCGTTCTAGTTTTGACCTCACACGCAGGCGCTCTGTCTCTCACACACACAAACACTTGACAGGGAGGAGTGAGGAAGTCGTCTCAGACAACAATATATTAAATACCAATTCTTTGAATTACAATAATTTTATATCTAAGTGTTCTTATGAAAAACTCGTGTAATGTAGCAAAAGCTAACTTTAAACCTGTACTATAGTGAGTGTAACACACAAACAATGCGACAGTAACACCCGGGGTAAAGGACCTTCACCAGGCAATCCATGGCTGCATACAGTTGTCATTCCGTTGCACGGAAGCCGAAGACAAATGACAAGAGGTCGGCGGTTGGGACAAGGCTTTTCGTGAAGAGGGGGGATTGATTCGTGTTCGTGACAGATTATCGATAACAAAAGAAAGATAAACTACTTGCCTCAAGTGTCAGCTTCCCATCTGGACAATCCTTCATGAAGCCCTTGTACCTGGTGAGAAAAAAAATTGAGCATCACACAAAGTATTAACAGAAAAATTGAGATGAACGCAGAAATTTCATAATTATATGTTATTTGAATCTTCTGTCTTTTGACATTTTGGGATTATTTTCTCGTGAAATTCATTTCATTCTCAGCTGCAGACAAAAGAAAGGACAGAATAGCATGTTATTGATATCATATAATTATGTAATATATTCATATCTATCTCCATTCCATTAAGATGGGAATGTTTTTTTTTTCGTCTACATGCGCCGTTCACGGACTGTGCTTTATGTCTTCATTTATCAATAAACATCATCGCAATCGATGTGGACTGCCGCAGTATATTTTCTGAAGTTGGAACCATCATTCAATGTCGTCATCAAACACTATTCTTTAATAACAAGTCTGATGTTTGCCTGTCTGAGTTTCATTTCTATTAACAATTTTTATATATTCTTTGCCGAGATGGACGCTGATCGGGACTCGCCTCCGTCAGTAAACCACCTTCGCTAACAAGGTTTTATTTTTTTAAATTGCTTTCACGGGACAAATAATTTTCTGGACATCAAAGTCGACCATCTCGCCTGATCATAAAGTATAACTGATCTTGTCTTCTGCCAATATCTCACATCACTGTTTGTTTATTTTCTGAAGTCCTCCCCATAATGATAATAATACTACATTGTCTTTATGTTACTAGCTACAGCTCTTGTAAAAAAGTTATCCATGTTTATTGAGATCAAAATTTCGAGAAGAAACCATAAATATGACATCAGTCCCTGTTTATGTCAGTTTACATCTTTATTTTGATAAACAAACTCTTGCAAACGTATCACATATGATGTTCACTGGTTATAACAAATTGAAACATGAGTACTACTCACCACTGTTTGATTTCGCCTTCAGAAACTGCAAAAAACAAAGTATTTCATTTCAGTGCAGTCAAATCGTTTGTATACTATAGAGTGAGTGAATGAAAGAGAATAAATCAGTTCAAAGAACTAACTTTTATTATTTAGGCCATCGGTCTATCATATGCTTCAAAACCAAAATCAACCCACAAATATGTATATATACAACCTTCAACAAACTGCATATCTAATGGGCATCATTATGTGAAAATATTACATTCCATAGACAGAAATAGGATATTTGATCAGCTCAGTCTGGATTTCCGAAATCGTCAGAAATAGAAGATAGTAAAAAATGAGTCAGCCCTACATTCGTCCAAGAAGGTGGGACTAGGAGGTATGGGACCCGGCACCAACTGTCAGAAGTAAACCAGAGGTGTCCATATTCCCGAGACAGCAATAAAATATAAAGTGTGACACTCGCCACAGACATCACCAGGCCTGTGGAAGACTCAAGCCAGCATCGGACGCACAAAACTGGGAAAAAAATTGTGGCCAAGTATTTCTCCCTCTCTCTTTCCCAAGCCATTAATGATGACTTTCTCTCACTCCTTTCTCACACACACACATAAACCTCGAGAGATTGCCCAGAAATCATTTATTTCAGATTCGCTGTGGGGGTTAGACTAATGTCTTATGTGCCGGGGAAAACGATTTTTCATTTCTTTACCACTCCTCTGTGGTCAATATTTCTTCTTCTCTGACCGCTTCTTTTTTTCTTAAGGGTCATGTTCTCTCAATCAGACATAATGCTCAACACGTACTCATTACCTTTTCTGATAATTACATGAATGCGTGTGCATTAACGAGTGCTTGTACTTTCCAGAAACACATATATATATAGAAAAAGGATAGAAAGTAAGAAAGAAAGATTGAAAGTAAGAAAGAAAGATTCAAACGAACATACGTTGAATAATAAGACTGATTCTTGGACAACCAAACTCATGACTGCATATAAAAGATAATACAAAAGATACCCCTCTAACCTTAGGGTCGTTTGAGAATGAGGTATTAGTAACCTCACTTTTCTGGAGGTTATCTTTCCGAGAAGGTTGTGCCCATGTCTCTCTTCTCTTTGACTGGGCGGTCTGGTAGCGCAACAGTCAGCCTGTCATCAATACAGCGAAGATTGATCATCCTGAGTTCAGATCTCGTCTCAGGCACTCTGTTCTTTCTCTGTATGTGACATCTGTTTACAAAACTGGCTGCTTTTGCCGTGATGTAAACACTGATTCCCCCACCTCCTTTCTGCTTTACCTTCCCTTTGCCCTCTATGAAGTCAGGTACCTATTCCCCACAGGTAGGACAACTGTGGAAAGTACGCTGCATCAATGTTTATCTGACCACCAGCTCCTTAGGTTGGAAAATACATATTTCGTTAACGAAATAAGTGTCAGTAAGTTCTGCATGTCATCACTATGACCTCTAACCTTTGAGGAAATGGAAAGGAGTAAGAAAAAGTTGGGCATGGGGTATAGAGGAGAAGAGAAGACAAATGCTAACCATTGTGACGCCTCGTCTGCGCATTCTTCTCAACAGGCACATTTACAGGTAAACTTTTACCCTGTATCTTGGCACCTCACCCTGACTACCCCAAAAACACAGGCTGTGAACGACATCACTAGACACTTAGAAGCACGGCGCCTGTCTCAACACACTTTTCTTGGCAAAGTGGTTGTTTTAAGTAGCATCGCTCGTCTTGTTTATTTTGCTTCTTGAGGTTTTTATATGACACTTGGCGCAGGCTTTGAGCAAATTTCGAAAGTCGACAAAGTGAGGTGGGACTTGATCGGGTGTGACCCCACCCTACCAGGCCTACAGATGCTGGGCGACACCAGGGTTGTCAGGTGGTTGGTGGAGCTGGCATCTCCACAGTTGGCACTATGAACGGAAAATGACATCAGGATTGATTGAGAAAGTAGGGGATGAGGGAAGAAAGTAAGAAATCGGAGTACCCAGAGAACCCATCCCACTCCCATCCTCAATAACAGGTGTCTCAGATTCTGTTATCACTTCCGTTGAGACAAACCTTCAGTTCCCACTAGACTTCATCTAGAACTCACGACATTAAAGTAAAACTTCAGGCATGCAAGCTTGTCAACTTCTTTCCTGCCAACCGCTCAAAAATAACGTGAGACCTCAAATAAAATAAATAAAAGGAGACCTATATTTAAAAATAAATTGAAAGATAAAAATAAAAAAATATTCTTCAAAACGGATTCCCTGAAAGTCCCTGAAGACTTCATGGGAAAAAAACAAACACCAGGGCGCAGAGGGACACTCTAATCTTGAATAAATTGTAGGCCCCGTGGGGAAAAATACCAGAAATGTTAGCTCTAAACAATAAAAAAGACGGCATATATATATATACCTTCACGTCATATATACCCTCTTCACTCTCTCTCTCACTCTCACACGGGTGGTCCTGTTGAGCAACGGCTAGTGCCTGTCATCAATACAGATTTATTTCATGGGTTCAGATCTCGTCTCCGAAATGCTGTTTTTTTTTTTTTTTTTTTTTTTTTGCGTGTGCACCTGTTTACAATGTTTACAAGGCCGGTTGATTTTCCATGATATACCTTTAGTTACTCTCTCTCTCTCACACACACAGAGCAATGATATTATTTATCCGATAGTTTCATTATGTCCCATCCGTTTCTTCCTCTAAAATCTCAAGCCAACAACAATGATAAATCGAGACAAAAATCTCTAACAGGAAAAAAACCGTCAACTCCCTTGTGAATCACATGACTGATGCAAATAGTCTACCACCCGCCTCCCCGTGTAGGTAGTTTTGTTTCCTTCTTGGCCCAGTCAACAGTATCTCCGCCTTAAGACCCTCCTTCTGGAAGGTATCAAAAATTCATTTGTTCAAGCGAATAGTTCTCTAGAGAGCTGACTGCAGGTTTTTTCCCCCTTTTTCCTCCCGTCAGAATTATCAGTTGTTAGTGACTTTCTGACACTCACTGACACGTTTAACGATTACTTCTGTCACCACTCCTTCTGGATAAAAGTTTGGCTCGACCCCTAGGGGTGGGGAGCTGTTTGCCCGGGATCGAGCGACTGTTCTCATCTTTTTCTCGTCTGGCAGTCACTGTCTATGTGACTGATTAATGTGCCACAGAGCTGATGTCAGGCAGGGGCTGCAGCTGCAGTAACCCTCAATCCAACCAGGGGCAGCTGCTCTTAATAGTAGTTTAATTTCTTCTTTTCGTTTATTATTATTTTTGTTAGGGAGTGGGTACGTGGGGGGCGCTGCCACTGATACAAACGACATGGATAATTAATACGACAATGAATACAGCAGTGTAGATTAATACAACGATATATTCACAGCAATGAAAACTTAATTAACAATAAAGAAGGCAGTAGAGAGAACAATACAACAACGGAAAAAAAGGCAATAGTGAGAGATTAATACAACAATTAATAAGATAACAATGAGAGACTAGGGAACAATGAATAAGACAATAGTGACAATGTTCACGACATTGGATGAGACAGTTACAGTGATCGATGATTAATATGGAAATGAAGGCAAAATTTGCGAAGTTTAAGACGATTTTTACGATGACCGTTGATTTAGTCGGTGACAATGGGAATTATGAATTATTTCTTACATAGCGAAGATATTCGATTAGAGCTGTCAAGTCTTAAAATTTGAACTGCAAATTTCATGAAGCATAGTACTAAAAGGCTTGATTATGATGGTCTCATTGCGTCTCAATTTAAAAAACTCACAAGGAATAAATAAGGAAGAAAAAAAGGGAATGTAAGAAGAAGAAGAAGAAGAAGAAGAAGAAGAAGAAGAACAACAACAACAACAACAACAACAACAACAAGAACAAGAACAAGAACAATAACAAGAACAAGAACAAGAAAAACAAAAGAGCAAAAGAAATAAAATGAAAACAATAAAGTGAGCAAATAACTAAAATATCATGCCTTCCTTAGCTAGTAGAGTCTTAACTGCAACTCGAGGATTTCTAAAATTCTTTATGCTAAGATTCCTTTCGCTCGATTACTTTGTTTCATGCTTCGAGGCCTTTGAGCCGACAGACTAACGCCTCCATTGCGCGTGATGCAGCTGCCGTCACAGAACGTGAATTAGATTGCGCACAGAGCGTGCATCAACTGCGCGCGCAATTGTGCGTAAAGTCCACCATCGGAGAATTCATTACGAGTAATGCAAACGTTTGGTCAACGCACATTGCAAGTTTGGTCACGTGAGTAGTCTGTGAAGAGACAGCACAGATTTGATGTACGATAGTACAGTCTCATTATCTCATTACTCATTACAGGTGTCATTACGCGTGTTGTAAACCCTCGGCATCTCACGTCGATCAGTTAACATTCTTACCCAGTACTATCCATTGCTATTTTACGTAGTAGCTACTGAGGTAGACAAAAACAAACAAAACAAACAAACAAACAAACAAACAAACAAAACAAAACAAAAGGAAGATTGTAGTAACTAAAAAATAATAATAAAACAAACGAAAACACAAAGAATCAAACTATTAACAATAAAAACTTAACAATTACCGGAAGATAAACAGTTTTGAAAGAGTTGGCCTGAGATTTAAGTTAATCATTCGCACTTGTCCCCTGTCACCATTCCTGTCAACACGAACAGGATATCACACTCTTAGTAACTCTTTGAAGTTTTATCAGCTGAGCGGGGATGTGGATGTTTACTGACGCACGCTGTTGACAACAGGACGAGATTCAGACAACAGGTTGAAAACTAGCGACACTGACAGTTTTGCTTCTGATAACGGGCAGAGTGTTGCGGTAAATAAACATTTGGGTATGTTGCTGATGAGGAATTTCCGAGATAGACACATACAACTGCCGAGTGGAATCCGTCTGAAAAAAAAAGTACAATGGCCATGAAGATCATCAAACTGTATTTTTGGTGCGTGTCCGCACGACTTACGAGAGAGAGATAGTGTGTGTGTTCACCGGGACAACATGTCGCCGCAGTGCATTACTCCAGGCATCAATACCCGGCCGCGGCGCGGACACAAAACCCTATCTCTACCCGCCCTCTTCCTGTTGCCATGGGAAACGCGTCATGCGCATGCCTATTTCTGACTCCCCGCACGCACGCCATCTCCCTGGCCACTTCCGCTCGGCATGGCGTCATCAGTCTTATCTAGCAGCTTGCCTGTCCCCAGTCCTCATACCTTGTAACCAGCGCTTCCTCCTACCTTCTCCATTACCTGCCTATCCATGTTACACTTTCTTTCATTCATTTGCTCTTTCAGGTTTTTTTTTTTTTACTTCTTTCTTACTATTATGTATGAAGAGAATTTTCAATATATCCGTTTTCTGGACTGGGGTGGGTCAGCGAAGAACATGAGAGCTAATCTCTCCCTCTCTCTGGAAATTACCTTGTTGCGCAGCTACTAACTGCACGTCCAAGGCTGTAAAATAACACCATCAATAACACCATCAATAACGCCATCAATAACACCATCAATAACACCATCACACTGCGTGCAGCGACGTTCATCGTCTGACGACGACGTGAAGCTCACTTACCCTCGCCACAGACAACTTTTACATACTCGCCGGAAGAACAAGCTTGTACCGCTAACTGGATGCACTAGTTTTGAAACAGCTGACCTGTTGCCATAGCGACGACGATGTTATTGATGGTCATCAACCAGACGTCAGGAAGCCAGTCTGTTATCAGTGGCACAGAGAGAGAGAGAAGCAGTCACGTGCCTCGTAATTGCTAGAAGCAGTCGCGATGTCACTTTTGTTGTCGACGATTTGTTCCTTTTGAGTAAGTCATACACATTGTGCTTCCAAGTACCCGCTGTCCCCATAATATTGTTACATTATAGTTATTACTAGTAGATCAAGAACTGATGAGGCAGGTTGTCGTGGATGAAACTTGTGTTGATTCGTTGTTAAACACTCTATATTCTCTCTCTCTCACACTCTTTCTCTTGCTCCTTCTCCCAAGGCCCGAAGACAATGGATTACACAAGAACTGATTTTCTCATACACACTTTCTTGAAAAACACACCCGCAAGCATACACGGGGGCGCTCACACACACATTTGGATAACAATACAGCTTTTTAATTAAGTACTGATTCTCACACACACATTTAGGTTACAATATCAAATTAATTAATCATCAAAGGCAATTACAGACACACAAATCATCTCTTTCTTTAACTGTAACTCATCTTGATTATTTCCTGTACCTTTTGTTGTCTACACACACACATATATATTCGGGTTACAATACAGTGTAATTAATCATCAATGACAACTACAGACACACCGCCACACACGCACGCAATTCTCTTTCTAACTGTAACCCAACTTTAGTTTTTTCCTGTCTGTCTACACACACAAAACTCTCCTGACAAGGTGTTGTATTGCTTGATGCTTTTAAGAGCAATCCTGGCACGAAAATGGGTATTTTATATTCATTAGCAGGTATACTTCTCCTGTACAAAGCCAACACATCCGCTGGAGTGAAACGTCCCTTCCACCACCCGTCCACCCCGACTTTTCTGACTCTCCGCCTTCCTCACCTTCTAAACTTGTCGATACGGGTGATTCGTTCAGCACACCGCTGCGAAAAAGACAGGTGCAAAAAAAAAAGCAATAGCAAAAGACTTGAGAAAGAGAGACGGTGTGTGGGTGGGTTGGAAGGGGAATGATGGTGGGGTGGGGTGGCAGCAAGGGTGTTAGCAGCCGCGAAAACTGCTCGACTTAGGAACTGATAACATTGCTCAGGAAACGGGACCAGGACGGCAGAAGTTTAGCAGACTCCTCATGTGCACTTGAAAGAATCCCGTTTATAAACTCTTTCTACTGCGAGGTCGAAGAGGCGCCAAGGCCAAAGATGGGAGGGTCGAGTCTCAGGGAAACTCTTAGAGCTGATCATGCCGAAAGAAAAATCTGTTGCTCCTAGTCAAATTCAATGATAGTAAACTAAAAGGCCAAACTTATACACTGCTTACTGTTTGACGAGAAGCGATAAAATAAAATACCAAAATATTTAAATAAAGAAACAAATAAAAGACACACATATGGGCCCGTAGGCGCATACACATATACATATATATTTAAAAAAAAACTTGCAGGCTTAAAAGTAAAATGTTTTCCCAAAATGTAGCCCTCCCACACACACTCACCCACGTGAGAAAAATCAGGACAGCCGGAGGTAGAAGAAGAAAGAGCAGCCTGTGTTCGTGTTACAAGAAAAGCCAACCTTGTACGCTCTTGCAAAACTTCCCAAACTGCCAACCACAACCAGGCCGAAAGGATAGAAAGAGACAAAAACCGAGAGAAGTAATGAATAAAGGAGTGAATGGGTTGCCGTTAAACAAACAAAGCCCTCTATTTTTTTCCATTCTTCCCGGTATGAGACCAGCCGCAACATTTTGGAATCGAAAAGGAAAGAAAAAGAGTACACCAAGGTCAGCCTCCTCACCCTTCCCCTCCAAACCTCGTGATCAGCTCGCGCCACCTCTGCTTCCCCTCCCTCCCAACGTAAACTTTTCTGGTCTAGTAACACTCCCCGTGAGAGAGAGAGAAGGAGATAGAAACAGGATGGGTGAAACAGACGTTACCAGGTAAGGTACCCCACCTACTCAACATCCACTCCTGACCCAGATCTTCGCATGTGCTTTGAACCGTTGCTCACCCACGCAAGAAGTGAGGTAACAATTGTATACAATTAACGGTTATTGGTGTTTAGACAAAATGAACTGTTTTCTTGGCAGCCATGTCTGAAATTAAATATTTTTGTATACAGAAATTCGTATCTTCCCTTTCTCCAAAGCCATTCTAGCATTGGAAAGTGTGATAAATCAGATATTAAAAAAGTATTTCACTTTTCTTTTTTTCTTTTTTTTTTTTTTTTGGCTGGAGGGTGGAGGGCGGTAGAGTGGTCAATGCAATTTCTTGCTGTAAAAATCTTGACATAAGAAATTTAAATTCTCAATCTGAAATCATTGCGTTACATTTTTTTTTTTCTCGCAGTTGCTCGCTTCACAAAATCTGATTTGCAGAGTCATATAACTATCTAAATTATCATCTAGTTTCCTGTAAATTTCTCGTTGGAAAATTTTATTTCATGACTGATCTACAAGATGTTTTTTTTTTCTTTGCCTGTAGGTGGGGAAGTTATTTAGATGACTGATGTCGAAAGCCGAGCACGAGCATCGCTTCAGTGGACAAATAGAGGTTGCCATTGGCGGGGACGCTTACGAGCTCAGTATCTCGATCAAATTACATATATATATATAGACATATACACATGTACATGACATACATGCACAGATGCACATACGTGTACAAACGCACATTTACTCTTGTGAGAGAGCATGCACACAGAGACATATAAAACACACACACACGTATATAAGACACACATATATGAGATACATTCACGGATACGTGTACAAACATGCCCAAACATATATATACTCGTACACACACACACAGACACACACACATAATCAAAACCACTTGTGGCTGACTCTACGCCACGTTGTAAGTATACTTACAGTAAGTGGTCTTCTTCAAACCGTCTATTTCCTCAGGCTTTAACTTGCTGTTTCGTTTCCCCATCGTGCCATAAACACACCACTCGCATCATTGGCTTCCCTTCACACCGCAACTTTCCTCGCCCTTTTTTTCCTTCCTTCAAAAGTATCCCTTTTTTTGAGGAAACAAACTTTCCTTTCACAGTTCAAGCGCGCCCCAGTACACCTACACCACTGTGAACACCAACGACGGACCAGCCGCCGCTCTTGAAGAAGCACCTTCACAACTTTCCAACTCCCAGAAACACTTTTTTTACTTTAAATTTTTTTAAAACACAAAATGTTGGTCTCGAACGTGAACACTCTTCCTTTATAGGGTGCGAAGAACTCCCGAAGTTTCTCTCTCCTGTGATGAGGTGGATGAGATACGCACAGAGAGAGTGAGAGAGACGATCTGCCTCTGTTGTGGTCACCGAGCTACAGGCCTGCCAAGTTTGCAGGAAACTACAAGAGGCCCTTCCCTCATTCACCGACCTCCTCCTTCCCCCCAGATCCACTTTACCTCTTCATGCTCCACCCTCCCTCTCTTCCCCCCTAACCTTCCTGCAACGCGCCAGGGATCTTTCTGGCCGCACGCGCGGTTGTGGGGCGGTTGGAGATGGAGGTTTGGAGGAGAAGGAGTGAGGAAGAAAAAAAAATCCACGCGCGTCGGCGATGGTGTGCAAGTACAAGGCGCTGTTCATGACAGACGAACTGAGGGAACGTTGTGAAGGGCTGCCATGTCCGGATCAAGGCGCCGGTTATCCCCGAAATGTAGCGCGGAACCCGTTACAGACCAGACGAAAAACGCGCTTTTCTCTTGTCCCCGATCTTCCCCGACTTCCCCATCCTCTCCAGACTCACTGCATCCCCATCCATCCCAACCTCTACCCCCTTATTTCCCAGTTTGCACTACGAGATCGTAAGTACTTGGCCTCTTCTAACGCATGAATGTGTTGTGGAGGGTTTAACAAGAAAAGTTAACAGAAAATGTGTGAAAATGACAATAAAGGAGTGTGCTGCTCGCGCTGATTGCTGCAGGGTAGACATTCGACCTCTGACCCCACCCTGACAATCACAATCTATGTCGACCCCTCCTTCACCAGTACGCACACACACGCACGCACTCTACCACAGACTTATCCTGTTGGAGAACTCGCACACATGCGAGAAAACACGCGCCAAACATTTGGCCGGTTCGTCTTCGGGTTTCTGCGGGCATGACGTCACCGGCTGCTCGACTCGTGACGCGCGGCTGACCGACATCCGACTTTTACACGCCATGCTTCGCGGCAGTGCCACCGATGCGCGCGGCTCCCTGCGCGTGTTTCTGTCCCGCGTGCATCTCATGCTTTCATCTTTCTTCTTCACCATTATCTTTCCACTTCAGAGGTTGTGACAGGCGGTATCCGAGCGGGAGCTGTGTTTTTTCTTTAGTTTTTAATTTTATTTTTGTTTTCTTTTGTTTGGGTTTGATTTTTTTTGTGTACATGTTTAAAAAAAAGAAAAGCGAACTATGTAACGGGCAGCATAAATAAATATATTATTCAAAACTAAATAGAAAGCTAGAATATAGGAACATGGCAACATAAGGGATCTGATAATCAATTCAGTATACCACTACTGCGGACTTGGAAGACCTGGACCCCAAGAGCAAGAAACTACAACTGAAGGAGGGGACCAACTGGTAACCACCCCCTCCATATTCCCCCTCATCTCCATTCCCCCACAGTGCGAAATTGCTGTAGGTAAAGCACTTTTCCCTTTCAAAATATATATATATTTATCAGGGATGGGAAGGGAGTTGGGGTTGGACAGCTTTTAAAAGTTGTTCTGGTGGGTAGTATCGAGACATAAACTTTGTAAAATACAAATGTTCAAAAGAAAGAGGTGAGGGTAGTAGGTCAAAGGAGCAGTTGTCAGTGGGTCGCCATCTGGAGCCGTAGCCAGGAAGCAGAGGTAAGACTACCTCAGGATTAGCTATACGTGGACAGGAAGCCTTCGGGGTCTTATTACTGAAAACAGGCGCAGACTATAAGGTCAGCAAATAAGCCAGAGATCCATATCTGACCTACAGTCCTCAGACGATGTCTATATAGAGATAAACAACACTGTCGGTCGGTAGTGAACAGAGATAATGCAAATCCGTCGACAGAGACGTACTTTTCATCCCTACCCCATCCACTGATATTTTCATTTTAAAATAGAAGCTTTACAATTCTGTTTCAGTGGGCGAGAGATCCTTGTTGATGCCGACTACAGAAACTTAAAAAAAAATAATACAAACTAAACAAGCTGGTACAGAAAACTCTTTTGTTTATGTTTCTTTCTGATCAGCTTTCACTTTTTCTGTTCTGTCTTGCAATTACAAAGTTCGTCTGAGGTCTCAGTGTATGACAACAGTAACGTAAGCAGCAATGAAACCCTAAATTAAAATTTAACGATGCATTTTTTTTTTTTTATTAAGATCGGATTTTCGTGTGGAGAAGGGGATCTGGGTGGAAAAGTTAATTACACTGTAAACGAGTGACAGACGACTAGAGTAATTCCATCTTGATTAATCAGAAAATCTTCCTTCCTTACTTATGAAGCCCTTGCGTAGCAGTGGTTGACAGTATTTATAAGGGCGTTGTTGTGTTTCAGCTCCTTTGTTTGTTCTTGTGCGTAAGTCATCTCGTGCACATAAATGTGTGCAATCTCTTGTGAAACTTATCACTGTTCTCTGTAACACCTTCATTACTGTTCATATGTAATCGTCAACAACAGCTCATCCAGTCTATATATATACAACAGGTTTTCTCATTACCGATGCTTCATGGAGTCATGAACTTTGAAGCCAGCAATTAAGGAAGATGGAGGGCTTTCAGTGCTGGGAGACAAGACTGCACCCCAATGCCCTCAGTGATGGTTTAATTGCAAAGACTGCTGAACAAACTTTGGCTACAGTTCATTCTATGTTTCATCGGGCGGCAGAGAAATTCGATTGGAAACGAATATTAGACATTTTTGGAAAGTATAATCCTTCTGGTATAGAATATTCACCGGGTTTTCAGGTAAGATAATGAGAAACTTTAATACTAAATATAACATTAAGTATTAAACGTAATTTTAAATACGTAAACAATGGTATTTATTATATATTTTATTGTTATTTTTAAATGAAAAATTACAATCAAACCTCTGCAGACGTGTTTCAACCCATGCAGTGTCTTTGAGAGGAGTTGAGAAAGAGGTGAAGGCAGTCTCACATTGTGTTGGTGTCTTTTACAGAAGACCACCAAGTGTAAGGCACAACATGTGGAAGATGAAGCACAACACTTTTTTCTTCCTCCGAGTTTGATGCCTTGCATGGTAAAACACGTATTCATAGGATTCGTCAACTGGCCATGATGAGCTTGGACGATCATAGGTCACCAAGTGACTGCACCACCGGACCTCTAAAACAGAGTAAGTTTTTTTTTTAAACATTTTGGGATGTAGGGGACAGGGAGGAAAGAGCAGGATGATAGAGCTTTCCTCCCTTTATTTATCTTTCAGCTAGTGTTCAACTCCCCCTTCTCCCTCATCCCTTCTATGGGCGGATGTGTGGGGCCCTCGCTGATGGCTGGTCAACAGAAGCTTGCCTGTTATTTCTCATCGGGGTGCTTTTTCAGTAAATTAATTTTAATGTAGAAAAAACATTGCCTACTGGCGTGGATCGTGTCACACAGACAAGCCTGATAGTAAGATCAACAAGCTAGCCTATTTTTTTTTTTTTAGTTTTGGTTTTCTTTCTCTCTAGGGCTCTAATAAATCTGTAACGAGGCATTTTCTGTTTCCATGAAATGAGATAAGTAAGTGAAGTCTCTGTATTCCCGTTGTTGTGGCTCTGTATTTATCTCTGTACTTCTGGTGTAAAACGGACTCAACCATTGGTGTGAAGAGACTGGTGTCAAAATGACAATATTTATGCAAACAAAAGAAATAAATCTCTATCTGGTCGAAACAGTGTTTGAGGTTAGGGATAGATGGGCTGGAGGTGTGCTCAGCTTTGTGCACATGCTACACAATTAAAGTTAAGTTCAAAGTTGCTGAGAGGTTAATAAAACATGACCTTATCATTAGTTTGTCATAAAGATTTGAGTTGTTTATTTTGGGGGGACTAAACTGTAAACTTAGACTGAAGCCAACATCTTATATCAGAGCCTCGATCACATGCCAGTGAGACATTGCATCAATAGTGAACCTATTCTGTGACCTAGCGGGAACTCAGGTCTTGACATTAAAACTCAGATTAGAGCTGCACTGTTCAAAGAACTGTGTCATCTGAACAGAACAATGTTCTTTCACCGAGTTGGAGAAGTGAATTGTAATATTGTCACAGAGGGGGAGATGAGGCTAACAGCCGGCACAGTAATGGTGGCTGAGCCCACCTGCTGAATCCTAATCGGGATTCCTTTTTTAGCTAGTGGAACAAGAAAGGGGAAGACGATTTAAATTGATTGTCGCTGGCCAGCACTTCACTTCCCAGGGAGACATGGCGAGTGCCGAGACACTAAGTGTAGGGGAGAGGAGGCTGCGTCTGCCTAGAAAGGTGCGGTATTCGTATTTTGCTCATCTGAGGCCTTTGTATTTCGGACTCTTTGTACGCTGACTTTTTTCATGTCATTTTTAAAAGATATGGATAAATAATGTTTCTATTTGTTGTAGCTGTTAATAGGCGCAGTCTGCCGGGCCGGGAGATGGACCATGGAGTGAAAGGCCGGAAGATGGGCCGTGTTTGGGCCTGGCTAATGCCACGGACTAATGGACCTTGAAGATGCCATGAAATATCTGAAGAATTTTTTTTGACTGGTAATCTGGGGTATGTGGCCCAGAAGGACAACGTCTGACCCCAAGAGTCAGCGTTTGACCAATCAGAAGGTGAGGTCGCTCGTTCCCAGAGACAGTGACATTCAGTGTATAACGTCTGTCCCCAAGTGGAGACGTCAGTTGTATTTTGTTTGCGTGATTATTTTTTACTTTTCAAGATAAGTTGTGAGTGTGGAAGATATATATATATATGGGACATTAGTCCCAGTGACTGTTGATACAGTGAAAGCACGGTTGTGCCGAATTTCAACTTCATCCCATGAGATGGAAACGGAACAGAACAAAAATCGTTGTGATGACGATGGTAATTGTAATGGTGGTGGTAGTTTTTATTTAAATTTGTCTTTCTCAGTGCCCCACCTTTCTTGTTCCATAGCTGGTATGTCGCATGAGCACGCGGCTCATGCAGTGATGACTGGACCAGACGCACAGATAAAGTTGAGGGAAAGAACAGACTTGCAGCTGATTTCCGGAACCTTAGTTCGATGCCCATTCCTACCGACTCTGCCCGGAAACCAGTGTCATAGGACCCGCAGCCCCAGTTGCCGAACCTGAGAAGCCGTTGAAGGTGAATCGTGATCACTCTTTTACTTCAAAGAGCTCGCTGTGGAAATTCCGCTCTGTTAGGATGGTTGGCAGCTAAAAAGGTCTTTCAGCTGCTAGATGGCTCGAATGACTAATCAAATTTCCTCTTGTTTTGCTTGCTTGTTTTTGTTTTTCTTCCATTCTCACTTATTCACAGCTAGTGAAAAAACAGTAATACCGTTAACACCTTGGTAGTGGTGATGATTCATAATTCATAATAATCATAAATAATAACAGCGCTAGTACTCTACAATGCTTATTTTTGCTTACCGGAGAACAAGCGCACAGCAGTCGAAAATAGGTATGTGGAATCATGTTTGAAGTCTGTGGGCCATTTTAAAACCAATGGCGAAGATAATAAACACTCATATCCCTTGCCTGGTTTTTGTTGGTTGTTTAGTAGGAAAGTGCTTCCACCTTGCGGCAATTTCGGACTATGAGGGGGGGGGGGAGGGAAGGGAGATGGAGTTTTTAGGAAACAGGAGTACCCCGCGAAAACCCCCGACGCCAGGCCTGCGAGCATATGTCACATACAGAGAATGTCCCTAGACGAGATCTGAACCCTGAGCCGCTCCCTTGCCTGGAGGAGCATGTCAATAAGTTATGAGACTGTTACTCAAAAGCTTTTTTGACTCAGTACAAATTGAAAAGTTGGTCGTCAGTATTCAAGTGTGGTTAAGTATTTGTATCCAGAACGGCTTTTTTTTTAAGGCAGAAAGCTTTAGCATAAAGCACACAAAGTCATTGACCCACAAAGAATCATTGTAGCAGGCAAGAGAAGCATGACCTCAACTCACATTTGGCCTTACTACGCTGTATGGGTGCATGTTTATATTTTCTACGGTCAACCCAAACAAAAAATTGTAGTAAGAAGACAAACAAACACGAACATAAACAGATGAGAGTAGAGGGGTTTAACACCATGGGGTTTATGTGAATATAATCACATGAATACCTGACGAGAGCGAAGGAACCTCTTTGTTCTCACTCTGATCGCGTGTGTGCTCCATGTTTGACAACTGCTTTCGTTCGCTATTTTATCATGCATTAGACGACAAGTTTTATTTACCCAAGTAAGTTTCGTTAATACGAAGAGGACAAACATGCAGCACGTGCTGAGTCACACACACACACAATCACGAATAAGTAAGTAAATTTACATTCAAACCAATCCATACGACTCTACATATACCTAACTCTTACATCGCTTATACCCAACATCTATACTTCTATTAATGACTAATTCTTCTTACTGATAACTAATGGGAGATTTAGAGCTACATGAGCCACTTAATTGAAAGGACCAGCTGCAGTAGTAGAATACTCGAAATAAATACAAGAGAGTGTTTTAACCACTACACTACCGGGCACCCCTGGGTTCAGTCACTGCATGTTGCCCGCTATTAAGAGACAAAAACTTGGGTGCTTCGTCACCCGCTCCAGGTCACTTGTCTCACTCACGCAGCAGGATAAAGGAGAGGGAAGGTACGGGTGTGGGTGGAGGGATCAAAGCGCACGTCCGTGTAAGGGAAGCAACTACATTTTAACTGAGTTCCTGTCGTCGCAGTAGTCGTTCTTTGTGACCTCATTTTGCAGTGCTCTGGCCTGAATACTGACCAAAACAAAATAAAAAAACCAAAAACACACAGACACACAGACACACAGACACACACAAAAACAAGCAAACAAACAAAAACCCCAACAGCAACAAGCAAAACCAAAACAAAGGTCGTAAAGTTCTTTAGAAATTTTATATGCATGCACCTTCGATCGAAGCATGTTAATCTTCGATCTATACTGTTAAATAGCTGTATATATGAATTTTGCAATGAATTTTTTTTTGTTGGTAAGATTTGAATGATAAACGATGATATGAATAATTCACGCGTAGTGGTAGGACAAAAATTTATTTTTTAAAACCTTTATTTTAGTTAATTTTATAGAATGATCTTGTTGGTAAATAATAATGTAAATAAATGATAGCAATCCCCATTGCTGATTTGAAAAAAAAAATTGCTTATGCATATATGTTTATCAACACACACACGCACACACTTTCCAGCTAAATGACCCAATCAAGCCAAGGCTTTGATATAGCTTAGTGTATCAAAGCAAAACTCCATATCTCGATCTTATAGGTTGTCCGTGGTGCTGTTTACAATCGAGAAAAAATTAATTCTTTATTTTAGTGCTTATTTATTACGGAATAAGCACTTCGATGCTCACCATGTGGTGTAACCACGGACGTATATTAGAGATACAAGTTCGTGGTGCAACAGATGTGAAAGTAAACACATTCACGTGTCAGCTTTTATTTTTAGCTTTTTGTCTTGACCAATAGAAACTCTGCATCGCTTGCATGTGACCTTTGCAAGAGTGACATCAGAGATCAGCTGGGAGACAAAAGCAGGACTTCACATCTCGACGTCGTGTTATTTGATAAGCATGGAGCTGTCTCTGCGGGACTGAAACAAACAAAACAGTTCAGTCGACAAAACATTTTCATGTTTGAATTGTGTTGAGTTCGGTCCCTCAGAGGAGCGGCGTTCGTACGCTGAGTCTTCTGTAGGTCGGTTCGGTTGTTTTGCCATATTGAATTGCAGGATATAGGACACCGATCTACATGCTGCATCGTTCAAACTGAAACGACTCGAAAATGGGTTTCTTTCACCAGCTGCGTCTTTTGCTTTGGAAAAATTTTACTTTAAAAAAGAGAAGGCCGGTAAGTGTTGATCTTTCAGTCTTTTTGAGAACACATTGACAAAGAAATATCTGCGTGGCAGTGGCAGTAGTAGAATCGCAGCAGACGATAAATTCACGTTTCATGTTTGAAATCAAGAAGATCGAAAAATCGATCAAAGCTGTAAACACAGTTTTTTCCCCATGATTTATTGCTTGATATGGTTGGATTTTCTGGCACAGATTTCCGTTTATAAGTGATTGGATTTGTATTATACATGTCAAAGTAGAAACAGATTTAGGCAGTTTGATTAACACTATAGCTGCAGTTCTCATGTTTACATTGTTGGGAGAGATCAGAATTATCATTTCCTCTGCATAAAACAGAGAATTTTGTATAAGCTTTAAAAAGTAAGTTAATCAGATGAGAAGTGGACAAATATTCAACAATATTAATATTATGTACTAAATATATTAGCTGGTAAGGTAATTTATATTTAAATATATTTGACAGAAAGTTAATGACATATTTTTGTAACTAGGATTTTACTTTGAGATGTGTTATAAAGCTGATAAAACAAATTAGATTTTACAAGTTGCTATGAGATTTTAATATAAAACATGCTGAGCATATTTATATAGGCATTCAGATGTTTGTGCTGTGAACCTACAATATGTTTTCTTCATATAAAGTGATGCAATTTGTAGTGTATAAATATATATGTACCCAGTGCCTATTGATTTGATTCTTGACATTTTGCTATATGAAGCGATATTAAGATTGTAGAATCATTAAACATGAATTATTAATTAATAATCATGAAACAATCATAAAACTAATCCATCATTAATGATTGTAAGTACAACTTTCTAAGAACTAAGTAAACCTTAAACTTATCCATGATTAGAAAGACAAAGAGTCTTTCTGCCAGCAAGCTTTCTGTTTATTAGAGGTTTTTAATGAAAAATATCACAAGAAATGTAATGGATAGTCTAAATACTGCTGTATTTTTACTATATTTTCAATGATAACTTTTTCATAGGGAATTTTAATAAAATCAAGGCTTATAAATTTGCTCAAGAATATCGGTTACCATGAACATGTAGTAAACGAATAGAATATGTGGCCAAAAATGTGTATGTGAAAAAATGCATATAAAATATATAGACATGTGTCAGAGTGCACAGTGATGCTTAATGTACAAGTTATAAAGTGAGCCGATATAGAACCTTACATTAAAAAAACAATTATAACTTCTAAAAATTGAAGAACTTTAGAAGTTTGAAAAACAGTTTCAACACATAAGTGTAATATAGAAAAGTCCTTGATAAAGTTAGAGACCTCGTTAGTGATAACATTGTTTTCCGTAATCCCTGAATCATTGAGCAGAGCTGAAAATAGCTTTGTGTTAATCAGTTGGAGATGTCACAGCTTGGAACAAAGAAAACAGTCATCACAAAGATGTTCCGTTGTAAACATACAATCACCATTATATAAAATACCATTTCTTTTGCATCCTGCAGAGAAAACAAAGAGACATTTTTGTCTTTTCTTACAATAAGCATAAATATACATTTTGTCTCACTTTAAGTTTCTAAGCTTGTTCATTACTTAGGTCAGTCAGAACCTGTCACTGAATGCACTCAAGATTTCCTTGGAGTCATGTTAGAATAAAATGTAATGATACCATCACATTACTGTTAAACTGTGGTTCCAGAGAGGATGCTTAATAGTTCCAGCACATGGTATATTCAAACAGTGCATGTGTTTTGTGTACAGAATTTGTCATTTTACTGAAAACTAACTTGTTTTAATTCTCATCTAAACAAGCCCCTCAAACAAAGAACCTTTTTACACTCTATGCGTATGAGCCATCCCTGGCTCATCACCAAAAGCAAGAAAAAAGGTATCTAAGATATATTAGCCTAACAAATAGGTTTGTAGGTTTACAGGTTAATGCATTCACCCATAAACAGCTGGCATCTGTAAGCAACAGTTACAGGCCTGAGTTGTAGTAAAATGCATGAGTCATGCTGAACTGTATAAAGGTTAAAGCCTTCTTTTTCAAAGTTCCTGGAGGAAACTTGTAGTGGCAAGTAGGAGTGCATGAGTACTGCTATCTTTTTGGCTTTGTGTTTGGTGTGTTCCTGTAATCTGTCTTCTTCATATGTTGCGTCAAGTGTTTGTGTGTGTGCTTGTGAAAGTGTGCATTTATTAGAGCAGCTGATTATATATTTCAGCATTTTCAGCATGAATGTTTATTTTTCCTTAATTTACAATCCTACACTAAAGGTTAGGGTTAGGAACATTTTTGTGAACTATGAGTGTGTAGACAAATACTATTGTAGTGTTTTGTACTATTGACAGATGATGAAGGTAATTACATGTCTTTGTCAAGTGTTGCTCTAGAGTGACTAGACAATTACAAATCATGTGTTTCAACTCCAGTCGTGCAGAAGCAAAACTACTATGCTGTTTGAATTTATTCTTAAATCTCATGCGGATGTTTATCCCTGAGACCTGGTTGAGATCTGGTGGTGTTAAGGTGAAGATGCAAGAACCCACCTCTAGGTTTTATTCTTCATTCCTGTCCCATGCTGTCGCACGAACTGCCGTCCTCTTTAAAGGGTTAATGATCTCCATGACTACTTGCACACCTTGGAACTCTGCTAGGCGAGGCTGACTTACCTGGACAAGTCCTTGACATTCCTGTCTCTATCGTCCGCCTGCTAATTTAATTTGCTACTAAACTTCGAATGCTACTTTTACACTTCTCGGCTATTTCAATTTGACCCAGTCCTACAACAGCCTGGGACTATTGACAGACTCCTCAGTCCACCCACTGTGTCGGCGACCGCCCTCTGCTCATCCCTGAGGTACAAATAGCAAAGAGAGCATGCCGTGGCGCGAAATCGACTAGATGAAAGCACTCTTTTCTCCTAAAATCATCAACAACAATAAATCGTGGCGGTCAACACCGGTAGAAAAAGTCTTGACATAGTTCTCAGAGACACTCCTCCGCGTCACATGGAGATCATAAGGCGCTTATTATTACAAAGATTAGACACACCAATGATAAGGTTTCTAACAGTATTTATTCAGGCAGGGGCTTGTTTCGGGTTGTGGGCCGTATGTTAGGCAAGCACAAATTGCTTTGTCTTCTACCATTCCTTTTAGAACAGATGGCTGATATGGTCTGAAAAATACTTTCTGGAGAGAAAAAGACCAACTGGACCAACAGTCTCACAATCTGATATTTGAAGTTTTTTGTGAGTTCGGCCTTTTTCTGAGTCCTAGGTCAAGTTTATAAACTCTCCGAAGTAATGTTCTATCGACCAGATCCCCATTCACCTTCTGCAGGAGGGTATAGACTTGGTAATTTTATTTATCAGTCGCTCCTTGTCGACTAGTGTTGTACCTCTGTTGTTTTTAAACGTGCCATTGTTATCGCAGCCGTAAAAAAACCCAGCCTCGACCCTAATAACATTAAAAAATTGTAGCCCTTATCGCCCTGTTTCCAATCTACCTTTTCACTCCTTTGTACTCGAAAAAGTAGTGTAGCTTCCGAATCATTTCACCAGACTCACTGGAACCATCTCAGTCAACCTTGGGTGAGAATCACTCGTTGCTGCGAGTAGTCAATGATTGACTATCGGCTTGTGATATGAATCGCATCTTCTTTCTGTCGCTGCTGAATCTGTCGACTGTGTTTGATACAATCGAGCAGGACATCCTTCTCCAGTCCCTTTGTTTACTGGTCTCTCTGTGTCATGAACCAGCCTGGTTCAAGGCCAGAACAACAGCCGAAGCGGGGTGGAAGTAATTATAGGTAGGCGGGGATCAGTAACAGCGGACAGTGGGGGAAACCTTTCTGTCCACTTTTACGACCTGACAGGGCGCCGTGACTTAGGAGGGGAGCGAGAACTAGAGCTGGGGGTGGCAGATGTAGTAGGTACGGGAATAGCGCGGTAGTCAGTAGTGGCATTAGTACTAGAGCGATAGCGTTAGGTACAGGTAGATTAGGTGACGAGTAGTCACGTGTTCGATTAGTATATAGTTAGGGGTAGATGGTTAGTCGGGCTTTTTTCCCAAAATACCAGCAGAGACTACCGTCTCTGAGCGTCGTATCAGCTGTAGGCAGCAAGTCTGAGGGAGGCCCGTTCTACCGAACGTATCGCGCTACTTGCTGGCACTTACAGTCTGGAATCGTGAGAGTGAGAAAGGGGTCTCCGTCCTCGCAGACGTCAAGAAGGAGTACACCGTCAGAACCGGCTACAGCAACTCTGCCACCCGTTGTCTGGGGTAACCGTCTGAGTAGTGATTGTTGTTCCTGTGTACCTCTGGGGTCTTGGACGTCTGGAGCCGGTGCCGGACCACTGTCGCCTGAAATCGTCGCCGCATCTGCTCCGTTGCCTGGGGCAACAGAGGAGCAGTAATGCCAGTGAGCTAGGGACAGTGCGTCAGGAAACTCACTTCCAACGTCGTCCCATCGTCATTGCCAGGGCAATCGGTGTGTGACTTGTCAACTCAGCCAGTAGTGACAGTAGTGTGCCAAGGCAGGTCTGTGACTGTCCACTACTGGTTGTCTAGAGGCAGTCTGTCGGAACGACGCTGCCGTACAAGAACTGTCTGAGACTGACGAACTGTATTCTGCAGGGAGTGTTCGTCATACGAAGATCCAGAGATTAGAAGGAAAGTGTGTTTGTTTCATTTTGTACTCTTTGCATTGTTGTGACTCGATGGTAGTCCACGTATTCATAGATTCATATTGCGTCACGTGTCAACCTAATTTGCTTTAATTTCTTGTAATTTTAAATTTGTTGTTGTGCAACTGTCTTATCATTGTGTGTTTTGCGCACGCGAGGAGAGCGACTGTCAGTCAGTGAGCGTGCGGACGTGTGGAACGGACGGGTGTCTGAGTGTAAGGGTGAAGCGGGCGAAGCGAGCAGCCAGAGGACCCCTTTCCCTAAGGCGAGTGAGGCCCATCCCTCCACAGACGCGCCATCCCCGTTCCATCACAAATGGGGCTCGAGCCGGGATCTGAAATGACCATTTGTTTTCAGGTCCAAAGAAGAGGTCGAAAGTGCGAGTGTTGTCTTTCGTCCTATGTCGTAGCACTCTTTTATACAATGACTGTTGTTGAACCTAGGATTCTGTGTGTATTATGTATTTTACTATGCTAGCTAACTTGTGTGACTATCGGAATTGCTTAATTAATTGCTGATTTGACATCAATGCTCATCGATTGTAAACAGGTTGCAAGTGGCCAGCAAGTAGCTGAAGCAGATAAGTGATCATGTAGCTGTAGGGTCTCTAGAGTTAGTTACGATGGATAAGAAATTCGTCTAACGCGCCGTGAAAAGTTTAAGGAGTTGAAAAGCCGGAGTAGAGCGTGGCTAGTAGGAAAAGATTTATTGCAGTATGTAGACAGAGAGTTGACAAATGGTGGGAGGAAAAAAAAAGAGGAGAAAGATCGAGCCGAGCCGAGCGAGAAAGAGAGTACGCTGAACGCGAAGAGAGTACGTTGAACGCGAGAAAGAACGCGAGAGAGGAGAGCTGAGCGCGAGAGACAGCTAGTAGAACGCGAGAAAGAGCTAGTAATGCGCGAGTTTATAGAGATGTTAGAAGAAATCTGCGAAGAAAAGGTTAAAACTGAGGAAGATCACGAAGTTTATAGAGTACAATTTAAAGGCTGTCACTGGGAACAATAGCCGAAGAGAGAGAGGAAAAGGCTAGAGTAGAGGAGGAAGATAGAGTTGTGCGCGAACGCGCGCGCGAACGGGTCAAAAGCCAGAAGGCTGAAAAGGAAAAGAAAGAGCGAACAAAGCGCGAGAAAGAGCGAGAATTTCTGAGAGAGGTGTGCCGGTTAGGCGAGTCAGCTTAGATGACAGTGATCCGGCCGAGGCAGGTACTTACAGGTCAGAGCGCGGGGTGGTGCCCGCTGTTGGCTGTTCTAGGTATGGTACAGGGCATGACCCGAGGTCTTGTCCCCAACAGTCCGACAGCTGAGGAGATCTGTAGGTGTGAAGTGTTACAGCTGCGGGTGGTAGGCACTATTCGCGCAGTTGTCCCCGTGGTTATGAGTTGCGTTAAGGCTGTAACCCGAGGGGGAGAAGCCAGCTAGCGAGGTAGATGCTAGCAACGCATACGCTAGTGACAGGAGTGCTACCGAGGTACAGGTTAGCAACGTAGGGCCTGGCGATGCAGTGACCAGCGGCGCGTATACTAGTGATAGAAAGGCTGCTGATTTAAGGTTAACGAAGTGATCCTAGCAAGGAAGAGGCTAGAAGAGTAGAAACTGGCGAGCAGCCAGCGGGAAGGAGGGGTTTCCAAGGTGTGGAGGACTACCCATGCGAGAGAGGTTAGGAGGTGTAGAGTTTTCCTAATCTCCTCGTGAGCCAAGCCGGGCACAGTCACGCTGTTAGGCAACTGCAGGTACAGGACCAGGGTCTTTGGAAGCACGGAGAGCTGGTTAGCTGGTACTAGGGCATTGCAGCAGCAGGAAGTGGCGATCGCGAGAGGCGAGTGCCGGTTGGTAGTGCGGATCTGCTGCAGGCGGTTGACAGCGCCCATCGTGAGATGCGAGCGCCGTTTGTCGTCAGAGAGTCGCTGCAGGCGGTGACACTGGCAAACTTGAGGAACAAGTGCCAGCTGTCAGTGAAGCGCAGTTGCAGGCAGGAGACACTGGCAATCTTGAGGAACAAGTGCCAGCTGTCAGGGAGTACTGTTGCAGCCAGGTGACAGTGACAGTCAGAGGCTGGTGCCACTGTCGAGAGGTACAGACTGGCACCGACTGGTACAAACCAAGACGGCGATGATCCTGGAGGCCAGGATCCAAAGGTCTTTGAGTGCCAGTGCAGACAGGAGACACTAGCGATCCCGAGTGGGGGGTGCTAGCTGTCCGTTGCGTCCCAGTGATCGCAGACGGCGAGTCGGGCCTGGGTGTGAGCCGGCGGTATCGCCAGCGAAGAGGGACGGGGAGGTGTGGTGGACTATACAGACAGTGGTTGTCAAAGTAGGCCCACACTCACAGAATGTGTGGAAACTTTCAGAAGTGACCGCACGGTCGGAGCCGTACAGATGAAGAGGCACGACGAGATGCAACTGAGGTGCAGCAGCTGGAGGAAGCCATTCGTCGCAGCAATACAACATATGAAGCGCGAAGAGGACTGGAGCAAGCAAAGCAGAAAAGAGTTGCAAGATTTGCTGCGAGCGATTGCAGACAGAGAGCGGAACATAAAGACGCCCGAAAGGCTCTGAATCGTGTGCGAAGAAAATTAGAAGAAGAAAAACAAACTCAACAGTTAGTGTCTAATACAAACACAAACCTGGGTCGACCGGTCAGAATCCGGACAGGAAGCAAGAGCTGGACAGAACAAGTCAGTCACGTCTACAGCGCCGAAAGGAGGCCAGCGGAATGCATGCAAATGAGAAGTTTAGTACATGCAGAACCCCATTCAAAGACAAGAGAAGAAGATTGGGGAACGCAACAAGAAGAATGAAATGGCCAAGCTGCATCAGCGTTATTAGAGGGAGCACAGAGCTCCACAAAGGCTTAGTTCAGGGTCAGGAAACTCTTAAAGGAAGAGCAAGCCTGGTACGAAAACACGTGACTGACACTCAGCAACTGATGGGCCGAGAAAACTGCTGCTACAAGAAAATCAAGAGAAGCGGCAGGAGGAGCTAAACCCTGTTCTACGACAGGCAGAGGCAGAAGTGGCAGCCAAGCCACGAGTGGTGCAGCATGTTACCAGCTCCTTTAACAACAGCAGTTCTGAGTTGAAGCTCACCGATGCGATGCAGAAGATGGAGCAGAATGAGCTGGAGAGCTTACAGACACAACTTGCAGAGGAAACGAGTGGCTCTGAGAGAGTCCGAGTAGGTGTGAAAATGCACTATCAATTGAAAGCGAGGTAAAATCGCCAACAGGTGCATCAGACTGCGGCTTCCACAAGACTACAGCCGGGTCAGCAAGCCAGCGAACCCAGCGGGGGTAAGAGGTCAAGAAAGCTGACCGGCGAAGGCACGCGTCCTCACGGCTGGGGTCGGATAGACATCACGTGATGTCAACAAGAAGGTTGGGTTACATCGGAAGGGATAGTAAAGCGCTTTCCACCTCAGGTAGCCATCGCGAAAGGTGCAGCGTGCCCGGAAGGGGGTGGGCGGCGCCTTGACGAGACACCGCGGCTGAGTCGGCTGTGGGACCGTCAACGCGTTTGCTCATGTAACGCGCAGGTAGTAAGTACCTGCGTTATCAGAAGCCGTTGCACCGCCAGGAAGAAGTAAACTGGCTAGTATGGATTTTAGCCGCAGAAGTCGGTAGATCTCAAGTGACCTGGAGTTGGAAAAGGAAGAACTGCACACTAATAACCGGCTAGTGATGGGGTCGCTGCTCACCAAAAGAAGCACGACGCCACTTTACACACAGTCGCGCGAAGTTCAAGGTGTAGAAACAAATAGCGCAGAAACAGAATGGAGTTTGGTAAAAACAGGAATTCCAGAGAAGGTGCGACAGGGACACGGACGGGAAGCCGACCGTATGTCGCAGGTAGATGGAAATCGGCCGATTGCGGTGTCGGCGAGAAACAGTAAGACGCGCGTAACCAAAACAAAGCGGTCAACGGTCACGGTACGGTTGATTGGCTGTCACCGAACAGCATCGTAGGTGATTAACCCACGAAGGAGAGCGGCAAGCGCTGCCGGCCACCTGATCCGATCACAGACGGATCAGTAAAGAAACTGTTCAGTGAGAAGATGACGTAAACCTTACACAGGGCAGGGTCAAGTCTAGTAATGTCCGGTCAAGTAGGGTGCTGGACATACATGGGACGAGTGACGGCGTTAGTCATGTCGCATGTGCGGAGTTAGCGTATGGCTTGACGATTGGATGATGCGCAAAGATACATTCCTACTGGGCCGATGAATCTTTTGAAGGGAACGACCGCAAGAGGAACTAGGCGAGTCGCGTGTGCGTGGGTAAGCACTCTCTAGGTTCTGTAGGTCGTGTAAATAGTCATTCATGTATATGATTTGAGAATTTGCGTTTGTGTATCTCTCTACAGTAGGCAGAGTACCCAGTAGTTTGTTGTTTCATTAAACCGGAAGAATGTGTTACTGGAAGCGTGTCTCCGTAATGTATGAAAGTTTTGATAGTTTTAGCTCACTGTTGTTCTGGCCTGATTTTGAGCAAAACCCAGGTTTTACTCTTGAGTAGGGGGTGTCATGAACCAGCCTGGTTCAAGGCCAGAACAACAGCCGAACGGTGGAAGTAATTATAGTAGGCGGGATCAGTAACAGCGGACAGTGGGGGAAACCTTTCTGTCCACTTTTTACGACCTGACAGGGCGCCGTGACTTAGGAGGGGAGCGAGAACTAGAGCTGGGGTGCAGATGTAGTAGGTACGGGAATAGCGCGGTAGTCAGTAGTGGCATTAGTACCTAGAGCGATAGCTTAGGTACAGGTAGATTAGGTGACGAGTAGTCACGTGTTCGATTAGTATATAGTTAGGGTAGATGGTTAGTCGGGGCTTTTTTCCCAAAATACCAGCAGAGACTACCGTCTCTGAGCGTCGTATCAGCGTAGCAGCAAGTCTGAGGAGCCCGTTCTACCGAACGTATCGCGCTACTTGCTGCACTTACAGTCTGAATCGTGAGAGTGAGAAAGGGTCTCCGTCCTCGCAGACGTCAAGAAGGAGGTACACCGTCAGACCGGCTACAGCAACTCTTGCCACCCGTTGTCTGGTAACCGTCTGGAGTAGTGATTGTTTTCCTGTGTACCTCTGGGGTCTTGGACGTCTGGAGCCGGTGCGACCACTGTCGCCTGAAATCGTCGCCCGCATCTGCATCCGTTGCCTGGGCAACCAGAGGAGCAAGTAATGCCAGTGAGCTAGGGACAGTGCGTCAGGAAACTCACTTCCAACGTCGTCGCCATCGTCATTGCCAGGGGCATCGTGTGCTGTGACTTGTCAACTCAGCCGTAGTGACAGTAGTGCCAAGGCAGGTCTGTGGACTGTCCACTACTGGTTGTCTAGAGGCAGTCTGTCGTGAACGACGCTGCCGTACAAGAACTGTCTGAGACTGACGAATGTATTCTGCAGGGGGAGTGTTCGTCATACGAGATCCAGAGATTAGAAGGAAAGTGTGTTTGTTTCATTTTGTACTCTTTGCATTTTGTGACTCGATGGTAGTCCACGTATTCATAGATTCATATTGCGTCACGTGTCAACCTAATTTGCTTTAATTTCTTTGTAATTATACATTGTGTTGTGTGCAACTGTCTTATCAGTTGTGTGTTTTGCGCACGCAGGAGACGACTGTCAGTCAGTGAGCGTGCGGACGTGTGGAACGGACGTTTGAGTGTAAGGTTGAAAGCGGCGAAGCGAGCCAGCCAGAGACCCTTTCCCCTAAGGGCGAGTGAGGCCTCATCCTCCACAAGACGCGCCATCCCCCGTTCCATCACACTCTGGCACTAGTTGCAATGAGTAGTAGCAGTAATAGCAACAAATGCTTCTACCTATTAGATCCGGTCTGTGGCTGGACCTATGTTGTGGAAAGGAGCATTTGCTGCCAGAATTGAAGTTTTTCTGATGATCTGTGTACGCTGTGAGCAGCTTCTGGCTACATATCTTTCACCTTATATGGCATTTTATGTTATGTTACGTGCTTCCGTGTATGTCTGTCTGTGTGTGTTTTTTCCGTAAAGCGCCATGAGCCTGCCTGTAGGACTGGGATATGGCGCTATATAAGTTCACTGTATCATTATTAGTTTCAAAATGGTTTTGATTCCAGGCTTGGAACCCTAGCACGCAAAGTCAGTCATGATAAAAAGATATCGCAGTAAGAACTAAGTAAAAGGTCACAGCAAAATACCATATGACAAAGCACTATTGTTATATGTGTCTGCTGAAAGAACGCGGTAGCATTTAGTGTGTGACATTTCCTATGACCATAATTACCTCTGACCTCTGTGTGTGTGTGTGTAAGACACTTGAATAATTATATTACACGTAGGTGCACTTTCCTCTGTGTCTTTGTTAGTGCACTTTTCACTATCAGAGTATCAGAATATGAAAGTATATTTTGCATATATTGAAAACTTAAAACTATGTTCCCATTTTGTATATGTATATAACTTTCACAAAGGACTATTCTTATCACACCTCGTGGGGTACATGTGAATGATAAAAAAAAATAGTCATTATGTCAAAGAATTTTAGCTTCAATTACAAAAATTCGCATTTTTTAAGAACGTTAAAATTTACTTTATTAGCAGATAAGTAAAGATACGATAATCAAATGCAGAAAATCTTTCGGTTTCAAATGTTAAACGATCAAAATTTATTATAAGCGATTCTGTTCACCGTTAGACCTACGCGTGTAAGTCAAACTGATCTTTCATCTCACATCTGTTAATATTGTACTTGTCATTTAATGTTTGTGTGTGGATAACTTATAGGAAGGAAAACTGCTAGAATTAGCAATAATAAATAATCATCAGATAACATCAAGCCTGCTAGTCTATGTGGTTTGGTAAGAAGGAAGGGCGGATAGGAAAGGAGTGTATGTAACCATGTTTGTAAGTATGCTAGCATTTATTATGATTGAAAAAATTTTCTAACCAATATACATGCAGTAAAGTACAGGCAAACGCGTGACTGTTGCAGTTCGTGCTTTTGTTCGAGGTCTTCATCCCGTTAGTGCTCTTCGTCATCTTGCTGTTGATCCGGAAGAAACTTCCAGCCTCGCCCATCTCCACCAGTGAGTAGACACCATTGTTGGTGGTGCACGTGCACACGGCTTGTCCCCAGTGTCGTACGTGTTGTGAGCGTCACTGTCTCGTGCTGTGAGTGCGCGTGTTTTGTGTGCGATGTGACGTATGACACTACAGGCGGTGTATGGATGGCGTTCACTGTCAAACGATATAAATGTGCATTATGGCAGGGCCACTAGGACTAAATATCTTGAACCCATTGTATAAACAGCAAGGGAGTGTGAACCTGCGCGCACGCGTGTCCAAACACACTCGCGCGCATGCGCTGGCGTAATCCTTATTTTGTGATTGTCAGTGGGTGGTGGTGTTTACATATTACTTGTATAGACCGAGGATATTTATTTTCTCCTCCACTTGCCTTTGTAGTTAATTGCCTCTCTCTTTCCCTCACCACCACGACCAGTATACGTCACCCGACTGATCTCTTTCTCTTCTATCCGAAGTTGCCGCTCTTTTTTCTCACGACCACGACCAGTATACGTGACGTATATATCTGTCTGTGCTATGTGTTTACTAAAGTCGCCGTCTGTCCCACCACGATGCAAATCTGAACCTTTGGTGTACATTTCTTCGGTCGGATGCACATAACCTTTTTCTACCCTACCTTGCCAGTTGGCGTCGGTTGCAACCAGATTTGATTTAAAAAGTATGCTCGGGGGCACAAACTGGAAGAAAGGCAGGTGGAGGTCGGGGTGTGAATGTCATTCTGCTTAGTTTACGAACCTTGACTGGGAAGGTTTTGAAGTTCTGTCGATGGTGCTCGTGACGGGTCGTACAGTGTTGCTAATCGGCCCAACGTTGACGTAATTCCAGCTTTTCTCTAGATTTTTGCTGAAATTAAATGTGTATTAAACTCCAAAGATTTGGGGTGTGTTTTGCAGATTAGCTACTGTACATTTAGGCAAAAAGAAACGTGCCAGTGCCTTATACTTAGAGACACCAATAGTGCAGTGGTTACAACACTCGCTTGTCACCACTGCAGTTCAGATCTTGTCTTGGGACACTCAGTATATGTGACACGTTCTCAAGGGTGACCGTCGGAATTTTATTTCCGGGTACTACGGCTTCTCTCTCACCCACTCCCCCATAGTGCGAAATCGTACCTTAAAGGTCCGCGAAATCTTTCCTTCTGGTCCTTTCAAGGCAACTGCATGCATGGGATCGACGTTAAATCTATGAGCTTTTTTTCTTAGCAACATTTATATTAAGTGGATCATAAAAGACAGAGGAAACAAAGCGCTAGCAGTCGAACGCAGAAGAGGAAAAGTTTTGACAGTTTTATATGACTCGAGAGTGATGTTATAAATATCCAAATGGCCCTTGGCAGACAAAAGCTTCCCTACCCCTGTTAAGCCAACCAGACAAAAGGTGGGGAGCGCTAGAAAGCTTTCCCCCCATGAACATTCTGGAACCCCTCATTTTCTACGCAAGATTAAGGATCTTTACTTTTCTGACCTCTACTGTACGTGCGATACGTGAGAAGCGAAGGATTAACGGCAAGTCCAAGAAACTAAACGTCTTCTGATTAATCATCAGTTAAACCTGCGGGTGGGAGGAAGCGAAGTTAAAGATTGCGTCCTGTCGTAAAGAGGATCTAGTGTCCATGATGATCATGAATACGGTGATACTATCTCGCGGTGAGCATAGTATCTATGAGACTAAATTGTTGTTGGAAGGCAGGGGTGAGGAACTTTTTGTCTCCAAGGGCCTCTTTGATATTTGTAACATCGTTCACGGGACATACAAAATTGTCTATTTAAAATTGTCTTGCTTTATCTTGGTCAAGCTGTAGTTTCGTCACAGTGTGAAACACTTTTGCAACGTGTACAATCCCAGTGATTCACCATAATCCACATTTTTCGTGATTAGTTTGCGCGAAAAATAGGCTCAACTCCTATAAAAAGCATAACGAAACAATTGGTTTGGGTCTGTAAATAAGTGTTTCTAATTCCCCCAGGTAACAGAGAGACAAAACCTTTTTTAACCAACTGCACAATTTTCTGTTTGTTATTGTGCAATGAAAGTACATTAATAATAATAATAATAAATCATGACTATTTAGTACACGTATACCTCCTGATGGAGGAGTCTAAAATCGTCCACACAGACCACGGGCAGCCAAAGAGAAGCATACGTGTCTGTCCCATCATGTACTCATATGGGTCCTCTCTATCCCATAATGGACGGTTCTTGTGTGTTCTAAAAAATTACGTTACTATCATTATTCACGTGATAGACATTTGTGGTGTTATTAAAAAATGATAGGTTTACTGAAATCTGCGGTTGCCTTGGCGGGCCGGATGTTCCCCAGCCCTTGTTGTAAGGGATTACTATCTGCGATGACATGATGGCCCCTTTGAGGCGGGGTTTCGGTTTCCCTTTTGGCTTGCGGCGATTTCCTTTGTGGACACAGCTCGATATAGATTTACATGCTCGTTCATCGCTCACATTAAAATTCGTGTCCTTGAGCTTGGAGCCTTCCGATCTGACGAGCTGACGACCACGAGATACCATTCCGTACTACATGACTGTGTGATGACGCCTCGGCTCCAACGCTGTGAACGTATTGATGGCTGAGTGATTGGAGTCGTCGTGGTGGTCGTGCACCGGCTCACCTGATCCTAATTTTTCACCTACAGCCATGACTGCTGAAAGAGTCGCATAGACAGGCTATGTGACAACACTCATATCTGCAAAAAGGCAGCCTGAACATACAGGGGATTGACTCATTAGTCATCCGTTATTGTAGCTCTTCACTTGTGACACATTTTCAGGTAGTTAAGACTATAGACATTAAAGTACAAATTTTTTAAAAATGTGGTAGTGCGTCGTAGGGTCTTATGCCTCACAAGACTGAAGGTCCGGGTTCAGAGTCATTTTGCTGTGTTCAGACGATCAGACCATTGTCCTCTGTGTACAGTTCAGCGCCTCAGTTTAAATGCTGGTCTTTTATCTAACTTTTCTTCTTATTGCTACTTACCTTTGCAGATTGCAAAACCTCTTCCCTTACTTCGATCCACTGCGAGATTGTCGAAACGCCCCAAGGCTTATCATAACAGCCAGAAACCACAACTAGCATCTGTTTTTGCATCTACCGACAAGTAGTGATGAAACCATTAGTTGTTTTCTTCAATGTTTTTCCTCACCCCAACCGGCACCTTCACCCAGGGCAGCCCGATGTGATTTTGATGTAGCTGAGAAGAGCATGTAAAATGATGGATGCCTCCTGCGCCCTGCCTTCTGTGCTCCAGTTAATTTGATTGCTCGGGCACGACTAGAAGCACTAGATGTTTCCGAATTCCCGAAAGAGTGATTGAGTGCCATTTGCCTTGAAAACAAATTTTAAAGAACGTTCACTCTTACTATACGAATATCAGCGGGTGGTAGTCCTTTTGTAGTTTATGGGCGGGGACAAGGAGAAAAAAAAAAGAAGGTTCGATTTTACAATGTCGGCGTCTTGTTGGCCTTGTGCTTTTAAAGTCCTGATCGTCTTAAGGGTCGTAAATGGGGGAAAACTTTACTCTCCACTATCTCCCTCCTACATCCCTAACTGTAGTGTATATATTCCTAAACTGTAGTATTTGCAGATATCTACAGATTGTCAGATGCTGTAGTGAAAGGGGTTCGAAGCTTCCTCATGTTTTCACGCTCACGTGATCACCCTACCCATCCCTGCTGCGTGTGCATTGTAAACGTGGGTGTGAGTAATGGTATGACAGTTCGCTTAAAGCGATTTCTCAATTATTATGCACTTAGGCTGAAGCTGGACCTATGCTGATTTGCATGCAGCTTTCTTATTTACATACGCAGAAAGTGTCAGAACATTAGTGAAAAACAATCATAGCCTATGGGAACTTTCATGTTGACTGTAGGCGATCGTTGGTACAGAGCAACACCTCTGAGGCCGTAGTTATGGAAAAGAGGTATGTGTGTACGGCATGGTTTGCTTACTTACAGTCATCTACAGCCATTTCTGCGGACCATACACAAGACGAACTTGCAATGTTACCTGATCGCAAGATCGAAATACAGGTAGCTGGGGAAATGGATGTTAAAAAACAAAGATCAGACAATTAAACAGCAAAATATACAGAGGCAAAGAAATATTAGATGTTAACTGCTATGGAATCGAATACTAGGAAACATGCGTTTTAAGTACAGACTTCAACTTTGTGTGTGTGTGTGAGAGAGAGAGATTCTCATGGGATTTATTGAAAATAATCAGTTTCTCCCTTTTGAACCTAAGGGAATCTCTCGAGACAACCAGAAGAAAGCAGGGAATTAATTACGGCTGCATCTTAATTGCAGTTGCATCAAACTCTGTGTGTTTTTGACTCAATGTTTAGCTGTAGGGTGTAGGCAGACGGCTGTGTGGGTTGCGTTTCTTCGCACTAATTCCCGTTAGGAAGGCAGTCGCCTCAACGTGTAAGGATTCCGCTTGCCAGTCAGAGATGTAGGGCTTCACGCTGAAACTCCACTGTCACTTGCTTCTCGTCTGCCCTCGGGCTTCAGGAAAACGATCGCACATTAAAAAATGGACATTGCGTATGAAAAAGAAATGTAAACGCTGCAGTGAAGCGCATCTAACACTTGCAGCTGACGCTAGGAGTGGAAAGGTCATTCTCTCGAGAAGTGGGACGCGAGAGCGCAATAGCAGTCGGCGCACGTGGGATATAAATTAACCACGACTTTTACGACCTTTACTAACTGCCACAGTAAAATTCTTTTGTTTGCAATAGCTGCATTAAGGACGAGAAAAAAAAATCTGGTGTCAGCGTTAATGGTGACTCATGCAATCAACCTCGCTGTGTAAGGGGGCGGAAGACTTTCTGAATGATGTAGGACGAGGCAAAGAGAACAGCTGAGATGGAGACACCGTTAGGGACCTCCGCTTCGAGCTGATGATAATGATGATGACGATGATGCCGATTTTGTAACATAGTGAGCAAGAATCCTCAGCTTTCCGCAAGGTATACACATTCGAAACAGTGCAAAACAGAAATAAAATCTTTTATCAACGGTACTAATGAGAGAGTTCAGAAACTCAAGCCGATGCAGTTTTTTTAAAGGTAGTAGATGGGTAGATGGTGCGAAATAAACTAGGAAACACAAGGTGCTAACATTTAACGGGACCTAATGACTAGACTACACGTGAAACAAGGGCGGTTCGGTCAGCGAGCATCGAGTGTGCTGGGTTCAGATCTCGGCCTAGGCATGCATATCTTCTTTAGTGTGTGTGTGTGGCACCTGGTTACTTTTATGGGATATTATCTTAGCTGCTGAGGGCGAAAATCACTAGTACCTACATTCCTTCCTCGCCCACCCCGACAACACATACATGCACACACACACAAGGAGTAGCATTCAGTTTTGGCGCAAGTCTGTAGATGAAGGAAAACAGTCTGGTGACCTACTATTGGATAAGAACCCCCAAGCACACATGGAGTTATAAGAGCCGCAGGTTGCTTGCTTATCTCACGCCAACAGCGCAGCAGTGATAAACAGTCTCGCTGTTGACGCTCCGCTTCGCTTACGGCCCCGGCAGCAACTGCTGGCGTACCACACCCCTTAACCACTGCCAGAATTACCTGTTAAATGTGCAGGGGTTGGGGGTTTGGGAGGGAGGGAGGGAAAGTGTTTTGATCATAGCCCAAAGAGCCTTTTCATTGCTTCAAGGACATCGCACAATACCTGCTTGCATTTGAGTTTGAATCCATCAGAGCCCGTGCTTCCCAAGAGCAGTCAAAACTAGGAATACACGAAGTCATTGAATGCAGAAACCGGAGTACCCGGAGAACCCTTCTCCTGTACATACCTAGATGCCTTTCCATACCGAAATATTTTTGTTTACAGTTGATCTCCCAAAATAACATTAACTCTCACACTGAAACGGCAAAATTGTCATTTTTCTTAAACAGCCAGACTAGCGAAGCCACTAACACAGACTGGCATCGGTAAAGAATTGTTCTCCCATGCTTTGATAGTAAAACTGCTATTTATTTATCATACATGTACTTTCTGGTCTGTATTTCGAGGACTTTTACTGCCATTACTCTGACAACGGCAAAGTTAAAGTATAAAGAATTGAGGTAAACAGAAGAATACTGAAAGTATGTTCGTCTTTGATGTTGGTTACACTGCTTTAAACAAGAAGAGGGATGGCACTTCTGCTGTTGATACATTCGATTGATTTTTCGATCAGGCAAGAAGTGAAACAACTGGACTCTTCGGCGTCAGCGTATGGTTGGCTGCGCTGCCTGTGAGGCCTTAAGTTACAGTTGACTCCAGTTTTTTTTAGCTCAACTCACTCAAGACCGCCGTTGGCTGAGTGCACATGAAGTACATAAGACCATTGGTTTTCCTGTGATTTTCACAGATAACTTTGCCAAACGTTGGTTGACTGTTTTGGTAAGAGAATGGTTCCACCTAGAGATGATGTCTCATTTTGAGGGGAAAGGTAGGGGGAAGATTCTGGAGTACCCGGAGAACCCTTCCTCACGTGGCTAGAAATAGTGATTACACCACAAGACCACATCTGGTACCGCATCCCTTCCAACCTTTAACACTTCTGTGAGAAAACAATTCCGATGTGCGTAATTAGACAACAGTAGCCCTCGCACCTCTCTAGAAGTCTGCTTTCCATGCTCATGGCAATATCGCTGTAGAGCCACCAGGGTGACACATGCGTCAAGCGCGCAACTGTGGGTCTGAATCAACACAATGTAAAGCTTGAAGCCCTTAGACCAGTGCGTTTCCCTTATCCGTCAGCCACTTTCAGACTTCATGGTAAAATTATTGTAGGAAGCATATTGACTGCACAGTTGCGTGTAAAAAAACGCTCATTTACCTTGAGGTTGTGGTTTAAAAGGGTTATAAGGTCTTGCTACAGCATACTCTTGTATGTTGGTGGGCAAACACTTCACAAAATGAAACAAAAGGCTTTAAAAAAAGCCATCAGAAACTGTATTAGATTTTTTTAACATTTGTTTGCTTCGAAACAATTACCGAGTTAAGATACCTTTCTGGTATTTCGTTTTCTGCTAGTCTCGCAAACCACAGAGCTCAAGGCGAGCGGGGGGTAGGGGGAGCAGCAGTCAAGGGTGGGGAAACAATGTTAGGTGAGGCAGTGTAATGAATTTTAAGTTGTAACTTTTTCAACGTTCTTGGCCCAAGCGCACGGCAGGTTGCTAGATACGAGCTGACATATAAGCCTAATAAAACGTTGTCAGTTACAAGGCTAATAAAATATTATGTTTTATTTCTGTCTCTCAACTGTGACCAATCAAAGGTTGGGAGGGGGGTGACATGATGAGACGCAGAAAAAACTGAAGGCTTGCCAGTCAGACCTATTCTGCGCCAATTTAGTAGATCTCAATCTCCAACTGTCTCCTGTTTCCCCGGAGCGGTCCGGACCAATACAGTGAAGGTTGTGCCCTGAGTTCATCTTGGGCACGCTGTTCTTTCCTGCACGTGATCTGTTTCAACCACATCTCCTGTTTCCCCTGTCGTTATCCTCCACACACAACCCTTGGAGGAATCTCTTGAGCAGTGGGTCATATCGAGCGACGTAAACCAAATCAGTTGTCGCTGCTTGACGATGGTGAGCTAAGATTCCTGGGAACCGACCTGGGTGGTGACCGCGTTGCGAACAAATTCGATTGTCTTCTGTTTCCTGCTGGGGATTCGGAGCAGTCTCTGGAAGCATTTCATCTCCAGTGTCTGAATCCTTCTATCTTTATCGGCCCACGTTTCGCAGCCGTACAGTAAGAAGAAAGCAACCAGGGACCTGCATAGCTTGAATTTGATCTCGAAGCTTATCGTCCTACTGTTCCATAGCCTGTTCATCTTCACCATTGCTGGCGTGACTGCTGTGATGCTTTGACGAATGTTCGCCACACGACTGGCATTCTTTGAGTGTGTCGCTCCCAATGGATTCTTCTTTTCTTTGTCCGAAAGTGTTGACCAGCCTTTCGATCTTGCCCGCGCTGATGTCCATCCATCGAATTCATGAGCAAAGTGAAGGCTGCTTGGCGGTCTTCCTCTAGTCCTGTTCAACATCTGCAGAGAATCATGCGAGATAGCTGACTGCTATCGCCCACTTACCCACTAACGCCCAGTGAGGTCATGTTTACCCCGGCTCCTGGCGTCAGGACTTAGGTCCCAAATTTACATAAAGTTGTACTTCTGTGATATCGACGGTTCAGTCTACTTATTGCCATGACTGAGTGCATCCGCTTTGTTGTCCGGAAGACCAATAACACTGCGCCTTACGAAACACAGCCGATGCTAAGTCATACGGCCGATTCCAAATTCGTAAATCAAAACCACATTAAGATGATCGATGACTTCGATCCATGTATCATAAGTTACAGACTGCAGTGTGTGTGTGTTACCTGTGGGTAGGTACCACATCCTAGTGGTTGGCGCTTCTTAGTGGTTAGTGAAGCTGCTTGAAGCTTGTGGATAGAAAAATCTTCACCCTCTTCATCCAGCAGTAGTCTGGTTAGAACGAGTGCCTGATTTATGAGGTGATTGCGAAAGGAGAGGTTTATATTTCATCTTCTTCATCCCGTACCTTAGACACACTGAACCACTTCTGCTTCAGAGCGTTCACTACTCAGAAGCGCTCGCTTTCGTCGGAACAAGAAAAAAGTCACTTTTGTTCACATTTCCTCTCTGTCACATCTCATTTTATTCCAGTTAAATCAGCGAAACGTATGGATGTTGCAGGTGGGAAGTGCAAATTGATGGCAAGGGTTCAGCAACAATAATAATAGTAAAAACTTGATGAATAGTTGGATCGAAACTGCATTACACGTCACATTTGAACGTGCTACATGCATTAACTATGAATTCTCCATCCGCACACGCGCTCTTTCAGCCATGTTTTACATTTTTTATGGGGTGCTACGAGGGAGCTGGTTATTTGCGATCAGATACGTAAATAGAGCAACAGCAACCTCATCAACATTAACAGCTACAGGAGTTGGCTGTGCACGGGGCTGGGCGATGGTACCTGGAAATTAATCTGCTAAGTGGAAGATGGGCCGTGTGCTGGTATGGGAATAAAGCACCTGTCATGTTCTCGCCCTTTTTCTCTTTGTAGTAAACTATGTACAAGCTCGGGTAGCTGGCGGCTATCAGCTTCAGTTTGGAGCGCAGTAGCTGTATGCTGTGCGCAGTGCTAATCCCTTCAAAAGCTGGGTCATGGAGATCAGCTTCGAAATTACTTGTTCTTGTCAATGTACCCGCAATACACGCGCGCGCGCACACACACTCATACACAAAGAATGACATTGTGGTTCTTTATTTACAAGGGGAGAGAGACAGAGCTGTGGTATCGAGGAAGAAAAGTCAGGCAATGACTCGCCCACAGAACAGTGTTCTACTTGAGTACAACGCCTAGGTCATGTCCTCGTTCTCACACCTTCTACCCAACCCCGACTCCTCTCTCTGTTTTGCAGAGAAGGTTGGGGCAATAATTTAGTGATATGATAAATGCATTCGTCCTTTTCTCACCTGCAAGTGAGCTCGGGTTCAAGAGTTGTCGAGCTTTGAGAGCGGTGTGGCGGGTACAAAGCAAAGTGACCGTGCGGATGACATCAGAGCACACGTGAGGTCAGGATGGCCTGTGCAAATAGTAGAACGTGGCGGCTGGGGGAGCTTGCATAGCTTATGGTGCTTCGTATGGACATTAAACAGCTGTTTATTAATCTTTTTGAAGAGCAAACAGTAAAGTTTTCTGCTCGACTAAAGAGAACTTTCTCACTTAACCTTCCTCACTTCATCATACTTCTGATGCCAGGTGTACATTGCTAAGCGCTAACTGAATATTTTACGCGAAGCAGTCAGCTAAAATTATAAAGTGTGATGCTTAGGGACATTTTGTAAACCTGGACCCAGTTGCACATTTTAAGTTCTAGACACGTTTAGACTTTTAGACACAGTGCACAACACAGTTTTAGAACTTAAAAAAAAATACTAAAATGGTTTTAAATAAGATAAAACTGTTTGACCAGACTTTCGTTGCCTCCAGCATATTTTTCGTATGCGCTTCTTAAAACATGGAAATGGCTTAGGAGGATCTTTTGAAAAATGTCTCTAAGTGTGCTTCTTTAGAACAGTTTTCGGTTTCAGAAACACGTGAAACTAGCTCGTCGCCCGTGGTTGCGAGACCAAACACGACGAGTTTCTACACGTCCACTAGCAGTTTAAACAGGTTTGGCCTGCTGAAAGAGTTTGCACATTTTTAAAAAAAGGCTCAGGTGATGCAGCCAAAAATGTTTTAGTCTCTCTGTGATCGACATCAGCTTACTGAGTTTCGCGGAAATGACGTCATTCGCCAACGGGTTTTTAAAAACTAATTTTGGCTTAACAAGCTTTGTTGTAATTGATGCCAGCAGGGAGCAGACACTGGTGTTCCTGAGTCAGATTGAACAGAGCAAAATACTTTCCATAGTTTGGTCGGTTTATTTGCATCCAACGATGATCAGCCTTTGATGTGTGTAAACTAGTAATGAAATGCTTTTGTGTATTTTTCGTCTTTTGCTCTAAGGTGGGGGTGGGAACATTTCCCCTTTTCTACCCAGAACCATTTGGATATTTATCATTTGCGAACTATACAAAATTATAATCATAAAAATTAGCCTGGTCAAGCCGTAGTTTCGCCACACTGGGTGAACAGTTTTGCATCGTGCACAATCCCAGCATACCTGGCACTGTCTTCTGGGTCACCAGGATACCAGTCCGTTGACAGTTGACGAGAAGCACACGTGTCTGACCGGTCACCTACTTGTATGTGTTCTGTCTATCCCGTAGTGGAAGTTCCTTCCTCAAAATTTATATGGCGGCCCGGTGGCGCAACGGTTAGCGCCTGTCGCCAACTAAGTGAGGATTAGGTGTGTGGTGTTCAAATCTCGTCTCGGGCATACTGTTATTTCTCTGCATGTGACATTTGTTTACAAGGCTCAACGTAAAACACAAATTTCTTCCTTCACTCAAAATTTAAGTTATTATTACGATCATTTAATATAAATTTATGTTGCTATGAAAAAAAAGTTCCTAGATTTACTAAAATTGGAGTCCAGCCTGCAGCTGCCTTGGCAGGGCAAGACCAAATGATTTCACGGACCAGACACGTTCCCCACTCCTTCACTGAGGGGTTATGAAACACTTATAACAGAAAGATTCACTTGTCCAAGGTTTGTATCTCGATTCGAATACGCTATAGCAGTTATTTTTGTTGACAGGGCTGTCAGCTTGGTCGCGGTAAGGCATCTTCTTTTCTCTTACAGTGGAAACTGGAGAAATAAGATTAGGCGAAAGCCAAAATGGCGAGTATCACCGGGTGCTGTTAATCTCGGTCGGCCTGATGTTGCTGTGCAATGTTTTCTAAGGCAGAGGCACACAAAATCCAGTTCTCCTCGTGCAGGCAGGATATTCAGAATACAAACAAATTAAAAAAAAAAAAAAAAAAAAAATTGCAGGCTTTAGCTTCAGCATTTCTTGTGTGTCCCAAACCATTAAGGTAGATTGATCTAGAAAGATCGACGGAAGCGATCTCCTAACAAAGCAGAGGGACTGTCCTTGCGTGACAACGTTAACACGGTCGTTGAGATGGCAGTTGGTGGGCGTCGTGACCGTAGTATGAGGCAGGCGTACAGCAGCAGCTGTCTGTAGTCCCACACCAGTCTTTGCTCCAACGGACGAGGGAGCCTGCTGGCCTGCATGGTGCCAGCCCCTGGGCAACCCGCAGTCCACAGATCGATGACAGCATAGGCCACGTGGCTTTCGGCACCGTCTCGCGGGGTGGGGTGGGAGTGAAAGGGTAGGGGGGGGCGAGACAGGAAGCCTGTGACTGGGGGGCAAGCTGGGTACAGGAGGGTATCGAGATTGCCAACGTGTGAACAGAGAAATGAAAGCAGGCGAAAAAGCAGAGTAGGTTGGGTGTTCAGGCGCAGGTCCGAGCTTGCACGTTATGGAGCATGACACAAGAACCCTCCGAACTGTCCCCTCGCCCGTTTTTACTCTTTTCTTGGGTGCATGCTTTAAAAAAATTGGAACGAAGTGAAGAAGCCACGCAGGTTTCGATCTTGGCTTTTTTTTTTAATATGTAGTAAATAGACGGTCCGTATTCAGATTTATTTTTATCCCCACCCCACCACGCTGAACGGAGGTCTTTTTTCTGGATTCTTGTGTGTGTCCTGACTGAAGACAACAGTAGTGGATCAAGCGCAGGGTTACAGACCACGTGCTGTTTGCGGGCAAAATATTGTAGAAAGTGAGTGAATGGGTTATGTCGGAGGGGGTAGAAGAGCCGGACAACGGTTGACACATTTTAACTTATTGCTACTGTGCCTCGAGTGTTAAAAATCGAATCCGCAGTTGCAGGTTGTCCACGATGCTATACAAGACGATGGTGAGTTGACGTTTGCCCCCCAAATTACCTTTGTAATGCCTACAGCAAGCCAGAAAACCTGGGTGGTGGGGGGAGTATAGTGATGCATAAACTGTACGATATATTAAAATATGAGAGGGTGTGTTGAGGTTGGTGAAAGGAGGGGGGAATAGTTTAGGGAATGTGGTTCGTCCATCTTAACCGACAACTGTATTTATCTTTCCATTTAAAAAAAAAATCTTGTTTTCCAACTTGTCTTCGCTGGGTTGCTCGTCTAATACCTTAGCGCAAGGTGCAGACACCTGCCATCCTGATTTACACAACTTGCAAATACCAATGCAAACACCGGCTTCTCAAGCCTGTAAAGTGTTTGACCTGCTATAATGCAGCCGCGGGGGATACAAGCACCGCCGTCACTTGCGTAACCGCTCATTAGGCACCTTGACGACGTGGCTACCTGCCCCTGGGGTTCGCGCCGCTTGCTTGTGCAGCGCACGTCCAGCGCTGGCGGGTATGGCTGTTGAAACCAAAGGTCTCATTGATTTTCCCGGCGTCGCCTAAGTAGCGGGCGTCTCGACCTCTTCGTTTGTATTTTTAATTTGTTTACGTCTTTCTTTTTTTTTTAAATTTTGTTCTTGCTTCCTTTTCCCCCCACCGCGATCAGCGGCCACGAAAGGAGAAAGAGGGCTGTGGCCTCTCTCTATAAGGACACAAACACCCCCGCCCACCATACTACCTCCAACCTTCGACCTCTTCAAATTAAGTTACAAGACCGCAGCTGTAGCACTCTCTGCCCCAGGAAGGGTGCCTCATTTTTGTCCCCTCGCCTTTGGAAGGCAGCCAATAAGGGTTGGGAGCGTTAAGGGAGGAGCAAGGTTTAGTCTCCCTTTTTTAGACCTAAGAACTATAAAGTGCTTGACTTCTTCTTCTTCCAACCTCCACAAATTATGAAAACCACAAAAAACCCTCATAAATTATTTCAGCATGCACTTGCCATTATCATCATCTTATCTTGTCTTTGTTAACATGATTGTTGTCACTGACGTCATCATTGTATTATCACTGACACCATCATTATCTTGCTTTTTATTGTCATTCTTGTCTTTACATGATCTTTGGTTCATGCACCAGGTCATTTAAGGGATTGGGGGGTCCGGTGTTGTTCTTTCTCTGCTCATTGCATCTGTTTACAGGGCTGGCTGCCTTGCCGTGATATAGCCTTAGTTGCTGGCTCGAGGTAAAACACCAATCTCCCCACACACACACACCTCATTTGAGGAATTTGTGCCACACTTTCCACTGTATTTCAACTGAGCACACAATATAAATGGAGAAAATCTGTGGTACCATCTATTATATTCTGTACTTATAATGGTACTTCTAATTTCTTGCTCTTTACATCAGACTGCATGTAAAAGCAGTTCTAGCACTTTGGTTCAACTATGACCTTACTCTGAGACATGGCTAACAATAGGCGCCATCTCTCTCATGAGTGCAGGTCAAACATTAAATGATGTGCTGTTTATGTATGCTGACTTAAAATGCAGCTTGTCGATGCTCTTTCTTAGCTGCAGGTGTTTTGAAAGTTTGCTTAATAATGTTCTGTCATCCTAGGAACAAACATAAAAAAAAATACCATGTAAATTTAAACTCATCTAAGTTGAATTTGTTGTCTATTGGCAAATATATTGCCAGCATAGTATTAACTGATAGCTTGTTTATAATCTGTTATCAGTTCATAAAGTTTGGAAACTGCAATTGAAAGTTATTTTGAAAGGTTATTATACATTTGAGTGTGGTCTGAGAGTGGTTTGCTGAGAACTGCAAGATTTTTATTATTATTTTTTTAGTTTTGTTTCTTCTTCGCTGTTTCAGTTTTCAGCATGGGTTCAGTGTGTTATGGTTTTTTTTTCTCTGGCAGGTCGCTACACTGCGAAACCTCTTCCATCAGCAGGCCTGGTGTCATTGTTACAGATGTTTTGTGAGGGAGGGCAGCGAGATGAGCATGGCTTCATGAACTTCTCAAATTCCAAGTGTGTTGATTTTCTTTGTTTTTGCAGAATTTTTGTCTTTGCATCCAGTGCATTCCACTTATAAGTGTGAAAGTTATATAGATGCTCTGTATGAGAACAGATTATGAATTTACATGACTAAAGACTGGTTCATCAATAGTTCTGAAACTTATGTACTATGAAAATAGCACATTATCAAGCTGTCTGCTGATGTTGCAAACCCACAGAAAAGAGAATGATGGTTGAAGGCTACTATTTGACTGGAAGTTTTGTATGGTCAGCAAATGGGAGACATATCTGTTATATAAAAATGGGGAACCAGACAGAACATTTTGTATTCTTCAGTGTTTTAACAGAGTTCTGTGCCCTTACCTAATACAGACTGGAAACATTTTTCTATGAATGGGGTTCATTTTCATGATGAGGTCTGCTCTGTGTCATTCACAGCCAAAACACAAGATTATTTTAGCTGGTTTTAATACTTGTTACTTTTTGCAGATCAACTGAGAAATTCTTGAACCAGCTTCAAGCAGTAGCTTTGCATCACAACTTCTTCATTCCTGGCTTCACTGCTCAAGAAATGGATGAGCTCCCAGATCTGTACCGATCTGTTATCAATGACCCTGCATTTCTACATGATCAATTCATCAGTGCCAAAAGTAAGTCTGTTTTGCCAAATGTGTCAGTTTTTCCCCTGTGAGATGTTGTCATTGTAGCTGCCATTTACTTATTGCTGGATCAAGTTACTACAAGGCAGGGGTCAGGGTTGTCCAGCCTGTGGGCCATATAATGCATGCGAAATCATTTGATTTAGCCCTGCCTAGTCAATGCAATTCAGGCCATTTTCCTATTGCTGAAGAAAAACTGGGAAATGGGATTGATTTATAAATAATTTGATTGTCAGAAATTGAACATTTAAAGAAACACGTCTAGTCAGAAAACATTCAGAGTACTTTGTAATGGTTCATTTGAATGAGACTGCAACAGGAGTTTTTGTAAAGGTCATTCTCAACCAGAAAAATAGTATTAAACATCTGACCAGATTTGGCAGAGTTCTGTGTGAATGATGCAGGAAGCCAGCAATTTTGAGGCAAAAACTTGAGATATAGAAATTTCAGTCAGCATGTTAACCAGTTTAAACTAAATTTGTTAACCAGTTCATTTATTTATACAATAGGACAGTTGGGCTCTTTGGAAGTTGGATGCTTTGCCACTTTGCCTAATTAAAAATGACCTTTATCATGGTCAGTTCATCAAACCACAAACATTTTAATCATGATGACCTTCATTATCTTTATCTTCCTGTCTATCTTTTACCACCATTATCACCATTACCATGAAAGCAATTCATGCAAACATTGTTTTCTACTGCAGATATAGGACTGGATGATGTTCTTAGTAATGCATCCACCGTAGCAAAATTCATGACGCTTGACCTTTCCTTGCCCTCTAAGGAAGTAGAAGCACTTGTACACTCCACTGTCAATGTCCAAATGGTAAGTTTTCAATCGACAAGTACTTATTTAGGTGGAGCACCTGAAGAGGAAAAAAAGATGAGCCTTAGGTGGTTGAAAATAACAAGTTTACTTGCATGTTGCATGGGGTTGTTATTTCTTTTTTAATATGTGGTGTTTCTGTGGACCACATTACGCATTTCAAACCTTGCTTCATGCAGTCAAACATATTGACAGCCATGGAGTCTTTTGTACTGTCATGGCTCCTTTTCTTGCTTACCCATTTTCTTGAAAACTATACCTCTTGCCACACTTTATGACAGAATTATGGATCATATACCCTCTTTGTCACCACACTTAGCTCATGCCTGGTATTTATGTTTGATGGCAGAAAGATAATGAATGGGGATTATAAAGGATATTATGCAAAAAAGACAAAGAAAACTTTGCTTTCAAGAGTGTGAAGGACATTATGTGCACTGTGTTGCTTCTTAAAACATATGTGCCAAGGATCTAAGATGACTGTGATTTCTCTGCAAGGAAAGAAATTTTCAGAAGCAGTAATAGCATTTTTGCACCAGGTCAAGTATTGTGATCAGCAAGTTTTGCTGACCTGGATTTTCAAGGGAACTATAGTTTCTTTGCAGCCTTTACTATTATGCCGATGAGACATACTTTAAGTCTCTAATCAAAATGGTCTTGCTGTGGTTTTCAGATTTATAAATATTTATTTGGAGGTGATCTCAACTCATCCATCATTCCTCTCATACGGATGCGTCGAAGCCCAGTCAGCCTAGACGATCTTCAGAAGGGAGCCAGTGCTCTCTTGCCTCCGTCCATCGTGTCCAGCTTGTTGAATAATTCTGGAAGTGGATTTGGTGCAATAACAGCAGCAGAGTTTGCCGGCATCCTGAAGGTACTGCAGGCTCAAGCTCTGGCACAGTTGCAGTCATCTGTGCTGATGGAGTCCCTGGTGAAAACATTGCTAGAGCATCAGGAACTCCTGAGCCGGGGAAACATGCTAACGGTGCTGGAGCTGCTGCTGAAAACAGTGGAATCTCAGGGACTCTCTCTGGTGCTGCAGCCAGACCACATAGCAAGGCTTCTCAAGGTGAGATCAAGAGAGAATGAATGAGAACTCCAATGGTCTTTAACTGTCAAGAGGAGAATTGTTGTGCTTATATTAAAATGAGACAGTAAATGTTTTCATGTTGTGTTTTCTAAAGTAGAAGAAAAAAAAGATGTCTTAGAAGATAGTTCTCTTACTTTTGCCAGACTAGAATATCTTTTGGTTTGCCAGAGCAGCTGTGGATTATATCTGTGCATGTTGACCTGACTTATGCTTGACATACAGCGATCTGAACTTTGCCCTGATTATTTGCAGAATGTTTTAAACTGTTTCATTATGAGCTGTTTAAAATACTGCTCTAGACCTTAGTTGTGAACCAGAAGTACATCCAGGGTTTGCTTAATTTCCACTCAGCATCCACAGCACTAAAAATCCCTCTTTCATCTTTCAGTAAAGGTGGGACAGGAACCCACTAGGTTATCAGCTACCCTTCTAGAGCTGTGCCATGTTTTTAATTACATGACCCCACAGTCTGTAGCTGAGGTAAAATTATCTCTGCTTTAATTGTACCTGTGGCCTCAGATGACATGATTTTGTGGCTTATTTTCTGCAGATGTTTATCCTCTCTCCATTTGTTCTTCATTCCATTGCCTGTAATGATGCTGTCTTCACACAACTCCTGCAGCCATCTGTATCATACAATATTACTGTGGCTGAACAGGTGAGCAGGTGATACCAACTGTTTGGCAGACACACAACAGAGTTTTACTTGCATTGTTTGATCGCCAGATACTGTGTTCTACATCATCTTATTTAATAAAAATGATTAATTTGTCCATCCGTTTTATCCTCTGCCTTGTATGTTTCATCTTTCTTTCTGTTTCTTCTATTTAGCAGGTTATCCTATAAATTATATTTATTATGGTATGTCTATCTATATATCCATCTTGTTTATTCCATTCATAAGTTTATTATCTGCCCATTCCAGATTTCATAAATGTAGCATAGCATACTTCATTTCAGCCTCATCCTCTCCATCTTTTATTTCTGTTTACATCTTCCCCATTTATGGCTAGTATCAAGTAAGTGGTTTGTTGTTAGACCAATTGATGTGATATCTAGTGGAAAGTACTAACTTCTGTATGACTGGTTTACAGGCCAATATTCAACATCTTCTTTGCTCACTGAATGCCTCTCAGCTGCTGCAAATGTCTAATGTGTTCAGTTCAGAGATCACAGATGAAAAGATTGTGCAGATAGTAAGTTTTCAGAACATATATATATATGTTATTGATACAATCAGTTAGATGTGCACTTAAAATACACTTACTCCTGCATTCAAACATGCTTTCACATACACACACTTATAAGTTTCTATTTATCTTAACCTGCATTCATTTGGGCAGTGCTTTAGATGTATGAAATGTACTAAATATATATGTTTGCATCTGTAAAAGTATCTAATTACTTTGTTTGCCTTTCTAGTGGCTAAGATAATTTTCTCAGATTCTGAAATGTGATTCCATGCTACCGTGATTGGAAAAAATCCTAGTAAATTTTTAATCTTTTATTTTTGCTTCAGCTGAATCTTCATGCTGTCAATCTGTCAGCAACTGCTTTAAAAGTTCACCGATTTTTGGATAAGGTATGGCTGAATTCACCTGCAAAAAAAAGGAAAAAGTAGAAAGTGAAAAAAAAAAGTTTAAAGAAAATATGAAGTTTGCCTTGAATCAGGTTTGAACCTGTTTGAACTTACAACTAATGCAGATAAATGTATGGTGGTTGAGTTTCTATATGAATTCCCTCTGTTAAAATTTCAGGTGGAGAAATTCATACTATTCCAACGTGAGCTGGAAGAACTTGGCACATTTGTGGAGATGCTTCCTTTTGGTGATAACTTGACAGATTCGCTCACAGGCAATCAGACAGCTACAGACCAGTCTTTCAACATTACCAACAATGTTACACCAACAGATTCCAAGGTATCATCTCCAGTATGTGTCTGGCTAGGTCTGTTTCTAAATTGTCCTGCTATGGTGTGTTTTTGCTTGGGATAAACTTGATCTGGATAATTCTGTAGATTAACCTACGTCTATGTTTCAGAAATTTGCTGCTGTCCTGTGACAGCTTATTTTGGCATGAACTTCTTTGATTGTGGATTGTTCCAGATAATTCATTATGAGGTGCTGTTGATAAATTATTTTTTTTTATCAAGTGTATTATAAATGAAAAATGTATGGTGGGGGTTGGAGGGATGCACATTCCAGACACAACCTTTTCAATGGTTATCAGGTTGGCTGCTGAGGAGCTTTTAAATGTTTTGTGTTGCTTTACAACTTTTCACCACCAATTTTCAATAACAGGATTCTGAAAATGGTCATCCCTCAAAAAAGAATTGGAAACCAAGCTTAATGAGGATATGGAACTTCATGCAGATAGCAGTCTGTGGCAAAAAACCCAAAGCTCTTGCACCTGCTCAGTCCCAGGGCTCTAATACAGATGACGAGGACATAGGTTAGTTTATGCAGACCAAAGAAACTTTTTCCTCAATTTACAGTAAAATTTTGATTTAAAATATGAGATATATCACACAATTTATTTTTGCTCAGAGTATTGATCTGTAGGTATTTTCATTGTATTCTTTTGCAGTCGATGCATCTCCACTGATTTTGTTAACAGTGGTTATCTTTGAATAGATTTTGAAGTATAACAGAAACAGGCCATGAACATGAACATATGTTTGATATTTTTATTGGCACTAATTGTCTTTCCTTTGAGTTTTCTCTGTTTTTAGATAATTTTATTCCTGCAAAATATTTTTCCTTTCATGCACAGATGCCTTGGCTCTGTCATCACGACAGAAAGATATGCTAGGCATAATCATCCATTACCTGTACAGCAATCCAAAAATCATATATGCTCCCAATAACACTGCAGCTGACAGCATTATAAGCAAGGTGAGTTTCTAACCAATGTCTTATCACCCTGCTACCATGACCCACACTACTTGATGCATTTCACCATGTTTGGCTATGCACCACTGTTTAGCCCCTTGATTTAGTGAGCCCCTAACATACTGGCTTACTAGAGTGATATCTTACTTTTTTGTTACTGCCAGTTCATTAAACAACTGTTTTTAACAGCACCAATAACAATTTCTGAACATTTCTCGAAATGTATACCCTTACTAAGTAAACATTAAAGGTTATTTTTTTAATGAGATTAAAATCTTTGTGATAGATACATGGGATAGTATAGGATAAGAAGGGGATGTTTTTGGTGCATGAAAAAATAACAGCTAAAAGCAGACTTTTTTTGATTGATGGGGTTCACTGTTTCTTTTGTAGGCAAATGCCACATTCCAGTTTGTTGGTGCAATTGGGGACTACGCCAGAGAATGGTTAAATATCTCCCAAGAGCTTCGTGAATTTCTGCACATGCCTAAGACAGAGCATAACCTTCAAGCCATCAAAGAAGTATGATCCATCTTCATTTATGGTTGTTAATACTAATCGTTTTTGGTTTGTTTGAAGAAAGTGAATCCTGGACACCATCAGGTTTTGTCTCTAAGTCTGATTTTTTTTCCTGTAGATGCAAGACGACCTTCGAAAACATAATGGAGTCATCTGGTGGCTCTTCAAACTTCCACAGTTGTCACCTTTCTTGTCAGAACCAGTTCATAATTCTAGCCAGTATATACACATGGTGGACATGATCGACAAAGCAGCTCAGGGCTGGCTGAACCTTATTGAGGGCATCTCTCTCAATGTCTTTGAAGGCTTCGAGTCTGAAGAAGATATGGTCAACTATTTCCTCACTCAAGCATATGCTGAAAATGTCAGTGTGATTGCAGGTGAGTCTATTGGGAGTGTTTTTTTTTTTTTTTAAATTATAAAGGATATTTTAAATTGTCACTGGATGATAAAATATGACTGCCACCAGCAATTAGAAATCGCTTTATGGAGTATTTATTCTAGAACCACTAACCTTTCAGTTTTTGGAGTGAAGTGTTAGAGATTGCACTTTCCTAGAAACCATATTTTCTTGTGAGGGGATGCCCATTTCCTCTATCTTGTATCCTAACCTTCCCTTCTTAAGTATTACTGTGAGGTATGAAGTTTTATATTTTAAAGCCAGGTCCACTGTGATTGGTACATGCCTCCAACCTTGGAGTGGTTAGAGGATATATGTCTAACCACTCGGCTATCCTCCTCCCCAGCAGGGTTGTCCAGGGGCTCAACAGTTAGTGCCTGTGACCAATACAATGAGGATTGGTTGTCCTGGGTTCAGATCTTGTCAAGGACATCTTGTTTCTTTTTTCTCTGATGAAGCACTTGTTTACAGGGCCATATGCTTTGCCTTAGCTGCTGGCTCTACATTAACACCAATCCATTGTCTCTACCCCTTAGCTTTTCCAACAGAGTAGATTGCTAGCAATATTAGGACAGTATGTATACACAATGATAAAATCAGCAGTTTAGTATGATAAGTGGTATAGTGAATGTTAAGGTTGCAACGAGTGGGCTTTGATTCTTTCAGTCTTAGCTTATTTTTCTTTTTTAACTGAATGAACATGAAACACTTCTTGTTTTGTGCTTGAAAGGTGTTGGATGTTCTTCCTAGGTGTGGTGTTTGAAAACATGTTGCCTGGCACTAGCCTGCCGCCACATGTACGTTATAAGATACGACAGAATGCGACCTTCACACCGACCACCAAATACGTCCGTAAACAGACCTGGTACCCGGGACCTGGCCCTGGGACATACCCTTACTACCAGTTTGGCTTTGTTTGGGTTCAGGTAAACTTTTCTGCCTTTCTGCGTAATCAATGGAAAAATAATCACATGGAGAGTAGCCAAAATTGTTCTGTTTAGTTTCGGACAAATAACCAGATTATTTAAAAAAGTAACTATGGTAAAATCAAACTTTGAAGTTTTTTTTTTTCCTTTTACTAAGAAACTTATTGCCTTGCTTTTGCTGACAGGACCTGATAGAGCGAGCAATTGTGGATCTGCAAGTGGGACGAGAAGTAATAGAACCAGGAACCTACACACAGCAGTTTCCATATCCTTGCTATGTGTATGACCAGTGAGTAGTGTGCTAAGTTTGAAGATCTAGAGACTCATAATTTTGTACTTTGACTCTCCAAAAGCACATACAGAAATTATTACTCAAGTTGTTTAATGTATGAGATTTTCATATTGTAGCATAAGTGCATGCTACAACACATCACAGAGATGTTTATTCTGTTCAAAGTTTAACTTGGGTGTTCATGATCAGGGCTGCATGTCATAGAGGGCTGTGTGTTCTCAGGGTGTCAACAGATTTTTGGTGTTCTGTGGCAATTCTAAAAGGGTGGTTGCTCTAAATAATGTCTCTGCCACACAGTCACTTTCAGAGAAGTTGCTAAGGAGCTTACCTTAGGCTTGCAAGTCATTTTGACCTGGCTTTTGTGGACAGGTTTGTCTTCATGATAGAACATGTGATGCCTCTCTGTCTGACCATTTCATGGGTCTACTCTGTCGCCATGCTGGTGCAGAGCATTGTATATGAGAAAGAGCACCGTCTTAAAGAGGTGGGTAGAGTGAGAGGTATCTGGGGTGTGGGTATGTGTTTACTGTGGTGTAGTGTGTGTTCACTGGCAAATAATGACAGTGGTGGGAGGGGTTTGTTTTAAAGAAATTATGCATAGCTCATTAGTATCATTCTACTTAGTTCAACCTGCAATTTAAATTACTCTTTTTTTTTTCTGGTCCTAACAAATGGCCCGAACCCTGTCTTTCTGTATAGCAGTGACACTGCAGGCATTCCAATCAGCATTGAAAAGAGCTCTTGAAAATACCTTGTGTGATGGAAGAATCTTTCAGCGGTTTCTGTGTGTGTGGGGGGTGCATATAAGTGTGTATGTATATGCCTTGTTTTTCACACCCCTTCCCCACACACATGTTCAATGCATTAAGCTCATTTCCACGATAGAAAATGCACTGTATAAATCACATCGTTGTGATTGTCATTATAACCATTTTCCTATCTTTTATCTTTAGGTGATGAAGATGATGGGTCTCAGCAATGCTGTCCACTGGTGTGCATGGTTCCTGACCACATGGATACAGATGACTGCTACTGTTGCCATCCTGACAGCCATGTTGAAGCTTGGCAAGGTTCTGCCTCACAGCGAGGTTGCCATAATCTTCATTGTGCTGGAGGTGTATGCTATTGCCATCATCTCCTTCTCGTGAGTTCTTGCAGGGATTTGTGTGACGTTTCAATAAGCCATCAGGAATTGTAACATTAATGGAAGAGATATTTATTGAGATAAAACTTATCTATATATTTATCATTTCTGATTGTATCTTTTTTCTTCCCTGCCAGCATCCTTTATGTCTGTGCTGCATTTCTGAATGCTATGTTGTGCTTTCAGGTTTTTAATCAGTGTCCTATATTCGAAGGCTAAAGTGGCAGCCGCGTGTGCTGGCATCATTTACTTCCTGTCATATGTCCCCTACATGTACCTGGCCATAAAAGAGGACACGCTGGTGATAAGATCCCAGCTGTGTACAAAACTGTTGCTGTAAGCAACCCTTTTCTATGTCTGGTACAAGTTTTAGTTATCTTGCATGGATTTGCATGTTATTTGTTATCTTAAAAAATAAGATACAAAGTATCTTCTTGTCTGGACATCGTCATAAATAATAATACTAGGATAGTATAGCACATTTCTCCACAGCAAGAATTAGATATGAATTTTATCTAATGGAAAAAAATGGCAACCATTAAATTAAAATCGGCAGCAGACAGAAAATAGACAATTATGAATAGCAAATCAAACAAAAAAAGCTTAAGAGAAACAAGAATGCAACATGCAACTAAAAGAAACCTGTTGATACCCTGAAACAGAAATGTTGCATAAGAAAACAGAAATCACTGGAGAACAAAGCAACCTTGTTTTTGAATAGGGTGACATGCTTGGAGATAGGTATTTAAGAAATAGGAGCAGCCATATAAGCTGGTGTTGGAACTGAACAATTGCTTTGCATAGCAAACCTGTCTTTTTTGTGGGGAGCAAGTAGAAATCATTATAGAAGTATATTTCCATTTCAGTCACTGTTCTCCACTACTGCCTTTGGAGTTGGTGCCAAGTATTTTGCCTTCTATGAGGAGATGGGTGTGGGAGTACGATGGGACAACATAGGGATCTCACCTGTAGAAGATGACCAGTACAACCTCCTGATGGTGACCTTGATGATGGTCCTTGACTCGCTTATCTATGCCGTACTTGTATGGTACATAGAACATGTTCATCCAGGTGAGCTCAATTTTCAATCTGCAAGGCACTATTCATCACAACTAATCTTTCTTAGAAAGATAGAAGATTGATATATACATTTTCATCTCGTAAAGCAGAAGTGTTCAGCATAAACATAAGATCCATCCTACAATGACTTCAGGCATATAATGTTTGTGAGTTTCTTTTATGTCTATCATCAACAAGACCCAGCAACAACTTTACTTTTTGTGCCAGCTGAAAAAATTTGGCCTTATAGACATTCTAGTATGTTTAACTGGGTGGGGATCAAGAGTTTGCTGGCATTCTCAGTCACCGTCTGGTCTGGTACAGCAACATGACCCAGAAACATGAAATCACTTGGCTTTGACCTACCCTTTTTAGGCACATTTTGTGCAGGGTGCACACAGTTGTGGCTAGTGAGTCACACCCAGCCTATAGCTTATTTTGCCTCCTGCTTTATTGAGATCAGATACAGACATGTCCAGGCCAGAACATCCTGCCTAAGAAAGTTTTATGCAAAAGCAGTAACCTTGCTGAGCTCCGCTGGAGCATGAGTTAGGACCGAATGTGAAATGTCTCTTTAACTATGGGGACAGTGTGTGTAGCGCAAGTGTTTGAGTGAGCATGACGGTTATTTAATGTCCGTGAAACTTTGCATCAGAGACATGTAAATGTTATCTATTCAACAGGGTCATATGGTCTCCCAAAGCCTTGGTATTTTCCTTTCACGAAGTCATACTGGTGTGGAGGCACTATGCGTATAGTAGAGGAGTGTTCCAACCCCTTCTCTCTCTGTCATAGGAGAAACAGGGGGTACCTTTCTGTCATGGAAGAAGACCAGGCATGTGCAATGGCACAACAAGACCCAGGTGAGCTAGAAAGAGAACAGGTTATGTTATAAATGAAAAGCACGAAGGAGGGAGAGAGAGCCAATCCCATTGGCAGGCTTAGTTGACCAGTTACGGAAAATTAATTTTGTTGACGAGCTTGATAGACAAGATAGAGACAATCCCTTTTGCAGGTTTGATTGATTAAAAAGTAGATGAAAGGGGGATTCTAGGAACCTTTGAAAGCACTGACTTACAGATTATTATTATTTTTTTGTTGCTGTGCAGAACATGCCAGAAGATTTGAGCCAGAGCCTGTGCATTTGCCTTTGGGTGTTTGCATTGACAACCTAACTAAGGTGTACAAGCTGGGCCGTAAGGTGGCAGTCAAGCAGCTCAGTCTTAACCTGTATGAGGGACACATTACATCCTTTCTGGGCCATAATGGTGCTGGCAAAACTACTACCATGTGTGTATTTTTTTTCTGTGAATAAAGACAGTGCCAGAGCTGTTTCTATGTTCCTTTGTATTCTGTGAAACAAAGTTGCCAATCACCTACACTACTGGACAAAATATTAGAGATATATGAAGAAAATATCTCCTTGCTGGTACTTACACAAATATTTATGATGTAGTTTTTGAGATTTGCTAAAGTTTCTGAAATTTTGAACTGGCATCAAAAGCATCTGAAAAGTACTAGTCTTATTCTGTTACAGGTCCATGTTGTCAGGTCTTATCCCACCAACTCAAGGTTATGCAACAATCTATGGCATGGACATCCGCACAGATATGGACGTCATTCGGCAGAGCCTGGGCATGTGTCCCCAGCACAATGTCCTCTTTGACAAGTCAGTATTAGAGTTTTGCATTGGGCTTATCAGGAAGCTGTAACATGCATTTACATTGTAAATATTGTTGTACTTATTTGATATCATCCCTGTTAAAAATTTGGATACTGTTAATGCTTATGGTGTTAGTGAAAGAGAGTGAGAGAAACTTTGCTAAGATCTGGCAAGATTGTAATATCTTTATAAGTCATTTGCCTACTAATGGGACAGAAAAATTACACCACAAGTTATGTCCTTTGTTGTGAATTGGTATGATGACAAATGACCAAATTTATGTATCCCAATGGGTATTGCCTATTGCCCATGAAATGAAAGAATCCCTGTGTTTGTGGCCAGGTTTACTGTGGAGGAACACTTGTGGTTCTATGCTCACTTGAAAGGAATGAACAACAAAGATATTCAGCAAGAGACAGACAGGTAGGCAAAAGGTAGTTTTTGGTGTCCTTTCCCTGCTTGACTTTCTGTTGTACAACAAAAAGTCTCACAATTTGTTCAGGTAATTTAAGATCTTCATCATTTACAACAAGAGTGGACAAAGTTTTCTTTTTGTGGGCTTGTCTCAAAATTCTAAGCTATGCGGCAGGCTAGTAAAATGCCAAAAACCCATGCCATGTGACTGCACAACACATTGGTAATGGAATGGACAGCTAATGAGTACATAAGGGCATTCATTCACTGAATTGTGTAAAGTAAAGCTGTTTCAATTTGTACATAGTAAAACTTTTAAGCCAACCTTTCCTTTAAAGGCAGGGTAAGGATAGGATTAGCATTAGGCAGCCTCCCCCGATTAACTGACAGGTTATTTGTTATCTTTGTACTTTGTGTTAGAATGTTATAGACAACCAATTTCTAAAGCTGTTGTACTTGATAAATTTCAATCAAATTAACTAGGCTGACTGAAAAAATGAAAACAAGTGCACTTCACATTTTGGAAGACAGGCCAATCCAAAGATGTCCACGGGTTGGATGCATCCAACAGGCTGTACTTTTCCCACCCCTGGTCTACAAATATGTCCCTAGTTCTTTACTTTGGGTAACATTGGATGGGCTTCATTTAAAGATTCAGCAGTTATGAGATGTTCATTTGATCATTTCTTGAAGTAGATTTGATTTTTTTTTTCCAAAACTGTTATAAAGAAAATGTGAAATATTTTGCAGGATAATTGAAGACTTAGGGCTGCCAGACCGAAAACATAGTCGTGTAGACTGCTTGTCTGGAGGTATGCAGCGTAAGCTGTCTGTAGCCATAGCGTTTATAGGTGGCTCACAAACTGTCATTCTTGATGAGCCCACAGCTGGCGTGGATCCCTATGCCAGGCGAGCGATTTGGGATCTGCTGGTAAAATATAAACAAGGTGATTAATGTTATTGATTATACTTTTCTGCAAGATTTGTTTTACATGTTATTTTTATTATTTATTTTGGTTGCATATATTTAACTTATTTGACTTTTAAGGAAATCTTCAAAATTCTCTTTTTATCTCTGGAGACTGTAACACTAAAATACCATGCTTACCTTGAAGCAATGTGTGCTCTGAACGAGAGTAAGCAGTTGACAGTTTTGTTATACAGTTTACTATGGGTCTAGCCTTATATTAAGATAAATGTGTGTTCTCCCTAAAGGCAGAACCATCCTCCTTTCCACACACTACATGGATGAAGCAGATATCCTTGGTGATCGTATAGCCATCATCTCAAATGGTCAACTTAAGTGCTGTGGCTCCTCCATGTTCTTGAAAAATAATATTGGTGATGGATACCACCTCATCCTTGTCAAAGCAGAGGGAGGAGAGATTCACCTTGAGGAAGCAGAAGATGATGGCAAGTTAGATTAGTCTTGATCTGATCAGTTTTCTCTTCTTAACTAGCAGTGTCGACCTGATTATAACAATTATTAAAGTGGAACATATTTGAGTTGACATGGAAACATGTTTATGTCCTTAAAAACACATTGTATAAATGAAATAAAAAGATGGAAAACTGTGTTTTGACCATGATTGATCCTAAGTATTCTATAAAAAATAACTGTTGTAATTTACAAACGAAATCATCCTATCGATGTCTAAACATTGTGTTCCAGATGACAAACTACTTGATGAGGATCATGTGCGGTCTCAGCACATCTCACCCTGTAATTCAGACAGTGTGGGGAGTTTTATACAGAAATATATGCCATCAGCCTACTTGATGTCTGAGAGTCCGAGAGAACTCCACTACATCCTGCCATTTGAAGAAGCTAAGAAAGGAAACTTCAGAAAGCTTTTTGAGGCACTGGATTCATCTTTGGTAGATCTGCATGTCAACAGCTATGGCATTATGGACACCACTTTGGAAGAGATTTTCCTGAAGATCACAGAGGCTGCCTGTCAAGAAGAGGAAGGTAGAAATGTCACTTGAAATGTGGGAATGCTTGTGTTACTGCTTAGAGATGCAGCTTGAAGACGATTTACTGAAACTGGCTCATGATGCATTTTTTTTCTCTACCAGTTTTTCTCATAACTGGTGATCTATTAGATGTTCCTCTTCTCTACCCCTTCTTTCTGATTCTTTATCTTCTTGTAATATTTTTCTTTAATAACTTCTTGCTTTTCTTAGGGAATTTTGGAGGCATCACATCTTCTGGGGTTTTTTTTTGTCTATGGAAATATTTGCAGCACAAGATGAGGGAAGCAAAGCTGCTGATGCTCTCACAAACAACTCCACTCAGGTCACACCAGCATCCTCAGTTTCTGACTCAAGTTCCCCTGATTCATATGATGACCCTCTGAACAGCCTCATTGAGCCAGCCACTGTGGAAGAACAAGGTTTACTAATGGAGGGAGGGTTCATGGGTGATCTGCAGTCAAGTTCAGGAGGTTCTGTGACTGGTGGGCCTGTAGGCCATCAAAGTGGAGAAAGAAGGATTGCTGACTTGAATGCTAAGGCATCTCCTGTACTTGGAAATGAGAGACTGAATGAACAAGGAGCACAGTCAAACTCTTCCTTTCAGGAGGCCATTTCAAGTAATCAACATTTGTCCCAAAGAACTCAGTCCCAACTGCCCTCTTTTTCTCAGCAGAGGCCTGTTGTGACCTCCTTCAACTATATCCATGGTGAGTATAGTATTTTGTCTAGTTTAGAAAGGCATTTTGTATTTGCATCATTGCATATAGCCATTCATATGATCCTCATTGTTTGCAAGTGATCGAATTGTTGTGTATGGATGCAATTTTCTGAGCCACTAAAATCAATCGTAGTTTAATGATATATTTTTTACCATCTATGAAAAGTATCTAATAAAGCTACACTTCTTTATGACTTGAAAACCTTTCATATATTTATTTAATGTGATGCTTCTGTTATCCATAGATTCAGCAAACAGTCCACGCATCCTGTTGGAGGGACGCGGCAGTCACATGCTGAAGCCACACCTCCTGCTGCTTAGCCACTTCAAGGCTGTCATTATCAAGCGCTTCCACTACATCACCCGCAACTGGCGCTCTCTCTTCTCCCAGATCATCCTGCCAGCCATCTTTGTTGCCATCGCAATGACTGTCGCCCTGGCTGCCCCCTCTGTTGATGACTTGCCTCCCATTGAACTCAGCACCCTGCAGTACTACAATGTAACGCATCTTGGGGGGAATTTTGTTCCCATCACCAACGAGAGAATGAGTTCACGTTCCAAGGTCAGCAGATGTTTTACTGAGACAAATGTCATAGCGAATGGCTGACCGAGAGAAATGTCATGGTTGATGGTTTAGTGAGAAATGTCATGGCAGACGTTTTTAAGTCTCCCTATGGTTCAGTTACTGTCTCATTCTCAACAGAGTGAGGTGGCTATTTTAATCTTTACCCATCCACCCTGATGTAGCTTTGTAAATTTTCGATGTTTTAAGTTTTCCCTGATTTTGTCTTGGTCTCCATTTCTGTCCATCTTTGAAAGGCATGCCAATGTTGGGTATCTGCCATGTATGGGATGTATTTCTCTTTCTTAATTAAGTCTTAATTCATGGTATTAACATAGATACAACATTATCTCTTGAATCTCACATCAATGCTGCTCATAATTTGAACTTCACAGGATCAGTCGCATTCGATCCTCCCTGTCAGTTTCTGCCGCAGAATTCATGCCTGCAGTTTTGTTGTCCTTGCTGGATTGTCCTTGCTGCAACTCTCTATTCATCAATTTACCTAACTGCTTTCTGGAAAACTTTGAAGGGCCCAAAATAGTGCTACTTGTATTGTCTTTACCTCTCTATACCATGCATCAGATGGTGAAATTTTGCAGGTGCACCTTTTCTTTCACAGGCCCCACTGTTTGGAATTCTCCTTTATATCAAGCTATGTCCACATCCAAAACCTTAAAATTGGGCCTCAAAACCTGTCTCTTTATGCAATCAGGAATATGTAACTGGGACATGTACGACATAGCCCACACTTGCACACACTTTACGAAGAGAATGTTTAGTGTGTAACTATAGGTTTGGTTGTATCGTTATTAAGGCATTGGTGGCTGCTGCAGCAACTTTACTTCCACTATCTTGTAAGGTACACTTTAAGCAAACTTTATGCAAAGTTCTCAGCCTGGCTGTTGGCTGAGAAAGCAGTTTGTTGGCAGTGCTGTGAAATATCTTTCTTAACTTAATCTATATGACATGACTAGATAAGGATAAAATCCCTAAAAGCAAACAAAAAAAAAAGGAGTTTCCTCTGTCTATAGGTAAACCCTGATGATGCTGTAGCTTCTCGTCTGATGGAGACTTTTAAACTGGCCTCTGGGATTGGTGCCAGCTGTGTTCTTCAGTTGCCTCAGTCCACTCCTGGCTTGCTTACGGACCTCAACAGCTGGCAAGACCCTGCCTATGACCCATCTTGCCAGTGGCTGATTGACTTGCAGCAAAAGGTGGAGACCATCCCAATACTGACAGAAGAGAGCAATCAGACAGACTTCACTCCCCTAGGTGAGTGGACAGCATGTTACTTTCAATGTGCAGGGCTTAAAACTGTTCGCCTTCTGGAAATCTGTTGAAAGGGATGGTGGAGTCTGGAGTTCACTTTGCTAAGATTGGGGCATGGCTATGAACTGGGGCTAATGCTGTCTTGAAAGCAGCTGTAGACCTTATGTTTCTTCATTTGCTATTGGCTATCACTAAACTCTGAACTTGTTTTGATATCAAATGCAATTGGCAAATGATGAAAAATTCATGTACATGTATATATATCATCAGATAATAGGGTCTAATGTAGGTGGAATGCAGTGTCATTGTACACAAGCAGATATTTTCAGCTTGACATTTGACTTTTCAGATACTTGAAAATCTAAGTAATTTTGTTGCTTTTGATTCTTGTGTGTTCGTTATACCTGTACAGATTTTGAACCAAATGTTTATCACCTCTTGAAATACATGTATTATTGAGATTTAAAATTTAACTTACTTTCCTTTATCACAATTATTTCCACCAGAGCCAAGTTTTTCGCAAAAGCATTATTACCCATCATGCCATTGTGCCAGTGATGGTTCTCAATATGAGTGTGTCAACAACAATCACGAAAAACCACCTAGCTTTCGTGTGATAACACAAGATTGGCTTGTCAACATAACTGGCCAGAAGGCAGAAGATTATCTTTTGTACACAACCTATGATAAGCGCCTTCACAGGTTTGTAGAGCCTATAATCAGGCCTTATATTGAATTATGTATTTATTTTTTCTCTAGAAAATACCATGCAGAAATAAAAAGATGTGCTTGCATCATAAAAAAATGTCATGAATGAGTGTTGCAAAATCCCACTTGCTTCAGACACAAGCACATTATTTCAACAACAAAAATATGCCTTGAGGAAAGACTTTGGACAGGACAACATGCATCCCTTCTAACAATATTTAGTTCCTTTCTGTGTTATGTATACACATGCATTTATGTACATATAACACAACATCATGCATGTCCATATATATACCCACAGTTGCATATGCATGTACCCTGCATTGATGCTGATATCCTTTATCATAGGTATGGAGCAGTTTCCTTTGGTCTTTTGCGGAAAGACATACCAGAAAACTTTGGTGAATCTGCTCCTACGTTGTACAAGAAGCTTGCTGTACGGAATGTTGCAAAGGTATTTCTATTTGGATGTTTAGTCTGTGTGAATAGGGAGGGGAATTTGATATTGAAAATAAAACCCACCATCAATGAATGCAATGAATAGAAAACATTTTTTATTTCTGTACTCCTGCATTTTTTATGTTACTAGGTCTGGTTTAACCACAAAGGATACCACTCCATGCCAGTCTTTCTCAATGCCATCAACAATGCTATTTTGCGGGCAAACTTACCCAGCAAGAAAGGCAATCCTGCAGCTTATGGTGTGTTTCACTGATTGATTCCCTTCTAGTTTCCCCTTCTAATGCCGATGCAAGGTTGATTGGTGATTACGCTAAAACATAACTGTGGCAGTATTGACTAATGACTATTATTGTGATTGAAACAGATGATGCATACTTACATGAAAGTGTGTCACCAGAGGTTGTAATTTTAGGAAATGGGTGTTGTGTGCAGATTATACTGATCTACTTAGTTAACACATAACAATCATCTAAACTGTTAAATATCAGTGGCTAAACGAAAGAGCTAGGTCTTAAATATCTAGTAGTGTTAGTAGTGTACCCAGCCCCTGTTGTACTTAAGTCTCATTTTAGTAGATTAATTAGCTGTGCAATAAGTTCATATTTAACAATGAAGACTTCCTGGGCAGTGTTAATTGTATGGGTCTTGTGTTTGTCCTGATAAGGTTTAGCTTGCTTAGTCCCTTGACCTGCAAAGCTAAGACATGAGGTGATAGGCAAGGTACCATGTTTTAGAGCAGTTTGAATATTTTCTGTCCTTTATAGCAATTAGTGGTGTGTACTGTGCAAACAATGCATAACATAAGGTTCTCCTCCCCTGCCATTATATGATTAAAATGGTACAGTGTCAATCCTCTTTGCCATTTATAGGGATCACTGCTGTAAACCATCCATGGAATGATACCAACAATGTTCTCAACACAATGAACTTCGTGTGAGTAATAATCTGCTTCTCATATTGTCATCAGAAATGTTGCTTTCACGTTCCATGCAGGGTTTTTTGTGCGACCCACATCCCTGCACTTTTTCCATTGAGGCATGTGAATGCATGTAGTGCGCTGTTCCTGAAATAATTATTTTATTTTATTTTTTTTTTAGGGTGGACTCAACATGCACTCAATAAGTTGAATTTGTCACCTCTGTCAGCTTCACTTCTAGTTCAATCCATGTTGTGTCTAGTTATTTTGTTTTTTTGTGTTTATTTACTTCGTTTTGTAGCAAGTTATTTGGGTTATCTAATAGAATACTCGTTTTGCTTAACAGGTCTGATGGTTCATAAAAAAGGAAAAAAAATCGAAATTCTTCCTGAATTTGGATAAAAAGCTAATAAAACTAATAATGATAGCCAGTTGTAAAAATTTTTTTTTTTCAAAAGGAAATGTGCACTGAAACAGTAGTGTGAGGACATAATTTTTATCCATAGAACTTTTAAAAATGCAGGACAAAGAAGCTGTATTTTAAGCTGTATTGGTTTGTGAAGTTAGGAGAATTCCATTCCATCTGTAATCAGTCTTTTATTGAGGACACAAAAATATTATGGCTAGATGCCAGGTTTATTAATGTGATGACATACATTTCTTGCTAGCATCCATTTTTAAATTTATTCTAAAATAAATTTTACTCGTTTTCTTTTCAGAGCACAGCAAAAGCGGTAGAGTGTTTAACTCTGTATTCAAATGTGTTTGCAAAATCTTGTGCTTTTTTACTCTGATATTACAGATCTGCTGTTTGAAAATGTTTGATCTTGTGGCAGTGTGAACAAGTTATGACACAAGCATAAAGCCTGTGTTGCATAAAGCCTGTGTGTTCAAGTTTTTGGATCTTTATAAACACCATGGAATGTTTAAGAGTTGTGTGGCACGTCTTTTACTCTGCTTGTACATGGACTGGTAACATTGGATGAAGGAAATGCAAATGGAAGAAGAAAAAGTTCACTCCAAAATTCATTCAACCATGATTTCTTCTGGTGCTAATCATAAAATAATAAGCGCCCTAAAGCCTATAGTGATCCCAATTAAGTAGTTCCTGTGTCTAGAGCATGACATATAAAGGAACACAATCTTCTTATTTGTTTACCTTTTGCCTTCTGCTAGATGCCCATCTCCTTTGCATGAGATTTAAGGATGTCATATGCCTAGAATTAATCAAGTAATTAAGTACTTTAATTAAGTAAAGTCAAACGATATGTGCAGTGGATAACGCTTTGTTACCAATGCAGAAGTAAGGACTAGATGTCCTGGGTTCAGATCTCACTTCGGGCATGCTGTTCTTTGCATGTGACATCTGTTTATGGGATGGTTGCTTTGCCATTATGTAGCCTTAGTTATTGATTTGACATAAATCACCAGTTCCCCCCTTCCCAAAGTTGAGAAGAAAACGGCATCTCCCACATCTACATCAGATGTAGTGACAGCCACTTAAGCAACTTAAGAGCCCTAAACAAGGCTTTGAAAAGTGGGAGTGATGCATTTGCAAGTTTTCAGGATGAGAGCATGGCAATCAATGATCACATACTAAACACCTCAGGCATTTCTACACTTGTGACCATTCTCAGTGTTTTGTGTGTTACTTTTGTGATACTGTGGTACCAGAAAGTTCAGATTATGCAGTGCTTCACTAACAGTGTTGTTTTTTTTTTTTAATTTTTAGATGTAGCTTGAATTTATATCCAGGATTTCATAAGAATTTGTAAACTTGTGTTAAGAACATAAAAAGAAATATTGTGTGCTTTTCTCTAAGCAGATGTAAATGAGGTGCAGGTATTGTGAGTCTCTTTTCTGCACACTGGTTCTTTTTCTGCTTCCACCCTTTTCAAAATGTAATCAAACCATAGTTTTTAGAACTACAGTCAGTCAGAAAAGCACCACCATTTCTGGACTGTTGAACACAGTCTTTCTTTCCTTCAAGTCGGCAGTGAGGGCGTCAGTCCTCTCATCACTATGTGGCAGATGCAATTTTATTTTATTTTGTTCCACTTTAGTGAGAAAGCTACATGTTACATAAGATATGCAAAAAATGTTCTTTGGGTTATAAATCTACTTCTAATTATCATATTTTCTTGCAATCCTTTAATGGAATGTTTTGTGTAAAGTGTTAGGTTTTAACTCATATATACCTTGATTATCTCAGCAGTAAGAGCAGTAATTCTTGTACCTAATATCTTCTTACCCACAGAAGTATAGTAATATTTATTGTTTTGCAGGCTGGAGGGATCTGATGTGCTTATCTCCATCTTCATCATTGTGGCCATGTCATTTGTACCAGCCAGCTTTGTTGTTTTCCTTGTATATGAACGATCAACCAAAGCCAAGCACCTGCAGTTTGTCACAGGCATTAATCCTGTCATGTACTGGATTGGCAACTACACCTGGGACATGGTCAGTTTATCTTTTTTTGCAGAGACGTTTACCTTAAATTCTAGGAAATATACCGCTCAGAGTTGACTAGAAACTAAACTTTGAACATGTTCATCTACTTATGATGCATTTATGTAGATAACAATTTTACATTTTACTTTGTCAGTCAGCGCTGCTGCATTATATATGTCATGTATTTAGAATTAACATTGCAAAATAGCATGGCTTGTTAATTTCTTTTAATGGCTACAGCAAGACCTACCAAAAATAAAATGGGTCGTACCTCAAATAGAGGTTATACTCTGAATAAGTTGTTTAGTGGACATTTTGTTTTCCTGTACATAGATATATGCTTGTATGCTGTTGATGTGTGCAGGCCAACTATGTAATTCCAGCGTTCATGTGTGTCATGATTCTACTCATATTCCAAATCCCAGCATATGTCTCCACAGACAATTTGCCAGCAGTTATTGCCCTCTTCCTCATGTATGGGTAAGGGAATGTAAAAAAACTTTAACCTTCTTTTATTCAATCATATCTGTATTATGAATTTTAGAGAATTATTGCACTAGTAGTTCACTGTCATAAGAAATCTGAATTAATTGATAGTGCCCAAGAGACAGGTAACCCATCTAATGGGAGGCCATATTTTAATTCTACTTTCTAAACACTTTCCTGCAGTTGTTCAATGGTCACAGTCCTGTATCCAATCTCCTGTAGTTGCAGTCAGTCATGTCAGTCATGTTTGGCTTCCTTTTTGTGCAGCTGGTCAATCACACCAGTCATGTATCCAGCCTCCTTTTGGTTTAACGAGCCCAGCACAGCCTACATCTGCCTCATCGTTATCAATCTCTTTACTGGCATCACTTGTATTGTGTCCAGCTTTCTTCTGGAGATTTTCTCATATGACAAGGTTTGGGAACAACTTGATGAATGTAATTTTATTTAAAGGGTATATTTTTTTGAATTTATGTCTATTCTGGACCGCTCTTTCCTACCCTGAGACACAAACTTAAGCAATTTTGGCAGAACTGGAAAATCAGAAATCTTAAGGTGCTGACGAAGGCTTTGATGATGATGTTCTACACAAAATATCTTGTTTTTCAGGATCTGGAGCGAGTGCACAATGTGCTGAAGATTGTCTTCATGCTCTTCCCTAACTACTGTTTGGGTCGTGGCCTGATAGATCTGGCTTTCAACGAGTACAAGAATGAGTATTACTTCAAAACAGGTCTGCCTTTTTTTTGGGTGGTGGTGGTGGTTGGGGGGGGGAGTTTTTAAGTATCATCTCCTTTAATTTGTTTCCTCAAATTTTTTTGTACCAGCAGTGGTTTTATAATATTTAAAAGATGACAGTTATAATTTTGTAAAATGATTTTTTTTGAGGTTTGAGGATACAAGCAACCTACCAAAAACGGGGAGTAAAGCATTGAATCAGACACATTCTAGTAATCAATGTTCAAATAAGTGCACATGTATGCATATACATGCATATGAATCAGTACTATAATAATTATTTTATTAAGAGAAAATCTGAGAGCAATCATTTCCAGCTGTCCCTGTTACAGGTCAGAATGACTTGATGACATCACCCATGCAGTGGGAGCTCATCCCCAGACTTCTGGTTGCCATGGCTTCCATTGGCTTGGCATTCTTTTTCATCACTCTTTTGTGTGAATACCGGTTCTTCCTCCCAGGTCGTCAGTAAGTTGTGGTCTGGGTGAAAAGTTTTGGAGTCATGAAAGTTTTGGAGTCCTCATTAAAAGTTATAGGTCATATGAGGGATGTTCAGAAAAAAATTAAAATAGTTTTGAAAATGAAAAATCGTTTGGATTGTCTGACTGCATTTACTTGATCCTTTTTGCCATAGTTACCCTCAAGCTCAGTACATTTCTTGAGACACAATCCTTTTCTCAAAGCAGACATCAGCAGTCGACATTTCAAGGTGATTCACAGTGTTAGCTGTTCTCCAGAAATTAATAATAATAATAATATGTTGAATTTTTATAGCGCTTTTTTCCACACCATTATAGGCAGGCTCAAAGCGCATACTAAAACGAAAAAGAAAAGAAAAACACACAAACATAATAAGAATGAAAAAAACTGTTGTAGAGTCGCTGTGGATGTGTTTTGGTGCCCTCTGAGATGGTAACATCAGCTCCACTACTGTTATTATTCAGATGTTCCTTTTGTGAAACAATCCTAGGCACATCTTGAACCTTGAAATGTTCAGGAGAATAGAAAAATCTCATTAGGCCCTGCAATGGTCGAAGCTCTCCAGTTTCCGGAGGCAGGCATCTGAAGTGTTGTACCATTATTGACAGATATAGAAATAATTCCATTCTGGCAAGCGTCTCATCCAAACAGATGAGCCAACCCATAGAGAAGGAAATGAACTCTTTGGATCACCACAAACTTTTCTAGTTAAAGGTTCTTTAATTCTGCTTCAAAATTTATGAGGCCAAATCAGGAGAGTAGTGAGGAGTCTGTAAATACCAGAAAAGCTGAATAAAGACTAAAGAATGCAAAACTTTCTAAACATCCCTTGTACTGAGAAGCACACCGATTGTAGAGAACATGGTGGTGGTGGAGAATGCTCCTTGCCTAAAACTTTATTGAAAGGAATATATGTGGAACATTTTGCAGGCGAACAACATCCCAGCAGGCCACTGTGGAAAACGAAGACTATGATGTAGCCATGGAGCGGAAACGTGTGTTGAGAGGCAGTGGAAAGTACGATGTACTTCGCCTCGAAAATCTCACTAAGGTAAGTGTTCTGCCTTGGCCAGTTCTGGTTGTTTGAATACATTTTATTTTAGTCTGTACAAGGACCCGTGCAGTGTAAAAAGCAACAGTAATTATGATGTATTATAATTATGTTTTCTAGATATACATCTCCATCTTAACAGGTCTATAAAACACGCAAGCTTGGCAGACATCTGGCAGTGAATAAACTTTGCCTGGGAGTGCCACCTGGCGAGGTAAACTTAAGTAGATTACTCTTGCCAAGTATTTTGACATATTTTCTACTTTTTTGTATTCTTACCTATCTGTGATCATTTTCCTGTGTTTGCATCACTTATGACTGATTTGAGTAGTTTCAGTTGATTCATGCATGTTTTTTTTATGATTTCTCAGATACTAGTGAAACTGATGCTGTAGTTATGTATGCTATGTTTTGGTGTGGTGCACCATGATTTCCTGTGGTACACCTACTATTATTTAGTTCATTATCACAAAAGCGAGCCAGCATTTTGTTTGTGGCCAATACAACTTTGGCTTGATATGAATCTGGTAGTATCAGTAATTAAAAGCTTGAACTAGATGTTTGTCGGATTCTTACTTTTCCCAGTGCTTTGGTCTTCTGGGTGTAAATGGTGCTGGGAAGACAACAACATTCAAAATGTTGACTGGAGACATACCACCTACAGCTGGCGGCGCTTATCTTAATGGTCACAGGTAACATACTCAGAGACTGGCGTTCTTCTGAATCTTTCATTCCTTGAACATTTTTTAAAATCTTGGTGAACTCAAAAGATTTTAAAATGGTGGTGATTAGGGCTGATAAGAAAAAGAGTGAATGTGTGGTTTAAATGTGGTTGAAGGCCATTGAGAATGCTATTTGAATCTCTGTGCTCCTGCCATTTATTTTTCGATACGCAAGTATTTACTAAGATTCCAGCAGTCTTTGTTGATTTACATCCATTTTCCATTGCTTTAGTTTTTGCAGCTGGTGTTAACCAATTTGTGTCCTCATTGAGACAGGGGTATCAGAATATTGGTCATCTCTAAATGCCATTTAAGAAAAAAGGTTATTTTGATCAAGAATGAGTGCTAAGGTATGACTACATACCAGAAAAGAAATTAATTATAGGCTGAACAAGGTGAACATTTGGTGAGACACTCAATATCATTAGTCTAGAAGATATTGAGACATCTTAGTTGCTATATATCACATCTCCTTGTGCTGATTCATAAATGTTGTGAAATTTTATGATGACAGTATTGTCAAGGACATCAAGAAAGTTCAACACAATATAGGCTACTGCCCACAGTTTGACTGCCTGTATGATGAGCTGACAGCTCGTGAACACCTGCAGCTGTACTGTAGGCTGAGAGGTGTACCTCCTAAAGATGAGAAACAGGTAAGAAGGTCATGGATGGCACACATGTGTGTAAGTGTGTGTGCTTGTGTGGGTAGGTGTGTGTTTATGGTGGCAGTTACTGATCAAATCCATACAGTCCATCCAATTCTCTTCGTTTGGCAGGAATATTCCTATCATGACTCAGTCACAGGCTATGTTTGGTTAGTGTATCTTGCTCTGGAGCATGTGTATTTTCTCCATTTTAAGATGCTTCTGGTGACTGAGTCCAAACTGGAAAAGTACTGTGTGGAAGAAATTAAGATATATCTAAATCCTACAGAATAAGTGACATTGTAGTTGACATTAAACTCAGAGCTGAAGAGTTAAGTGCAGAAATCAATCCCTGCAAAGCCAAATACCCCAGGATGTGTGTGTTGGGGTGGAAGGAGGGATGTATGTGTGCATGTGTAGTTGTATGGAACAAAGCATACACACACGCACACAGGGCAGGTACAGGCTGGCGATTGGCGGTAATTACTGGCCAGGTGACAACCCCGTGACCAAAGGAGAGTGGGAGGGCGTCGACTAGCGACAGGATGTAGGTGCACGGGTGTGTTTGGAGGGAAGTGGAGCGTGAAGGTCGGGTGAAGAGGCCAGTGGTCAGAATGTGAAGAGACAGCTCAGAAGTGGGAGCACGTTTCACCGAGAGCGCGAGTGTGTAGTGTAGGAGTTTTGCCATAGCCAGCACTATCGACTGGCATTGGAGTAAAACGATTCAGAACCCACGAAAGTGTTGTGTTTGGTTCTTGTGGAAAGATTGGGAGATCACATGCATCTTACCCTGCTACATATATATATATGTGTGTGACTATGTGTATTCTGTGTTATCTATGTATATACATGAGTACATGTACGCACACACCTGTCTCCTATGCACCCATGTGTGTGTGTGTGCACACATTCGTGAGCATGAAGTAATATAAAATTGAAAATAATGAGGTAATCTCCTGACAGAAACTGACGGCTGCTTTTACTTTTCTCTCACCCAACAGAGCACTTGTCTGTTTAAGCTTGATGTACAGACATGGTTACTTTATGTGGCTTTGTACAGGTGGTGGAATGGGCACTGAACAAACTAGGGCTGGCAAAGTATGCGGACAAGCTCAGTGGCACCTACAGTGGTGGCTGCAAGCGCAAGCTGTCCACTGCTATTGCACTCATTGGCCATCCTCCGGTCATCTTCATGGCAAGTGAAACTTGTTTTGTGCTGCAGTGTTGATTTTACACATGTGTTTGCAGAGATTTAAGATGAAATATTGGTTATATAGGCTTTAAAGTGTTCAGGAAATTCCCGGTAGAATGTGGCAAGGTCATTGTGTCATTCCCACCATAACCAAGAATATAAATTCCAGGCAAAAAACAGGACAGCCATTTCAGTGCAAAAACATAATATAAACGTATTTTTAGAATATCTGCCAACCTATGAAGCTGCTTGCATTTGCAGGTGCGAACTGTCTAAGAAGAGTTAAGTCATAGCTACTGCTGCTATATTCTAAGCCTTTGAGATCTCAGAATACAATGTAGTAACTTCTTTGGTGTATTACAGGATGAACCGACAACAGGAATGGATCCACACTCACGCCGCTTCCTCTGGAACCTCATACTAAGCCTCATCCAAGATGGCCGGTCTGTCATTCTGACTTCACACAGGTGAGGGACAGAGGTGTAATTCATTTCAGAAACTTTTGAAAACAGTGCATATTAATAAGGATTGGTAATTTACAGCATTTTGTTGTCTGAAATTATTTTGTTTCAATTTTTAATTTTGTGGACCTGATTTATATTTTATTTTATGCAAAAAGTATTTATAAGGTTGTACATCAAAATGCTACATCCAGGTGGTTTAAGGCAATGGTTCTCAAAGAGTGGTCTGCGGTCCACTTTGGGCCGCAGGCATAATTAAGTCAAGTGGTCCTCGGCTGATAGTCATCGTTTGTCAGCAAAGTGATGTTTAAATCGACAGATACTCTAATTTGTCCAGTATTAATTTCACACAAGTTTTAATTGCTTGTTTGCATAAATTGCTCATTTACCAACTAAGTCTTTATGTCACAGCAGAAGCATTGTGTCATTTAACCATGTCATCCATTACTCTCAGTAATGGAGTGCACTTATTTTTAATTTGTATGTGTACTTAATTTAGTAAAGTGGTCTGAAATACTTTAAGAACCACTGGTTTAAGGCATATTCATGTCATAACATTTTTTCTTCATGCTGTACCAGATGACATGACCATATGGAGTATATCTCGATTAGCTACCTCAATTTCAGCTAGTCGGGATTGGAATAATGGAATTATGTCATCTGATAAGTACTCAAATAAAGGAATTTTACCATCAAAAATGCTATTTTTAAAATTTTAGCAACTGATGTAGACTTCCACTTTTTTCCCCCCAAAGCTAAAAGTTTTACCCTATTTTAAATTCATTACTGCATTACCTATATTCAGTAAAATTCCCACTAAAAATGTTCAGTTGATCAGTTGATTTATCTTTTTCTTTTTAAAAGCAAACTGCAAACTGTTTCAGCATGGAGGAGTGTGAGATTCTGTGCACAAGGCTGGCCATCATGGTAAATGGACGCTTCCAGTGCCTGGGCAGCACCCAGCACCTAAAAAATAAATTTGGTGAAGGTTACACGTTTAGTATTAGGGTGGCTGGCCCTGACTATGAACACAACCAGCGTGAGATCATCCGCTTTATTGAGAGAAACATTCCATCAGCATCGCTGAAAGTGAGTTCTTGTTTCTATAGACAGTTAAGCATGAAAGAGCAATTTAATAATGCATGTGAAATATATATATATATGCAGGATTGCAGGTGTTCTACTTCCCTGTGTATCGTATCGTCCAGTAAATGGTATGAGTTTTTTAGTAACAGATCCTTTCATTGTTTGCTTAGATTTTTTCTGTATTCTGTGAAAAGAAAGTAGGTGTGTTTGAAATATATACAAAAGTCTTCAGATTTATAAAAGTAATTAGCCACCTATTAAAAACAAGAAAGTTTTATCAATTACAGAATTAATTATTCTTCATGTGCTGGTGGCAGTTTTCTGTGGTTCTTGTGTCACAAATTACAATTTCAATTTAAATCACATTGGAGTGTGTTAATACCTGGATTATTGTTACCGTACCATGCTGATTCATCTTTCCTATTTTCTTCTATTTTTTTTTTCAGGAGCAGCACTACAACCTTGTGCAGTATGAGCTGAAGGCAAGACCTGTCTCTCTTGGAGACTTGTTTGAGAAACTAGAGCAAGCTCAGCAAGACTTGCATGTAGAGGACTACTCTGTTAGCCAGAACACACTGGATAATGTGAGTTACTCCTATTTCAGTTCTGTGTGTGTGAAGCAGTGAAAGTTGCAACTTATTCGGTACATTGAAAATATCTTCCTGATGCCATATTGGAGGTAACTGCTTAATTCACATGCTCCCATTTAAACTAAGCTGTGAACTAAAAGGGGAAGATGAAAAGGGGTGAAGGGAGAAAGGAACACTACCTGCAATAAAATTAGCAAGTCTTAAAAACCCACCAAAGCTTCCAAATTACCAGGGGCTCAATACAAAAGCTGACAATCATGAAATATTTGTCATGGAAAATTGATGAAAAGAAGAAAGTAATAAGTGGACAGAACAGGTACAGGATTAAAATACCAGAAAATTATGCTCAAAGAAGTATTTGAAGTGATATTTTATGATGAAGCTTAACTCTGTGTGTTCATGTCTATGGTCAGGTGTTTATCAACTTTGTCAAGAAACAAGTTGAAATTGTTCGGGATGAAGAGGAGCCCATACAGCAGGTTCGGAGACCATGGCTGCTGGGTCGCTCTCGAGCACGGTGCCAGCCAATTTTTGATGACAGTGCTGGGACCGAGGATGTGCAGCCCTTGCTGGGCTCAAATCGGATCTCAGATGGTCTCGAGCTGAGTGACGATGATGATGACTTGATGCTCCAGTTTGACCAGTCAGATGGGGTCAGTGCTTATTTTAAAAAGTTTTTATTTCTATCCAAATTTTTTCAGTCTGTGCACGTGTGTGTGTGTACATGTGTGCATACACGTTGGGGTGGCAGGCACTGATGCAAGTGTTGATGCACATTTATGTGCATCCATCTATTGGGTTTAGTCCTTGGGAAATGCTGAGCAGTCTACTGATGAAGCAGTCTGAGGCTATGAACAGCCCTGTGAGCAGGATGTAGAGATGCTTGTCATTGGAACATTGGAATTGTTAAAAGTGTAAATTGCAGACTTCTTGTTTACTGCTAGGTTAATGCTCAGAACCTGGGTAAACAGCATGGTGGAAGCAGGTATAATCACATCAGGTCCACTTCTGTGGATAACTAGTAATAGAGTGTTAATGTTGATGGGAATTTATAGCAGGACAGTTCACATTTTTGCATCTATGTTTTACTGTTCATCTGCAAGAAAAGTAAGAATTTCTTTACATTTGTTTTTCTTCCAGACACGCCTTACTCTGATGCCCTTGTGAAAGGAGCACCATTGCAGAACCATTTGAGAGTGCAGAAACATTGTACGGAATAAACCCCCAAAGTGGAGTGTGATCTATGCTACCCTCTTTCAGAATGCATTTGGGAGTAGACCCAAACTGGCCTGTGGTTGTGTGATTTTTATTCTTCAGAATCACTTCTCAATGTAAAATTTCAGTTAAGCCTGCATTCATGCTATGTGTAGCTTACCTGCATTCATGAACAATCATGTAAACTATTTTGCATTTGTATTGGTTGCCAACAAACTTTGATGGCAGTGCAATAGCTCTGCTAAACCATCTATAGCTGAGCTGGACTGGAGAAACAGATGTGCCTGGGGATCTAGGCATTGCTAACAGTTGATTGAACTTATATGTACACATAAAGTGTTGGATGTACGGTATGTGCTTGGGAGTGAGGTTACCCACAGATTTTCCTGGGTAGCCCCTCTGTAGTTTAGTTGTGGGTCAGTTAATTCCTGCTGTGGTGTTGGGGGGATACAGCATGTATGTTTGTGCATATAATAGTATGTTTTTATATAGATTTGCTATGGCTGTGCTTCTTTCTGTAAAATATTTTACAGGTGGGATGAAAGCTTTTTTGCATCCATTTTTCATATACTTTTTTTTCTGTGATATCAGTTTAAAATCAGACGTGAAAAAGTAATGTTGTGTCAAAACTGTCAATCTCTACTACTAAAAGCATAGTGTCTTTGAAACGTCCATCAAATAGAGATGATTATTATGATGGTTGTAAATCTTCCATTTTCAATGTGATAAAGGATGGATTATAGCGACACCATGTAAGTTTATTTTTGTGTGTGGAAATGGTGTGTGGTCATGGAGTAAATGAGAGATGATTTCTGGATATTCTGTGGTGTAGTGAAGAATTTTCTGAGAAAAAGCATGGATTTAGTTTTCTGACTACACAGCCTGTTCAATCCAGCCACTGATGCATTCATCTGGCTGCAAGCAAACTTGATCAAGTTTTAAGAATTGTGTGGCAGCACTTTTTTCAGGGGGTTAGTCAAATCACAACTGTGGTTTGTCCATCTGGAATATTTTTGGGGATGCAGGGAATGGACCCTAAATTGAAAACATTAAGGGTCATGGTGTGTTCGCTTCGGGAAGTGACTTATACCATGTACTCATTGCGTGAAGATCAAGATTTTAAATGAAATGTTCCCCCCACCTCCACCACCACAAAAATTGGTTGTGTCTTTTATCATGCATTGCCATTATGCGCTCTAAATTTTTTTTTAAAAAATTTTTACATATGTAGACTATTATAAGAAACAGATACAATAATAGTGTATATTGCAAGATACCTAAGTTGCCTTTGATTTGAGTCAGGTAAGCAGCAATCAAGGCATCCTTCAAGATGGAGTCAGGCGATGTGCCACACATTCCTTTTTGTTCGTTTAAGAGAAATTATGTTTGGTAAGGAAAAGCCTTTAAAAACATGATCTTATCTGCAGGACGTCTGAAGGATAGTTTAATTCTCACGAATTTTGAAAAACAAGTTTTATGAAAACATTTTGTAATGGCAGCAACAACATGAGCATTGTATCTTTGGAATAGTTTTGTACGAAGGATATCACAAAGTTCTTATGCCTGTGCAGAAAAAGCTGGAAAATGAAACTTGATGATGGTTACAAAGTTCTATCAGCAAAAACAGAAAAGCCATGGTTAAGTTTAAAAAATAACTGACACCTATATAGATTTCACAGATTGCCTTTTATTACAGGTATTGCTCCTTACTGTTACAAGATGAGCAAAAGCTATCCTTATCATGGAGATTTTGTGATATTGCTGTTGTTTATGGAATGTGAATCTGTGTGTGAGAGCATACAAGTGTGTATGTGTGCTTATGTGCAGACCATGCTAGTTTTAAAATGTGAAGGCCCATTCAGTTTCTGTTTAAATAAAACACTAAACTTTGTTGTATAAACAATCCTAAAATGCTGTCAAAAATGTTTGATATTAGTACCCATATCCATTTTTTTCCATTATATATATCTGAGAACTCAGTAATTTTCTTTTTAGAAACCTGCATATTTCCATCAATTTGTTTAATAATGTTAATCACTTGAGAGCATTCACCTGGCATTGCAAAGGATATTCTAGCATCGGTTCCAGAAATGTCATTATTACAGCATTATTTATGTGCTCAAATCTCATTTATGTTGGTTTTTGTCCCATTAGAAGCATGACATCTGTGTGATTCTCATGTAAAGTGAATGTTATTTGTCATATCTCATTTTCAGAAATCCAAAGTCTTAATGACTGTAACTCTTGTACATATATACTTTCATCATGCAGAAAAGATTTCAAATGTTTTCTAATAAATGGTATGATTAAACTATCAGCCCAACAACAGCACCAAAGTCATGCTTGCAGAATATTTCTTTAACCATTTTCATATGTTCTTTATTGAACATTTCATTGATCTTCATTTTCGTTGGGACATGAATTGCTGTTTTCTTGAAAACTATTTTGAGAACAACTTTTCATATAGAAATCGAAACAGATATGCATTGCAGAATGTATTTTTTAATGATGACTGATCAGGAAAGATAAAAAAAAAAAAAAAGAGAAGAGTGAGAAGGAATAGCAGAAAGGTTCTTCAGTTGTGGAAAGGGAGAGGTAAAGGGTAAAAGTCTTGAAGAGGATAAGATTTTGAGAATGCAACAAATAAAATATAGAAAGGCATTCTGCTGCTAGATGGATGGTTGTGCAAACAGCGATCGTAAGGGGTCAGTAGAAAACAATATGGTTATATAAACATTGTGAACGGAAGGGAGGAACTGCAAATCTCATGGTGCCATAGTCTTAGCCATTCTCTTTAGGAGAAAATGAAGGATGGCTGTTGCTTTCACAACAGTCTTTTGATTTGTGTCCAGATATACAAAGCTGATGATGAAATTGTGTTTAGGTTTACTACTTCAGGCATCTATGCTGATGTCACACTCCTTCCTGCATGAGCTATGAATGTAGTCCTTAACATGAGATCAAACCACAGAATTATCAACACCAATAATTGACACAATGGCACATACCAAAATAAAAAAAAGAAACTTATTAAAAAATCGTCGTAAAGTTAAATAGTTACTAGTTCAGCAAGACTTAATTTTTTTTAGGTTAAATAAGGTTGTGAAAAAAGTTGCTGGGAAAAGGAACCAAAAGGGGAAGGGAAGAGAATACACAAATGGAAGATGGTACTTGCCAGTATAAAAGGAAAGGTGGTATGTTTGAACTGTAATATACTTAAAGCATTTAATGAGAAATGGTTCACATAGATGTGCTTATTTAGAAGCATTGTTATGTCAGCTGGGGTGTCTGTAGATAAACAGCATCAAAGATCATACAATCTATTTGGCAATTGTCAACACTGCTCTGTCTTACAAATCACAAAACTGAGGACAGTTTGTAAGAATGGCAGTGTGGAATGGCAAAGAAAAAGGAGGAAAAACAAATGTTCTTGAGAATGCGTGGTTGTAATGAATGTCTTAAAGTGCACCTTGATTAATTTGATAATCTATTCTCTTTGATCTCTATAGGCATGACCGCCTGACATTAAAGTGGCCTTGAGGGATTCTGTTTACAATTTCCCAAATTTATTTTATTCTTAAGTATCATATAACCCACATTGGATGCTGCAGGCAGCAGAGCTTAAGACTACATTGTTAGGCAGGTCTATTTGGCCACTAGGCAGATTTTGTACAAGAATTGTTCTAGCCCACAAGTGATACCAAGTTCTGCTACAAATTTAAAACAATCTTTTCCCAAGTCAGCTTACAGAATATGAGCATAGGAAGAGCAAATATTTATGTTAATGTGTATCTGTATAAAACTTTCATTCGTTCATATCCACACTAGTTAGAAATATCATTGGGTATAAAATATAAAACCATGAAAAACAGCCATAATTTTTTAGTTAAAATAAATGTTCTTTTAAACACATTTAACACTTATTCTGCAGGAAGAATGTTATCTGAGAGCACTGTTACCAGTCCTATATGTTGAATTACAATGAAAAATCAGATGTGTGGATTAAATGCTTGGCTTCCAAAGTGGGTGCTGGATATAGCATGTGCATGCATAATTTTCGTTACCATGCATTTCATAGTATATATTACTGCACATATTCACTTGGTACTTTTGTCATTTCACGCTGGTAATGTGTGAATTTTTCTCTGGCATTCATGGTTTTGTCTTTTTCTGACCATTGATGAAATATCATGCAGCTGTAGAAAAGTTTGGTGAAATAAAAGGTGAGTTCATATCATTTTAATTCTGTTGCCAATATTAACTGCTTGATGGGGATCTAGTTGACATTTTCATCATTTATTTCACAAATCCACACTTGTGAACACGAAAACCAACATTCACATAATTCACCAAACATTTCTCTTTCATATCAATACAGCTATCCTTTGGAGCTGCACACACATAATGCACATAAGTAAATATATTTAATATGGATACTTCAAAGACCTCTCAGCTAGGGTTTCTCTGCGGTGTGAAAGTTGTTCGAGTTGCTAGAAGCTTATCTGTTATCCTTTCAGTCGCCATGGAAACCTGTTGTGACTTAATTGCTTGTTAATTGCTTTTTGCTTGCTATGGAGATTTTTTGCTTCCACAATGCATGCAAGAGAGCTATTGTGATTTTAAAAAAAGTATAGATGAACAAATGAGTATTTTGTACAATGACATCCCTTTAAAAAATGATAAAATATTGATAAAATATTTTAAACATAGACTTTATTAGCATTCCTTTCTGACATGTCCTTTGTGGCAGTGACCACAACTTTTAAACTTTACCATCCAAGTCCAACTCAGTTTCTGCAACAAATTTTTCCAAATTGTAGACAAAAGAAAATAAGATCCAACGATTAAAAACAGAGCCAGACTAATGGAAAACTATTTTCACCTCTCTAGGGATACAGCCCTTTGTCTGTTTATGAGTGACTCTAAAAGATGAAACTTCTCCTCTCGAAGTGCTTGCCTCACAGCTGAAAAAAAACCCAGGTAGTGCTGAAGGTTGTGGCTGAAACAAAATCAAAATGAAGACAACCTTTAAAGACTCTGCAAGCCAGCCCTTCCTGATCACCAAGGTACCCAAAAGGTTTTTTTTTTTATTTTGTTTTCTTTTTTGTTGTCCCCTCAAACCATTCTCATCTCTGGTCTGGCACTGAACTTTGATCCAGTTTTCCATAACTGCCTAATCGCTTTTACCTGCAATTTTATTCTGTCTCCCCTGCTACCTCCCAACAGTTTTTTAAAACATTACTTGTCCCCGTTTGTCATTAATGTTGCCCTTTAATTAGCCCGCTCAAGGCAAACACAGGTTTTACTAGATATGCCATGTTAAGAATGAACTCACATCATGAGAAGAACTCCAGCCTGAAGCTCTGTGGTGTTTAACAAGTGGTTGACATATGCCCGACTGTAAGTCTTGCAAGTGTAGCATAAACAGCCTTCAAGAATTGGACTAAAGTCTTCTCGAAACCTTTAGGTAAAAAAAAATTGTAGTCAGTGTCCAATGATAACAGAATATTTCCCTAATCATTGAAATTCCTGATCAATATCTCTCTTCCTCTGTTAGGGTAACTGAAAATATCTGTCTATTCCTCAGTTTAGTACAATTCATTGACACTTATCTGCCTTACTGTACTGCATGAATTTACCTCAACTCTTGGCCAGAATTGGGCTGTTTACTCTGATGCAAATGATCTATCTTAAAAAAAAAAGATTTTTATGAGGCTGACCTGGAATCATTCAAGTTGATGCTGTAGCCACATTCTGAGGTTAGAGATGAAGCTTGTAAACAGAGATCCCCATCATCAGATGGCTTCACACTCAGTTTTTCATAGTCATAGCTGAATACAAGAGCATTGCCTTTTCCAGTTGTCACAAATGCATAGCTGGAAGCTGTTAAGGAAAGCATGTAATGTCCAGATTTTAAACAGCCAGGCACTCTTGAACGTTTGACTGCTAGCAAGCTTTTGCTGAAGGTAACACCTATTACTATTTGGAGATTTGGGGTTTAATATATTAACTGTTAACCAGCACATTGTAAAATAATTTTGAATTTACAAACATTTGCAAAATAGATAGCATCCATTTGAAATAAGAATAATGCCTGTGGCTTTGTTATACATATTAAACAGGACTATAATCTTGCCTCTGGGGTGACTATCAACAAGCTGTGGGTAATGCTTCTGCTAGACACTTCAGTTTAAAAATTAATGATTTCAAAAGCTGGTTAGTTCTTGTCATGCTGAGGTTGATACCCTAGCCAGCCTTTCCTTCAGTATGCATGGTATACTTAATTACTAAAATTAATTAGTTAAGGACTCTCTTGCAACCTAACCATTAAATATCAGAGTTCACAGATGACTTAAAAAAAAAGCATGGCAGAAGTTGAATAAAATGATTAGGACAGAGGAATAGTTCACAGTTTAATTCCAGCAATGTTGTGGCCCTATGCTCTTCGAGGAGTAACAAGGACTACACAAAAACTAAACTTAATTCCAGCAAAGATACGAAGTGTCAAAGATGTCAATGCCAGCTCTGATTGCTTGCATGATTGCATCTGGTCTCCAAACTGCATTCATCAGCCTTGGCTTGTCTTCTGGAAGATGTTTCTACAAAAAAAAAGCATTCAGTCACATGTACACAGGGTATCTCCATTCAAATCTTATTTCCACTGGATATTCTCTGTCTTCTGTCTTATAAATTATAATAATAGCATATATGTCCTGGAAGATTCAAGTACAGTACAATGGGAAACAACAATGGAACAGGAACAGGTCAAGGAGAAATAAAGAAAACAAATGCAAAAATGACAGCATATATAACTGGAAAGGAGGAATCTGAGATGGGGTTTGGTGGGTTCTGAATGCACCAGCAGCACTGGTAATAACATAAACTGGCAGAAAAAATAATTACAATAATAAATGCAATGTAAAATTTTAAGAATAGTTTGTGCCTGATACTTGATGTTTTTCTCATCATGATCAACGCTTGCTTGTCCTGAGCTCCAGCTCTTGCTTAACTAAAATATGGAGGTTAAGCTGTAAGTTTCTGCATTTTCCAACAACCTACCTTTCAGATACCCTCCTCCCTCTCCATACCCCTATACACACACGTATAACACACTCCTCTACTCAGCTCACAAATAAAAAATCAAAAACTCACTTTCATTATTTTCACGACAAATATTCATGATATTAGTTCTAAGCATAACAAATAGTTCCTACACCACAACTTGATGCTGTGGAAAGCAAGCCATTTCCAGACATGTCACAACAAAAACATTTCAAATGAATCCTTTACTTTGCATGTCTATCACAAAGTGACTTACCAAGGTAGAACTGAGGACATCTGTAAAACTTTCATCCTCAAATTGACAGAAATCTTTGCCATCGTTTTGAAAGCCTTCTATAACAAACCCTGTAACATATTTAGTGACGAGTTTCTGGCTGTACTCACAGGTGAAAAGTTTGCTAAAATGGTGATTTAAGGCAGAAGTAACAATCAGAAGTTTGTATGCTGATTTAGAAAATTTAAGTTCAAACATGTACATTAACAATGAAACTACAAATAGTCAAGTTTCAAATAAAGGGACAAAAGTGGTTGCAATCTTAATATCTCTTATGCAGACAATAATGCCAATCTTTACAAAACACTTTTCAGAACGATGACTTTCCTGTGACCATGTCCTGACCATAAGGGTGCACAATGTGTGTCTATAATTTACTTTGTGTAGGAGTGTGTGTTGTAGAAGTGAGAGTTTGTTATATGCGAATGGGTGCATGGTTGTTGATGATTTAGTCTCTGTATGATTTATGTTAAGTGTTATGAGCAAATCTTTGGAAAGGTGGTATATAAATCTTCATTATTATTATTATCTCAAATAACAGACCATCTACTCCTCGTGCTGCCGTTTCCCTTGCTGAACGGTTTCTGTCAAACACACTGAATCCACCTTCAACAGAGCCAAATATTGCAGCATTCTGTAAAATCTGTGGACAAATTTGACAAAACAGTCCTTCAAACAGCTTTTGTAACATCTGACACCATAAATTTATAGGAGGCATATTCTTCATATTTCTTTTTTTGATGCTACAACACTGTGTCTGACAGTTACTTCCCTCTTGATGGGACCATTTATAGTACTATAATGTATACTTAATTGACAATAAATATATGTTCTCTCACACACACACACACACAATCACACCTGTACTTAAACAGATAGAGAAAGGATAATGGTTAGGAGATGTTCTGAACTCTTCAATCAAGGCTTGCTACTGCCCTTTACCTTAGATGTCTTCCGTTTCTGAAGAAGCTCATCAAGAAAAATTAGAGAACTGTCCACAGCCTTCCTACTCCTCTTTTTAGATGACTGTTTGCTTGTGTCTGCATCCCCCATGCACTGAATCCAGTCTGCCTTAAATGCTTCCTGGACTTTGATGAACAATTCAGGATCAACCTGGAACCGCACACTGCAGATGCAAAGTTTGTAACCACACTATGAGTTTCATTACAACTCGAGTCTAAGCATTTTAGATTAATAGTTGTGACTGTACAAATAAAGTGCAAAACCAAAATTAACCCAGCTCTCCCTCCACCCCTCCACCCAAAAAAAAACACCAAGACAAAACCAAATGATGGGGAAATGGGAGGGATCTAAAGGTTTTAGTAAGACTGGAAAACCAAGGAATTATTATTATTATTTAATGCATGAACCAATAAAAAGAATGATATGAATTAGCTTCCACATTTGTATCAAGATTTTCTTTAAAAAAAGAGATGAGCTTTCTTTTTGTCCTTTCTTGTTAGTCTGAGGAAAGGTCTATCTCCACCTTCAAGAGCCATGACATTTGAGTAATTATCCACCACTGTGCAAATTTAATTAAAATTTTACTTACAACTTAAAACCTGTATAAGCATGCTTACCTTTGTTTTTCCTCCCCTTGTCCACAGAGCTATATTTGACTTTTCATTATAGCCACTGGGCACAGGTGTGCTTGGGTCTTGAAGTGAGCAGTAGACAAGAAAATCCTGGCATTTCCCAGAAGCAAGAAAACAATTTCATTTGTTTTTAATTTCCCACGCTCTCCTACCCAATGATTTTATATAAATAGTAGCATCCATTCCTTAGCACAAAAAATATTTTAGAATTAATTGCAAAAGTACGATTTTTGTAGACATACAGAATATTAACAAAATATACACATTTTCTAGAGTTTCTTTATCTCTTTACTGATGTTTCTTAAGTCTTGTCCTCAACTGAAGCTTCTCATCTTTCATTTTCTACTTAAAACCATAAAGAACTCACTTTTCTACATAAGAGGATCTATATAGGACTAACTATTCATTCAAAATGTTTACTAAGTAGTCCAGAAGAAAACAAAGATCTCAATCACATCATATTCTTACTTTCATTGCTGTGAAGCCTGCAAGTCCTTTCTGGTATTCCTCTACAGATTCATGATGTTCTGCTCTGTGTAACCAAAAAAACCCTCCAAAAGTGGATGCTGACTACTTTTATCTATTCTACTATGAACACAATACAGTGTTGGTGGTGGTCTGTGTAGGTGTTGTTAATTAATTGTAATGTGAAAAATAATAATAATAATGTGAACTTATACCGCGAAGCATCACAACCAAGAGTGGACAGTGAGTTACATATAGGCACACTGAACAACATAAAGATGAGGTACAAGAGTAGAATGTAAAGCAATGGATGAAGGTATGAAGGGCTATAAAAAGTTTAAGATGGAGTTGTTACATGATTGTTAGCATGACAGACAGTATTGCCAGAGAGTTAGAAGAATAATTCAGGGATAGTACTTTGTGAAAAGATATATTTTTCAGAGAGCATTTGAATGTAGTCTTTGAGTCAGAGTGGCAGATGTGATGCTGAAGAGAGTTCCACTGATAGCAGCACAGAGGGAGAATGCCCGTTGTCTGTATGTGACTGTCTTTGTGGGAGGGAGGATGGATAGAAAGCATGAATCTGATGAGGAGGGAAGGTTTTGGGCAAGAGTGTGGACAGACAAGATTTCAGTAAAGTAGTGGGGAGGGGGAGTAACCTGCAAAGAATCTATAGCAAAGAGTTGAGAGCTTGTTGTCTATTCTAGCTTTAATTGGTAGCCAATGAAGAGAGTGAAGAAGTGTGTGACGTGTTCGGATTTGATAGTCTGTAAAATGAGACAAGCAGCTGAGTTCTGGACTTTCCAGTTTAAACAGAACAAATGAGCATATGAGAATTGGTGGTTAATATGGACAGAGTATGGCGAATAGAGCTGATCTTCAGGAGCTCATAGTATACAGAACAACAATAAATAGGTACATAATAAAATGTATCTTACAATAGGTTGAGTGGCATCATTGCTATCGGAGGTAGTCCCTGAACATAGGATAGAGTATCAATACTCAGGTTGGGTACACTGCCTGTAAAAGAATATTTGACATAAACATGATCACATGTGTTCATTACTGCATCATAAATGGAAAGATAATTAAGAATAATGCACGGCTTTATTTTTATAACCACAAGGTAAATAAACATCGACAGGAGATAACAAACAATGTATGGGGAATATCTCACAACTTGTCCACAAAACTTAAATCATTTCCTATTCATTACCTGCTCTCGTGTATAACAAGCAGAAAGGAGTTTCAATGGTGACTGACTTATTTTTCCCAGCTTCACGGATAAGACCCAGTCTGCAACTGCCATGAACGAGTTTCTCCACCGAAAATTTCATCATAAAAATGTGATGATATGTGTATAGATCTCTGGTAACCGTGTTATAGGTTTAGCGTAAATCAGTTTGATTTATTTTACTATATTATATGACTATACAGTACTGTCGCAACAAACACACCGTGGTTTCAATAGTAGAGATGAGTGATTTCCCTTCGTGAGAGGGAGGCATGTGCATTTTAAATTTTCGCGAATGCATTTTTTGTATTTTTATTACTTTTCTTGTGCATTTATCGTAAATAAATAGTTTTTAGAAAGTTTGATAATGCGTGGCTTATTCATAGATTACTTTCTGCTGACTAATGATCAGTAATAGCGTTGATATGTGTTTCAGTTACAAACAGATCCTTTCTGTGACAATATTTTTGCTTGCTGAATGAACTTGTACGTGAGAAGACAGAGAGATATATTTCACACAATGGTGTACATTACTTTTCCGAGTACTCTTACAGAAGAAGAAGAAACACTAAAACAGAAATATGCTAAACTCCGCAAAAAGGTAATATCTCTTTTCTCAAGATCTTTCAATCTGAAATGTCCATCCGCTGACACAGGCTTGTGTGCATTCAATAACTTGTTTACTGTAACTGTTAAGGTCGTGTTTAGTATATTGTCAAAAGATGCAAAAGGAAATAAAAGTATGGACAACAGGAATCTATAAATTGTGCACGAATCTCAAGTTGAAAGAAAATGAATAATGTATTTTTTTAATTAAAAAAAAATGCGTTATTTAAAAGAAAATTATGATGCTTGTTTTGTTGAGAAAGGAGAACATTTCATAAATTTGTAACATTCATCTTTTTGTTGTAGTTTATCAAAACGGAAATACGTATTTGCTTGTGTTTCAGCGAAAAGCTTTACAAGCACTGAAGACTGCAAAACCAGAATCACTGCAAAAGAATGCAGAGCAGAGTGCAAAAAGATGTATTCTGCCTTTTTATTTTCCTCGTACCTTACCCTCAATCTCTCTCCACATTATAGATATTCAAATGTACTTGTTAGTTTCTCTTATCTGCATTTCAGTTTTTATTTTTGTTATGGATAAATAAATACTCTTAAATTAGTTACAGAAATGAGAATATGAGAAAATTAAATTGGTTTCTATTATATTAAAGAAACACTATAGTGTAGTGGAGATGTTTAATGGTCATAAAATAAAAGTCCAACCTGCAATGGTATTTCTATTTACAGCTGCAGAGTCAGCAGAAGAGGCAACAGAACAGGCCAAAAAACTGGTCCAGTCTGGGGTATTGCATGGTTTTGATTCTTACATTCTAGTGTTTAGTTTATATGGCAATCGAGTTATACAATAAAGTTATTTTGTGAGAGTAAGATGGAATTTTTTTATGTACCTTAATAAAATTTCTTTTATCTCAAGGCCATTAAGGTTGGATCAGGTTCCAGAGAAAAGAAAGGATTTAAACGATCAAAGAATCTGGAAAAAAAATTAAGGGTAAGTGCCACAGTTGCAAAAATCATGGTTTTGGAGGACAGTCATAATGAAAAATGTTAACAATAATAAGAACAAATATTTTCATTTCTTGAGGTAAACTGAAGTACTTTAAACAGCAGATCTATCCCAGAATTAATAGTCTAAATTTAATGGAAATCTGGAGACTTTGGTTTTCTCTGTGTGGAAAACATAATTTTTCCCTAATGTCCTTTAATGTTTCATATTTTTCAAAGCTGTTATGTCTATTTTTTTCCAAATTATTTTACTTGCTTTGGCTTTGTATTTGAAGATTAAACTCGCTTAAGTTAAAAAAAAAAAATACATGCATTTAAGATATTTGTCTGATGCACAAATTTAAAATAAAATAACTGATTTTGTTTTTCTTCAACATTAAAATGCTTTTTTTTTTTTAAATGCAGGAAACAGACAAGAGTGTAGGATTTTTACCATTTGACTCATCTCACAGTGGGGAAGAGGATGAGAAAACAGAAGTAATAAATGGAGAATGAAAAATGAAAGATCTTGATTTAGCTTATTGAAACATAGAATTATTGTGTCACGAATTATCACAGCCTTTTTTTAAATGTTTTATCACTTGAGTCTCTTTACTTTAGTAGTCTTCTCTCTCTGCCACCTACTAGATACGAAACTGTCTCTTTCAGAAATACCTTATGTAGTTTACTTTTCCGCTCACTCTTGTGTTACCCATATTTTGCCTGTGCTGTCATGTATGCAAATTTGTAGCTTGGTTTGAATCATCTTTCTTGAGTCTTAATGGAACCAATTTACTTATTTTTATGCATCATTCACATTGTTGTCTTATTTTCTTTCATTTTTTTATCTTCTTTTTTCATTATTGAGTTTTTGCTAGAATATGATAAAAATAAGACATTTCTAGTAGACATGATGAATAAAAAAGTACACAGATATTTTTTTGTTTGCCAGAGGTTAGTGAATGTATAAAGAAGCATTTTTCTAGCTTGTGAACATTTGTTCTGATGGTGATGTGACATGTTTCTACTCCCTTTCTATTCTTCCTAGTCAATCAAACCAAAGATGAAAGGGCTGTATGAAAGTTTTACACCTGCAGGAAGTTCAGGTAAGAAAGAAGTGGCATTCTAATAGCAGTCAAGAGAAAAGTCCTGTTTTTGGTAGCCTTAATGTCTTTCTTTGTATTCCTGCAAATGTATATGACTTCCTGCTGTATTTCCAACTTTTACAACGTCTAGGGTTTACCCCTAACTATGAAGAATGACTTTGGCCCATGTGGTTTGAATCTTCTTGTAGCCATAGAATGCTAATTTTTTTTTTCAATAAATTATTTATTAAATAGGCAACAAATTTTGTTAACTTCTTTAAATAAATTTTGCAGATTATGATGGAGAGAGCCGACGTAGTGGCCCCAGTAGGCGGGATCGTGAGCCACCAGCAAAGGGTCATACAGTTTTTGTACATGGACATGGTGTGACAGAGGATATTATCAGGAAACATTTCTCAAACTTTGGAAATATAGTCAATGTGAGCATTGAGCGGGAAAAAAAGTAAGTGGTTTTGCTACAATTTTTCAAGACAGTTTATTTGTTTTCTACTGTAACTGATGTTTTGTCACAGTATTAATACACACCCCATGTCCACACTCATTCTTTCAACAACAAGAGACAGCGATCTGTCAATGGGCTTCTCATTTCTTTACTATTAATGCCCATGCTGCTTTGTTTCTTCTTTCAAAGCTGACCTTTTTACCACTGGTTATAATACTAACATTCAGTTCCTATGTGCATTTTCTGTACTTGTTTTTATGTATCATAAGTACTGTTGTTTATTCTTTCATAGTTCTTATGTTATTCGTTTGTTTTCCTGTCCCTTGTTTGCTGTCCATGTCTCGTTCTTGTTCTTAGCCGCTAAGAGCATGCTTTTTAGGAGCATGAGTATGCGCTTTACAAATTTTGCTTTATAAATTTTGCTTTATTATTATTATAATACACAATATAATGAATATTCTCCTGTTTAACCAAAAAGTCAGCGAAATAATTAAAGCTCATTCTGACACTTGTTTTAGGTTCACTTGTACACCCTAAATACTATAAGTCGCGAATAAACCCAGTTTACAGTGATGGATTTGTATCTGTTAACTAGTTGTCATACCTAAATTCTTATAGGAGGTTGGAAAACCACACTTACCATTCTGCAGTACTTTTACTGTAATAGATGAACATACACTAACCTTATTCTGAATCAGGAGTGGTTTGCGTGTAGAGATGGAAGTTGTGGTGAGCAGTCTATGCTAGTTTTGAGGTAACTTTAACTCTGTATAATTATGAACAGTTTTATATTTAAAACCACATTTTATTTTGCCTAAATCTTTCAATATTTAAAAATTCATTTGCAGCAATGCCTTTGTAACATTTGAAAAAATGGAGTCTGCTGACCAAGCAATAGCAAACGTAAGTGTAAAAGTCTACTTGAGTTCAGAGGAGGTAGAAGGTGGTGTGGTGGATGCATTCATCTATAGGTGTATGTGCAGTCATGAATGCATGCATAGAAGTGTATAAACACTGCTATTTGAGCCAGTGAATGTGAATGAATGGCACTCTGTCAATGCCAAAGAGCGAGACAAACCTTTTCAGCACAAGCTACAACTTACATGAAAGATTACAGTGGTCTTTGTATATCCTATGAACTGGTTGCAGGCAAATGGATCCATGATGTCAGACATACTGCTAAGAGTATCCATGGCGATAAGGCAAGCCAACATTTGAAAATTTGCAGGATGACTCAGCTGCTTCATGGGCTTCCATGGGTGAGCTGACAAACTTTGCTTTATCTTTATCTTCACTTATATTCACTGTAAAACCATGGTTTTAAAAAAGACAGTCATGCTGTTTCCTATTGCATCATGATGCAGTCATGTCTGATTTTGGAGGCAGAGTCCTTGTTGGCACTTTTGTCTTTTTCTTTCTGCATCATATTACATAGTTTGCCAAGGGACATTAATCAAGCCTCAGAAGGGAGGAAAACTTACTCATTTCTAGTAATCAACCAGAAATCAAACTCCATGGCTTGTCACTGGTATACAGTGGCATCTGCATCTGTTACCTTCCCACTGTCTGAGGAAGACAATTGACTCTTCTTTACCTTGGTAGAGAAAGCAAATCTTATTTGTAATGTTAAGAGTAGGAAATTTCTGTCACTGGTTTAAAAAAAAAATTGTTCCTTATTTTGTAACAGAAATTTGAAGATCGACACAAATTTTTAGGATTTATTTCGTGTATTTATATTATGTTGGCTTTTTTCTGTTCACTGCATCAGGTCATTTATTTATTTTTTGGTACTTTTATTCCAGCTGCAAATAACTCGCAGAAAGGCCCATCACGCAAAGACAAAGACACACGAGATCTGGTGAAATATGATACAGATATTTTTTGATTTTGTTTCAACAGCTTAAATAAAGACTTCTCACTTGTAAATAAAATTTGTTTACACATTGTATATCTGGCAATCAAAAGTATGTTGATTTAGACAAAATATCACTGCTGATAGTTTTGATGGTAGCATGCACCTGGTAGTGAAAAACATCGAGTGCCATAGCTCTAAGGTCACATCACCATGACTTCTACAGCAAACGATATTCATATTGATAAATATCATTTTTCTACATGAATTATATATTAAGTCAGAAGGGATTCAGTTTTTTAATGTCAACAAATTGTACTGATCTTGGATGCATTGTTCTTCGACTCAGGCAGGTAATAAATTCAAAGCATACTATAATTACTTTTGTTGATTCTTTCCCTTAACCAGGACTAGCTGGCCTATGCTGGTCGCCTAGTGCTCGTTGTTTGGAGGAGAGGGGGTACGGTTAGATAGGATAGACAAGACCTGCCAAAGAAACCTGTTTTGAGCAGGTATGAGCAAGTGCTTCACAATATGGTCATCATATTCCTTAGTGTTTTGCCAGCCACTTTCATGCATGAATACAACATTTTGAGATGTGATTAATATCTAGATACTGCAGAACATTTTGTTGTAGGATGGTATCTACCAGTTTTTCTCAAAACCCAGTTGATTCAAACATGGTCACTCCTCATACTTCCGATGGATTTGAAAGTGTTAATGTATTACTATCAAACTTGGCCTACATCTGTCGCTCTAATATGAAATGTGAAGATCACATCTATGCTGCTGTTTCATGAGTGCTACACTATACATGGTACGCAATAATCTCTTTGTTTTTTAAACCAGCGTCCATTATTATGTCTGTGTGTTTTTATTTTTTGTTAAGCATGTTGAACCTTTAATAATTAAAGCAACAGACAATGATCAACTGAAACTGTTCGATTTCCTCAACATGACAGTGATTGCATTATTTATAAAACCTATAGAAGAAGGAAAAAAAGGAAGTATGAGAAGTTTCTCTCAGCTTTGCCTTTGCATGCTTAATTGAGTTTATTTTTTGTGGAGGTAGGGTGATGGAAGAGAATAGTACAGATAACCAAGAGCCTAGCATTAAAGATAATGTTGGCTGAGAAGCAAGACTATGGAACCTCCTTTGTCAATAAAGCCATTAACTACTGTTTTTGATTGGAAAGGCTAACATTTGCTCTATAGGCTTAAAAGACCTTGTAAGTTAAGTAAACACAAATTAATTTACATATAGGCAATGCAACATGTGAGCCCAAAATCATAAACCTCAGGCTTATCCGCTTATTTTTAAGTGGGACAAATTAAAGGGTTCTTTATTTAATCAGCATTTCAATTATCAAACACCATAAAACTGTAAATGAGATTTATGCAGAATGTGACAAAGACTCACATTGAATGTAATTGATCCTTGTAAAATATATGAGGTTGAATACATTATTACAAATAAAAAATATAGCACAGGACAGATATATATAAACATTCAGACGATAAAACTCGTAACACAGACCTCGCATGGCACGTATACAGTCCAATACAATGCAATGGTCATATTATATTACGCTTTTGTCCCAGCGATTGCAATTACTGTAACTGCCACCTAGTATTAGCAGACTGCGCACATTTACATCCATAGATTATAATAAATGATTCTATCATTGATGAGTGGATGGTTAACCTGGTGTAGCTATGTTGAAACTATTTTATTTAGTCTTCGATCTGCAGTTACTCGCTCGATCGGCTTATGTCATTTACATCTCGTTTTCGATCTCGGATTACTTTCACTTTTCTGAATCTTTCAGCGAACACAACAAGCTGCGTTTGCACGAAATCTGTCCATATTTTCGCTTATACGTGCAGCACAGACACAACTGCAACTACACAACGAACTGGCTTGCCCGGCGACAAAAATGAAAGCGATGTAAATATAACCTTTGACCTTTCGTGGAATTCTTTGTGTCGGCATTAACGATTGGCTGATGCTTTGCCTCATTTCCCACGTGCGGCGAACATTTGATAACAAAGCAGAGGAGAGCAGACGCCGGTTTGAGTTCGAGATTTGTGCCTTCGCCGGCGAGTGGAAGGATAATTTCGTCCACATATTCATGTCGGGATTCAAAGTGGGCATATTACGGCTCGGGAGAGTCGCAGGAAAGGTAACGAATTTTGTTTTTGATCAAATTATGTTGGAAGGAATAGAGGGAAGCGATCGATATGACCACTGTCGACGCTCAAGAAGCAGTTGTGGCTTGTGCCACCTTCCTGTACCAGAGCCTGCACACATTTGATAATAGCTGCTTTCTTTACCATGTATTTCACAATAATCTTAGTCGGTGGTCCATATGATTGATTAAGATATCCAGTAAATGATAGGAAGAAATAACAAATCCAGTCCATGTCCATTATCATTTACCGCATACAAAGCAGACCGTTACAAACAGCGAAATACGTGCACTTGAAAAGGTTTTACAGTTATATCCCTAAACAATTAAAATGTTATGATTTGTTGCATGTAGATTTGGATTCCAACTGATCAAATATAGATGCTGCTGGTAATAGATCAACCGTTGGATTTTATTGTATAATAATAATAAAAGAGATCGATGCGTGTTTAGAATGGAGCTTATAACAGCAGAAAACTATTGTTTCCTTTGTTTCTGTCTATTTCTGGGTAGTTCTGCAAGCATGTTGATCGATTCGAAAGAGGCACTACCCATTTGCTTGTTTTGTAGCAAGCATATTTGTTTCAGAGTATTGAGATTTTGCACAATGTGAGAGGTTTTGCTTTCGCTGAGTTTCGGTTTCAGTAGCTATAAATAATAATAATGTACTTAATTGATTGTTGCCGGGGTATCTCACAGTTTAGTAAAACTTAGTACTTCCCGTTGTTCATTCCCAGTACAGTCCTTGTTTGTAGTTAAAGAGAAGGTTTGCATTGTTGCTTCTTTGAAAGGTCAGTTGATATGGACTGTAGTGTAAGGATGCATTACTGACCTAGTGCCAGAGCAAGAACACAATTTTGTTGATTGCCTTCATTCAGACCTCTCCATGATCTTAATTTCCTTAATCATCTCCATAATTTTCTTGACAATAATAATAAGCAGGAGTATGACTTATCTAAAGAAAATTCTCAAACTACAATTTATTCTTGAAAGTGAATAAAAAATTTTAACAGGGTGGGGTGGGGGACGCCTAGCATATCCTGCTTGTTAGTAAGGTTATGCCCTTAGAATAGTATCTTAGTCTCTTAATTTTATATAATAATTTTCAAACAGGCAACATTCTGCAGAATGAAGAAATACATTTGCAGTCTATCATGTGTTTAGTTCATACAAGTGTTAGAGAATATTGTTGCAATCAGCAATTAATAATCCATCCACTTTGTAATGTGTATGATTTGAATGGCATTGACATAAATAAATCAAAACAAAGTTATTGTGTTATTTTGGAAACTATCTTGGTTTACTTTCCAATTTAGTGGCTATTGTGTACTATATACTATTAGACAAGTGTCTAGCTTTATTGTGGGGCACTGGTATTGTGGTTCAAAAAACACTCGCTTATCACCACTGTAGCTAGAGGACTGGGGATTAGATCTTGTCTCCGGATACTTGACATCTGTTTACAGGGCTGGTCATCTTTGGTTTTCTCTAGTCTTCTCCCATCCCTCTCCCCTCACTCCCCTCATAGTATGAAATTATCTCTTAGTGAAAGCACTTTCCCACCAAACTATCTAACCAACCAACTTACCTATCATTGTAACATAATAACTGAGGATAACTGGTACTTGTTGCTGGAAACATGAGAAGCACATCAAAAGTAATTATTCTAGATGAAAATTGTCAAAATTATATGTAGGTGCTGCTATTTTAAATAATTATTTGGGTTGATAAATTACAGTCAGAAACAGGCATACCTACATGTGCACTACCCCATCTTCTCTCCAAACAGAGCAAGACTCTTATTCTCACACATCATCTCTCACTTTGATCTGGACATTTTCAGAGTATATTTTAAAAAAAAATTTCTCTTTAAAAAATATTTTTGTGATAAGCATTTCTTTTCATTATAGAGGAAAAAATAATTTCCTGCTCTATTAATGAAAGCTTAAAATCAGGTGACTTAGTTATGCAAGTCCATGATGTTTCAGATTATATTTTCACTAAAAAAAAAAAAAAGAGGCATATCTATCTATACCAATAAAACTCAAATGTCAGATTAAAGGAATTGTTTGCATCTGTTCACTGTGATTTCATGAAATGCTTAATTGTAATAGTCATGTACTCTCTTTAAGTCACAATTCAGTCTCATCCTCTCTGAAGAGAGGCTAATTAGAGGTATGTTAGGCAGAAGAGGAATTCCTTTGTTCTGAAAGACCATGCTCAGAAAGAAAGACAAAGACATAGATAGATTGCTTTGTTCATGAGGCATTTTCCCAGGGCTGATCAATGACACAGATAGGCTAGTTCAGGTGCAGAAATGATACATTCAAACCAGGTTTACTGCTGGTCCTAAAATAAGATAAAATATATCCATTTGAGGTTCTTTCCAAATCAATTTTTAAAGATTATATAATAAAGTAATCTTTTGTAATTGGTTGTAGAATAGCATTTATTCTTGTTGATCATACTGTCACAAGTGACAGTGTAGCAAATGGTTGAAGTATGCTCCTCAAGAATGTTTTGTAGTAAAAAAATTAGACATTTCAGACATGGAAATGCTCAAAGAGCTGGTGACAATATCTCACATAAATAACTTTTCCAACAAGAAGTATAGCATATAGCTACAGTGAGTATAGATAATTCTGCCCTCATCAAACTAGAGGCCATAGTCATTTATGTCATATATATTGTGTATGCCATATTTGTGATAAAAGTTGAACATGATCCAGAAAATGTGTAAGATAAACTGCTTCATAAATCATTTTAACTGGTGTGGGGGGATAGATTGGAGAAAGGAAGACAAATGGTTGAGTAAAAGTTGTGGAAAGCTTTATTGATTTTTATATTATGTTTGAAGTTGAAATTTTGAAAAGTGTGCTCTAGAGAGTAGTAACTGCTGCATAGCACAGACGTTTGTGAACATGTGCACTTAAGATAAGCAGCCTTCCAGCTACTTTGCAGTGCCATGGTGGATCAGTATGATCCCTTCATTCTTGGTTGTGTGGGTGTGCAGTATCATGGACTTGATGCACTTTAAAAGCACAATCCTTTACAAAGTTTACAAAAAGGAAGCATAAATATGAGATGATGGTCAGAAGGTATGTCAGATCAAGAATAGAGATGGTGTTATCCAAGCACATTTGAGCTTTGAACTTGTGTGTGTGCTTGGATATCGTATTGACCAGGGTGCCAGATGCTTTTGGTGCTCTGCATACAGGGTTAGGGAAAATAAATGTGTTCAATAATACCTGCTTCAAAGTATCACTATTCTGAAGGATAAAGTCTTCTTATCCATAACATTTATTTTACAAGGTATGGTTATCTTTGCATACTGTTAGAGGTTTTTTAAAATGTCAGCAGAGTTTGTTTAATCATTATCTACACTGATGTTTCTAAGTGGGAAGGCATAGTTTGATAAGCTTGGCAACTCTTTTCTTTCAACAAAGACGAAGCAGCTTTACTAAGATTAGTTATTTTCCCTGACCTCATGCAATAAGAGCAAAGAAGTAACCTAATTTTGTTTAACAGTGTTGGGGTGTTGATCCCGACAGATGGGCAACCTTTCAACCTTTAATTTTTTTCTCTGTTGCCTTCTGATGAAGAAATGAACACAATGTTTTTCGGGTATAATAAAATATGATAGAAATCTTTAGCATAATTAAAATTAACCAGGATAATAACATTTTTCTCAAATTTATTAACATCGCTCTCAACTCGCTCTCCACAACTGACCACTCTTTCATTCGTGATCAGCTCATCTAGACACACGCGAACCTCAACCCATTCCTTGAACATTGGGGCAGAATCGGGTGGAATGGGTGACAGGTCCGAGAGTGCATGCTGGGTGCACTCACCCGACTTGTACAAAACCCGCACAGATGCTCTGACCTGAACATGTCGTTATCGCGCCTTTTTTTTTCGCGAGAGTTGTTGGTTCCTGAACGTCGTGGCCACCGCGTTCCTGCGTCGCATGACGGACGGCGTTGGGGCCGACTGATAAGGTTTGATCCCCGGACACCGGTGCCAGGGATAACACGTCTAGAGGTTTGACCTCGGCAGCACACACACCCACACATACAGAGCTTGCGGCTGTCGCAGTCCCGAGCAGCTTTAGCTACAGGAAATCGCAAGTGCTGATTCCGGAGACGGGTCAACGTCTAATCTACTTTCATTGCTAATACTTCTATAGTGATCGAGTAGGGCGTCCTAGTACGTACATCACTAGATGGACCCCATGCACGCCCGTACGCACGGACACAGGTATTACCAGCGCGTGTGATCGTGGTGGGCAGAATCCCCGAATACTACGACGCTATGAACTGGAATCGATTTTGGGGTACATCAGGGGATGGTGGGGTAGAAGGGGAGCTACTGTCGCCATCGGCCCGGGATCGAACCCTTTCCATCCCTGGTGCGAAATACCCCCACCGGGAGGAGGCTGGGAAAGCTGTCTCCTTTTGCTGCACGTGTGTTGTGTGTGGGAGGATAGTGGGAGGGGGATCTGAGACGAGATATATCCTGAAGTAATTTCGCTGGCACGGGCCAGGCTGCGACCGTTTCAATTGTGGCAGTTGGCTACACGATTATGGCGGCGGCCAGGGGGCGACAGACGCCTGCTGTCACATCGCGGGAGGAACGGCCCTCGTTTTCTGTGAGTCTATGAAGCCGACATATTGCGACCACGAGATGGGTGAAGTCGGTACATAAGCGTGAATAGAATGTGCCTGGCTGTGTCAGTGTTGTCACAGGGTAGCTACGGAGTGGCATCCGTAGACATTTCACATAACGTTAGTGTTTGCGCTTAACTAAGCATAGGTAATCAGGCAAAATCGTGTGAAGAAAATTCTAGACCGCTAATCCTTCCCCACCCCAGACCTCTGAACGGCATAAGGAGAAAGAGGTGCCATGTGGCGGACTGAAGATCTGCAGTGAGGGGGTGGAGGGAGTAATATCAAAGGGAGGCGGCATTAGAGCGTCGTGCGGGTCACCACCCTCATCAACACGTGTGCGTGTACCCGGGGCTTTCAGCAGCATGCCACTGATAAGAGCCTTTTGGGTGGAGCACGCTCGGTTGTTTTTTTTGTGTGTGTTTTTTTACTTTCCTATAATGGGTCTGGACGAAAATCATACCCACCTGCATGCACATGGTTTAGTTGTAGCTCACTCTCTCGTGCACACACGCGCACAAACACTCTCGATCACATCTTCCTCTTTCACTCATTTTTTCCTCTCATTCTCTCGATCTCTTTTACGCTACCCCACCCCACCCGTTCTCACCCTGGACAGAAATCGATAGCGCAATCGAAATCTTTTCTACTTTGTCTCGCTTCTCTCGCTTTTCGCGTCCCCACCGCCAACAAGTACATTTCCATCTTAACTGCACATTATCTCCGCAGATGGCACTTCTTGCAGAATTCGCGACATAGTAAATAACAGGCTTGATGCTGTTAATGGTCTCCGTTGTCCGGCCGACATCTTGTACCAGCAATGATAGAGAATACATTTTGTCTCCTGCTGACGTGTTGTGTGCATGTTAGAGATTGGAGTTTCACGCTGTCCGCGACAGAGATAATTTCATAGCAAACCAAGCAATCGGCTCTATAAACAGGTGCCACGTACGAAGAAACTGCAGTATGTCCGACACGAGATCTGAAACCTAGACATTCGAACCTCATACTGGTTGACGACCAGCTCTTGATCATGGCGTCAGCAGACCGCCTCTGACTGGCTTAGCTTATTACGAAGACTTTGTGTTGGACATGGTTGCAAAACTGCCTCATGGGGAAATCGGCCAACGGTTTAATTAGTAAAGTTCTCTTTCTCTTCCGACAGCGCTTGCTGCGTGGTATCCAATCCATCACAATCGTTCTGTTGATGCACATTTTGCGAAGTTAACTAATGGGGGTTTCATTGTGTCGTGCACTTTTGCCTCCTAGCCTATGGGTTTTACTCGCCTGCGAATCTTGGCAGAAGGGAAAGACTGGGGAGAAATCACACCGGGACTTCTGGCTGAAGCTCAGATCATCTTTCCCATGTATTACCCTGCGAAAAATTGTGGACACGTATAGCCACGATATTACGTACTCCAGTTTCACAGTGTCACATATACTCACTCTCGCATCTCCCTTTTCCGTCCGAGACAACCCCTTCCAACTCCTTCAAAAAATAAATTGAGCTTATGTGTGTGCGTCACATAACATTTTTTTTTTTTTGGTCATAGACACATATTAGACAAAAATGTGTTTGTTTAAGACAGCCATTTTGGTCTAAAGAGAGATAACAAAACCTGGTTACTTCGCATAAAACACCTCGCTCATAAGAATGGTTTGTATATCGCCTACAAGCATCTCCGTTTATAAGCATGCTTCGGTTATAATCATGTAGTTTGCCAAGCCCCCGTCTTAATTCCGCATTGTATATTAGCAAGACTGCTCCATTGCTACTTGCATTTGGCGTCTAGCCCCGTTCTTAGTCCACACAATACGTTCACAAGATTGCTTCGTCCACCGCTTTCTCAAATCCGATGAATATACTGAGGTACGACCCGTAATACCTGAGACCGCAACGGGCTCGTGTTGGCGTAGCTAGAGATGCTTACATACCTAACATGCACACCTGGCCTAGTCAGGTCGAGGCAGGTTAGTCTTTGAACCAGAAAACAAGCCAAATGCTCTCAAAGCGATCTGGGTTTAACGGTTGAAGTCAATTGCTCCACTCAGAGACAGGGTAGGCTGGTCTGTGTCGGGTGGTGTTGGTTTACAGCACTGGACAACGGTATCCGTGAAACGTCTGCCTTCAGTGCAGGTTATACTGCCGTCATATTTCAAAGAACGAGAGAGAGAGAACCGTATTTCCACTCTCACCCGCAATAAAATGCTAGGGTTTCTATGTGGCATCAGACAGAAGCATGCCATTTTTTGAGTGAGAGATAGCATATGCGCTCGCGTGCGTCTGTGTGGGTATGCGCGCGCGTGCACGATCGCGTGTTATACATGTTATCTCTGTCTGCTTATAAACAAGAGGAACAGCGGGAACGCTCCGTGTTTTTAGTGTTGCCGCATCATTCCTTTACACAAAGATGTGAAGGTCATGGAACCACTTACGGAGGCATCTGCTTCCGCCTAACATTTTCTCATGGAATGGCTGCTTGCGTGTGCGCACATAAAGGAGTGAGTGAGAGAGAAGATGAACGTGAAAAGGAAGTCATGTCTGTCTTGCGACAAAAACTTTCTTGCAGAGGAGGTAGTAGGATATGTAGGCCCCAACGAGTATCAGTTCGTCCCTGTGGATCTGAATCTATTGAATGTTACCTGGCATTACCTGGAGAGATTATTCTTCTGTCTTTTCTCCACCCCTGGCGCACATCCCCTTTCCCTGTTTCAAGGAGCTTTAGATGATCTCGGAGGATTTAAAGGGACGGAATATTTACCTAGATGTAGATGCAGTTCTACTGACAACCTTCTAATCTTTGAGATTACAACTACGTTTAGAAGGGAGTGGAGAGATCCGTCCCCCTTCCTCTCCCCCCAACAACCTAACTGTACACAGAAAGTCGTTAGCACCTTGCGTGCAGCGCATCTGGAGTTAGACGAGCGAGCGAAACATCCAAAAGGGCGAACCGTGGTACAGGCGTGAGGTGATCTCTTCGGATGTCCGACCACAAACAGTGAGTGCAAATGACAAGGGGAGAGGGAGGTCACTAGAACCCACCTGCACCCAGCACGCTAGACGGAGGTCTCCGCTTGGACCACAGAGAGATACAAGACAGGTTCATTAATGAAAGTTTGATTGGCCGCTGTAAACGGCAAGCACGAAAGGTCGAACCATGACTGGCAGATCATTGCTGGTATTGCGAAGTATTTCAGTAGTATCGTAGTAATTGCGGGATACTTTTGTAAGGGTAAGGATCGTAGTAAAGGGCAAACAGTAGAGGTAGTACTAATGGAGGATGAGGTGGGAGCGAGAGCAGCACTCTCATCATTCACATCGCGGTTATAAAGTAGATTGACGCTAACCCCAGGGTTTGCGAGGTCACAGTAACCTTCCTGTGCTGCACATCGGCGACACTGGATTGTGATGGACTGTAGGTACTGCGGGGCTAGGTGATTGGAAACTGATGGAGATCTTTGCGGAGTCGATTCGACCCTCTGCTGACAATCTAGAGGTCCACAGCTCTGGCCTTCTAGGGCTGTTTATTGACCCGAGGTAACCTTCGGTGGTACAGATGTTCACAGCTACAGCCTCAGAGAATTATCTGTGGTTGTAGCGTTGATACTTTTACTACGCTTACAGTAATATATGTGTGTGTGCGCGCGCGCGTGCGGGTCTGCGTGCATGTTGACTGGGATGGTCAGAAAAGCGGTGCTGTTTGTAGAATTGGACTAAAGATTTAAATAATTGATGGCTGAAATTTGATTGAGGAGTGCCAGCAATGGAAGGCCGGCCTACACCGTACTATCAATGCTTGGCTGAGCTAAAGAAATTAGTGTGGTGGTGTTTGTCTTGCGCAGGTTAAGTCCCTGTCCAATGGTGGTGGTTTATTTCTTAACTTTTTTTGTTTGTGTGCATATAATGCAAAGTCATCTGCTCTTGAAGATGAAACTGTTGTATATCTCAAGGAAAAAGCAAAGCGAATTCGTTAAGTAGTGTTACCTACTGAAATATTTTTTTTTCTTAATGAAAAATGCGACGAGATCATTTGTTCTGGCCGTTATCGAACATTCTGATCTATTTTTCTAGCTCCGTTTTCGTGTGATTTGTGTGGTATAGAGATAACTGCCAGAAAGTTGACCATAGAAATCAGGTGCTTGAACAGAGGTACACGGTATGATCCAGCTGAGCGGAGTAGACTGAACTCGGCTAAGCAGACTGAACAGAGGCATGATCGAGTTGTACTATTAATGAACAGCCTGGAATAATCCGTGTGATAAGGATATATATATATTTAACATCAGTTCTAATTAGGGCCGGACTTTGTAAAGTCCCGTTACTAAATTTAAAACTATGCCAGTTTAGACGAGGCACGGTGGTTGTTGAATGGAGATGGGGCTGCTGTCCCCTCCCTCCATCTCATATATCAAATTTGTTCCAAATCGATTTTTGCCCGGTCAGACGAAAAGAAAGAGACGATGTTATCGTTTGCGGCGGCAGCGGCTGTAGTGGTGGTGGTTGTGTGTGAGTGTGAGAGAGAGATGGAAGGAAGTAAATCCTTTGTGGTCAGGATGTGGATCGTCTCCGTGTAAAACCCTCGCCAGTCTGCACACATCCTTGTTATCTGTGTCTTGCGTGTTACGTTTGACCTCGACCCTGTCCTTCGGACAAGCGTTCCGTCTCGGAAAGTGCAAGATCCGAGCAGGAGATCCGAGCAGGATCTGATTACCTCTCCTACACCCGGCACTAACCCTTCTGAAACGAACGCTTTGGCAGCGGCAGCTAAAAGAGAGACCAGTCTCTTGTACACACACACGTGCGCACGTGTATATGGCACGGCTCCGCCATGGTTTATACTAGCGAGCGCGGTGCGACGCGCGTCATCCGCGCGGCAAAGTTGTTACTCAGCTCACTTACACCCACCCCTCTCCCTTCCACCTTCTTCCATCCCTTGCAGCGAAAACATCCTCCCAGATGAGGCGTGGTCACACCAGTTTTCTTGTGTCCCCGACGTGGAATGCGATGAGTGGCCAAGGAAACGCTTTCTGTAAACCACGGATGTCAGTGTGCCAGAAAATTACCCTGCACTCGGAAACAAGCTTAAAAGCAATAATAACCATAATGGAGTACATTTATAGTGCATAATTATGTAGGGCTCAGTCACAACACTGCGGGTCATGGTCTAAGCATTAATCCATTAATACCAAGCAGGAATACAACGCAACAGAGAGCATGTGAGAGCAGATACGTAGAATAGAATAGCTACTGATATACGCATGTGCACATATCAGTATAAAGGGATTGTAAAGGCAAACTAAAAATGCTTAAATCTCGTGTCTGTTCATGTTGGAAAAGTTGAATGTTTTATAGGATGCTGTGTTTAATGAGGGAAATTACCCGGGATTCTTTCGTTTGCTTCACCAAAGTCTCGTCCTCCGATGATGTCACCTCCATCCCAGGGTGAGCTTATGCAATGATATATGGTTGGACATTGCTCATAGCTATCTTGATTGTTATCACTAAATATATATATATCACTAATCCAACTAACGACACACCGCCGATCACTTGAGTTCAAATCCTAACAATAACCGAAACTTCCTCTCCCTCGCCGACGTCCAACAGCACGCCACAGTCTTATCACCGCCGTCAAAGCCTTTACTATACCTCCCGACGCAGAGACTCTCAGTTGCCGTTTCCTCGAGCACCCGAGCACGAGTCGTGCATGGGGAATTGATGACGACCAGAGATTATCAATGTGGGTCGCAGTTTTGTTTCGTCATCCTCCGAACTTGGCCGTCTTAGTTTTATCCCTATTAACGGTACTTTTCACTACGCTTTAAAATAGTTTTTAATTCGGTACAACAATGAAAAAGAAAAGAAAAGGGAGACGAGTAAGGATACTAATAGTAATGGAATAGAATGAAAAATTTATAAATAAGTGTTACCATAGAAACAGAGCTATGCGGAGCACGCGCGAGCTACAACGCCTAGCTTGTCAACGTCGTCCGTCGGTGGTGGTTGTCGCATGGCGTGAAGATGGGTTGCCATGGCGACAGAAGGCAGCAAAACAGCAGGGAAAGGGCCCTACACTTCACCTCAACACGCGCGTGCTTCCCCGCCACCGAGCAACAGCTGTGTTTGTGAGGAAGGTGTGTTTATGTGGTTTGTCGGAGTCGGGAGGAAAGGGTGTAGGGAATGGGTAGACAACCCCACGTGCTTAAATTGTTTGTGTTGTCGCCAACACGGGGCCACCGACGGTAAGATCGTCCTCAGTTCTCCTTTACGGGGAGTGCGTCAACAGAAGGTGCGACGATGGGGACCAAGTAGATGAGGAAAGTAGTGGTGGTAGAATGGCCGACTCTAGACAGACTGATTCCACCAAGGGCGACTCCAGAAAGGCCGACTCGCCAAACTGACGAAAGATTTCGCTGGTTAGATCGGTTTGTACCAGTGCAGCTATGCTTTGTTCGAGTCGGGTAGCCTAAGCAAGAGAGATTTGTCAGTTGTAAGTGATACACTTAGGTCGGGCGCCATCTTATCAGACGAACATTGACGCAGGTTGAAATGCAGGGGAGTGCAAGGCTACTTTAGGGGAACCTGGCGTGTGATAAGCCTAACAGAAAAATCATCAAAAGATAATCATGCTCACTCTTTTTCTCTTTCGCTGTCAATCTCTCTGTGGAGGTATTGAATTTTCGTTAAAAACAGATTTTGTTGTTTGTTTCCTTGTGTTCGTTGTTGGTGGTCGAGTTATCTGTTGGCGGTGGTCCGTCAGACTGTCTCAAAGCCTGGTCGACAGGATACGAAAATAGGACTATAGCATACTAAAGTTAAACGACATGCAATCCCGGCCGTAATTAGCTTGACTTACATTATATGTTAATCACGTTAATGAAGCTTGGTTTGTCCTGGTCGCTACACCAGCGTCTCAGATTCAGGGGTCAAGCTGGTCGAGTTGTTTCGAAGTTGAGGTTTGTTGGTGTACGCAGTGCGCTTGCAGACTTTTGCACGACTGTAGCTGCAAATTGTCATTTACTTCGACCACAAACCTCAGGTGGGGAAATGTTTCTTGCGACCAAAGAATGGTGGCTTCTTGAAAATGTGGAATTTCCGTTAAACACCTAGAGGAGCGGCGCACACACACACACAGAGCGTCGGGGGATCTGAGATAACGTAAGATTGGCGTGCACGATAGTCCCGTGTATGCAATTAGTATTCACCTCTTTCTTTCTCTCGATGCTAAATGTCAATACAATTATCCCTTTCCCGGTTTCTGTCTCTATGTGTGTCTCTTTCTTTCACACACACCATATCCACCCCAAACCCCCATTGCACTATTAGCAAGGCTCTCATAGCTTGGTTCTTGTCAGTGGACGTGGCGGAATCACAGGTAGAGCATCTATTAACAGCTATTGGTTCATTGAGAATGGCACCGGACTACATTCAGATCATCTGCTTTAGGGCTTGCTTGCATAATTGCAGAAGCTTTCATATCGCCTATTCGTACTTTAAAAAAGGGACATACAAATGAGACGAGTTTGTGGTCAATGTTTAGCGTTTAGAGACAGCTGCAAACACCCTCACTTCTCAATGTCAGCCTTCTTCAGACCTAGATACACTGCTTTGTCTTTTTTTCCATTGCTTTCAAGGCCTTGTGCATTTAGTCATTTCACCTTCAATTCTAGAATCATATTTGATCATACTTTATTCAGTGGGATGCTTCTGTATATTAGAACAGTAAATCACCAGAATCTTGTTAAAAACAGTGATCTAATAGAAAGACGAAATCCTTAGTTGCACGCACTGGCGAAATTTTATGGTTCAGCTGGCGACGTGCAGAGAGTTTTATATCATAAATATAGTGATAAAAACACTCTTCATTGGGGATCTGAAGTAAATAATTTAAATCAAATATAATAGCTAGCATCTTCTTGATATACTCAGGTCCAGGTTATGTATGTCGAGCACTTGTCACCAGTCCAATCAGGACTGGGAGTCTTGGGTTCTGGTCTCGTCGGTTGCAAGCTGTTCAATCTCTGCACCTGCCGGCTACTCGACACACTCCTCCATCATAACATCCAGTGTCCTCCTCCTCTTCTTTTTTTTTTTAACCAATAATCTTGCGAATAATAAGTGTTCAATCATGATCTTGAGAAGTGACGTTGACCATGTATCAGGTGAGACAATGCCAAACAGAATCACGCGCAGTGCTAACGTCATCCACTGCACATGCAGGGTGGTGGCTGTCATCAGATTGCGGTTCAAGTTCCACTCCGTATTGACGTCCACTGCAGGTGGTCCTCGCCAAGACGTAGCAGCTTTGTCCTGGCGACATTACTGCCTGACGGCAGGACTGACGGACAAACTGCACTAGCTGACAGACTGTCGGATAGTTTCACTCTGTGGGGATTTGCATGTGTTGATACGGTAAATAAACATCGCGGATGTACGTTCTTTGGTGTACATGTGGTTATGTTACTTGTTTCTTTATCGTTGCAGACAAAGTACGCCCTCATAGATGAAGCAGACATTGGGATCGTTGAGCAGCATGCAGTAGAAGTGAGTGCAGTGAAATCTTTTTTTTTTCTTTTTCTCTCTGTCTGTCCATCTGTCCTTTTCCGACAATAATTCACACATAAACAGTGCGCGCGTACGTATGTCTTCACCTGTTCATCTTTTTAATAGCATTGCAGTTTTATCGCTTTTCTCTCTCTCTTTTGTGTTGGACGTAGGTTATCACAGCAACAAGCATTAATTATATTGATAACACTAAAATGATCCTTGCATAAGTTGTACGCCACCAGAGTTCGTCAGCAAAAAAAAAAAAAAAAAAAGCAAAATCATGTGAATCACATATTCACTCAAAACGACAAGAGACAACAAACCAGTTGTTCATCCTTTCACCATGAATATCAAGTAATTCGATATAAAACATAATTCAAGGTAAAACGTAGTATAGGTTATCGATCTTTTTCGGGATGAAAAAGACCAACATCCTGACCTACGTACCGACATATATCTGTGTACATTCCCAGCTGTGCCAGTACAGAAGCACACTGTCTACGAGAGGTAGGGTTGGAGGGAGAGATGGATGGAAGGAGAAAGGGAGGTGAGGACTGTTAATGACTAACCTCACTATTGCGCTGGTGACCTTTCCCCGTCCCCCACCCCCTGAACACTGGGTTGGAGCAGCAGCGCGTGTTTGTCTGGGCTCCTCGAGTTGTAACTCTTGAGCCGCGGTAAGCGTGGCCCTCCGTTAGCCCCTTGTCGACCGCCACAGCGGCACACAAGTTTGATTACAAGCCTCGTATGGTGCCGAACGGGGCCTGATTGTTTGCACACAGGCTGGCACTCGTTGTGTTTTGACACGTTTTAGTGCTTAATTGGAGGCTAACTTTTCTGTCCTAGTTTCTTTCAATACAAGCATCTGGAAAGACACCGTTGCCTCCCCCTCCTCCTTGTACCTTAGCCATTTTGGTTACCAGTCTTCTGTGGCTGTGACCAAGGCTCATGCCCTTCCTGAATAAACAACTGATAAACAACAACCTCCCCCCAACAACCCCTTGAAATAACCTTGAAAGAAACTCTACATTTGAGTGCTTTTGCTAGTCTACTGCTTACTCTTCTAGCTTTAAGTATGCTTACACTTTCTATCATTTTTTTCCAGCTTTGTTTTCTTTAGGCTTCAGAGGCTGTATATTTACGAGGTAGATGTAAGGCTGCTTGAGGGTAAGCTGTACAGACCGGAAACATGGCCACCGGTCGATTCAACCATTTACCGATTCGACCACGAACAAGTCGATTCGTCCACATCCTGAAGTCGAATCGACCACGAACTAATATCCTATATACGTCCGTGAATCGACCGTAGCCCCGCGTCCATTCGGCCAAAGCCATAGTCCATTCGACCACTGGCCTCATTTGATGGGATCAACGAGTATAGAAGTTACTACAGTATTCAAAGTGATGACACACTCCTTGCTCGTTGTATGTGAAGGAAATAAAACGAATTTTTCTCTATACAATTTAGTCACGTGATATACGTGGGCCAGTCGTAAATTTTAGCAAATGAAAATTAGATGCTTTTCGAAGTAATGTGGCGCATGAATACATCTATGAATGAGCGAGGAAAGAAAAAAAAATTCGCTGCTGAGTAATTTACGCAACAGCAGAACGCAGTCGTACGGCTCATGACCATGTTTTTTTTTTTTAAATAAAGGCATAAAGCGTTGAAATATTCAATATAAAACAACTTTATCTATCCACAAGTGCAATTCAAGATGTCAGAATATTAGGAAAACTTATTTATATTGACATGGAAAAAAAGACATAACGAAAAAAAAAAAAAAGACAGTACATAAAAATTCACTTATTTCGTGACCGAATTATCGCATAGATAATAATTTGGTCAAATCGATTATAAACAGTGATCGAATCGACTTAGTGCTGTGGGCGAATCGACTGGTACACTACCTATGATATCAAAAGTAATGCCTTCACCATCAATGTCCAACACCCCTTCATTTAATATTAGTTTTAAATGATTTATACAATCTTGTTCACTCATTTTCCAACTTGAAGCTGCCTTCTGCATCTCAATCCCATCCCTAAACACTTTAATTATGTTTTTTACCTCAATCGTTATTTGGACGAAACTTAACTTTTAATTGTTCCTTTACTCACAGTAAACGTTTATACGCTTTTATATAGTTGTCTACTGTAGGCGATTTTCGATCTTCCTTTGTTTGCTTCCTCTAAACTTCTGTCTTTTTTCTTAACTTTACATTCTTTTTAAACCACTCACCAAAAAGTGACACGGGTTTTAGCCGACACCTTGCTCGCTGGATCCCGTCTTCCCTTCCGCTCCACCATTATGACCACCTGCTGCTCGCTGCACCGCCCTCAGACTTCTAAGTCTGTGGCACCGCCCTTCCAACCCAGGTGGCTGCCAGCTGTCCCTGCTTTCCCTTAGATGACTTCGTGCAGTGTGACCTCTGACACTAAGAGTACCTGGCCGCTTTGGTGTTGTGTCTACCTGCTCTCGCTTTGTTCACAAGAGCTATTGCCCGGTGTGCCTAGTTCACGCATGATGATTGGCGACATGCATGGACTGCTTGTAGGTGAGGTACTGTCAGTGGTGCTTTGACTGTTTCTGCTTGCGACAGATGTACCTGGATGCTGCTCCCCGGTGTGTTGCTTGCGACTAGTTCTTGACCTGCTGACACCATCGGTTTACAACAGCTGGCAGCCTGCAGACGGCGAGACCCTCCTGTCCTGCTCCCTTCAGGTGTAGAGGACAGCGGGTGAGACGTCGTTTGGCCGCGAAGACTGCGTCATCTTTCTCATCGCCGACCTCGCTGACATTGTGGGGCAGTTGCATAAAGAGGCCAATCTCTACATGCAGTTTGCTATTGTCGTCAACAGCGAACTTGCCCTCGTTACGAATTTTTATGTGTGTCAGCTGCCTGCCATCTGTATAATCTGATTCTCACTGCTTCCAGCTTCTTTTTAGAAGTTTGCAGTCGATTAGGCGCATTTTTCTAGATTGTCTTTGAAACTTTACAGCCATTGGTCTTGGGCATGAGTCATCTGATTTCCATGTCCCGAGACGGTTGGCAACTCATTATCTACACAAAATTTCATTCAAACGTCTGGTCACTATTTTTTGGACACAGTGACATAGTCCTCCTGACTATAATGCCAAATAGTTTCAGGTTATTACAACGCAACACTGCCTCCAGTCTACCGATTTCATTTTCAGCTTCCTCATGCTGTTTCTTTAGATGTTCATTTTTCACGCCCAGCGGCTCGGTAATTTCTTGGTTTCCTGGTTAGTGCGCTGGCTCACGTGATTGTCTGCTAGAGCCTAGTAATAATTTATGTTTCACAAATAACCTAATAAATGATGTGCAAAATTTAAACGGGAGTCTGCTGTTTACCACAGAACTGATACCCAGTTACTAACAGAACCTAAAATAAAATTCAGAAAAGTAAGTGAATTGACTTAGGACAGTTCTGTCTCTCCTCCAACTCTGCCTTACTCACAGTGAACCACTTACCCGTGCCATACAGTTTATGTTTTACGATTTTTCATGACTGAAGCAACACTTACTCCCAGACTTTGGCCATTGTACCAGTTCAGTCATTAGGCTTCAGGTTAATAGTGTAAATCAATAGATTAAAACACCCGATCAATGTGCACAATGTGATGTAACAACGACTTCAAATGTTGATTGGAGAAGTTGAAATGGGCAGAAGAAGAGGGTTGGGGACTTCCATGTGCCTTCCCATAGACAGGATGAACTACTAACAGGTCGTTGGGGTTACGGCCAGTAGGAGCTTGTGGAACCCATCGTCTAAACTCAAACTTAGAGGATATACTTTCTTATATATATATGTATAATATGTAATATATCATGTAATATGTAAAGTTTCGTATGTGGCTAAGCTGGAAGTTAACTCCAAGGTGTGATAGCAATGGAGACTAGTACGTACAGTCATGAGGCATGTGATAAGAAGTGCAGCATATCTACAGGCACGGGTGGAGGTGGATAAGGACGGAAACGGCGCCACCATCTACGCCTATGCTTACGACATCAACCGCGGCAGGCAGCATGGACAGTACCTTCACAACATGCTGTGGTAAGTGTATGGAGTAGTTTGCAATCCACAGCTCACAAGTTGGAAAATAAACCCACGTGAAACAGATTGAAACATTAATGAATATTTGCAAACTTTCTGAAGTCCAGCCTAGTCTAAAAGGATATCTAAGTGACCCTGATTCTACTGTCTAATTTTTTTTCAAAATTTACAATGTTAACTCATAAATCTAATTTTAAACATGTATGATAACTTTTAAAATGAAATGCAGCAGAATCACTGTGGCTTATTAATGTGTTTGACATTGTACACAAATGAATGCCATCTGTTTGCTGAGCAGTTCATTGTCACTTTTCCACTCCTTAAGGGAAAAGCACAGAGGGGGTGTTGCACCAGGCTGGCATGTGGTACATAAAAACCAGGTGACTGTAGACAATCGCCTTGACAACCTGTGCCTAGCACGGGTAGGTGAGCACCGGCCTGCACCACACCGAACGGAAGCCACTGGCAAGAACATGGAGGCCAGCCTTTACTGGATCACTGTGCAGCAGCTGTTGGGGGACCCCATGGAACAGGTGAGCAGCAGGTGGAGGGTAGGTGCTATGGTGCATGGGTGTATGCTGGAATCTGGTGTGCACACCTTGGTAGGAGGTGCAGGGGTGCTCACAAAGGGTGGGCAGCTGATCTACATGTAAATAGAAGATGAAACCTAGCTTGCACTTATGTGTGCACCTGTATGCTAAATTACACCCTACCATCTTCCATACATCTGTTGCACAATTAGGCATGCAAGCAATCTCACAGAGTGACTACAGCATTGGGAGCTAGAAAATCGCATTTGGATCAAGATAAAAGAAAATGTTTGAAGATTGAAGAGATGTCTAGTCTTCTGGTTTTCTTCTGACACACTGGGATGACAATTGTCATCATGAGACTTTTGGTTATTGCAGCAGTGGTCAGAATTACACAGTAAATTGCCAGTGTTCAGTGAGTTAATGAAGTATAGAGGCTGTATGGGCGGGTGCACTTATCTGAGTTAGTTAATTGTAAATAAACTTTTGTGAATTTATACATAATACGTAACAAGTATTTCAGTAAGATATCATCACATTCTATAGAATAGCTAAAAGGAGTTATTGCAAAGATAACATTTTATCGCATACTATATAAAGTGAAAACAGACATGCAGACTGGCAGGTTATGTTTAAAAGTATTATTTTGTCATTGTCACAGTATTGTATTTTGATGTTTCAGCATTTTCCTGAACCACTCTGTGTGCGATACTACAACTCCAATGGGGAAGTGGTGGAGCATGGATCTGGAGGTATGGAATGAAGCATGTGTTTATATGCCGATAATATGGCACATTTATGCATGTCATAACTCTCTAACCTCCAATAAATAGTGTGAAACGCTGCTTCAGTTAGGGGTGGTGTAGAAACTTTATTTACCTGTAACATGACAGACTTCAAAGGATCAGAATAATGCTGTTCACCTCATCAGCAGACCATCTCATTGTGAACATATATCATCCCTCATTCGCTCTCTTCACTGACTGGAGGTTGGCTGCCCTGAGTTCATTTCTCGTCTCGGGCACGCTGATCTTTCTCTGCACGTGGCATCTGTTTACATGGCTGGCTGCTTGCCGTAATATAGCCTTAGCTGCTGACACGGCGTAAAACACCAATTCCCCCCCCCCTCACTGACTGGCAGACTGGCAGTGGTGGATTAAATAAACTTTCCACTCTGACTTATTCCACTGTTTCTGGCACTGGTCCTCAGTACCTCTCTGAACTCCCATCTGTATGCCCACACAACTTCTTCACTTATCTTTTGACACCAAGCTTTTTCAAGTCCCACTAAAACCAAGACATATGGTCAGAAGTCTTTTTTCTAACAGGCCCCATCATCTTGTAACAGATTACCCGTCAGCTTTTGTCACTCTGATTCTCTTACCCCTTTAAGTCCAAAAAGACACTTCTTTTCTGAACAGACTTCACTGTCCTAATGCTAAGCATGCATAACATGTCTCTATTTAACTTGTGTATGAGTAGATTGGTCTGTGTGTCTGTTACATTTAAATATGGGTGCATGCTGTTAGTGATTCCGTTTCTGTTTATTGGTCTATCACTTCCGTAAAGCCCTCTAAGCAAATCATTGGAAAAACGCTAAAAAAATTTCATTATTATTACTAACATGGCACCTTTTTCATGTCAGCTTTCATCATTGCATACATACGAGTACTTACATAAAATAAAAAACTTGTCGATGTGTATGAAACATCTAAGTTAAGGTCTATAGCCTAGGTGTGTCTGTGACAGAAGACAGCTGTATCTACTACGAGTGCCATTACCCACCCTGTACCAAGATGGAGAAGGAGCTTCGAGAGTTTAGTATATGTGGCCGGTGCCAGCAGGTCAGGTAGGTCCCAGGGGAAGTAGATTTGTTTTTTTAATGAGCTGTACTCAGTCAGTTCTACATGATTTTATTCTTTCATTTTTTTTTTTTGCCTTCTTTTCTTCTCTATTTTTGCTGTTTTTGTTTCCTTCTTCCTGTTCATCAAGGCTTTTGAAGATTTAATTATTTTGTGCAGGTATTGTGGCACATTTTGTCAGGAGAGAGACTGGCCCATGCACAAACGGTTTTGTCGAGAAAAGAAGCCACCTGCATTCAGAGACTATTCCCCAGACCGATGACGGATAAGTGAGCTGCCGGACAGCAATGTCAACGTGTGGTTGTGCTCTTTTGTCATAGGAAGCATGTCAGTGGGGTTTGCTTGTTTTCACTTCTGGTTCGGTTTTTTTTTTTTTTGTCCTTTTTTTTTTTTTTTGTTTTTTGTTTTTGTTTTTGTTTACATCAGCGGTCATAGTAAACTGGGTCTTAAAAGGCTAACAGGTTTGTGACGGCATTGACACAAAAATTAATTGCAAGACTCTTTGCAAGCGAGTTGTACATCTGATAGTTTGAGTTCATAAATTTTTGAATTATTCTTACATTTGTATGTACATGGAGTGTTATTTGACTGGAATACAGTGTGTACATGGAGTGTTGGGTGACTTGAATATGTTGTGTACACAGGGTATTAGTTATTTGACTGAAATATGGGGTGTGTGTGGAGTATCAGCTATTTGACTGAACTCTATTTGAAGTATGCACATATGTTTGGATGTGGTGTTAAAAATAGTGTGTGCTTCTAAGCAACGAAAATGAAGTTGCCAGAATGTTAGAGGGAATGCAACATTAAGCAGATCTAGGTGAATGCAACACTGGGGAAAAAAAGCAAAAAAGATACATTTGAAGGCACTAATTTTTCACATTTTGGATCTGTAAATCTCAGGAATTTTGGGATATTCCAGACTAATGTGGTGATCATGTCAAGGCATTCAATACACTTTTGGAAATTAGATTCTGCAATAGGGACTGACTCCCATATTTATTCAGAGCCAAAGTGGGTAGATGTTTAGTAGAAAAACTGATCCCATCTTTGGTTTTTTAAATTTGTATATATGGCCTGTGTTGGTGTCTATGTTTAAAAGATGCATGTGTGAGCGATATCTTCCAGTTTCCAGGTACAGTAGGTACCATGTTTCCATCTAGTAGGTGTATTGTGACCCAGAAGTCTTATTTTAAGAATGCAGTATTTTTACACACTGCTGTCATCAGCTGTTAGTCTAGGCAATTAACTTATTTGCAGTTCTATCAGGTGTTTAAGGACCCAAGTCATTTCACTTCTTTTTTTAATCTTATTGTTGGTTCTGCCAGTACCTGGCTTTTGGTGGTTCCTAGATGCAGACTCTTTCTAAGTCTGTGCATATCTTTTACTAGGAGCTGGATTTCACATCTGTTTGCTGATTGTAGAATTGTCTCAGTAAATCTTGTAACTTGCTAGCTGATAGTCCTCTGGTTCAAATTTCCTGTGTGGTCTCTAAATGAACTGTAGAGCTTGCTGCCTTCTTACAAAATGGCTGCAGCTTCTCGATAACTGGCTCTAGGTCCTCTGTCACACACCATTTGGTTCTGACAACCTCAACATCCTTTTACTTATTTACTTTATGTTGTAGCTTTAACTCAGAAGGGAGAAGTAAAAGAAAAGCATTTTTTCTTTTTGCTCTCTCTTTCCTGCCAGACTTCACAAAAGTTTGCATAATATTTATGGCTTAAGACAGCCTTACATGCAGACATTGGCAGTGTTTATAGAATCAGTCTTTGACATTTTTGGCTTAGAAAAGGATAACTAATGAGATTTACCTTTATGATGAAGTCCTTGTTTTCTTCATGTTTTTGGGTTTTTTTTATATTTTTGAGTGGGAATGTGTTGATTGGAGTGTAAAATCCAAGCCTTGAAAAGAGGATAAATCTGAGTTGTGTTAACCAGATTTGTTTTGTGATGCATACAAGTAGGCTGTCCTCACAAGACTTCACTACAACCTTTCCTTTCTTAAGCTCTGTCAACTTGAATATAGATTTGATCCTGCTGTGGTCAAGGGTATGATCCTGGTTTGAAAATCGGTCACTTTCTCAGCAATCACTTTAACTTTGGACATCAGCAACTGCCAAGACTTGGAAGATGTGGCCAGCTTGCTGGCTGCGAGCATTTACAAATTCTGGCCAAAGCATGTCAGAGGCTTAAATATCCTCTCTCTCTCTCCTTGTGTGTGCATTCACGGATGAAAGCATACAGGTTAGAATGTGTTCTGGGAAATATGGCATGCAAAGAGTGATGGACTTTCTTCAATGGTGATGAATGCTAAGCAGTTTATTTTTAAGTTCATGCTCTGGTAACAGTATTTAAGCATGAGTGTCAGCTTTGTTGTGAATGTATGGGTGTATGCTATAATGTAAAGGCAAAGATGTTTCTCATGCCTCAATTCATTATAGATGTTGAGGATAACACAATGGTGAAAATGGAGATGTAGAGGATGAGTCATAATAACATTTTTAATAAAGCTCCATTGATGTTTTATTTGGTATATTTTGTCTGTTCTCATATACATTCTCACATCTTTAATTAACAACTTACTGAAAATAAAATTAAAGGCAATGAGCAGTGAAAATTATATTTTTTTAAAATTCCAAACATTTTCAGAAGAGAGGAAATGGAATGCTTTTTTTTTTCTTATAAACTGCGCAAATGACATTTACATGATAGGTGCAGTTTAAAATGATGACAATTTATGAATCTCTTGTGCTGCCTGTTCTGTTGATATGATAAAGTTAGGCTTATCACACACAATTCCTAATAGGCACCACATTTTAGACTGTGTTAATGTGGATTATATGTTGTGTTTAGATACTGGTTTTTGTCAGCAGAATGTGAATTTTTTTCATCACATACATTTTCTGGTTGGAAAATTTGTCAACTTGTTGTGCCTTTGAATCTGTAGTCTTCACTGATCATGCCAGAGAGCTCAGACCGCCATAATAAGATTCTGCTTCATGTGAGCTTTTGTCGCAAGATGTCATCCAGCTTCTTGTCTACTTATTACATTGTACTCTCTGTTCCTTCTTTTCCTGTCCCTCACTCTTTCACACACCACTAGCATAAATCAAGGGCTATTTTTATATTTGGCTTGCAAGCAAAAAAAAAGAAAAAAATCAATTTGCACACAAGGAATCGTGCATCATTATTGTTCACAATTCACAGGTGGCTGCACTCCAGGAAAGGTTGGGGGATGATTTACCCAGCAGTGTAAAATTGTAACACTGTAATATTTTCACTGTTAACTTTTCCTTAACATCTATATGGCTTTATAAGCAAGTGATTTTATGTCTAGCAATGTTTTTGACAGTGTTGGTGATTAGGCTTGTAGATTTACAGTTATGACATTTTAATCCAGCTTACTTAGTTTCATGGCAACAGCAACAACAAATCTATTTTGAAATCTATTTTAGTTTTTACTCAGATATTTATTACAATGAGGAAAATTTTAGTATGCGTTCATTCTAAATAGGTATGTCAGCTGTTGATGACCTTTTCCCTTGTGACAGAGGAATATTTTTCATCTTTCAAAAATGTTAAAAAAAATTCTGGAATGCTACATGCTATGCATGAAAGAAAGTTTTGTTTTCATAAATATTTCAGGACAATTTTAGCATAGAGTGTAGTTTAGTCCTTGTTACTCCTCGAGGAGCATAGGTCCACAACAATGCCTCGAAAGCGGACCCAGTTTTGGGCAGCCCCCTTCAGTTGGACCCATGTGGTTCTGAGGTCCTTTGCCTCGCTTTCTATTGTTCTTTACTGTCTGCTTTAGTCTCCCAACTCTCTTCTTTCCCTGAGGATTCCAGTCAAGTCCCTGCTTGGCAATGGTGTCAGCTGACTTAGTATAGTTGTATGACAAAATGGTGGGGTTGGGGACAGGGTATGGAAATCATGCAATCTCAGTTTGGCTTTGCACAGTCAATACCCTGTCTCTAAAAAAATGTCTCAAAATTTGTCATCTGAGATTTTCAGGGTTAGGTATTTCTGATTAGATGGCTTGTGTGACCATATTTCTGTCACACATATTGACAGTAGCATAATAATAAAGTTATATTGTGCCAGTGCTTATATTGTATGTTAACTTTTGGTCTCAGCTTTTACTCGATTCCTCAAGACTAAATCTATGGTTTTAATGCATTTGAAATGCTGCGGTTTGTTTTAGAATTTTACTTACAAATCTTTGGTTATGCTTTTAAGTTATAGGGCTCATTTGAAGGTGTATTTTAACAGATGAGTTGTAAGCTTACAATGGTTTATTGTTTTGGTCTTATACATATACATGTCATTATGAGATTAGGGATGCAGGGTATAAAGCTATTAATTCTGATAAACTTACAGTCATTAGATTACCAGCCTTCAATTTGGTCTCAAGATGACCCTTTGGTGCCAGAAGACTGGTGCCAAGGTGTCTGAAAATGTTATATTTTTTTGTTTTGTTTTATATCTTGGAATGGCACTTATGCACTCACATTGCATGTATCTATGTACCCTTGTTTTATTTTATAGTTTATTGTACTAATACATTATTTATTGTACTAACACATTCCATGCATGTTCTGCAAGTTGGTGTGCAGGCCAGGTTATTGTATCATTTGCTAAGACCATTTCCAAAGCTGAGTCCCTTTGATCCAAGGTCATTCCTACTCACCTAGAGGTCCTTTTGTCTTTAACTGATTTTGCAGTAGTAATATTCCGTGGAGAGTCAAGGGTTGACAACACAAACTATTACCATTTAAATTGTTTTCCCATACTTTTTCATGCATCTGTTGGCATGCTGTAAAGTTCAAGTTACATTCCAGATTTCTTTTTAGTGTTAACAGCACAAGGGCAAGATATAAATAGTAATGTTATGTTTTGAAAATAGAACAGCATTATCAACATTTTCACCCATAATTCACAACCTGAACAGAAATCATGAAACATACATGGCTTCTACTAAGCATGATGTCAATATTGTAGCTGACAAGGCACAAAGATTCAAGTGGCCACTTCATGTGCTGTACTTTTAATAGTCAAGATGAATTTTTAGCCGCTCTAATTGATACTCCACCCATCTACCCAGGGTATTTACTTCATAGACTGACTACTAGTAATGAGAAATTGGTGACCAAAGGTCACTCACTAGTAGCTAGTACTAACATGTTAAATTCATCCACTCATGGAATATTGTCAAAATATGCACCTGTAAGAGCTAGGTACAGCTTGTTCCTGTTGGTCCTTTGGCATAATTTTTAAGTTGCCTCCCTTGTGATCATGTTCATTCTAGTCGATAATCTTTAAATTATAAACAGGGTCTTTATTTTCTTTTGAACTGATTTAGAATTGGTTGTCAAAACAGTATTGGTTTTTTTGGCTCGATCACACATCATGACTAACATTTTAGTTTTTTTTGACCAGCTGTGTTTGTTTGCGTATACTTCGACCGACGCATGTTTTTCTTTCAGTGTTTGCCCTCTACTATCTGCATGTACATTTTGCTGCATTTAAATTTTATGTTTATTCCTTTGTGTTCATTGTTTTAAGCCTTAAAGGAACTAAAGGATATGAGCTTACAGATGTTACCCGTTAGCCAGGAACGGATGGTGCCAGGGTATTTAGACTTTATTTTGAAAGGTGCAAGCATGGATGGCAGAAATCTAAGAATTTATATGGTAATGCTATTAGACTTGTTACCCTTACAGTTCTGGCATATTTTCTGTAGTTTTAAAGTGGCCAGCATGCTTATAAAGCGAGAAAGTTACCCTCAAAAAATATTTTTGAATTCAGGGTTCTCCATTTGAGTCTTGCAAGCAGTCATTTAGATTTAGTCTTGGGAATGTGATGGGGAATAACAGATTTTTGTCACTGATACTTGACAAAGGAATACACAGTTTGAACTAAAAATACTCTTGCCTGGTTACCATGGTAACCAGGTCGAGAAATGCATGAACAGGTGTGAATACTTTTACATGGACGCACAGTTACATGGTTTCAATGCAAGGGTATTGCATTTTCATAGAACACTGTTAAAACACAGAAATTAATTTTAATGAAATGTGGAACAAATAGTTATAGAAGCATATGACTGGATGTGGTTAACAATATTAGGTAATGCAGTTCTGGCAATAATGAAACGATTTTCTATGTTTTACCCTTGAAAATTTCCCCAGTGATCTTTTTTACCCCATCCCTACCACTTTGTGGCTAAATTTCTCAGAATGGCAAGCAGGCAGTCATTGTTACACCTAAGAAACCATCTGAAATCCCATGCTAAAGTGCACATTCCTTTAGTTCTGGGGCTCCAACATCTTTAGCGCCATTTTCAATGTAGTGAATTAAACATTCTATTTTGGTCATCACAGAATAAATGCAGCTAACTCTACAACTCTGTGTTCTTTGTTATAAAAATGTCATGTGTGAATGAACCATACTTGATGCAACAATAGATCATGCTCAGAAACATATTTCCTGATCCACATACAGTGGGAAAGTAATCTATAAAAGAAACCTGAAAAACAAGGCCGTTCATCAGCTGATCGGAATCACATTGTTGGGTGTTCATGGCTCACTTTTATCTCCCTCGTATAGGTGTAGATGGCTAAATTCATTCCATTAAAGTATGCTAATAGATCACCCGCAGGCTCAAATGTTCAGTTTTGCTTTGGTTTTTTCGCTTCAGAATGACCTTTGTTCAACCAGTTCTTCATGAAGACACTGCTTCCAGACCTTTTCTCTGGTCTGAAAAAATATAAAACAAGCAGAAAGAAATAAACGTACTCATCACATTTCTATTTCTTCCTTTTTTCCAGGAGAGCGGAGGTTTTTTTTGTATTTCCCAAGCAGGCCGATTTAAATCTCCACCCATCTACAGCATGAAACCACTAAGTGCTTTTAGCACATACCCAAGCTTGCTTGTGCTATAACTAAAATATTAATGAAGACAAATTAATATCTGGGCATGAAAAATATTTTTGTTCCAAGATATAAAACCAAGATATAAAGTAGGAGTACTATTACAAATGCACATTTTTTTAATGCAAACCTGGAAACACTTACTTGGGTTCATAGGGCTCCATACATTTTGAAGAATTGTTCCGTGAATTGTTTACTTCTGATGACACCATATGCATCTGCAGGCACTCTACTGATCTTATCACCTTCACAGCCTGCACAGCACAGCAATAAACATATTTTTGAATTTTAAGAAGATTAATACAGCTATATAGCAGAGCAATTTTGACCAGAACACAATTTTTACGTGCGCATAGGGTTATACAGTTAGAAAATTAAGAATTGGCACACACAAAGAGTGGAAAAATAGGGACGTTAAAGAAGAAATGACTCATTGAAAATATACTAAAAGATATGTTTAAAAAAAAAAAAAAACAGCTTGGATCTCTTACAGATACAGATACAGATATCTCTTACAGTAACTTGGATCAGCAATGAAAACACTTTCAAGAATAAACAGCAAAACAAGGTTAGTGACCCCCCCCAATGCACCATTGACTCTAATGGATGACCTGAGTTTGTGGAGAAGACACCAACCTTGTTAAGTGGCACTTCAGCAGAATTCAGCCAGTCATCAATCTCTTCATCGCTGGTCAAGATTGCCTGTGAATTAAAGACCTTAATGAGCAATTTATTTTGAAAACATAAATAACTAGTATTTAGAATGGTCTGTGCTCTATGCTAAAGATGAGCTGATACCTCAAAATGATCTTACAAGTGTTCTTGGTGACTTTTGGCAAAGCAGTTTGTGATAAGCAGATTATAAAAAGACAGGTACCTTAAAAAGTGGCCTGTACTCTTGACATCAATTTTTTTGGTGGATGTTAATAATTTAATTTTGTATTTTATTTGTTTCCATTACCTAAAAGATTTAGGTAAGTAAAGGATATGTGATGAGAACAAAATACCGAAAAAAACAAGTATTTAAAGGTCTCATGTAGGTAAACTAAGCCCATTGTAAATAAAAAGAATTTCTTCTTCCATTAACATGCTATAGATAAAAAATCTATTCTTCCAAACATACTATATCCTAAAAAATCTATTTTCTAGTATACACCCAGGTTATTTACCAAATGCTATCATATAAACAGACAAGTGACCACATATCACATGGTGACTATAGTTGACAAGCCAGTTTTAATTTTCATGTTTTAAATTCTGTACAGGCATCTCAAAAAAAGCACAATATTGATAGGCAGCACTTCTATTACTTAGTTCTATTACTCATTCCAAGCAGACATAAATTCCAGAAAAAAATGGCTAAGAAATATAATGGAAAAGGCCAACAAAGAATCCTTACAGGCATTCTATCATGAATGCTGGAAATTCCTGGTGAGGCATCCACAGTGATAACGCTGTATGAATACAGGGGAGGAGAACCCTGATGGGGGGAGAAAACAGTGAGCAATACAAGTGTCAGGAGAGATTAATGCACAACATGAATTAAAACTTTGCAAAAATTTAAAGTTTATAGCATAACTGTCAGTTAAGATTCTATTCCATGTGATATTTATTTTATTTCATGCATTTCTACATCAGATCTGTAATAATTTTGCACCTGCTTGTTTGCTAGGCTCTATTACAACTGTAATATACATACTGGTGAATTACAGATCTCAAATACTCCAGCCATGGTGAGAAGACGCTTTCCTTGCCACTCTGAAATGATATTCAATACTTTAAAAAAATTTAAATTATTGTATTTCTTAAATAGTTAATAGATTTAACCAAGTAACAAGTTGAAGATAAGAACAAAGGTGGTACATCAAACATGAACAGATCTATTCTGGTAAGGTCTATTCTAGTCTGTGGAATGACACCATAAACTTGCTAAGCAAATTGCAGAAAAGATGTATTTAAGACCAATAAAACACATTTGATTTCACAGAAATAAAATGTAAATTGTATAATAAAACTTTCCAGTTCAACTGTAGTAAGCTAATTCACATAGCATTGCTAATCTTGGGTTTTAAAGGCAAAGTGCAGCTAAGTCTCTCTTTCTGTCTATGCATGCATTGAGTGACAGGCTTAAAAATACAAAAAAAGTTAGGCTCCTGTCATCTATTAAGATCAATCATTCATCAAAAATGGATAACTAAGTGTTTAGTGCACTGGCATTCAAAGCCTGAGGTGATAACTATAGCCAGTGTGATATTGTGTGGTGCAGCACACATGCCCTCTTTGACACAGCTGTTCAATGGTCACTTACAAATAAATGGATGAGGAAGGAAAAGTGGCGAGAGAGAAGGATACTGGCAATAGCCTCACAAGAAAGGCCTGAGAAAAGTTACATATCTAACATCTCCCTCCCCAACAACCAAACAGCTGCAGGACTACTTTTACCATTTTCTCTATGTCAAAGACTCATGATCAAACATGAAACAACCAATATACTTTCTCCACCCTCTTTTGCTGGCAGTACAGCCAGCTGGTACCATGGACAGTAAATGGAATGAATCAAATAAAAACACTGAAATTATTAGTGATCCCAGAGGAGGCACAAGGTTGGAAGATCCAGACAGACATGGAGATCGGTCCACAGCGAGGTGAAGGAAGCTGGCATGACATGGTCCCAACTGGAAAGGGACACATAGAACCAGATCTGATAGGGTTATTTAGCTGCAGCCCACTGGGGGTAAAAAAGAATAAGAAGACAACGTATTGTAAATACTCTTACCAGCATTGTCACCATCCCTGTTTGCATCAATTGCAGGGTTCCCTTTTGCCAGTAAATCTGTTTCAAGATGCATGCTAGAGGCATTTTTGGTACTGAGAGATTCTTCCTTCTTCACCAAATGGTTTGTAGCCAGTGGACAGCTACTGCTGTTACTATCATTTAAAGGTTCTGATTTGATCAGTGTGTCAGGCAAATTGACCTCAACCTCTTTCTTTCACTGATGTCTGTAGCAATTTGCATTCTTTCTCTGTCTCATTTTCAAGAAAATCATCAGGCCCTAAATCTTCAGTTTCTTTTATGATAGACGGTTTGACATCTCTACAACTGTCAGAGATTTCAGATCTTTGTGGGAAGTATATAAAATATGGCTGCTTTCCCTCTTTGTTTCGTTTCCATTCATAAAAACTGCATAAAAAGAGATTTAAGACTTAAGATTTTCCGTAAAGCTGAAATCATCTTCATATGCCAAAGCAATTAGCAAACAAAACTATTTGTCCAAAATTATAGTCAATTTTTTTTTAAAAATAAGATCTTTTCTTTTTTAGTTGCCCTATTGACATATTTGTTCAGTGAGTCCTGTTTCTAACCGATCTTCAGAATAATTACACTTTCTCCCTCTTTCCAATGCTCCCTCATACACATGCATACCCACTATCCCACACCCATACATGCATACTCTTCCACACCCACATAAAAAAGGTAATGTATTACTCAGCACAAACTGGTGGAAATAAAAATGAAATTTTTATATTTAGATTACCCATCAGCTAGTATGACACATCTTTGTCCCTTTTCCAAAGGAACTTTGTAGGTTTTTCTCATCAACATCCCATCTGCTCGGCAGTTGTTGGTCTCATATGCCAGCTTGTATGGGTCTCCTTTGTGCCAGGATGGAACGAGGCCCCACTTCATAGGCTGCACTATTCGCTCACATATTCCTTCAAATTCTCCACTGTAATGGTGACTGGATAGCAGCACCGGCCTTTAAAGAACATTACAAAAAAAGAGAGTGACTAAAAATACTTGTGGAATGCCAATGGTAAAAAGGATTTGAATAACTTTCTTTTCCACACTTTGTAACAAATGTATACACACATTCACATACATATATATGAATACAAACCTGTAAACACAGCCTCAAATACAGACTGATTTCACAGTTCATACATTCTGTCCAAGTGACAGCAACTTTGTAGTACAACCCTCTTCTGTATGACATAAATTATCCTAGAAACACCTAAGGACTTTAAATTTTCCCTATTTAGGTCTATGGTACTATCACAGCAAGGTCTATCTCAAGACAACTGTTAGGATGGGTACTGAAAAAGGGGGATGCAGTTTTTCATTACATGGGTTTGTGCTAATGCTTAACCAAAAGATTTTATGCTTAAATCTGATGACCCAAACAAAAGAGCAATTGTTGACTATGTTATTATGGCTGGTTGGGAAAAGATGAGGGAATGGGTATGTGTATACTGTGCCTTTCACCTAGGGTGCAAGATAGCTGAGCACCAATCATAGAAAGCAAAGCGAAATGATTGTGATAAATTCTACAATGCTTTAGAATATGTTTATCATTAACGCATTTTATAATTTTCCTAATACAGGTTGTCTTACGTATGTGCGCCAGGGGCCACATTATATGATGGGTAGTATTTCTGACCGCCTGGTGCATCTCTCCAAACTGGCTGCTGCCTGTCGCCTTGCCTCCTCCTGAACCGACAGGCCTTGACTACGTCGTCTTGATTAAGAGTACTGAACGCAGAGCAAAACATTAGCTAACATTATACAGTTTATTTTAATAATTCTACTTTCCATGTTTACAGTAGAACAAAATTAAGCAGAATCAAATGACCGCACACCTTCATGACACACAAAAACTGTTCCATTTAATTATGATTAATTGAAGGACGAAATATTTTAATGGACTTTGGCGATTTTATTAATAATGAGTTGTGTGTTATTAGGGCATTGAAAAACCGATGGGTGACTAAGCGACAAACAATATCCAAGAGGAAGGATTATTTTATGTCAAGAAACAACAGATGTTGTTCTCTACCAAGCTGTTCTACCACACATTGCGGACGTCGAACGTAATTCCTGCTGTTCGCCGTCACTGCGGAAATGGCGCCACAAGGGAAGTAAGCGACAAGGAATGCGTGCAATGACAGGCAGAGTTACGTGCCATCATGGCCGTACATCGAGTACATTACTGCAGCCTTCTGACTGAAATATTGAGCTGCATGGGATGTCATCAAACCATGCGTGGATGACAGTCTCCGATCGCTCGATCGCCGTTACTACTTATAATGTCTCTCTATGTTTTTATTGCCTTCTTTTTATGTTTACGTTTGTAAAAAAGCATAATTTATGCTTATTCGCGATCTGTTACCCTCGTAAATAAAAATTTATCAGTTGTTATTTATTGAATGTGCACTTCGGTGCTACCGTTGCGATCCTAATGGTTACGTTTGTTGGGTTTTTATAACACTGGGGCATCAAAGAATTATAAGTCGGTTTACCCCAACCCACTTTAATTCGACATATACCCACACATTTGCTACACTTGTACACTGAAACAGAACAATATGATGACTGCACAAGGATTCATTTACGTTGTGAGAGATAGAACTTATCGGAGAGCTTGGGCCACATGTTAACGTAAGCGTTTCTGTGGGCAGACGTATCGTGATGTCACGATCGAGCTATTATATATATATTAGTCCATATTTGGGAAAAAAAAGTAGATAGTATACAGCATGTTGAAAGCGGATTCCACCCCTAAACTTCGATCCGCTGTCCTTCACTTTCCTCATGTAATCTACTTCATTCATTTATCTTAGGGTGGGTTCCATTATGTTGGTTCGCCTGTAGGTGTCGCCGGGGAAATCACGGATAGCTACTGATCGGGTCCGTCATGATTGTGAACTGATCCTGAACGGAATGACCAGTCAAGTGCTTCATGTTTGTTAGCAGCTGCTATAGGTATAGGTATAGAGCAAGTAAGATTCCTTTCCACACCGCCCACACATGTGCTTTTGCGACACAGTCAAGGCATTATAGCCCCCAGGATAAGACTCTCTCCAAAAAGAATTATTCTGTTGCAATTGCTAGCTTTTATCTCCCATGAGAAGCCCTTTACTGACTTGATATAAAAGCTGACTATGCATATAAAATAAATGCAGTCTGGTTCTGTCACGAGCTGTTTACAAAAATATACCGTGACATGTTTTTAATAAATTGTTTTGGGGAAATATGTTTCACAGAGTTTAGATAACATTTTGTACATTCAGTTATGGACTGTTATGCTTTGGGGGGACGAGATGTAATCAAAAAGATCTGTTAATTTATTTGTAAACATGTTTAAGTCGTTAAAACTAAACGCCTTACCTTGTCTAATTTTTGGTAAATAAAACAAACATCTACTGATATCAAGAAGCCCTTTACTTACCTTCCCTAAGAAATCAAACACTTTACTGTGAGTACACAAAGAACTATTCACAGAGTCCAGTGAGACTTAAGCTTATATAGCCTTAAATTGTGTCCTACATGGCAACGGATCCTCTTGCACGATGTCTCAACTTATACCATTTAATTTGTGAACTGTACATGGAAGTGTATCACAAAATACTATTTGAGCGTCAACAACTTCGCTGTCATGACCTGCTCGTTGGGTCATATAATCATGGTGTAGAGATTCTTTCAGAAATGACTGCAAGCCATGCATAAATCAAAACACAAAATACTTCGCATTACGTCATATCAACATATTCAGCAAACGACTTTCGAATATACCTTACTTCGCACACAAAAAAAAAAAAAAAAAAAAAAAAAAAAAACACAAAAAACCCCCGATTTTGATTGCAAATGATTGCTACTGTTTTGATTGGATGTCGCCAAAGGTCCTCTTGTCATAATTATATATAAGGTAACTGCACTTCCTCCTTTACACCCGTATATAATGTGACTGCACAAGTTGTTGGACAGAAGGCATTGGAACAACATAATGGCTGCTCCAAAGGTTTATTTAGCTTTGCTCCTCGTCTGCGTTTCAGTTAGCGTGGTGCAGTTGTGGAGTGGGTAAGTTTATTTTGCTTTGGAGGGTGTTTCTATCCCTTAAAGATTCATTCACGCATTAAGTTTGTAAGAAAACCATATTTGCTTTTTGAAAACTTTGCTTCCAACTTTGCTTCTTTTTGTTTTAAAATTAATTTTCTGTTCTCATTCCTTTTTTTTTTCTTTCCTTGTTCATTCATTTCTGTATTTCTGTCTTAATTTCTCCGTTCTTGTTTCATTTATTCATTAGTTCATTCAGAGTGTGTTCATGGATGCCTGTTAGTGACCGTATCTGTGGGTATGTTTCTGTACTCTTTCGTCTCTATAGAAAAACTGACCTTAATCTTGAGGTAGCAACATTTTATAATAAAAATGCTAAATGATGCTAGGGGACTATTCTCAGCGAATGTACACTGGATGAAGCGGATTTTTTTTTTTTTAACTAGAAGCAACGAGATTATGTGCTTTGATCATTCATGGGTCAAAACTTGCTAGAAGCAATGCATCTAACCGTCGAATAAGCTTAGTAAAAAATGTATTTACCTAGCTCTTATTGGAAACATATCTACTTCCTGGTGAGTCATTGCATGTCATCTCTATGTGGCTTATAAATCAAAGGTTGGTCTAGTTCTGGAGATCAACCGCTGCTTCCCTATCCAAACAAGACAAGATACCCAGGGGATCATAAATAATGGCAATGAGTACGAGCCTTCGTATCAGCAACCGTCTTCTCCGAAGCCATGAAAAGGCATTGTTCCCTGGTGGAAACACGCAGTCCTCGGGAACATCAGCTTCATCGCAGCGCATATAATTTATTATAAACACTAAAGCAGAATTTCATAATTACAAACTAAGAGTAGATGTGCACCTGTCACACATTTCAACTTCCTTGTAAGTGAAAAGGTTGCTACCTCATAGAATGGTCTGAAATCGGTGAAATTTCTAAACAAGCGTCATGATGTTTCAGCAAAACAACTCTTCTTATGATTTGCAGTTATTGTGGTTTGTTTTTGGTTTTTTGTTGTTTTTTTGTTTTGTTTTGGGTTTTTTTTTTTGTCAAACAAAACATTTGGAATATTCAAAAGTCACGGGAAAGTTAGCTTATTTTTCTAAATAATGTAAATAATGTACAAGGGAAACACCTAACCAGACATACGCATATATAAATACAAGTGTTTATTTGTGTTTATCCTTAGCTGGTTTGTTTATTCGGCAGACACGTTTGCAGCATTGTAAAAGTCCATTATGAGACCCGAACAACATGCCAATCAAAATTCTTGTGGTAAGTGCACGAATCTTGCACATATATCTAATGTATGAATAAAAGTGTGCATTTATCATATGAAGTTTGTATTTATGCATATGTGCAGGAAAGAACGTAAAAATGTACACACAAACGATAAGGTTAGTAAACAAAGTTGCCTTTCACAAAACCCTCCACAAAACAAATATTTGCTTAAGTGACTACAGCTCATTTGCTGTTGTTTTATTAAATGCCTGCCACTTACTCACTAACTCAAACTTGTATAGGTGGTGTTCGTCCTCCACAACAATTACGTACCCGGTGTACTACACGGATAACATTTGCTGTGCCGGATGGCGAGACAATGGAGGCGACCAGAACTGTAACATTCGTGAGTACACTCCACTATCTGGAACAAACATTTTCAGCTTGAAACTTAAAAATAAATTTGAGAGAATTGAGGATCTTATCACAGAGAATAATCTATGACATGTAAAGGATATTTTGTTGAATTTAACTATGTTTGGCGATGACAGAATTCTCAAAAAAGCGAACTCAGTATAAATTAACTTTAGGTATCACTTAGAGTCATGACTGCAGTCTCTTTTTTATTTATTTTTTTTTTTGGACCGATTCCAGCAATCTGCTCCCCACTTTGTCAGCAAGGCTTTAAGTGCACTGCTCCTAACACCTGTCAGTGACAGTAAGTTCTTTGTTTATAACGATTGTGACTTACTGGATCATGTGACCAGTCATCTAGTCATGCAGTCTCTCTTGCTACATCTGCAGTGTGAACCATTTATTGCTAGGATGATTACTGACAGTGATAACAACGATTTGGTTGCAAATCTGATTTTTCGTTTTTTGTTGGTTTTTTTTTTGTTTTATTTTTTTTTTTAGCTGCTTGGTTTGTTTATGTATTTGATTTAGCTGTTACAACCATTTTGATTTGGTGATTTGTTGATTAGGAGATCTCTCTTCTCTGTCATGGTTCAATATCTACATGATGCTGAGCACAGAACGTTTAAGTTTGTTGAGACGTTGCACTGTTGAAACTTTTTATTCCACGTGTTCTAGTCACATGATCAGTCCAGCTCAGTTCTGCATAGTTAATAGATTTGAATAACCACGTGGTTTTATCAACGATGTCTCCGCAGTTTTACTTGTTATATTTTGCTGCATAGATATTTGATATTTATCAAATTTGTTTTCGTAGGTCTTAAAAGGCAATAACGAACCTGATCAACGAGCTGGGAACCGAACGCGTCTCTGCTTCTCATGCTGCTATATAAAACTTGCTTGTACCATGCCTCACTTGGCCACATTGCCACAAAAGGCAGAATAGTGTGGAATCAATGAATCAATGAATCGATCAATCAATCAATCAATCAATCAATCAATCAATCAATCAATCAATCACACATTGTATTGTACAGCCTTAGCTTTAATGTTCCTTCAGAAGTTTTCGCATGTTCGAAATTATTTAGTGCTTATCTTCCATCCATTATTTGCCCTAAGTTGAAAAATGACTCCAGTACTGTTAAATTAATTAAAACAGAATGATTTCGGAGCCGTAAATTTGTGCTTAGTTGACAAGAGATTCTTAATTAGTTAGCAAAGTTATTTGTTGTGAAACCTATGGCCACGCTTGGGCTATTCGCTAAATAGTTTGGACAATAGTTAAAAAAAAATTTTACGTGCTGTTTTTGCATAGTGAAATTGTAATTATGATGTTAATCTCTATTTTATTATGTTTTATTATTATGGAATTTGCTGGCATGTCAAAAGCCAAAGTGAGTCAAAAATAAAATAGATGTCTGCTTAAAACACGCAAGAGTATTTTTATTGCCAAGAAACTGCACCATGTTTAAAATCTGCGCTGATCATCAAGGTTTCTTCATGAAAAAGGGTTTCCAAAGCCTCACAGCAACACCTAGGAAACTTCATTGAGGAGGGGTGTGTCCTTATTTAGCAAGACAACTTACAGATCATTTGTCCATCCAGACCCGCACCAGAAACTGTCATAGACAGGGTGTATACTTCATGCATTCTAGCATCACTGGCGCCTTGTCAAGCAAAGGCTTGTAACAAATTATCACTGAATAAAGATGACTGCCAATAGTAAACTTTCTTTCTCAAAGAAAGGTAATTTTCAAGGTGGAGGAAGCATAGGGTTACTGATACAGTAATCACTGATTGCTTAAGATGGAAAGGACGGCAATTTTTCTCAGGTGGGACTGAGACAAGGTGCACTCTTTTTTGTTTTTGATTGACGGCTTAGCTTGACATATATCCCACTGTAATAAATTCTAAATTAAATTCACCTTACCTCATGCGAAAAACGCTTATCTCCAGTTGACATTGAGATGTCAGACAGAAACATCGCCCTTTGCAAAACTTAATCTGATGCCGTATTCACGAAGCAAAAGGTGAGTGGATCGTTTCCAAAGGGCAAATTGGGGAACAACCTCGTCGCCGTAGCAATGACGGGTTGTCTAGTCCCCGCGGATATTACTTTATGTTATTTTACCCTAGAGAATGTTTGTCACTGCTTGAGAACTACGGTCCCAGGAGTAATTTAACATCCGCGAAGTCTGGACACCGCCTCATAACTAGACTCTTGCCCTTCATTTACACAAGACGACGATTCATGAATTACAAACACATATAACCGTCTTCAAAAACAGGTGACATTCTTCAAACACAGGCGAACTCTTACGCTCGGGAAAAGAAAAGAAAAACAAAGAAAAAAAAGGACGACGATTGACGAACTCTTCATTGATTCCGCTGACCTCATAATGAACCAGAGACGCAAGAGAGTTGTGATTCTTTATTAGGCATTTTATTTTTCTCGACATTGCACCATAGAATTAAATCTGTAGGATTATCAAAATTTACAATTGATATCGTAAAATGCCCCCATAATCATAATCATAATCATAATACGTAGTAAAATTTGTGGATTTACACAGCACATATCACAACTTCACGCCAAGAAAAAAAAAAACAACAACAACAAAACCAAAGAACTAATCTCTTTCACTCTCGTACTTGCACGCGAACGGGTAGATAGAGAAGTTTGTAGAGTGCAGGACATCTTTCTTAATAAAATGACAATTCGATTACATATCAGAAACACTGCAATGCTCTCAAAAAAGCAGATATAATTATTTGCATTCTGCAGACAATAAAATGGAAATCAAAGTAAGAATAAACTATGCTATATCAAACCAACTAAAATATGCATCATTAGATATAAGCAATAGTTTTCAAATTAAATTTGACAAACAAAGCTAACATTTAAAATATGATGCTGCCAGTCCTCAGTTCGTTCCGGATGTTGGTTTTGTAAAGGGCTTGCCGATTCCTGAGCGTTTACAGCTTCTCGCGGCTGAGAGTTCACTTTGGTAGACTTTTAGCAGTGCAGCTTATGTACAGTCAATGGTAAATCCAGTTAATGATGATGAAAGCACCCGATCCTCTTTGAACTTGCATGCTAGTCAGCGTTTTCTGACATTCATTGTGAGATCTCCGCCAGGCATACTGACAAATTTCGGCTTGATGAAATTCATCAATACGTAGACAACCCGCTGCTGATCTCGTTGGTGTCGTAGTAGAAGCCGACGCTGGTTCTGTTCGTGAACTGCTTGGACAACGTGGAGTGGATCGTGTTGAAAGTTGGCCGTCTGTTCGGTTTATACTGCCAGCAGTCCCTCATCACCTCGTGGTGACTGGATCAATCAATCAATCAATCAATCAATCAATCAATCAATCAATCAATCAATCAATCAATCAATCATTAGAAGAAAGACGACTATTAAAGACAATCATAATTATGACAACGATATCAAGAAGAGGAACAGAAAATAAAGAAAGAAGTTCACGGTAAAGCTTGCCCATAAACTGTTTTACAATGTGCTCCTGAGTAATTATAGAAAAAAATTATTTTGTTTCATTGCATGTATCAGTTACTTCAACAAATGGGGGAAAGGTACAGGCTACTCACATGTCGTCAGCCAACTCTGGCTTGTCCATGCGGTAGCCTCCCTGGAGCCTTCGCCCGAGGTCACTCGAATGTAGACTTGGGTAAGGCACTTGGCCTGAAAGATTAACAACAAATGAAGAATTCTTACAACAGAAATTTTGGTTGTTTTTAAGAAAATGTAAAAAAAAAAAAAAAAAAAAATGGGAAGGATCAAGAAGTGGTTCAGCCTTCCAAATTAGCCAGTGATATTAGAAGTAGGAAATGGATGGACACTTTCTTGTCTACTATTTCGCTTTTTTTTTCAGTGCTGACTTAGAAAGCAGAAACATAATGACGTCATCTGTCCTGTAATTATGGCGTCATCCATACATCATGACGTCGTCTGTCCTGTAAATATGACGTCATCCATACAGAAACTAGTTTGACGTACCCATGCTGAAGATTTCCCAGAGAACAATTCCGTACGACCAGACGTCACTCTTCTCTGTGCCCGGTTTTTTCATTAGTACTTCCGGTGCTGACCATTTGATTGGAATTCTTGTGTTCTTCCAAAAACAAAAGGTGAAATGTGGTCTTGAGTTACGACCTTTTTGTCAAGGGAAGTCCCTATTGCTGCTAGTTTATTTTATAAAGAAATAAAGATATGTGATTAGAATAAAGCTATTATTCTGAGAATAAATAACAAAGGCTGTAAATTCTCTCATTAAAACACGCATGCACGAACCCGTGTCAGCCAATTGTGTTCTCGCGACGAACGAGAAAAGGTTGGAGAAATAGATTAGAAGCATGATTAGAGAACTCGAGGCTTCAACACAAAGTTGGGGGTAGAGCAAAGGTATCCGATATCACCTACCTCCGCTTCTGCATCGCCATCTCCTTCGCAGCACTGAGGCCCAAAGCCAGCGACCTTGACCTCGCAGGTAGCGGTCAGCAGGACGTTCCTGGCCGCCAGTCGCTTGTGCACGATCTGAGAACGAGACCACCGTGGTGGGTTAGTCGTTGTCACAGTCGTAACAGGTGAGGATTGAATAATACAAAAATTAACATGAGTTTGCAGAACAAAAAACTGACCCCAAAACACAAATGAACCTCGGGCATCATAGCATTCCCCTCCCTTCTCACTTGTTAATGCGATACTATCGGGTTTTTGCTGGGTCACGTGACCTGAGTCAGTGGTCGGCAAGAAAGGCGAATTCATGTCTCAATCTTTTGAAGACTGTACCTGTTTGCATGCTAATTAAGGCATGTGATTTGATATATTTATACTTCTTGTATTACATTTTTGCGTTAAAGCTGTCCCCGTACCTGTTTGGATGCCAAGTGTCGCATGCCGCTCGCGATGTCTCGCGAGAACCGGAAGAGGTTCTCCATGACGTCGTCGTTGACGTTCTGTCTGTTGCAAGTGAGCCACTGGTCCAGCTGACCACCTTGGCAGTACTCTAGGACCATCACGGGCCCCCCTGTGAGATGATGGGAGATAATGGAATGCTTTTCAATTCACTTGACTTAATGAAAATGAAAATAAACCAAAAACAAAATCATCAAGTTCTTAGATGAGTTTAGGGATTTAAAAAACGTCTTCTAAAGTATAGTTAACGAAGTTTCCTTTATTCAAAGTTTTTGACTTGTTAGACTTCGGAAAAACCACATACAATGCACCGTATGTGCAAGCTTTATATAAGATAGGAGGATAGAATAAGAAGAAGCTGAGACAGGGACCTCAAGCGGTTCCAGAGTGAATACAGGCTTTAGTGTAAGATTGCTCTTCTGTCGATGCGGCTAAAAGAGAAAAAAGACTTGTGCCTTGGCACGTGCGTGTTCACGTACATGCGGGATGATCGATGACGGCTCCGAGAAACTTGAGGACGTGCTCGTGATCTTCCAGGCGCGTGGCGAAGAAGTTAATTTTCCCCATCATCTTGCGAGCGTCGTCTTCAGTGAAGCCGCCTGTCACCATATTCAGTACACACACACGCACATACATTTCTTGTGAAAAGGATGATTTTCAAAAACATGTAATATGGCAGGAGCACCCACCTGACTATTTTTGAGGGACCTCCTACAAGAATTCTAAGATGTAAACGCAATAAAGGGGGAGCTTGTTATTTAAAAAGAAACAGGCCACGTGTAACCGATCTACTTTGGGAAGAAAATGGACTAAAAGGTTAAGTAGCTGAGTCCATTCTGGTCCAACCGACCAGTGTGAGCCTTGTGGAATGGATACCTGATTCCGCTGAAGGTAAAGTGCTTCTTTTTTAAACCGATGCTATAATACATGTATTTCAATATATATTATATATTTCAATAATATAATAAACTGTCATCTTAAGTATAAATCTCGCACACAACTCCTTTGATAAGCTTGTCACAGAAACCGTGCAATTAAGTGCATCTCGAGCAAGGGCAGATAACTCCGACTTACACCTAAGCATCTTGACGACGGCGGTGCCCTTAAGACCGCTGATGCTGGCTTCGTAGATGCTGGCAAACTTGCCCTCGGTTAGCTGGTCTATGAGTGTCAAGGTGCTTTTGTCGTACTGCCACTTCTGTCTTGAGTTGAAGGCCATGCCCGCATATTGATAGATCTCGTCACCGTCGGTGGTGTAGGCGTTGTTCTGAAATTACACACCACACCAAAAACTAACATTATTTTACTTTTTTTTAATACGCTAGTACCATCTCTCCATTGTCGAAGCAGTATACTTAAAAAAAAAGTCATTCCTGCTTTTTAAAAAAAAAAATTAAAATAAAACTCACACTCCCTCCTGACAAGCATGTTAAATTTATGGTCAAAGGGAAGCAACTGCATGTACAGTCACCTTTGAACAATTTTACTTGCATTATCTACCTTTAATAAAAGTTTCCTTACATGACAAGTTGCTTGATAGGCAATAAAGCACGGCGTTCTAGACCGATTGACAAACAAAGGTGAACAGTCAGCTGACCACTTGTAAGCTAATCACACACCCCCGCCCAGCCCTATACGTAAGCAGCACGCACACACTTACGAAGAACGCGCTGCGGCGAACAGCGCTCACGGTCATTCGGCGCACGTTGTCGAAGGCGTTTGACACTTGCCGCATTCTCTCGTTGGCCACCCCTTGCTGCAGCACCTTCCCCTTTCGCCACAGTACAAACAGTACGATGAAGGTCACCAAGGTCGCCAGGATCAGCAGCCCTAGAACAGAAACGACACTAGCATGAGTTGGTTGTCACCCATGTATAATTATCTGCAATACTCTTCGATGCACGAGGGTCAATCAGCGACATATTAGCCTTATGTAGGTTTTCTACTTCATTCCTCAGGAACATAAACTACGCATTTTGGAAAATAGCCCTCCTCTTTAAAGCAAATTCATGTCCATCTGTTTATAAGAGATCCCTCCTACTTACCAATGACGATTCCAATAATGGACGCAGTCGTAAATCCTGCAGACATTGAAATTTTGAGTTTGTTTTGTAACAGTTTTCTATCTCAATTTTTTCTGATAAATGTTTTATTTTTGTGCTGTCGCGATACAGGTTGCAATTAATAAATAATGTCATTTACTATTTACTAAAAGGATCTTGCTTTGCTGGAATTCATGATTTTTGAAGAAAAAAGAGATGTATTTAAAATATTAATGCAGATTTTTAGTCGGACATTAAAACACACATTGGAAAACATTGGAAATTTAATCTCATGGTCTGTATGACTATAATAGAGTTAGTGCGTGCCATAAATGTATCTTGAAATCATTCTAAATCGATTTATTATAAGTAAACTATGGAAAGAAGAATACACACCATTGCTTTCTTCTTTTTGATGTGTTTAGGATATGCCAGGAAGTCAATATAACGTCCATGACACGACCGGAAGTCAGACAAACGTAGCCAACATGTGACGAGGTATTGCATTCAAACATGAAACAAATATAGCAATACATTAATTCCTCTTATCTATATTGCTTATAATTGTCCAGTCAATAACATAATTGAACGCTTTAGGAATAAAATTTTCTCTCTTCTTTGTTTTCCAGCTGACATCATTGTTGCTTGATTTTCTTAAGCTTTCATTCGACTTTTGGGGCTGGCTGGACTTTATAGCTAGCTAGACAGACAAGAAGAAAGGTAGCGGGAGTTTGGTGGGTACACAAAAGGATGAGTGGATGGGATGGTCATCTAGCAGCCCAGGTAAAATTAAAATGAAAGTAAGTAAAACCTAGTGGTCGGTGTGTACCCTGAAAGAATTGCTGATACGTTGTTAAGTGCAGGGTAGCTACCAGCTGAAGATATACCAATGTTAGTCACTGAGATGGTTAAACACATTGATGTAAAGATGTATCGCTTATTGTGGACTCTATTGTATGTTTATCTTCATCTGAGTAACCTGACAAAGTCGATAGAGTTACCTGTCTTAAAAGTCACGGATTCACTGTCGCTCAGCTGGTCGCCCTCATACACTGTAACCATGTGGATGGTGTAGACTGTATCTGAGTCAAGACCGGTCAGGGAGAACTCAGTCGCATCCCTGTGCACTGGACCTTTTTGTCGTTAGCAATTACCCACAATGCAGTGCGGTTGAAACAAGATGGCGGAAAGGTCCAAGTTACCATCACGCTGTCGCTCGTAATGAGGGAAACGTTCACATTCTGAGGTGGAAAATCTACATCGGATGTTGGAAAGAAAATAAATCTAAAAATTAGTTTAAAAATTAGTTAAAAGTAATTAGTCTGTTTTTATTTGGAATATCTGTAGCAATTTTGTTTCATCTACATCAAGTATAAAAAGTGTATATATTATTCAAGAGAAATATAATAAAAAGACAAACGAGAGATATACAAATGCGATTTTAATAAATATACTAAGCAGAGAAGAAAAAAAAGAAGATATTAGGCTGGCTAAAAAGAGGGAAGAGCAAAAAAAAAAAAAAAAAAAAAAAAGACACAGACAGGCAGAGAAAAATAAACAGAAAAACAGTCCATCAGCTTCGATAGACTATGGAAAAAGGAGGAAAAAATTAGAGAAAAATCCAGTTGTTCTATAAGTCCACGCACTTTCTTTATCAGTTTTGAAACATTAGCCAGCATCGTCGAGTAAGTAACTATAGAAGTAAATAACCTCAACCAGTTGCAAAAATAGAAAACAGGAAATCTTACATGCTTTTGTTCCATTCAGCTCTGTAATATCCCTTTGCTGTGAGCGAGAAAAGAAAAAAATGATTATTATTGTTGCTGTTGTTGATGATGAGGATGAGGTTGAGGAGGACGATGATAGCGAGACAGTGACGATAATAATGACGAATCGACTACGATGACGATGTTGATGATTAGAATGATGAGAAGACAGTGATGATCATGACAACGATGAGCAAGTTATTTATAATAGTGTCGTCATGATCTCAGGGATCTATGATTTAATTTGCTCAGTTTTACACATCCTTATCTGTAGAGAGAAACATTTATCTACATACCATCCAGGTAAGTACATTAACAAGTCCCGCCATGTTTGTCACGTTAGCTGTGACGGTGATGGTCTCGTGCTGAAGGCTCTCCTTCTCCACCATCATGTGACAGTTGCTGACGGCGTACGATTGGTTAAAGTAGAAGCAATGTCCTGCTGTGGTGCATTCGCACTTGGTGAAATCCTGAGAACAAGTCTAATGACGACAGAAATAAAAATAAATTCCGACATTCACTTCCAAGAGTCTTAAAATAGCACAGGTAGTTAGCAGAAGTCTGATGATCAGTTAATTAGGACACAAAGAAGGCATGCAAGTAAAAAAAAAATACACACATGCAAAGGGACAAAACCAGACTGAGAAGTGGGGTCTAAACGTTACTAATAGCTGACAACCCCGTTTAACATGCATTTTATCAAAAGGGAATGGTAAAAAGGGTAACACTCCTACTAAAAGAAAATGTGGGCATATAATATATAAAATGTATTGATACATAAAGATGTACAGGTTTCTCATAGAGTAAAAATAGGACTTGAAGGAATTTCGAGGTTTTTAGAACAAGTCCAAATGTCCTTTGTATGCTCATAGCATTTCAAAAATTCATTGTCACCACAATCCGTCCTTTGGTCCACCTTATCTTGACAGTTCAGTACCTGTGTTTCTGCACGTTTCCCGGGTACTTTCTCCTGGTACAGAATGACTCCATTACTACGTCTAAACGTCCACAGCACGTAGGCGACGCCAGATTCTGGGTCTCGCACCGTCAGGTCAAAACTGAAAAAAGAATTAAACAAGTTCACTAGCTCGCCTCTCTTTAAAACATCCAAACTTACTGAAAATTTATAGACTTAAGATTTATAGAAGTGGTTAATGCTACTGACAACAAATACTTTGTAAAAGTCATTCCGTGACTTACACAGAGCTGAAGTCCACCCCTGGTACAGGCACGTTCATGTAAAATTTTAAATTTTGTACAGAAGGGGGCGTGGAGTCAAAGGTCACTTGAGTACGTTCGATCTTCACGTTGTTCATGGCGTCTGTGGCCTTGACCCACAAGGTCACCGTGTCGGCCTCACTAGGACTGAGATCCAGAGGTAGTGTGTAAGATGTATTAAGGCCAAGGTTGGCCCAACCAGAGAGAGGAAAGGCTGGTGCCAACGGTTGGAATCGTCCACCATTATGATCTTTCGCAAATGCTACTTGAAAATTGACTAAAACAAGAAAACAAACAAACAAGTTTTAGCATATGTTATTTTGGTGAGCTGTTGAGTTGTTGTCTTAATTTAATCTTCAGTTTCATCGGGTTTCTATTATCATATCAATATGATCAACCTTTTCCGTGGCCATAAGTACAATCAAACTGTTGATGATACCCAACTTTGAGCTGATGGCCTCTTAATGGTCACGACAAAGCACATAAAACGGAAAACAAAATAGTGGAGTGAAATAATAAATAATAATTCAGAACGTCACGATGTGCGAGCACAATGGGAAATCGAAGAGACAAATGTTTTTGTGAAACAGGACTACCCCAAACCTCCAAATAAAAATAACATGTACATTTATAATAACATTTTTATCATTTATAATAACATTTTTAAAATTTATAAAAACATTTTTAACATGTCAGTAAAGTATTTTTGGATTATCAATTATCACTTCAGTGACTTAGGACTGATAATAGGCAGCATTTAAAAAAACGTACTTATTCCTCTTTCGTTCGGAATGGCGTCCACTGTTCGACTCCCTTGGTGATCATCTAAAGGTCCGTCACGAGGAATGTTTTTCTTTCCGTTTTCCAGTTGCGTGGGGTACACGAGAACTTCACCTGTGTGTACACGGTGTCATTATTGTCGACATGGTGTTGTTAGTGCACATTAATCCCACAGTAATAAACGCTGTACTTCTATGTACTCGTCAACCTACGTCTCGTCTGTATGTCTTTTCAGCCTAAAATGCTGCTGTTATCTAAGTTTCTATAATCTAGAAATCAAGATTACCATTGCCTATGAGTTCGTGCAGGCAGTGAAAGTGAGTGCTTCACTGTGTCTAACGCGTCCCATAAGGAAGGTGGATACAATATTCTCCTTTTGTCGACTTCTTTAGATGGGTAAAGGGAGCTTATTAGCAACAGGTTCGAGCAAGCCTCGAACCACTGACCTCCGAGTACGCTAGTCACTACAATGCCCCTATTGAAGAAGTATTTGTGTTTTGTGCCAAATATAAATAAGTCACTTTCAAAAAACTGATAATGCATATTTCCCATACTGCTCCGATATAATAGTGTATGATACGATTCATAAGATACGGGTAGGATGTCCTTCTGTTGACCAAACAGATGACTGTGAATTCCAAATGAAAACTTTTACGAAATAATTTTTTTTCTGAGGGACATTTGATAACAACTTAAATTTTTTCTAGCCTTTAGTGCCAACACAAAACAGATACTAACAGATGCTGCTGACGAGAAACGATAGAGGAGAACGTGCTTACCTAGCAGCGCATTGTCTTCGTGAAGAGCATTCCGGAAGTAGTTGGTCCAGTTGATGCTGACAGGCGTACTGAGGTCACTCTGGTAACTGTAGTTAGCCGCATCACTGGCAGAGGTCACGTAGAGGCGATACCTGGGGTCAGAGGTTATTTGCGAGCTGGGGTCGTACAGACAAAGCCGTCGGACGTACTTGGTGTTGTTGGCCCTGTCGCCTACTTCCAGGATAATGGAGTACATACCCGGCTCGGGCGGAGTGTATTCCTGGGTGGTGTAGTTGGCTTCGAACACCTGCCATAATAACACTGGTTGCTTCACTGACAAATAAGACCTAGTGCACATCATGCAAAGAGATTTATTTAATGCAGTTCGACGATTATCTACCTGTCTCAATGCTTTGCAAACTTTCGCAAACAGGTGCCTTTTACCTGTAACCATAACCATTAAAGGAAAAATTAAGCTTAACTATAATAAAGCAAAGATGTTGTGAAGTAATGCGTAGCTATACAATGATTTGAGAATTTAAGCCTCATGGAAATTCGTTGCTAGTCTGTCATGCTTGTCCAATGGTGGTCAGCGAATCAGTCAGTCTATGAGCGAGTGAGTCAGTCAATATTTGTTTGAACGCCGACTGTCAGCAGCACCTCACGGTTGATGAGAGGTCTCAGCGCTCTGTCCACCCGGATTTCCAGCTTGTCGTCGGTTGTGCGGGTCATCTTGAAGACCTCCATGGAATACCGGTACGTCTTGGAGTCATCATCCACCCACCCTAACCAGGATATCGTGAGTGGCGCCACCTGCACGTTCCAATGTCACATTCATTCATAAAGATGAAATACTCTTTAGTCAAATAATTTCAAACACTTTAAAACTATTAAATAAATATTCAACAGTGTGTTTATGTACAGGTCAAACCATAAATTAATAGCTTATTAAACTCAGTGAAAATATATATTTTCAAATTTTATACATAGCATTTTCATATTTGTTGTTGATGTATTGTTTATGCTACTAAACCAAACCTGCTACAGTCTTATTATCAGGAAGAAAAGGTTAGAAAGAAAGAATAAAAGCAAAGGGTAAACAAACGCACAAAAAACAAACAAACAAAAAAAAAAAAAAAAAAAAAAAAAAAGGAAGGTGAGAGAAAGAGAAAAAAGTTAAAAAGAAAATGATGTATGAGGAGATTATTCATACTCTTGTAATGTCTGGCACTTCAAGAATTTTTTCCCCTGACTGGCATCTGTTAGTTTCGTCACAGTGGTGTGGCGGCCTGAAGTCAAAACGAAATTCCACAGACAGACTGTTGTTGATGGGGCGGTAAGTCTGAATGGCGTAGCTCCTCGGGGGGTCGTAGTTCCTGTCCAACAGTTCTCGGTATCCTCCTCCTTCTGTGCGAAATGTGAGCCTGAGACTGCACGAGAAAAAAAGGTTGGTTTGAATTACAAATAAATCTTCGCTGGAAAAACGAAAAATTTAGTTCTAAATACCATCATAAGAAAATTATAAATGTTGATAGAAAATTATCAAACAATACAAACAATTTTTAAAATTTTAACTGATGGCTGATATAGTTGTGGTGGTGGTGGTGGAGAAGTTCACAGTAGTGAACCATCTAGCTACTCCAAACATTACTCACAAGTCTCCATGCTCCAGCAGCCTATCAAAGTTTTTGATATTCAGGTTGCACTCATACAAGCCGCTCACAGGCTGTGTGTTAGAGGCCTGTTGTTGGCATGGAAACGTGTTGTTCAAAGACGAGAACCTCTGCTCCCATGCTGAAATACATTAGACAAAGTGGAAGGGAGCTTTGCTGAATTATGCTCACGATGGCAAGAGGTGTAAGAGTTCCTGAGGGAGACAACTAGCGCCACGCTGATAAACATTCAGTCACCAACAGCATCCGCCTTCACATGCACATAGATGTATGTTTATTTGATTATATACAGGTCTGGAACGACTAGATGACTGCAGATCATTTCTAAAAATCCACTAAAAACATTTTTTTAATACTGGGTAAATAACAACAATGACGTGAAGAGTGCACTTGTATGCGCTGATGCTGAGAGGGCTTCAGCCAGAAGGGAAACTTGGACCATGTGTTAATTATCTGTGTACAAACGTGACGTCACGATTTTGACCTCTTTCTGTGCGTAGTGATATTTCTCATTATTATTTTATAATTGTATTACAATACTCTCAACAAATTGAAAACTTCTACACCACATTGTGACTACTAATTTCTACTTCTGTTGATGTCTATATGTACTCTCACCGTATTGCCAAAAAAAAAAAAAATTATAAGGCTTTATAAAAGCGGCTGAAGTGAACAACTCACGACTAACGGGTAACTTGGACAGCCAGACCTCCACCCGGCCGCTGACCACCCCGAAGCCTGCGTTACCGATGTAGTTGGGCTTTAGAGGCAGGTCTGGCATCAAGAACTGACTGCTGCAGCTCGTCTCCAGACGGTTAAAGTCCCTGGAAGGAATTCGTCCTATTCGTTTGATATTTTCAACGAATACAATAAAATGCACACATTTCTGCCATTAAAATGTCAGAAATACTCGCAAGACACACTTTTAACGAAAATTTCTCGTATGAAAAAAATAATCCAGAAGAATTACAAGGACGAATGAGCATGGTGGAAATTCCTACAGGAAGGCAATGGAAAGAGGGAGAAATGAAATGGGTGACTTGGGAAGATAATCTTACTTCTTATTGGACCAGAAGAAATCCATGTCGGTCTTCTGGGTTGAGTCGGCCATGATGTAGTAGGACTCATTGGGGGACGTCGTGCCGCGCGGCCAATTGGACATGCGCACTTGCATCTGGTAGATCTTGATGTCCGTGTTCCTGTTGTCCTCAACTACATAAACGATGTCAAATAGACATTGACAGAAAGGGTTAATTCACATAACCGTTACAATACATGGAGAAGGAAGCTTATAATTTTTTTAACATTTACTTTATAGGTTAAAAATTGTTAGTCACTTGGCAGTTTCCAGAAAAAATGTAGACAGCATCTAAAGAAAAAGACTAAAACATCCCCTAAAATGTGTCCTATAGTTTTACAGAAATGCCATACATAGGCAGATACACGTTGCACCATAACTGTTGTCTTTTGTTACTACAGAGGAGAAAGAGAGCAAGAAGAGAGAAAAAGAGAAGAAAGAAAAAGAAAAAAGGAGAGAATAAGAGAGATAGAACAGAGAGTTCGATGCGTTTTGTCATTTCCTTTAAACAGACGTTTAAAATTATTTGAAAGGGTTAGGGTTAATCTGAATGACCAAGGAAATCAATATCACAATCAAATAACACCATCAAAATCAATTTTAAAAAATCGTCATCATCATCATCATGGTCGTCATCATCGTCGTCGTCGTCGCTTACTTGTCAGGCAGTTTTCAGAGGCAGTTGAAGTGGACGTGAAGCCGCTGGTGCAGTCACAGTCCGAGGACCCCACCTACATGTTCCAGGGTAACAAGGAGTTTGATGTGAGCAGGTACCTGTATCACAACGAACACCTACGTGTTAGTGATAGTACCCCGGATGTACACATGGGCTGGGTCAAAGAGCTAGTTCATGCTAGAGAAAAGATTGAAGATTTAAAGTTCTATTGAGAAGCCAGAGAAAATGCGGACATACAAACAACGGTGTATACAGTGATAAAGAGAAACAAACATCGCAGCAGGATAAGAGAGCCAAAACTCACTCTTGAAATGTATCAATCTATTTTTATTGACAGACAGGATACGTTAGCAGCTCGAGCAGCCAACCACATTAATAAAATACACCTGACTTCTGAGGGTCAAACTTACTGCGGTCGCAGAACTGACCAAGTTCTGTGTTGTACACTGGCACGTATTAGGAGCGATGCAGGTGCCGCCGTTCTGGCATGATGGGGTGCAAATTGCTGGAACACAGCACAAGACAGGGTACATTGAGAGTCTTCTTAAGTAGAAACTTAACTGTGTCCTCTGTACCGTAAAACGTGCGCCCATCGTGGACATGAGAGGTTGTATGGGCCCGGATGATGGTAAAGATCCATGGCGGTACTCAGGACAAAAGTTGTCGTCGTGAACACTGACATGAAACCCAGGCAAAGTTATGAACCGTAGTCGATGAAATATGAGCACGAACTTGTATTATTGGACTGCTGGCAGAAATCTTTTCCAGTTAACTGCTAAAACGAGGCATGAGACGACAAGGCTTCCGGTTTATTCACATTCTTTGCTATGGCTCGCCGAGACTAACAGCGGAGAACTTCGCAAGAGGCTAAGCATTGGTCTCGGCAGACAGACAGCAGTCCACCTATACACGTCCGTAGTATGACAGACAGCAGTCCACCTATACACGTCCATGGTACGACTGACAGCTTGGGGTACGATCACACCATCCTGCATTTCATGGTCCCCACCAGCAAGTGGTTTTATTCCCGTTTGTACGCTGAATCTCTGTGTTTGTCTGTTTACACGTGTGAGTATGCGTACAGGTAAGCATGGTAATATGCACACATTTGAGTCACGTGAGTAGTTCTCCGCGGTGAGTAATTGATGAGGGATTATGGGATGGAATACAATGTATCTAGAGTACTTACGGATGTTACAGTTCTGGTCTCCTGAGTTGTCCCGCCACCCGAGACAGCAGATATTTTCTGAGTAGTACACGGGGTAGGTAACCGTTGCTCTGCTCCAGCACCTTATCAAAATAGATTGAGTCATTTAGTGGTGAAGTAGGGGGCAGATATGTTTACATGTTTACACACACACACACGCCTATACACACATGTATATCTGTGTACTCATACATTCACAGAAATCAATGCAAATGTACATATACACACATACACACCTGTAGATATATAGACACATATTAATTCATATACAAACACACATACATGCATATATTCGTACTTACATAGACATGCGCAAAAAATAAATATATATATATATAGATGGATAAAATCGGAATACCATAAGAAAAACGACCGACAGGTACTTCTGGTCTCATAACGAACTTTCACGGTGTTGCAAACGTGCCTGTTGAGAACACAAACCAGCAACAACAAAATTGTTTTAATTCATGACATGAGAATTTAAAAAAAACCTAAAACTTGTGAATTTAGAAAGAAATGAATTTTGTGACACGTGTTTTATTTCCTTGTACATTCTAGAAAACTAAAAACTAACAATCCATGATTTATTTAGGAGGACGAGAAAACATCTACTTTGTATATCTCGAATGCATTAAGCTTTGAATTTTTATGAAAGTTTGCCTTATAGCATTTAGTTATTTTGTCCTGCTGCATTTAACACCATGAAACTCATCTTGTTTCCAGTTAGCAATGCAAAGTGTTTACTTTTTAAATGTGTATCTCGTCGAAATAAATAAACTAAATAATATGAATTTATATATCACCTAAATAGCTTTACACGCGCCTATGGGAAAACCCGAGTAAAGGACTGAGTAGAAAAGAAAAGTAGGAGTATGGGTTCTCGCAAACGGGTTTCTCAAGATTTTTTTCCGCACACAGCTGGAGAACTTTCTTGTTTTTTTTCCTCTTAACACTTGAGAAGAGGAAGTTTAAATCACGATGATTAAGGCGGGTGAACAACCGTTAGAAGGCGCTTTCTTTAGGAAAATAATTGTTGACAAATGTAGCTTTGTGGGGAGTATAATTTTGTTCCTGATAGCTGATCACTTCTTTCACACTTTTTTGTGTGGAGGAGGTGGAGCATTCGTTATTACAATATCATTATAAAAGCGGAATAAAATAGGTGGTGTCTTGTTAACCACAGAGGATGCTAATTAGGATTAAATGTGAGGAAATTTCCGTGCTAGAGAAGGAAACAGTTTGAAGGATTGGTGTATCTGTTTGCTGCTAGTGTAAAAAAAATAAGAAGTTAGACATTTAAAAAATGGACGATAAAATCCAGTTGGCTGAAAAACCAACACCAAGAACATCGTCAACGTCAACAATAAAAGTCCATAAAGTAATGAACATAATTTTTTAAAAAAACCTGTGACCCAAGGCGCAGAGGAAAGAATAAAAATTCACAAGGACATTCACAGAAAGACATCAAGCTCAACAAGTTCGCGAATAGCATGTACTGAATATTTTTACAAGGAGAGAATGACAGGAAATGTAAAGAAGGAACTGTTTCATGGGAACAATACAGACTTCCCCAAGGCAGAGAGTACAGCCTCTTGAAAGCTTGTTTCACATGAGACTCTTGACAAGTTTACGATTTCTGCTCTTGGCTCACACATTCAGTCACTTGTCATCTCTTTGATATAAAGTTTGTCCTTGCTTCCACTCTCTTCATGGTTCAAAATCAGTCATTTGTATCTAAAGAAAAGAAGCCAACTTAATATAATTTTTAACACAAATAAGCTGTAAGAAATAGGAATGTCAGCTGGAGGTGTTCATGTTCATTTTATGTTATGTCTTAGCACAAAAAATATATATTTTGTATAGAGAATAGAATACTTTTTGATGTTTTTTCTGATTTATAATGTTGCCACAAATTCTCTCGACAAGAAACTTCCAATGAAACACTGTCTAAATTGAAGTCAACGTACTTTATTTTGAAATAAGACGTACACTGGTGAGAGAGGACAAGAAAAAGGAAAGGAGAGTGATTTATCCTTATTTATCACGTGACCAAAAATACCGGCGGTCAGCTCCATGATGGGGGTGTGAATACAATAGAAAGTCTACTACCGGAGCCAAACCAACCATCCACTCCAGAAAGAACATCCAATGGACCGTAGAACATTTACTTGTTAAACAGTTTGGCAAGATAACTTACACATGATAGAGAATGATACCAGTGGGACATCGTAGTACTGGCCAGAATTGGAGGAAACGCCAACAGACACAAAGATCACAAGCTTTGGTACAGGGAAAAAGCATGATAAGGAATATAAAATTCAGCATTAACAAGTCCAAAAAAAGTCTTATCAAGGCGCAGACGTAGGCAACGGCCATAATCTTGTCTCTAGAAACCGAATTTACTTTTGCCTGGAGACGCTGAGAGATTCTAATAGAGTAGACAGCTACAAAGCCCTGGTCGACAATAAATGTGCCGCCATAATTATGGTAAACTGCAATATAAACACCCTTGTTGAAAATATCAGATAATTTTTTTAGCAGCTGCAACAGTGTTAGGGAGAAATAAGAAATAAGAAACATCCAGTGGACTGAACTACATTCTAAATCTCTGTGACCAAAGTAGAGCCTTGAAAGAAGAGAGTACAACCAGCTCCGAAAGAGAAAAAAACAAATCGTGACAGCAGCAGTGGAGAATAAGATGGAGAAACAATGCCGTAGCATAGAGGAACTGAGAAGGACAAGAGATGAGAGCCAAAACACCTGTCGGTGAACATAAAAGACTGACTCTACATACCGTACAGGACCTCATTAACACTGCTCAAGACAGGCCTTGACAGGTAGATGGTCTTGCCACCCGTTGTGTCTACCCACTTTGTTTTAACCACATCTATACAACACACTCGTTGTCAGCTGATATCAGTCAGCTAGGACTTAACCATTCAAAACGCAATGAAAAAAAAAACAAGTCACCAAGGCAGAATCAAAGCCATACTTTGACTATCCCATACCATTGTAAAATATTACTTATAAAAGTCAGAAAAACCATTCTAAGCAGGTCATCATGTATTTTCAGAAAAGACAGGAAACAGGGTATTATACATAATTAAGAAGACAGACGATGAGTATGAGTTTGAGTGAGAAAACTAAGAAGACAGAAAGAAGAAATGAATGAATGGCAGACAGTTAAAACATAAATAAAAATTAATAAAGCTTCTATTATCATCTCAAGGGAGAATAAAAAGAAGAAAGTGTGAAAGAAAAACAACTTACCCAGACCACGATTGCACTAGAGTAAAAGAAAGGCAGGCAAAAAGAAACGACACAGCCCTTGTAGCCACCATCTTGTGCAAGAGTTTTGTACAGGGTGGGAAGCCGTCCCTTCAATTATATATCCACCCGACGTGGAAACGAGGAAGTTTATTGCATGACTAGAACTGTCTGTGCGTCGTTCTTTGGGTGGTCGGTACAATTTCCAGGTAATGGCACAGTCCCGAAAATAAAAACCCCCCCCTCCAAAAAAAAAGTTGACCTTTGCACAATTAGCGAGCATCTATGTCTAGAAAATTACATCTAAAAGTCTGAAAGGTATGAAGAGATAATTTTCATACTTTATCGGAGATAAAGTCTTAAAAGAATGATTTATAAACTGTCACAAAGATAGACAGAGAGATGCTTTAAGCGGAAAACATGTGCAGCTGAGGAAAATTTTGAAGTGGCTAATTTGCATATCCAAGACAAAGGTTTCCTTTTCACTGCGCTCACAAAATTTCTTTAAAAGTAAATTCATGCCAAAACAGGTCAGTTTATTTTCAAGCCAGGCTTAATTATCGGAAAAAGTACGTTAAAAGTTCTTTCAAATGATTCACCGTTAGGACATTATCATCATCGTCGTCATCATCATCGTCATCGTCGTCGTCGTCATCATCATCATCATCATCATTTTGTACCTCTTCTCTGACTGTTCCTTCTCCTCCTAGTTCCTTTTCTGTTCAAAGTCATGTGATGAGTAAACAATTAATTATTAATTAACAATAAATTTGTCCAGAAATATAGACTTCCAAAGGCAAGCCTTCTCGATTTATTTATATGAAAGTAAGGAGATGAATACGTCACATTGGTTAATATTTATAATTAGTATTTAACCTTACTACATTAATAATTACTTTTTAGGCTGTGAAATATTGTTAACAGGGCTAAGTAATCCTGTGGCCTACTAACCTAGATATCGGAGTGCGGCATGAAAACCTGTTGACGATATTTCCAGGTGGTATTAGGGTCACAAAGTTTGGGGTACACGGAGGTCACAGGTATTTCCGTCACTGGGTACCTCAAACAGATCATGGTTAAAAATAGTTCGGGGAGGGTGAGGGGTGAGAGCGGAGCAGAGACAGGTGGCAGCACAGACTAAGTGTTTGAACTGTGTGAAATAACAGGATCCAGAGAGACTGACTCACAGAAAAGTGAACTCATTATATGTCCCCTCCCCACTACACACTCAGGTCATCAATAGAGTCGAGCGCATGAACAATCCTCATCACAAATATATACATTCAAGAATTAAATATTTCTGTTTATTGTTAGGGTGGGTGTTTTCTTTTGGAAAAATATTAGTACAACCGATTGAATATATTTGAAACCTGGGACTGGGGTGTACAATGCGGAGCTAACGCGTGGAAGCTTAAAATGTTTTGAAAGTGTTAACAGCTAGGGGTTAGCCCTAAAGTTAGCAGTCAGCGGCCTTTCCGTGCACCCGGCTGATTGTGTGTGTGAAACAGAAAACGAAAGTAAAAGCACAACAAATGTTCCCCACGAATAGAAAATAGGCTTCGAGTGACGATCAGTGGAGGATTTTAGTTTAGTCCTTATTACTCCTCGAGGAGCACAGGGCCGAAACAACACCAGAGAGGATAGATATAGAGAGGCTGCACTCCTCCTTTGTTTTCTTACTTGTGAAGAGAAGTCGTGACGCAGTTCCGTCCCTTCGAAACGTGATGCTACCAGAGAAGTTTGCCTATTTGCAAACCCTATTTCAAGGACACAGTGAAATAAATGAATAAAATCATCGCTTTCATAATCATGCAGGATAACTACATAAGAGAGGGTAGATATAGAAAGTCTGCACTCCTTCTTTGTCCTTACTTGTGAAGAGAAGTAGTGACGCAGTTGCGTCCCTTCGAAACGTGATGCTACCGGAGTGCAGCCTCTCTGTATCTACCCGCTCTGACAACACCGTCAGCGGACCCGATTTTGGGCAGCAACCCCTCCTCTCCCCTCAGTTGGCTCCATGTGGTTCCGATGTTCTTCACGCACACATCCACACACAGAAGAGTCAGTCCGTTAATGACCAGATGGACGAGTAACTTGTAAAAGTTTTTCTTTTTTTTTTTTTTGCCTCACTGTCGGCATATTTCAAGCTATGGATATAAATACTTCAAAAGATCCCTTGTCAAAGGTGAAAAAGAACTTCAATCACTTTAGAAGTGAGGCCTTCTGAAATATTAAAGCCATTGATCATTCAAACTATTAAATAAGATTCGATCAAAGTGGGTACCGGGCACTGTAAACTGGGAGATGTCTATTAACAACACACGCGTTAAGTTTGCTGTAAGCCTCTAAACACAGTTCTGAGCAAACAAAGGTGCAAATTCTAGCCAAACGCAATATTTTGTATTGGCATAAATTACAGTTGAATAAATATAGATTTATGTGCATTTTTCTTTCCGTAAATGCCTCTCTTCCCTCAGTGACTGGCTGCTGGTCTGAAAAACCTTGCCAAGGGATATTAGGGGCTTCAGGTCATCCATTGAGAGATACCGTTACTCAAGATCTGCACAACCGACAAACGTTTGAACATGATGATTCTCACCTGCTAGTCACAAAGGTGGACCCGCTGACGAGGCAAGTCTTCAGTACCACACTGTCATCAATCACCGAGCTGTGTCAGTCCGTGTGTGTTTTTTCCCTACAATTTAAAGTGAAAAATAAAATTGACTGTTTGTTTGTGCTACAAAGTGGAGCATGCAGAGTTTGAAGTTACCGTTATTTCTTGATGAGGTAAATTTTATAATATTTATACATCGTGTTAGGAAACAAGAGGGCAAAAATATTTAGGCGCTGTGGTCAAAGGGAAACTACTTTTATCTCATAGCGCGTTTGTTAACTAGATTGCTTCCCTTTGCCTTGCAAGTCGCTGTATCATTTTATCCAGGAACTTAAAAATAAGTTACTGCATTTGGTTAGAAATAGCATTACAGGGCATATAATCGTACACATTTTATCTCTCATCACACACACGCACGCAACACACAAATAAACACACAAAGACACTCACTCACACACACACAGACGTACACGAGCACACACACCAAAATAGGTATCTAACTCATTATCGAAGAATTAAAGTAGTCTGGTATCTTTTGAGGATGGAGGGAGTCAGATCTGACGAAAAAAAACTGTTTAAGCGATAGAAACAACTTTTATGTGCAGAAAATATTTCTGGAGAAACACTCTTACAAGACATTTTATCAGCTTCATCTTTCTGTAGTTTTTGATCGGCTTTCACACAACTACAAATACTTGAGCAACTGATGAGCTGTTTCAAATCGTATCCAACTGTTAGATATTGCCATTGTTGCTAAAGACAAAGAGGCGTACAGATGACTATAGGGCTTTTCTTGTCTGAAATATATTTTTCTCTCTAAACGACTTCATTCAAAATAGAATTTGTCAAGTTTTTTTTTTTTTTTTTTTTTTTGTTATCTCCCTTCGCAACTCTTCAGACATGTTTATGTCTTGAATCAAGAGAACCGTTAGAATTATTTCTACTTCCTGGTTGAACATGTCTTTACCGCCTGCGATCTATAGCACAGGTGTCACTGCTACCCCAGACAGCAGATTACCTTTTCGTACTTCTGGCCGTCCGCCATTCCTGTCTTTTGATTGCTTGACGCAAGGAACAAAACCCTCACAGGTCGGAATAACTGAAAAGGACGGCTTATGTCAGATTTCTTTTCTGAGATTTGAATACCAGAGACGAGTGTGACTGGGACACGAGGTATATTATTTTGATACCTAGCTGTGCAGGTTACAAACACAGATATTAAAGCTGTGGGTGTCAACGCCCTCGTCTCCAATGTCGCATTTAATCATTTTTTCAAACACAAAGACTAGCGAAGCTGCTTGAAAAATTCACACTTCCCTCTGAAGCTTCTTGCTTGATGGGAGAAGCAAACCCTGACTGCTGTGTTATGTATAGCAAAAGGCAAAGTGACATAATGGTGAATACTTCTCCAGATGAGAGATACAAGCACCAGCCGTATTTTTTTGTCTGTCCAATGTTGATCAACTAATCCAATGAACATTTTTTTCTGTCTTTCTGTCTTTCTTTTTCTTGAATTTTCTTATCGTTTTCTCTTCTATATATTTTCTTGATATGTTTGTGCTTATTATTTACTTGCTGTATTTTCTTGTTATGTCTGTGCTTTGTTACCTTGTTATTTTCATATTATATTTTCTTGTTTATGTTTGTGCTGTATTTCTATGCTAACTAGATATCCATATCTAGAAAGTTGTATACTGTCTATGTCTCTTAGGCGCTAAGAGCATGATCCTTACGAGTGTGAGTATGCGCTTAACAAATTTTGCATTTACTATCATTAAAAGAAATAAAAACAAAAAAAAAAAGTTGACCATTTTAGTAGAGCATCAATTCTCCTTCATTCTTCACAGAATCTGTTCCTTAGTTAAGCTGTTCATTTGTAAAGTTATTGTGGAGAGATAAGCCGTAGCCATCCATCCTGGTCATAGAGTCGCAGAGTGCCAAGCTGTCTCATTCCGCCCACCCCAACTTTGCACCGACATTCCTCGGGAATTTAAAAACCCTTTTCTAGCATTTCTAGAAGAGAAAAACCACAGCACACAGGCACCCCCTCACACACTCACACCCGACTTCTGGCAGACCACCAACTGTCTTTGACAGAGGCAGGTAAGACTTGTGAAGACCGAACGGTTGCTCATCTAGAACAGCTTCCTTCTTGAGACCCACAGCGGGTATATAAAGAGGGTGCACAGCCCGAGACGGGGTGGAGACAACATGGCAGCACCAGGCATGCTGTCAGTCTTCCTTGTCTGTACTTTGTTTGTTACTGTACAGTCATGGTCAGGGTAAGTTTCTTCCTGCCAGATTTTATTCTGATTTAGTTTGGGTTATACATCAGTAGCAGAAATTTATTCTATGTAAGTCTTTAAGTCATTTAGTAAACTTAGTCTGAATGTTTTAAAAGATGGAGGATTCCATGTAATTTTGCGTTCAAGATTTGTTTTGACCTGTTCTTTAGACTTCTTAGTCAGATATGTGCTGGTTTATCACGATGATTTTTTTTAGTGTTGATTTCTTAGTAAGTTTACTGTTCCGATTATTTTCAATTATAATTTGATCGCAAGGACTGGGGTGTCATCAGCAAACTGTGAAACTGTATGCTGTTCATTACTTGCAATTCTATCTATATATGTATCACACCATCATTCGTCTATGAATTTCTACACAGAGGATGAATAAACACGATGAAACTACACTCACCTGTCTCCATCGTCTGTTTACAGGAAACCACGAAATAACTACCATTTGCTAACACTGTTGACTTAATAAAATGTTGAAACCGTTGTCTGGTCGAAGTCTCGAAGCTCTAAGCATTCTATGCATAACTTTTAATCAACTAATTTTTCCGAATAAAAAGTTGATAGCAAACCCGGCTAGTACGTCTAATATTGTCATCTCTATATTTGCTGTTATAAAGTCTGTCTGATCGGGATGTATTACATTTGTTGAATAATTTTATACATTTAGCAATTCATCATGGTCTAATATACATATACATATACATATACATATACATATACATATACATATACATATACATATACATATACATATACATATACATATACATATACATATACATATACATATACATATACATATATTCTGGACGCAGGGCACAGCTCCCATATTTAAATTGCCCATTGGGATAAATAAAGTCTGTTGTTATTGTTGTTATTGTTATTATTAATATTCTAGAGGGATTTCAAAAGCAGTGTTGTTTTTTTTTTCCTTTTCGTTTGAGTATTCAATTTATTTACCTCTTTGCCTCATCTTGGTATGCAAGTAATAAAACCTTCTTTATGAGATGGGTACATTTTCTTTTACGAAATCCTTCAATAATGACTTTTCCAACATTTTCTCGCAAACATTAGCAAATTCTTCAAGAAATCCGTCTGTCCCTGTTTTTTCGTGTTGTTAAGACCACCTATTGCCTTTTTTGAATTAATTTCTCCCTCAAGCTTCTCAGCATCATGTGATCTCAGAAGTGTTATTTAATTAGCTCAACTTGTAATCTCTTTATTTATTATTAGTTCGAGTTTCAAATGGTCTTGATAAAAGCTTTTCGTTTCATTTATCCTTTGTGTCTGAAGTTGCTATGTAATCACCGTCTAGTGTCAATTTAGCAATGCATTTAATTACATAGTGCATAGTTTCTAATAAACAAAATATGTTTTACATTTCTCCCCTTTTATCATTGTGGAATTGTACCCTCTATTTTCTTGTTTTCTAATTATTATAAAATATAGGGTTCACTTTGTTTAATCCATATGTGTTTAATATATACAATGACTATGATAATAGTTTTCATAAAGCTTTACGAATCCCGCCAAATTTAAATTGAAAGTTATTATAACTGACTTGTTTCATTCGTTGCTCAAAATACGTATTTTGTAAAAGAAAATTCTTTCATATTTCTTTGTTGAGTAGGAAGTGAATTTCACTTCTTTTTTATTACTACTTTGTTCTCGAGAGTTAAGTGTTCTGGTTCGAAACTCTAAATCAAATGACGACATTCAATCAAAAATAAAACCATCACTGTACAATAAGATAACTAACATTGCCCAACTGATATTTCCGTTAGCAATTTTGATTGAAAATGGCAAATTTAAATAGAAAAAAAAAATACCGAATCGTTATGGGCAGCAATTTACACCACACTGTCCTTAAGTGAGCAAGCCTTAAATTATTTGTGGTAGAAGTTTTTTTTTAAGTGTTTAAACATCCACACAAAAATCGGACATTCATACAGAAAAAGAGGAAAGAAAAAACGGGGAAGTAGATTAAGTTCTCTAAAAGTAAGAACTGCTCACTAGAGATTGTATTTTACTCACTAGGGGGTAAAACTGCTCACTAGAAAGAAATTACTGCTCACTAGGGGGTAATAGCTGCTTACTAGGTTATTGTAAGGGCCCACTAGGGATTTAGTTCAGTAAGGGTAAGTACTGTTCATTGTGGAGTATCCACTCAATAGCGTCAACCACCGAAGGTTTGAGCATAAAAAATCCAAGCAAAGCTAAAAGAATAAGCAAATACACAAATCACATTTCAAGATATTAAAACTTATATTCAGACCTACTTCCTGGTAGATCAAGTTTTGCCGTCTCGAAATCTTTGGCACAACCGCCAAGTATATTGTACATTTAATGAAAAGGAATTTACTGCCTTTTAGACCGGCTTTACTTTTGCTTCTTATACACTTTCATTGCGAAGTGTCCTTTTATGTATAGCAAAAGCTTTAAGAATACGAATAGAAGCAGCTCGAAAAGCTAGAGCTTTTTTATGACACAGAAACGAAGACCTACCATGACTAATTAGACCAGTAGACAGAGAAACAGAAGGCAGCTTTGATGAATGTATAAAGCTGTTGTAGTACAACTGACGACTGGCTGCAGACCTTCCTGGTTCTTTAAGTGAAGTCCATTATGATTCCCAATGAATGTACCATAGTTTTGTTTATTTTTAACAGCTGACAAACTTTGTGGACACTGTAGATGTGCAAAATATGTGATAAGGCCATGGGCAAGAATTTTAAAAATGTCGATTCTTTCTAACAGAAAAATGAGAGGAATTAAAATAACATCAAAAATAATACTTTTATCTCTGAACAAAAGAGATTTCAGAAAGGACATAAAGAACTTAGAAGGCACATGTTAACTATTGTTTGTTTAAAGAAGTTAATGACGAAGACCGGTCAAGACGGGTATGAGTCGTACTTAAATGGTGAAAACAACCCTGGCATCGCTATTGTTTTTATTTCGTTTTTATTGTTTATTTTGTTTTTATTTTTTCTTTCTTTTTCTTTCTTTATTTGTCTGGACTGCGTGTAATTTTGTTTTTGAGTGAAGATTAAAATTGCTGTTATCTTATTAATTTCTTGAGAAGCACACGCTGGGTTAGAAGGATAAAAATGGGGCATTGGATTTTTGTTGCTTCATTTTGTTGTTTTTGATACCAGCTTCTTGTTTTCATTTGACCTTTTTATTAGAGGCTGGTCGCTTTGTAAGTTATCCCTGAGAAACTGATTTAGTCTTCAAAGTTAACCGTTTAAATGTTGTCCAACTGGAAAATTAAACAAGTGGATAAATAGATAATGGGTTGGAACCCAGTATTCTTCGAAGTTAAGCACTAACCACCAAAATAAGACTGTTGCCCTGTTGATACATACATTCCTCATGGCTCACAGCCTCAGAGCACAGTTGGCATATAAGCATTAAAGCCGTACTTTATAACCGACACTTACACATAGGTGTGGACATAGCTTCACGCTTATTCTACTGTAATCCTTTGGTAAATTTTTTTTTCTTTGTCTGAAAAGCGGGTTATTTATCTTCAGATTATCCAAGCGGTATTGAATGACTGCTTTTGACCACATCAAACAGCTTAAACTCGTCGCTTATTTAACACCTTCGTGTAAACATAGGTTGGTGTAAACATAGACAAGTGCTCTCCACGGTGACTAGAGTACAGGGAAGTTGAGTGGATGCCAAGTGCCAGCGAGTGTTACAAAGACTCATGATGTCAGCAGTGTAGGTCTCCTCGTTACAAAAGTGTTTTATGTTCGAGCAAAAATCTGGGACTATTCAACTTCGTGGTGGGTTTTGTAAACAATTACAATTAACATATAGTAAGTATTTTAACATTTCATCTGTCATCAGAGTGTAATGCAAAAATGTTTGTATCTCCATAAAGTAGTTATGTTTTGATAAAAGTAAATAAACAGAATGTGGGTTGGTTGGTTTATTCTACAGGAATGTCTGCACTGTCCAGAAGGTTACATATAATAGCCGCAGTGAGTGTAGACAGTACTTTTTGTGGTAAGTGTAGTATTTTGTATCGTGTTGATCTGTGTAATTGAACGTGAACTTGAATGACTGTATCTATGCATGATTCCTGTTAGTGTGTTTGTGCGTATCTGCACATGAATGTGTCTGTATTTATGTATATATTCAGGTACGAACGTACATGTGAACAAACGAACGATTAGGCAAATATTGATTAGGCAAATCGATACCTTGTCTTGGAGACAAATACTTGACTAAAATGACTAAAGCGGATTTGTTGTCTCATTAATTTCACTCACTCACTGAAACTTTTATCAGGTGGTGCTCGACATGGGTGAGCATACCATACCCGGAATACTACATGGAGAATGTCTGCTGTCTCGGGTGGCGAGACAATGGCGGGGACCAGAACTGTAAAATCCGTGAGTACATGAACACTGGTCGTCATCTTAGACTTCACGAGCGAGTGGATTCGCTATCACAAAAACATACATAAACAGGGCTTCTGCTAAGGCTAAATTCTTTGGGGTCCCAGGGTTCTTCAGATTTCTAAGGGGTCCCAGGCTAACTCTAAGGGGTCCCTTTACAAAGTTGAAAACAAAACCCCAACAAATCAACATACTTTGTTCAACTGCTTTTCATGCGCACAAAGCACTGTAATGTCTAGTCAGAAACGGCGAGATTTCTGTGCCATGAAGAGTGTACAAGCATCTGTGATGAGCTTATGCTCACTGTACTGGGGTGCTCACTTTCTTTCCGTTTCTGAGACGATGATTCTAACCTCGCTGTCAACATCTTGGAACTCTTCCCAGCAAAGGAAGAAACTCAGTGCAAGGGAAGTAACTCTCACCTTGTAGCAGCCAACAATAGATTGGGCTACGATGTCAGACACTACACTTACCTAATTTTGTATCTGTTCTTCGTCCAGATTTGAAGGGGTCCCCTGGGACCCCATTGACGAAAATTGAAGGGGTCCTCTGAACTTTTAATGCGTACTGTACGCAATTTTTTGCGTAAGCAGAAGCCCTGATAAACACAAAATTATTTATATTTAAAAAGGTCATATGTCTGCGGTCATGTAAGCATAGAAACTCATATAACCATAGTTATACTTACGTATATACACGGCAGTAGTTGCATACAACACATCTTCATGTGCACAGCCATGAAAACACCCTTTTCACATTGGGATACTGAGGATAGCACACACACACACACTTATTTACTATTTTAAATTATCTTCTTTGTAAATTACTTTTTCATGTTTTATTGTGTTGACCATATTTACTCCAAAGAATTGGAATGAATTTTTAAAGGACCAAAGAAAGCAATAATGGAGTTTAATACCTCCGTAGAATATGTAAATCATCTTAATGATACTTTAGAGAAATTCTGAAGACTTTGTTACAGCCATCTGTACACCGCCATGTCAGAATGGTGGCACTTGCATCGCACCAAACAGGTGTCAGTGTCAAGTACAGAACACTGGACAGTTCTGTGATGGAAGTATGTTTTCCTAAAAAATGCCAAATGTTTACTCATAAATTTTCATTTGAAGTCTTTCTAACTCTTGGTCTATCCTCGACCGAAAAATATTTATTTCTTCATTGCTTTTTTCTTGCTATCTGTACTAATTAGATTCGTCATTGACATGCATGGAGCTGGCATGTAAGGTCTGTTTAATCCGTCTGCCAATATTTCCATAAGGTGAACGATCGAATTGCACAGCGAGTGAATGTAAAAGGACACCGCGAACTTATTCATTTCAATACCTTACAGGTGTCTGCTCTCACCTGAGCCCCTGTTACCCGGGGAGATGTATAACGCCGGACGGGTGTGACTGCACCAGTGGCTTCACAACTACGACAACCCGTTATGAGAATTGTCTGACAAGTAAGACTCACCTTGCTTGGCTACTCACAACAGCCTTTCTTTTGTTGTTTTCCTTCACACAGGAGAGTGACTACAGCGATAGATTTAGAGACAAACTGTACTAGAAAGAAAGAAGACAGGTTGAGAAAGTTTGTGAGATTTATTTGTATATGCAAAATAAAAAACTGGAACTTTATTCCTTGCGTCTGTGGTGCTCTAAGTGTCAGCCAAAATTACCGCTAAAAATTGCTTTTGTTTGTCCATATTTTTTTTATTTATTTGTGGTTTAGCGGTATAAGAGACGTGGTTCTTTGTTTGAATTAACCCCATCATCACTCCCTTCAACTTCGTTGACATAGTTGAAGAAAACAGGAACACGGACATCAAGATCTACCAGATGCAAGTGCGCATGTCCAACTGGCCACGTGGCGCGACGTCCCCCAATGAGTCCTACTACATCATGGCCGACTCCACCCAGAAGACTGAGATGGATTTCTGGTGGTCCAATCAGAAGTACGGCTACTTCCCCAGAAACATTAGTCACACTCTAGCTTCTCCTTAGATGTTTCTTTGTTTTTCTGTTAAATATTATTTACATTTACTGACAAAGCCAGTGTTTTCCTTCCTTAAGTTAAAAAAACCAGAAACATGCAATTTCTTAAAAAGGATAGTAAGTAAATTAGATCATATAAAATTTTATGTTCTTATTAGAGGTGCAACTTGTTTTCTAACAAACAAAAGATGGCTTTAGAGCTCTTGATTTTTGTGAGTTAAAACAACAGGCTAGTTCTGTTTCTAAGTAAGAGTACGCAGCTAATTTCTATCTGTATTTTACTTGTGTTTGAGACGATTCGGTGTTGAGTTCTGTTTTCTGGAGGTTTTCAAGTAAGAATACGTGTTTAAATAGGTACTCTTGAAGTGCTAAATTATGTTATCTGAACGCTTTTTGACAAGTATGCTTCAAGGTGTTAAGTCTGTTCTATCCAGAGACTTCAACCGTCTGGAGACGAGCTGCAGCAGTCAGTTCTTCATGCCAGATCTGCCCCTCAAGCCCAACTACATCGGTAACGCAGGCTTCGGGGTGGTCAGCGGCCGGGTGGAGGTCTGGCTGTCCAAGCGACCAGTTTATCGTATGTGACCTAGCTCTCCAACAAAATGTTTTTAGTAATACACAAACAAAAATGCTCTAACAGTAGCGTCGAAATATTATTAATTGATTATAAATTTAATATTTTTGTGGACATTCTATGCAGATTATATATCTACATGTTAATTGTGTTTATGTGTAGATTTTCACTTGTCTGTAGAAGCAAGTGCTGTGTGTCAAAAGTATAATGATTTTCTAAAGCATGTATACATTATAAAAAAATGCTTAGATGTGGTCAATCTTTACGTTTTAAGTACAACACCATCGCCAACCTGACTGAAGCCGTCAAGCATATGTTTATCAAGAACATTAGTAAACTTCTCTTTAATATCAGAATGGTAAGTATTCAAAACAGCAGTGAGCTCGAGAAGGCTGCTTACTCTCCTGTACAATGGTCCATTCCTGGAGAGAATTATGGCACGTCCACCTAAAAAATGTAAACCATGAGGAATTAGTCAACATTGGCGGCAGTAAAAACACTTGACATTCAAACTTGGAAAAGAGAATATAGTCGATGGAAAGGAAATGTCACAGGAGGATCCTCCATATCTCCCAAAAGCTCCACGACACCTAAACAAATAATTAAGCCTAATAAAGACATTATGTCTACAGCATGAAAAACAAACTAATGTTCGCAGGTCTCCTGGTCTCATGATTTGTACCAAAGATAGAGAGAGACAGAGAATTTTGGGCAGATAACTCATTTTGTGCATAAGCAGGAACAAAGGAATACCGAAAACGTTCGCAAAAGCTTGTGGTGATAGCCTTAGGAGACTTTAATAGTGAATCAGGCTCAGGGTACTAGATGATGATGATGATGATGATGATGATGATGATGATGATGATGATGATGATGATGATGATGGATGATGGATAATGATGATTAAGGCTTTTACAGTTTATATTTTTAGGTTGACATCTTACCTTCTAATATTTCAGCATCACAGCCAAGATTCTCGTCTTTGAACAGCACATCCTCCTGTATACAGCAAGCCTCGAGCACTCAGCCTGTGAGCGGCTTGTATCAGTGCAACCTCAACCTCGCAAACTTTGACAGACTCTTGGAGCATGGAGATTTGTAAATATTTCATCGATGGGACTTTCTTTGTAGCTGGACATTAAAATAAACTATATGTATGCGTATGTTAGATGTTCCCAGAAAAAAAAATAATAATCTAAAGATAAAACAGTTTAGTCCAAACGCATGAGTTCAACCAAAGACAGGAAAGGTTACACTTTTATTGTAGATACTTGCACTCGCTTAGAAAGAAAAAGTACCTGATTTTCTTTTGATTTACATGTACTGCGTATATCCTTGCAGAGAAAAGTATTAGTGGTTAAATAAAAGGTAAAGAACAAACAATAATTTTATCCAATCACAGAAATAAACCTTTCTGCGTTTTGTTTAAAATTTGTTTTTCAAGTTAGTTTGGCAAACATATTTCTATCGAGAACTAACATCTTTTTTGGCTTGCAGTCTAAGAATCACATTTCGTACTGAAGTGGGAGGATACAGAGAGCTGCTGAACTTAAACTACAATCCTCCACTGAGATTCTCACTTCAGACCTACCGCACCATCAACAGCAGCCTGTCTGTGGAATTCCGTTTTGACTTCAAGCCTCCCTACCACTGCGACGAGACTAACACTTGTCGCTCTGGGCAAAGCATTCTTGATGTACCAGATATTACTAAAGTATGAATACATTTTCCATTCTCTTGTCTGTCTTTTACTCTTTCTGTCATTCAACAAGACCATTCATCTCTCTTTTTTTTCCCTTTTTTGCTATATAGCTGGGTCTGTTTCTATGGGAAATCGTACTTTTTATGTTATACACATTAACACTCTTTATCACTCTTAAAGCAGCAGTAAAAAAAAAGCAAAAAAAATTTGATGTTTTTATCTTGTGATTTAAGGAAAAAGCCAAATCTGTCTCTCTAGGTACACCACTTGTCTGTGGTTTATTATTGCGAGGTTTTACAAATTTTAAAAGTATATTACGCTGATCATTTTGCAGGTGGCGCCATTGACAATTTCCTGGAGAGGATGGGAGGATGACGACTCCAAGATGTATCGTTATTCCATGGAAGTGTTCAAACTGGCGAAAACAATAGACAACAAGCTGGAAACTCGGTTTGATGAAGCACTGCTGCCTCTCATCAACCGTGAGGTGCTGCTAACACTCACTCACTCACTCACTCACTCACTCACTCACTCACTCACTCACTCACTCACTCACTCACTCACTCACTCACTCACTCACTCACTCACTCACTCACTCACTCACTCACTCACTCACTCACTCACTCACTCACTCACTCAAATAAAGAGTATCATCGTAGTCAATCAAATCATGGTTTTGAACGCACACATTTTTTTTTGGAAAATAATGTCAACATGTCCGTGGGAGAGTCCCTACCTGATCTTATGCACCAAATCCTCCTTACAACAGGTGTTTGAAGCCAGATATACCCCCCAAGAGTACACCCCACCCGAGCCCGGGATGTACGCCATTATCCTAGAAGCAGGCGACAGAGCCAACAACACCAAGTACGTCCGACGACTTTGTCTGTACGACCCCAGCTCGCAAATAACCCTTGACCCTAAGTTCAGACTCTACGTGACCTCTGCCAGTGATGCCGCTAATTACACCTACCAGAGCAGCCTGAGCACACCTGTGAGTGTCAACTGGACCAACTACTTCCGGAATGCTTTCCACGAAGACAATGCGTTGCTCGGTAAAAATCTAGACCCGCTTTGTTAGTTGATGAAGTTTGGTAGCATCATTTAAAAAATAGTTTAAAGATTCGGTTCCTTTTTTAAGAAGTGTGTGAACAATGCTTACAGAATTAAAAAAATGTTTGCCTCGTTGTTGTGAGCATATAAGATGATTTTTTTCATAATATTTACAGATACAGTGTTGAACTACAAGTGATCCAACCGTGTGATATAGAAACTCTTATCAGACAAAACATCACAATTAACAAATTAGAGAAATTCCCTCATTTTTGCATTAAAACTTAATTCGCTTTTCCTATATTACTTACATCCGAAAACCATGCAATAACAAAATATTTATTTAAAAATTGTCAACAATGAATATTAAGCATGCAGGTTCTTGTATATCCCGCAGAAATAGAACTTAAAAATAAAACCATTGCTCATGATGAATCTTTAGATAATGACTGTGCATTGAAATATCTGTACTGATAGTAATTAAACAATCGTGAAAACAGGTGCGGTTCTTCAGTACCCGACACAGCTGGAAAATGGAAAGAAAAACATTCCTCGAAACGGACCGTTAGATGATCACCAGGGGAGACGAACAGTGGACGCTATTACCAATGAAAGGGGAATAAGTAAGTCAGGAAATCTGATAAATCAGGAGTTAAATCCTACACTTTTCTTTAGTGAAAAACTATTGGTTCTGCTTGATAAACAAAAATAATCCTTTATTATTTAAGAGCGATGATCTTAAGAACGATTAAAAAGCACGAGTGAGATGTAACCACAATATTTCTGGGTTTATGTCTGGGTCAACCTCTATCCCAAACTCATATGGCCAGGAAATCCATTAAAACGATGAATTCATCAAAGTGTTACCTAAACTTGTAGTTGTAATGCCAGGATGAGTCAAGGGAAATAACATCTTTACTAACTTCCGGAAACGAGGAACATCGTTACATTAAAGAGCAATATAAATATTCAGGGAATTGTTAAGAGAAACTGCGACAGCAACTTTAAATGGAATATTGAAATTATTTACTTTCAGTCAATTTTAAAGTGGGATTTACGAAGGACCATGATGGAGGACAGACTCAGCCACTGACACCAACCACTCCCCTCTCTGGCTGGATAGACCTTGGCTTCAGTACTACCTACACACTGTCTTCAGAACTCAGACCCAGCGAGGCCGACACGGTGACCGTATGGGTCAAGGCCACAGACGTCATGGGCAACGAGAGAATCGAACGCACTCAGGCGACCTTTGACACCTCGTCTCCTGTTGCGCAAGGATTAAAATTTTACATGAACATGCCTGTACCAGGGGTGGACTTTAGCTCTGTGTAAGCCATGGTGGGACATTGAGCTTTTAGTCACAGTATCTCTCTTTAGAAAGTCTATGATTAAATTGATAACAAGCTACAGAAAATTTCTCACATTGCCTATTGTTTCAATTTTTTATCTTTGAAACTTCAACGTTTAAAAGTATTTGATTTGTAAAACATCTTTTGTGATGACAAATATTTGGAAGGGAAATATATAAACTTTTTTTTCAGCTTTGAGCTTGCTGTGAGAGATAAAGAGTCCGGTGTTGCCTATGTACTGTGGACGTTCAGACGGAGTAATGGAGTTATTCTTCACCAGGAGAAAATGCCAGGAAAAATGGTCGACGAAAAGGTACTAACAAGTAGATTGATGACATTGATATATTTGACAACGATGGCTTTGCTTGAATTGTTAGACGTCTGTGCCTGTGTGTGTGTGCCCGTGCGCATGTTGTATTATTTGGGAATTATTAAGCAAAGATATGCGTCGGAAACATCTGGGGTCAGTGTTTATGAAAGGTTTATCAAAAATCAGGGCTCATGAAACGTTTAATAAAAGTACAGTACTTTACGAAGAGATTAATTTTTAAGAGTTGAATTTAAAAAGAATTTTTATTTCTGCCATTGTCAGACCTGTGCTCTGGAAGTCACCAAATGTGACTGTACACCTGCTGGACATTGCTTCTACTTTAACCAATCGTACGCCGTGAGCAACTGTCACATGATGGTCGAGAAGGAGAGCCTTCAGACCGAGACCATCACCGTCACTGCTGACGTCACGAACATGGCGGGTCTCGTCTTCAGATTGACCTGGACGGTACACACAGAAATTTACGTTTACATACAGAAAAACATTTTGCCAACGAATAATTTAAACAAATCATGTTATGTAACGATCCCTGGGTATCACGTCATCGCCACAATTATCGTCTTCATTGTCATTCTATTCATCGTCACCACAAAACTAATACAATTATGTCTCACTTTTAACCTACAGAAACGAGACATTACGGAACTGAACGGGACAAAAGCATGTAAGATTTTCATTTATTTTGACTTGCTTGTTATTGTGCTGTTATTGAATTTATTTCTTTCACTATTTCCTCACCTTTATCCCCTTTATTAAATTTATTGTTTGTTTTCTTATTTGCTACTTTTACATCTGTTTTACGTTTGTGTGTGTATGAGAAAGAGACTAAGTAAATCTTTTGATTAAACATTCTGGTTAAGCTTCAAAACATAAATTTTAAATTAATCGACATATAAATTTTAACTTGTCTTGAGACTAGACCATGATAAGTAAAATATATCACCGATGTTTTCCGGATCAGATTTCCCGCCGCAGAACGTCAACGTTTCCCTTATTACAAGCGACAGTGTGATGGTAACCTGGACCTTCCCGCCATCTTGTTTCAAACGCATTGGATTGTGGGTGAGCGCTAACGACAGAAAGGTTCCGGTGCACAAGGATGCGACCGAGTTCTCTTTGACAGGTCTTGACTCAGACACATTCTACACCATCCGCATGGTCACGGAATATGAGGGCGACCAGCTGAGCGACAGTGAATCCGTGTCCTTCAAGACAGGTAACTCAGACAGCTAAAGAAGTAGTAACAGAAGACAATATGGCAGCTATAACAAAAAACTTGAAGACAGGCAGCACAGACTACTTCGAGACAGAATTTCAATAAAAAGCTTAACAGGGACAACGAACTTCACAAGTCCTTCATCCATGTGTATCACAGACATCTACACAGTTTAAAATATTCTTCACTATCAAATGTTGACGTAAATATTATTTCTGATGTTGATCAAGTCTGCTGTCTGATGTTTAATTGCTTGACAACCTTTACTCGTTGTGTAATATACTATAATGACCCTGCCTACTAACTGTCCTGACATTCACAAACATAAGGACTTTATTATTTTTTCATGATTGGTCTGTTCTCCGTCATGTCTGTCCTACGCATTCTTTGACGTCCTTGCTGCGACCTGGATGAACCCTGACTTCCGGTCATGTCCTCGGTGTTTAAAACAGCAAAAAACGACGGTGTGTACACGAGTGTTTGAAGTAAATTCTCAGATGCACCTAATGTTAAATAGTGGGAGGGGCTTAATTCTAGAATGATTTGTAATATCTCGAGACTTCAATTTTTTTGAATAATAACATTGTGATATGTCAAGATTGAGAGTGTGATGACTCAACAGTGTGATGTCTCTAGAATTATTATGTGATAACCTTAGAATGACAGTGTGATGTATGTAGCGATATCTTTAAATTGACTTTAAGAAAGTTTCAGGCATTTAAAGCAACACATGTCAAAGGTTACAGTCCCATGAGACAAATCAATTAATGGCTTGTAACACTTTCTGTAGCATCAGTTAGGACACAGTTATGGTGAACATTATAATAATATTTAATTTTGGTTACATGAGCAATTTATTAGACGAAAACTCGTGTTTAAATGTCAACCGAGCTGTCCAAGAAATGTCAAAGAACAAATTTGTTGTTTTATGTTTACAGTCTTCACAGCTGGAGCCATCACTGGAGTAGTCATCGGTATGTTGCAATACGCATTGTGTATGTTGCAGCGTTTTTGCACGCATAGATACATCTTAGGTGTCTCCTTTTCATGACTAGATGACTGGAGCATAGACTTAAATGAATTTAACTCATAAACAGGACCTCGTGACACGGAGTCGTGACATCAATTTTCCCTACTGTCAACTAGACCTGACCTGTGTCACGATATAGTTTCAATTATGATTTTCGTGCCTGTAAAACTACCCTCTGGAAAAACACATAAAAATTAAACGAAAGCCTCATTGGAAAACAAACAAAAACAAAAATAAACAAGCAAAAAATAAAAATAAAAAAATAAATAAAAATCATGGTTTACAAAGGTCTATAACTGTCTTACTCAAGCGTCTCTTTTCTCCAGGGTTGCTGATCCTGCTGGTCCTAGTGATTTTCGTCGTATTGTTTGTATTATGGCGGAAGGGCAAGGTGCTTCGGAAGGGAGCAGCACACAGGGGCATGCAGTATATGTCAGGAGTGTTTGACAACATCAGTAATATGACCAGGAGAGCTTTCACTGTAAGTGAGGCTGTGAATATGCCAGCGCTTTTGTTCTTGTGCATGCTTAACATAGGAGTTGTTGAAAAAGATTTTAAAAATGGCTTACAGGTTTTTGAGTCGTTTCCCTACAATCTAAAAACATCATACAAATAGAACTTTTTTCGATCGCAGCTTTAACCATTAACTCTTTAGTACATCCATCCTGCCGTCTTCTTGATGACTATTTCTTTTTCATTAAGTCCCTCAAAATAGCCACATACTTTTTAATTGTTCTTTTTGTTCATTCCAATATCACGTTTTTTTATTCTGAGAAACTAAACACCAACAAAAGTAATACATTGGTCCTGTAGGACTTCCGCTTATTTTGTTTATTTAAACTTGTACAGAAAAATCTCCATACTATGCCACCTACCGAGACCGAGCAAAAGTGGCATAGTAGCGAGAGTGGCTTAGTAGAGAGGGTTCGTAAAAACGGCTTTATTTGTTCAAGTTACCTAACAGTCCAAAGCAGGGGTGGGCAATTAATTTTCCCAAGGGGCCGCATGAGAAATTGGGATGGTTTTAGAGGGCCGGACTAATATAGTTAACTCAGTTTTACCCAATACTGTACGTATAGTATATATACTGGCGGGCGGGCCGGTCACAGAGAGGAGGCCTTTGCCCAGGTCTGGTCCAAAGCTCTCAAGAATCGTCGGCTTCGCTACCTGTCTCCTCTCATTCTCCCCCTCACCTCTTCATCCTCCACCCCTTCCAACCACATCCGCGCATCTGCATCCTGTCGCTAGTCGACCCCCTCACACCTTCCCTCTGTCACGTGGCTGTCACCCCGCCAGCGACCACCCCCCCCCATCGCCAGCCTCCACCCTCCCTGTGTGCGTGCTATGTTCCATCCACCTAACTGCGATGTCCCACACTACCATACAGTTTAGTAATCGAGCACTGCGCGGAATTTCACAACTTGTGTCTTTTAACAGTCACAAAAAAGTGGCATAGTAGGGAGAGTCTGGGTGGCATAGTAATTTTTTTTTTACATTGAATTTATAGTCGGGACCGAGCAAAAGTGGCATAATACCGAGAGTGGCATAGTAGAGGGGTGGCATAGTAGGGAGATTTGACTGTATTCGTGTTTACTTATTGGGAACAATGCTCTTTTGAATATTTTGTACATTTATTCAAGCTGTACGAGCACATATATATATATACACACAAAAATTAAAGGAAAGATATTGGTGAACTTCTATTTGTGTAAATTTCAATTTCTTCATACATTATGAGGATGAATGAATAAAATTAATTTCTAATATCTAATACTTGTGCAAAGTTACTTGACTTGGCGTAAACCAGAGTGAAAGTCCTCGTATTTGTTTGGTCAAAGGTCAGTTCATTCATCAAACGGCAAGCATGTGCTCATCGTATCTGCTGGACTGTTTCAGAACAGGGACAATGCTTCTAGTAATTCTAGAAGTAATACTTCTAGTAATTCTAGAAGTAATATCTACCAAACTGTGTATTTTGGTAATCGAGAACCTTGGCAGTATGATAGAGAGGCTGTCACCGTACGAGAGCGAGTGGACGAGGGCAATTTCTCCGAGATATTTATAGCCAGCATCAGAAGCAGGCCAGAGATCCTGGCGATCAAGAAGCTGAAGTGTAAGTCTTTTCAAGTTGATTCCTCCTTTAAATGCCACACACCTTAAGTAACTGAAATTATCGATAGCAATTCGACAAGCATGGCGAGAAATCTTAAATCTGTAATATACAATTATGATAATAATGATAAAAATCCACCAATTATCGTTGCAGAGGAAGAGAAGATATTAAAAGTGAAGTTTGTTTAAAGCTCTATGCTTTTAGGTTCCAGTGAGACTGACTGATTGGGTGGGCGATTTATTTTTAGTTTTTTTATTCTTCTTTTTATATACATTTACTGATATGGGCATCGTTTTGTATTTAGATGTGTGCCACGGTATTGTGTTACTAAAACTTTTAATTCAAACGAGTTTGTAAGTGCTATTTCACTCGATTCAATAGATAAAATGAAATATATGAATATCAGACGACCTTGTTGTGGACATTCATTTTAAGGTTTGTGTCAGAGGATGATTTCTGAATAAATCACTGAGTCATGATACTGAATATTCTAATAATTTGGATATCATTTTGACATATGAGTCCAGAACGCCATTTTGTAATATATTTCTTTCTTTTTTGTGTTCTGCGTGCGTGTATTTTGTGGGTTGTTGTGTGTGTGTTCGTCTTGGTGGCTGCTGTGACAGCTGGGTACTCTACAGAAGACATCGTGAGGATGACTAGGAAGATTAACTTCTTCGCCAATCACCTGTTAGAACACAGGCACGTCCTCAAGTTCATTGGTGCCGTCCTCGATCATTCTGACTGTACGTACTCATGACCACGACAAAGCTTCTTTAACTTACTTTCCCTCTTATTTATTTTTGTTATTACTTAGTTCTGAATGTGTTGTCAAAGAAGGCCGATCAGATGCTTTATACTTATAGATCTTATGAGGGCAAAATTTTGGTTTATTGTTGCTTAAAACATTTTTTTATTCCATAGGGGGGCCGACTATTATTTTGGAGTACTGCGGAAGGGGACCACTCGATCGGTGGCTCGTTCAACAGAGTCGCTCGTTTGATGATCGCATGAAAAGTCTTCTTTGCCGTTTCTCGAAGGACATCGCAAATGGCATGAAATACCTGGCGTCGAAGGGGGTAATAATATGAGTTCTACAGTCCTATTACACATTTATTTCGGAGCACCCGGTAGTGTAGTGGTTATAACTCTCATTTCTCACCTCTGCAGTGAGTGGCCCTGGGTTCAGATCTCGTCTTGGGACACTGTATGTGACACCTGTACACAGGGCTGGACGTTTGGGGGTCTCGGAAATAAGAAGAACCTTGGCTTCACATACTCCTTTATATACAAGGGGTTGTATCTGGTACCTGTTATTATGTATGCTATTACTAAATATAAAATCCACTTTCAGCCTTTTGTTGTCTCTTTATATATATAAATATTCCGTCCCTCGCTTAGTTCTAGGTTTATAGTAAATACGATTGTTTTCTCGATGGCGATAAATCACAATAATTTCATTCTCAGATTGTGCACAATCATCTGGGTGCCAGAAACATCTTGCTGACAGATGACATGGTCATCAAGGTTGCTGGCTTGGAGCCAGCAGAGGACAACAGTGACCAAAGCGAAAATGGAGAAGTGACGGTAACTGATGTTTGATATATATAATTCTTCACCGGCTACTTACTTTTTCCCACTTTCTTCTGACCTGATCTGAATACACAAAGTAACAAAGTTATTCTTATTTTGACAGATAAAATGAAGTTTTGTGAAACTTTGAGAGTAAAATAATATGATTTTTGTTTTCTTAATACCGAGTCAGTCCAAGAACAAATTTTTAGCAGTCTATAAGTATGTAAGTGTTTTGGTGAGTGCATCAATGAGAAATATTGCAAAAGCCGAGACAAGGACATTTTCAAAAGATGGGTTATATTGTTGTTGGATTTTCATTAGAGAGTGACTGGAGATTGAAGTTAATTTCTTTTTTGTATTTATGTTGGCAAAAGAGAGCAAGACTTCCTATCAAATGGTCAGCACCGGAGGTACTACAAGGGAAGCCCGCCACAGAGAAGAGTGATGTTTGGTCCTATGGGATTGTTCTCTGGGAAATCTTCAGCATGGGTATGTCAATAAGATCGCGGACTGAAGTAGAATCATTTGAAAAAAAAGTGATGTTTCTGATTTTTCTTTACTCGTGTTGATGTCATTCCCCTTGAGCAACAATATGATTAGCACGGCGCAGCTGTTCTATTAAGCTACTTTAGGTAGAATTGATTGAACTGTGATGATTTTGATTAAATAACATTGATCAAGGTCTCAGGAATCATAACAATCTATCTTTTCTTTTAAAAACAAACGCATTTTATCACAGACTTTTTTAAATATCAACAACATGCCATCAATGTTATTTAACAAAACACTTTCCAGGTAAAACTCCTTACCCTGAGATGCACACGAAGGATGTTTTGATGGCACTGGAGGGAGGCTACCGTCTGGACAAACCACGATTTGCTGATGACGTGTGAGTAGATCATCATCATCATCATCATCATCATCCAATCAATCCATCATCCAATCAATCATCAATCTATAAATCCATCCATCATCCATCATCCATCATCATTTTCTTCATGAGCGTAATGTTCTCTTCTCTTTGTTTTTCCTGATTTAGTCACTACACGGTGATGCTAAAATGCTGGATTGAGACCCCTACAGACAGACCCTCGTTTAATGCCATACACATGATACTATGAAACTTGATGCAAGACGGAATAACATCGTGTATCTACTACCACACCAGAAACCTTATACACAACGGAACACAACGGTCTGTCAGTATTTCACGAACCCATGAAGCTTAAGTAAGGGTTCTGCATTCCCTAACTGAAAACACCCTGCAACAATTTTGATGGACTTTACATACCAAACAAGTGAACGACTGCTAATCACCAGAGAGAAAAATACAATACCTGATATTTTAAAAGCAGTTCCATTCCAATCCACATTTTTCTAAGGTGTGGATGTTTACAAGAACATTTATTCCTTAAACAGAAAACCCCCTTAACTTTAAAAATCAATTAGATTACCACTATACCTGAAGTAATAGAAATTTTATATTTAATATATATATTTAGAGTAACTGAGTGATGTTTTAATTATATATATACACAAATAACCAGCTTAACGTTTACATCGGTTTACGTTTTAGCGCCTTAATCATTAAATGTGATAAACATTAATTAATTCATCAGTGCTGAAGGTTTAACATAACAGGTTTAGTTGAGTTTATATAACAGTTTAGTTTGTGTTAAATGTTAGAGATCTCAAACAAGAGAAATATGAGTATACACATTAGGGTATGTTGTTTTGTTAGTTTCAATACTAAAAATTTATTAGATAATTATAACTTAAAATCATTGTAATGCCTTATTTCTAAATATATAATTTAACAGATAGGCAAGATTTACATTATTTTATTTTTAAATGTCGAGCATAAAAATGAATACTATATACGTTTATCTCCCCTCCTTTTTACTTTTTCTCGCCTCGCTTTTTAATTTTTTTCCTGTATAACGAAAGTGTTTTAAAATATGTCTATTCGCTTGTGTGTTCGATCACGTGTTTTTACTTGCGTGTGTTTAATTTGAAGATAAGGCTTCAGCATAAACACTTACCTAGCATCACTTGACTTGGTGTACTTACTCAACCCTGGAGTCTGTCGTATTACTGCTTAAAGCTGTCATGGTTATTGTACACAAATTATGCTCTCTTCACAATGTAACTAACTTCCATAATTACCGTAGTTTTTCAAATAAAAAGAGTTGAATAATTTCATACATAATCTCAAACAAAAGCTGTTTATCTTTGTAAAAAGATTGATTTGTATTTATCATATTGAAAATGCTTACTTGCAGTGTACTAATAAAGGTCGACTTGTAATTACCGTTGAGTAAATACTGATTAGCTAAGACTAACATATCTTTCTCAAAAAGGATAAAATTTTATCTCTTACTGATTAATAAATTTGATCGCTTAGCCCCTTGTTCACTATTTTTTTGCACAGTCACATCCTTGTAGTCGCCTGTGTGTCGAATGTCTTTAATGGAAAGTCATTTCACAGACATACTTGAACATACTGACATACTGCACGAGAAAAGACGATGTATGGCAGTGTCCAGTATACTGAGATTCTTTCATTTTGAGGCTGACACTTGGTTGCCATGATTGTGAGTCTGAGGAAATCAGGTTTGTTAGTTAAAGAGTTATTTACAAACAAATCAAAATGACAAATGACTGGCTTTATTAATCCGATGGGAAACTTTAACTCTGAAGTGTTCTTAATGACAAAAGGTACAAAAAAAAATATAAAGAAAATAAGTACAAGTATTGGTTACAAAATATGAATAAGTCAAGAAGTCCATCATAGCCAAACACCAAAACATGCAATATGAACAAGCATACATTGTTTAACAATACAGACTCCATTTACAATCTTTGTGTCTTCGTACCACTGCCACGTACAACTATATAGTTATTTCAGATGAGACAGATCACACTGACAAATCTGAATTTAAGAAATAAATATTATACCAAAATTTACTCACCATAGAAAACAATTAAAATTATTTTACAGACACATTGCATTCATAATTTTCCTTTCAAGATAAAAAAGTCTTTTGTCAGTTTTCAATGGCAATGGCACTGTCGCACACCTGCACCCACTCTCACCCAAAGTTCTTGTCATTCGTCAACTTTTCCCTTCTACTTGATCACCACTGTGACATACTGTGACAAATACACTGAACTGCGCTCAACTTTCTCGAGTTCTTCCTGTTGGCCCGATTGGCTTTCAGACTTTCGAGATGAGCTTGACGTCTCTCGAAGGAGGACTGAGCATGGACTGAAGCTAACAAACAAAGAGACAGCTTCTTTTAAGCTGATTTTAATTCCCCTGTCACGACACAATCAACGAGAAGATTCTCTTGCTGCTGGAGACTAAATGAGCAGCTCGACAAGAGGGAAATGGCTTGTCTTTCACACTATTCAAACTTCTTCTTTCGAGGACGGCACAGAGGGATTACAATACAAAGGTTCCCACCAGACCGTGGCGATCAAACTAATGGATTCTTTAAAAGTTTTAAGTTTTTCCTGTTCTAGCTCTTCCTTATTTTCCAGCTTGAAAGTGTCTTCACGCGCAGATCACAATTGACCGTGCCTGTGTTTGCTTTTTTTTCCTTTTCCCTTTTTTTGTGATTATTTCTTCTAGTTTCTTTCTGGTTTTTTTTCTTTCCTTATCTGTTCTTTCATTCATAATGTCTTTATTCTTTTCTGTTCATTTTTTCTCTCAGTTCTTTCTTATATTCTTTCTTTATTTTTCACTTTCTTCATGTCCCGAGTTTGGGATATTATTGTTTCTTTCATTTATTCATTTCTACTCCGTTAGGTTGCTTGTATAGAAGAGAATGTACAAGTTACCAGCCCTTGATAAAATTTAACCGAGTTTGACAATATTGATCCAAGCTTCATATCTGTCTTAAGTAATTTTTGTTATCAATTTTAAAATAAACATGTGAATATGTTCTATTTTTAAAGTAGTCCGGTATCTTGTAGGAAAGGAGTGACTCAGGTCTGACCAAAGAATGTTTAAGCGATGATCAAAAGACTTTGGCGCAGCAAGCATCTTTGCAGAAACATTCTTGCAAAAGCGTTTCATCAACCTGACCAACTCTTCAGTTTTTGTTTTGCATATCACATGCTGAAAACACTTGCATAACTAGTGATCATATCCAGCTGTCTATATGACCTTTGTTGCTGACACGGGGAATAATAACAACATCAGTAAAGTATATTCTGTGATCAGGATGATCTAGAAGAGGCGTGTAGTTTGATTGGGACAACTGCCCGTCATCTGTACACACACTGTGTATGTATAATTGAACTTATTATGTCTGAAAGGTTTTGCATCTCTTTAAATAATATCATACACAGTAAAATTTTCCAAGATTATTCTTAATACAATACAATACAAAACAATACAATACAATACAATACAATACAATACAATACAATGCAATACAATACAATACAATACAATACAATACAATACAATACATTTTATACAATACAATACAATACAATACAATACAATACAATACAATACAATACAATACAATACAATACAATACAATACAATACAATACAATACAATACAATACAATTTGTTCACAAAGAATTGTACCTCTTTTATTGGTCTCATTCACAGCTAAATCTTACAAGCTTATTTATATATTCTTTTTCTTCTTCTTGTTCCTATTCGCCTCTAGTGGAGCATAGGGCCGCCTGGAAACCACTCGGTCCCGAACCCGGATGAAGGAGGAGGGTTGGGTGTTGGGCTAGCAACACATTAACTAAGCATTTATATATAAAAATTTACAGTTTTATAAATCCACACTGGCAATGAAATTTATTTACCCTCCCTTGAAAAATGCCCAGGACACATACGTATCCCCCAAAGCAGTAGGACAGTTGGAATCATATATACTTCCTGGTAGAGCATGTGTGTCTCGTATACAGGTGTCACCAATACGTAAGACATAATGAAGTATCTAGGGCAATTCTAGATGTCTGCCATTCGTGTCTTTGTATTGCTTGACGCAATAAAAAACCCAAGAGCTGAAAAAAGAATTAAAATATCAATGCCTGCCTGTAGATATTTACGGTCTGAAGGGCAAATGAAAACTGCCATGACCATGACTGTAAGTGAATACCGGGCTCGTGTGTAACTGTAAAGGGACTGTCACACGAGGTCCTCTTCATGCAGAGTTGTGCAGGTAAAACCCAGAAGCGAGATTGTGGGTGTCAGTGTCTTTATCTCTAATGTAACCTTTGTCAACCAGCGTGAAGCCTTGCGATGTGGACTTTTTCTACTCTGATTTAAAGTTCCTTGTTAGGGATCAAACTCTGATTATTGTCTTGACGAAGACGAAGTGACACAAGGATAACTCATTTTTTTAGATGAGAGATTCGACGTACATGCCAACATTTTATCTCTTATGCTCTTAAGCTCATCCGCTTTCTTTCTTTTTTCTGTCTGTCTGCTTAATTCTGTATTTGTCTTTCTTTGTTTTTCGCATTCTTTTTACAGACTCTCTACTTTTTCCCCTTCGGGTGTTTTGTCATTTTGTTGCTGTATTTCCTTTGCTTTGCTATGTAAACAACAGCATGTCCTGAGTTGAGATATATACTCTTAGTATATAGTATAACTGACAGTTACACAAACATACGACCACAACATGAGATAAACAACTATCCAGAAAATAAAAATAAAAATTTGAAGTGATGTTTTAGTCGAAAGGTCATTGTCTTGTAACGACCATATAAAAGGCTCACTGAATCTGCGTTGTGCTGTTTAATTGTACAATTATTGTGAAAAAAGTATTGACCAGGCATCCTGTTTGTAGAGTGTCAAGCTGTGCATTTTGCACGGACATTCCTTGAGCCTCGAATGTATTCCTTTTTCAAACATTGCTTTCAAGCAAAATGGAAGAAACAGAAGCATGTTCCCCCAACCCACACACACACACACATACAGACACCCTCCTTCAACGCAAACAAACTCCCAGACCACTGGCAAAGCACCCACTACTTTTATAGAATCGGGTAAATCTCTTAGGAGACTAACCCTATCATTGTACAACTTCCTTCTTGAAGCCCAGGTGTGGGTATATAAGGTCCTCCCACAGCCCGAGACCAGCAGAAGACAACATGGCAGCGCCAGGTGTGCTAACGGTTTTCCTTGTTTGTTTTTATTTCAGCGCCGTGCAGTCGTGGTCAGGGTAAGACTTTTTCTTCCTTCAGACTTTTTTCATTTATGTAGCGGTTTACACCAACAGCAGAAAATACACATTTTTTAACAGTCATTTTAGTTCATTTTTTAATTTTTTTGTTCGTTTGTTTACCTTTTATATTGTTGTTCTTTTATCTTTCTTAGTTTTTCTCTTTTTTTTTTATTTATTCAGTTTCTCGTCTTTGGGTTCTTTATTTGTGTTCTAATTTTCTTCTTTGTTTGTTTCTTTCATTATTTCTTTCTTCCTTTCTGATCTTTTCTTTGTTTTTTTTTTATCACTCTTTTTCTGTATCTATCTCTCTTTCTTTGTTTCTTTCTTTCATTGTTTGATTAATTTTTTTCGATTTTATTGTTTATATACACTTTTGTTTGTGGATGTTTTGTGTACAAAATAAAAGAACTAACAAGAAATGCACGGGAAGCCTAGGTTGAAGTTAGGGTTAGGTCGCTCTCGGTCAACTGATAGACAAAGAAGTATACAGTTCAGTGTATGTGTGTTCATGTGTAAGCGAGGCTTCAAAATTTGAGGATCAACAAAGATTTCGCGAGGCATGCTTGCAAATGTATAAATCCGCCTGGGACGAGCCCGCCATATTCTCCTCACTCACTTAAATGTTTGTTGAGTCTTGAGTTGCTAAGTTACTTCTTCATCTAACCGACGCCCCACGAAGTTTTGAAGCTATCTATATTCCGCACCTGAAGTTTACCTTGGGAAAATACCTGTCCCCACTGATATTGATAAAGGTCTTGAAGCGAAATTACTGAAGGTAGTTTCTTTGGCGGAAGATCGAGGTTGCATCCAGTTGTAAGGGACTTTTCTTGTATAGGTTGAGTCAAATCTTCTTCCTTGTAGAACAGGTTTTTTTAATTTCTTATTTTTCGACACTGCTTCTTCCATAAATAAGACAGGGTGGTAAATCGTGGTGTAGGTCATATAAGATGTTAAGTGTCTGCTTGTCCTCTGATCCTGACACCTTTCGCTGATAAGTGTGCTTTGATTTAAAATGCAAAGGCTTTGTTTGGAATAAAAATAGAAACTGAAGAGACAGACACGATTTAACATGTCGCACGAAGTCTGACTGCTAGGTACTTCACACGTGCTTATGTCGATCTTTAACAATGTTCAATTAATATACGGTGGTGAAACTGTAGTAGTGCTATGATAAGATTATTATAAAAAATGTTTGATGTGGAGAAATCCTAAAAGCAAAATAGAAACATAAAAAACCCTGAAAAATCAAATTTTTTATTTAGTTTTAACAATATAGTCGTCTATTAGCCACTAATAAACAAAAATATTCTTTTGTCTTCATTCGGAAAAAATGGCGATCAAGAAACGAGTGTTAGTATTATGCCATAAAATGTTAATATTTAAATAGAATTATAACTCAGGAAGTCTATAAATTTTAGTACACCGTTACAGACGACGCATTTCGGGGCAAATGTTTTGTGAGTTCAGTGCCCATTTCCATCTTTGCTTACTTCCTACAGTCCTCTAGTGGTCAGGTGTTCACTTCAACATGGGTCAAGTGGAAAAAAAGCACGCTGCGTCACAAGGGCGTCGAAGACCCTTGCTGTGATGACTAGACCTTCCAGTCTCACATGAAGATAATTTACTGTAGGACTTCCTTGTAACAGATATTGCTCATAGTATTATTCTTCCTTTTTCTCTACTCGCTAACACATTAGCTCCTCTACATTTTCAATAGTTTTTTTTAAAGGTAATGTAGTTCTTGACCATTTTACTCATTTTCTAGTCCGAAGGCTATTTTCTATCATATTTTTTCTACGAAATCCGAACTAAACCAACATTAAAGACACAGCTGAGACTAGCTTTATACTTAAAGGTTTATTAGAGTGAGATTTTTAAAGCTCAACTGAGCTCAGTACACAGTATAATTCCCATAACCTGAATGAATGTACCATTTCTGTTCTCAAAATACGCAGATACGAAGATTAATATATAGAAGTAAATGTCAACAGAACATACATTGGGACTGTACATAAATACATTTGCATTTAAGGGACAAAACTGAATGTGGACCAGAAGTAGTTTTATCTGTGGGCAGATGTAAGGTAACCAGTTCTTTGTTCACACTTGGGAGAATAATATGGAATGTGAAAAAACGGATCTCTTTCCTAAACTACTTTATTCGTCTATCTGTTCATTCATTTATTCGTTCCCACGCCTCACACTTCTGACGTCATCGCTCGGCTTTATGTTTCCCCTCTTTTAAAGGAACGAACCAGTATTTTTCTTTGGTGGTCTTCTTCTATTTTCGAGAAATCACTTCTTGAGCGCTGAAGCACCTATTCCAGGACGCAGGGACATAATTCACACTTGTGTGCAACCCTGTAACGGGTAAGCACGGGGACTTTGTAAAATTATGGTGCGACGATCTCTGTCAGGACATGTTCACTGGGTCACGTTCGTGATACATTAGCACTTTAATTACGGGTCGTTTGTCTGCTGCATTTTACAAGAAAAATGCCGAGTGAGTGAGACACCTATGTTAGCGAGCAGCCAGATCCTTATAGTATGAACAACTACTCGGACAACTAAATATAACTGTGATTTAATTTATCAGTGTGAAAAGGGTTGGCACAAATGTACTTATTCACCATACCTACCCACTGAACCATATTTTCTTCCTGGTGAGTCATTGCTCGCAATGTTCTGTGATATACAACCAAAACCTATGCCACAGCCAGTGGAGTGAAATATATTTCCCTTTTGATCTTACTTTCAGTTCGTTTGCAAAAGCTTTATTTTCTTTGCCACCACTTGTCGTTTAAAAATGCACAAGCTTTTGAAACAAGACCAGAAAGAGCTGGGAAGACTTTATGCCATTTTGTTTCTCAAGGTACGAGGACCTGTTGGGAATGGTTTGTTGAGTAGTTAAACATGCATACAGGCAACATAGGACGAGACTGACTTTTGTTTTATTCCTTCGGTAACGAAGGCTATCTTTCGTTATAAGTTTAATATGCTGATGAGCACCATGTGGTCAGAAGAATAAAAGTGTTCTGTGTTTGATACGTGTTTCTTATTTTTCTTTGAGGCTTTAATTCAAGTCTGGTCGCTTGATCAACTTTGCCTGCTTTGTGGATTATACGTCAAGGGTTGGTTAAGTTTTCAGATGGTAAACCCTGGATTTTTCTCCAAGTTGGCAATTTACCAAATTGATTAATGGAGGAGGCTGACCACGCATACTTCATTGAATCGGCAAATATTTTCTCCTCAATGAAACACTAGGCGCCACAATAAGTCATCGATCCCTAATGATTATCAGCGTCACTCATCCATGGCAAATAAATGCTAAGCCTGCTTCATTATCAATAAGTATACAGACTGGTGTACATAAACGACTGCTTCACGCTTGACTGAGCCATGCTGAAAATATTTTATTCTCTAGAATGTATATTATTTAGTGACCTCAATCATCGTTTGGTTCTTCAAGTCGTCTTTGTTGACTGATTGTGAAGAGACCAAACTATCTGTCACCCGTTTCAACTTGCCTGCATGCAGAGAACGGTGTGTGCAAAGGCCACCCCAACATACGAGGAAGTTGAAACGGGTGGCAAGTCTAAGCCAGGTATCAAAAAGCCAGCAGTGCAGCTTTGTCATGATCTGAGGTTTTGGATTTTACTTCCTGAAACAGAAAGCTTTGGATATTTTATTTCATGGGAACGTTACCAGCGTTTACTAAAAAGGTAAATAATTACAATGAACACATGTTCACCTGTTATAAAATGTGATACAGAAATGTATGCATCTTCACAAATTATTGATGTCCATGTCCAGCTAGAAGAATAAGGTTTTTGTTGTGTTGTTTGGCAGAAATGTTTGCACCACTGTTAGAGTGCGCTATGCGAGTCGCAGTACGTGTCGATCACATTTCTTGTGGTAAGTGCACATAGCTTGCTTTATATTCAATATTGGTTTAATTGTACGTGCGTGAAATAAATGTGTGCGTACTTGTTAATGAATGCGTGATTGTATCTGTAAAGATAGGTATGAGTCTATATTTATGTGTACAGCTATGAACGCATAAATACACAAAAAGGAGCAGAAAGTTACGCAGTTCCACACAGAAAACAAAGAAAAACACCACCAAAACAAAACAAACAAAAACAATTGATTACATTACTCAAGCTTCTTTGCTTATGCCTCATTTAATGCTTTTCCGTCGAAATGTTGCAATCGGTCGTTCTCTCGCCTCCTTTTCTTCTCTCACTCACTTGACGCCCCCTCTCATCTAGCTCCCCAACTCCACTTACCGCCCTCCTCGCTTTAATTACCCCTCCTCGCTGAAACTGTTATTAGGTGGTGCACGTCCACCACCACGATTATCTACCCGGTGTCCTACATGGATAACATCTGCTGTGCCGGGTGGCGAGATAATGGAGGAGACCAGAACTGTATCATTCGTGAGTACAGAAAGGTTAACTAGTCAGCTCGAATAAGTATAATAAACGTTTTTCCTACACACTACTCACGACAGCTGAAATGGCAATAGGCATAACGGATCACCCCCAAAGATTAGCCAGGGTAGGTCATGCACTGATCATAACACCATCCTCTGAATCATCATATCTAATGGCAGTCCTCCCTGTATATAACTTTTGTGGATTTTAAGAAGGTGTTTGACGGTGAAGACAGGGACATCATCTGGAGACTATCAACCCCTATGGTTTTCTCATAAACATTTCTCATAAACATTATTCAGGGATTATATTTTCGTAATTTTTAATTTAAGTCGATATAATAACAATAACAACAATAACAATAAAAATAATGCAAACTTTGTAAAGCGCATACTCACACTCCTAAGGAGTATGCTCTTAGCGCCTAAGAACAAGAACGAAACACGGACAGCATACGAGGTACAGGAAAACAAACAAATAACATATGAACTATAAAAAAAAAATAAAAATCCATACTAAACGTAGGCTGTCTTAAGAATACTCTAAAGATTTTCTGAAGCCGTTTATTTTGCGACCGTTTCAGCAATCTGTACTCCACAATGCAAGAACGGTGGGACCTGCATTAGACCGAACACCTGTCAGTGTCAGATACAGAACATTGGCCAGTTCTGTGACGGAAGTAAGTGGCAGTACTCTCAAACTATGTTTTCTGTGGTTCTGGACCTGGTATAGGTGGTCCACTAGTCCAATCTTCTTTGGTGTTTATTATTTTCCGTCGACCTTTATGGTTTTTTTTAGTGTTGTCGCTAAGCATTATCTGTCTAAATGTCTGCCTGTGTGCTGTGACAGTGATTTTTTCTCCTAAAAAAATGTACAAATTAAAAATTATTATCAAGTTAAACTTTTTCTAACTGTGTATTCATTCTTAAATCAAATTCATTATCTTTCTTTCTTTTTTGTTCTATCTTTGTGGCCGCTATGTGTGCTCACAATTTAATTTTAATTTAATTTAGTGTGTGTTGGTATAATTGTCTGATAGTGATGGCTTTCTGTGTCATACGGCATCACTGCCTGCTAGCTTTTGAATCTTGTAAAGTGAATCAAGCTCGCCTCCCTGTAGAAAAATGCGTTATATAAATCTCATTGTAATTCGTCATGACATGCATGTCGTTGGTAGATAAATTAACGAATATACGTGCAGTGTATTGTAAACTTGTCGACATTACTTCTATCTACGGTTATTAGTCGAACGACACAACTCTATATCAGGATTTGACGTGAGCTTATTTATTTCGATACCTCACAGGTGTTTGCTCTCACCTGACTCCTTGTTACCCGGGAACGTGTGTGGCACCGGACGGGTGCGACTGCACCAGTGGCTTTGCAACGACGTCAACCAAATATCAAAACTGTTTGACAAGTAAGACTCCCCCAGCATGGCAAGCAACAACACTCTTTATTTTGCAATTTTTTTTATTGCGCAGTCAGAGTGACTATTTAGAGCTATAAATGTAAGGACGATATGTACTAGAAAGAAATAAGGAAAAAAGTAAAAAAGAAGAACATAAATAATAAAAAATATTTTTTCATGATTTTTATTCTCTTATCTTTCTTTAGCTTTTTTTTATAGCTTTCTTTAATTTCGTCCACGTAGTTGAAGACAACAGGAACACGGACATCAAGATCTACCAGATGCAAGTGCGCATGTCCAACTGGCCGCGCGGCACGACGTCCCCCAATGAGTCCTACTACATCATGGCCGACTCCACCCAGAAGACTGAGATGGATTTCTGGTGGTCCAATCAGAAGTATGGCCACCTTCTCAAAGTCTTCACTCCTCACACTCACTTGTTCTTTAAATAATTCCTTCCTCATCTGAATGGATAACATTCATTGACTCTAACGTGATATTTGTTTTTAATGTATTTGAATCCCTGCCACCACAAAAAAGCTTCAAAACCAAACAAACCAAGAAATATATTTGTGGTTAAGAAAGATATTAGTAAAATTACCTGATGTACATTTTTTCAGAAAAATATTTCGTACCTTTCTTTTTCATGTCAGAGGTTGTATATAGACAATCTCCTGTTTTCTAAGTAAAAAATGTTTAAGAACCCTTTACTTTTACAAATTAAAACGATTTATTTGATTATGTTTTATGGTCATTTGGAGGTTGGCTACCTTTTATTTGTTTTTGCTTGTTTCTCAAAAAAGATTAGGCGTTGAATTCTGTGTCCTGAAAGTTTTTAAGTAAGAACATGTGACGTGTTCAAACTGTTATGGTGACGTTTCCAGGCTACGCTTTACGTGCTCTGTTCTGTCCTTGAATGCTTTGTGACACAGCGGCTAATTCTGTTCTGTTCAGAGACTTCAACCGTCTGGAGACGAGCTGCAGCAGTCAGTTCTTCATGCCGGACCTGCCGCTCAAGCCCAACTACATCGGTAACACAGGCTTCGGGGTGGTCAGCGGCCGGGTGGAGGTCTGGCTGTCCAAGCGACCCGTTTATCGTGAGTTGGCATCGTAGATCGCAGATTAAATCTTTCTTCACATTTCGCATATCGTTTTTTAAATTCACCGTTCGAGTGACTATTTATCGAGACTATTTATAACACTTTTTTTCATTATTGCTATTTTCAACCATCTCTTTCAGCCACCGAGAGGGCGTATTGCACATGCTCTAAATAGTTGAAGCATTACCCTCAATCATTGCTAGAAATTACAAAATAACATAAAATTATTAGCAAATGGTAATACTTTTGTGTGCTATTCCATCTCATCTCATACGTGTTTCAACATCAATGTGTCAAAACTAGAAGAATTATCCCCCACCAATCCCTCTTTCCCTTCGCCTTTCCCCAAGATCTCCATTCCCCAGTGTGAAAATTTCTTTAATGAGCTCGACGTGGAAGCACTTTCCCTTCCAAAATCAACAACATCATTTGCCTCGTCTTTTGGAAAGCAAAAAGATAATTTTTAGATAAATAAATAAAACTTTTTTTGGACGTTTGTAGCGGTCAGCTGATTGCTACAAGCATCCCACCCCTCGTTTCTTATTTGCGGACGCCATAATGCTAGTCTCTTGGGGGCGCTTGCGTCTACCATATCCGCCGGAAATGTTTTGATGATTCATCTTTTATCTTTGATCCCACACAGTCTTTTTCTTACAAACTATTTCAGCTTCACAGCCGAGGTTCTCGTCCCTGAACAACACGTTTCCATGTGTACAGTCGGCCTCCAGTACACAACCTGTTAGTGACTTGTATCAGTGCAACCTCTACATCACAAACTTTGACCGGTTGCTGGAGCACGGCGATTTGTGAGTATTGTCTCGAAAATGAAGCCTAGTAATTCATAGATAAATAAACTATAAGCGATCTGTTGAAGAAATAAAACATGTATTCCAAAGAAACAGAAAAAAGAAAAGAAAGTGAAAAAGAAAGTGATAAAAACAGGTAAAAAGGAAATAAAAGTAAGATAGACAAATGAAAACTAAACACAATGAAATGAAAAACAGAAAGACAGAAGGGAAATTTCGAAGAGGAAAGAAGGTTCATATTTTTTGCAAAATTAGTTTGCTGAGGTGTGTGTAAGAAATGTGAACACAACAGGAAAAGCACCTGTCTTTTCTTGCTCTTTCAGTTCTTTGTTAGTGTCTTACAAGTTCCTGCGTTTTGCATAGATCCATGTCAGTGAAAGAAAATTACTTTTTGAAAGATGTTTTGACCTACTATCGGGGTTTAGACGTAAAAAAAAACAAATGCCATAATTTTATACTTAAATTTTACTTCAAATTCGTTGGCAGGTTGAAGATGAACTAACAAACATGTCACAAAATATATATTTACTGCTTCATTGTCCTGCAGTCTCAGGATCACTTTTCGTACAGAAGGAGGAGGATACAGAGAACTGTTGGACAGGAACTTTAACCCCCCGAGGAGCTACGCCACTCAGACTTACCGCCCCATCAACAACAGTCTTTCTGTGGAATTCCGCTTTGACTTCAAGCCGCCATACCACTGTGACGAAACTCATAACTGTCGCTCAGGGGAGACCATCCTTGATGTTCCTGACATAACTAAAGTAAGAACAATAACTGCATCTATTTGTTTCTGTGTTGTAAGTGTGCAGGTCGTTTCAAACGTAATATTTAATAGTTTCATAGGTATGTTCTGTAATACATCAAAAACATCATTGTTAATCATTCAATTTGTTTATCTTTCCTTTTTGCGTGTTTCTATGTTGTTTTTATATTCTTGTTGATTTAAAAATAATTAGAACAATAATGACTTACAGGTGGCGCCTCTGAGAATTTCCTGGATAGGATGGGTGGACGATGATTCCAAGATGTATCGGTATTCTATGGAGGTCTTCAAGATGACGAAAACAACAGACAACAAGCTCGAAATCCGGGTGGATAGAGCGCTGCTACCTATCATCAACCGTGAGGTGACACTGACAGTCGCAGTGCAACTAACACTTACTAGTGACATGTCATAGATGTTATCTGTGAGGCCAGTGTAGTGTCCTTCTGTCTGTCGGCGTATTAATCCTGTCTGTCTACAGTAAATGATCCCTCACCTTTTGCCCTGTTACATTCCACACATTAACTCGGACTCCAAAGCCATACTTCGTGATTTCATAACATGACACGATACTACATTACATGATAGCTTGTATTTACTTTTTTTCACATCCATAAGTATTTTGAGGACAAACCTTACGACTAATCCTTGTGAGCCTATTGTAAAATCAATTTGTTCCATCTTCAGGTTACTATGCAAATAATTTCTTATACCTTTCTGAGTAAAAAAAAACACAATTGGTGTCTATTATTAAGCTCCAATGCCTTTGCAGTCACTTACGCCAGAGCAAAATTGGCTAAAGGTAATATCAATAGTAAGACATTGCTCTCTCTGAAAACAAATAATGTTCTTATTTTCTTTATAAAAACCCTTTGAAGTAGTAGTAAATGCATTTCGCTAGTTTGGACAAGTCTCTGACTGTATAATGTGAAACACGTTTGGATCTGTCAGGTTTTCGAAGCCAACTACACCACCCAGGAATACACGCCACCAGAGCCGGGTATGTACTCCATTATCCTAGAAGCAGGCGACAGGGCCAACAACACCAAGTACGTCCGACGGCTTTGTCTCTACGACCCCAGCTCGCAAATAACCTCTGACCCCAGCTACCGCCTCTACGTGACCTCCGCCAGTGATGCCGCTAACTACAACTACCAGAGCAGCCTGAGCACGCCTGTGAGTGTCAACTGGACCAACTACTTCCGGAATGCTCTCCACGAAGACAATGCTCTGCTCGGTAAGTTCAATATCCTTCATTTTGTCATATGTTGGCGGTGATTCAGCCCTTAAGATAATGTAGTCAGAATAATTAATTCAAATGGTAGCTTCATCTATTGAGAAGTCTGTGAACAATGTCAACTGTGTCTTTCGATGAACGTTTGGTGCTTCATCTACATATATCAGACATTTTACTTTCTACTGTTTATAATAGCTTCTGCCACATCTCATGAATATATTCCTAGACAATGGGAAACAATGGACCATTTACATAAATATTTACATATTAGCGTCTTAGTTTTGTGTGCTTTCTTGATATCTTGAAAATTGTTTTCAAAGGAAATTCACAAATGGCCATCGAAATAGATGTAATGACAATAACTAAATTTTTGCGCAAACAGGTGAGGTTCTTGTTTACCCCACACAACTGGAAAATGGAAAGAAAAACATTCCTCGAGAAGGGCCATTAGATGATCACCAAGGGAGACGAACAGTGGACGCCATTCCTAATGAACGGGGAATAAGTAAGTTGGTAAAATAGTCATAAACTTTAGTAACGCCTAACATTTCCGACGAAGATGAACTACTATCGATGTGATAATGAAATCAAAGATATTATTGTAGCATAGACAACTCCCAACACTTGCATAAAAGGGAAATAATAAGTCACAACACTATAAACCGTGTTATTTTTACTTATGAAGTCGGGTTGTCATAAACCTACAAATACAACCATGTGTGATATACCATTTTAAAGGGTATTTGTAAAACATTTACGTGGTGTGAATTTTAAGAAATATAAGTTTCGTTTTCTTGTACTAAAATCAAATGAAAGATGGTAACTGCATGGAACTGCCAGCTCACAGATTCGGAAGTAGATCATTTTTCAAAAAAAAAAAAAATTATTTACACAATATATACAAACGTAAAATGCCACACAAACGTATATTTTATTAGTAAATTACTTAGAATTTAAGTATTACTTACGGTTTTCATCTCATTAGTACAAATCCACGTTAAATTGAGAAATTAAGTCTACCTACTTTCAAACAAAACAAAATAACTGATGGATTGACTTTGTTAGTTGTTGAAGGGAAGTAATCCATGGTGGAACAATTCCTAAAGGTTCCAAATAGTTTCCTCCCTTATGTATTTATTTTTGAGTGATACAAGTCTTCTCGAAGCAGTCGTCTAGTCGTTTAATTGGTGATCGAATTAAATAATGGTCGAAATGACCTGATTCTTTTCCCCAACCGCTTACTTCTGCCACAAGTCACTGATGCTGGTATTGTGGAATTTCTAAACTGCAGGGGCAAAGGTCAAAGGACATAGCTTTCAGTCATCTCCAGATAAAAATTTATTATATGAAGGTAACATTAGTATATTGAATTTTTTTATATTTTCAGCCAATTTTAAAGCAGGATTTGCGAAGGATCATGATGGAGGAAGGAATCAGTCTCTGACGCCGACTATTCCTCCGTCTGGTTGGACCGACCTCGGCCTCAACACAACATACACGCTGCCTCAAGACCTCAGACCGAGCGAGGCCGACACGGTGACCGTGTGGGTCAAGGCCACAGATGCCATGGGCAACGAGAGGATCGAGCGCACTCAAGTGACCTTTGACACCTCGCCCCCTGTTGTGCAAAATTTGAAGCTGTATATGAACGTGCCTGTACCTGGAGTGGACTTTAGCTCTATGTAAGTCTGTTAGTGTGACTGTTAGCAAGTCCATAGTTATATTTAGACTACAATGAACTACTGTCAACTAGACTTTTCAGTGGTTCTCTAATCATGATGATGATGACGACGACGATGATGATGAAAGCGACAACAACAGCCGACTGGGACGATTATGACCAAGATGGAGGATGATGACAACAATAGTTATGGTCATGACAACGACGACGTTTACGATGAAGCTAATTATAATGATGAAACCGTTGGTGATTACAGTGGTAATAACAACGGCGATAGCGACAATAATATGGATCATTACAATGGTAATAGAGGATGTCACCTTTGTTTAGTGGCTGGATTTGATTTTGTTTTTATAAAGTGTGAAGTGAAATTTAAAATTTGTAGGTTTGACCTGACTGCAAAAGACAAGGAGTCTGGTGTCGCCTACGTGCTGTGGACATTTAGACGTGGCAGCGGGGTTGTCCTCTACCAGGAGAAAGTACCCGGAATAAGATCTGACGAAAAGGTGCTAAAACTTTATGAACTTTACAACGGTGTGGGCGAGTGTATATGGTATATATGGTATATGGTGTATATTGCTAACAATCGGCCATGGTTTGAATGTATGGGTCGTTTACAATGTTTATAAAAGTTGTTGTGAACTTCAGGGAACGGGTACACGAAATAGACAGTAGTGTTGTCATCGAGTAACTGACCTCGGGCTGATTACAGTCTCGATGCCTCCGCCACCCGTGCCGATATGAACATGTACGCGAAACATCAGTAATTGTCCCACTCCCTATTCCTAGTTGTCCCGTGACACTGATCACAAAACAAACCGTCTCACTGTCGTTAGTAGACATTTGCAGTTGAATTAAGAAGACGTCTTCATTTCTGTCCACCGACAGAGCTGTTCTCAGGATTTCACCAGATGCGACTGTACCCCTGCTGGCGATTGCTTTGTCTTCAACCAATCATACGCGTTCAGCAACTGTCACATGATGGTGGAGAAGGAGAAATTGTCAACGGAAAACATCACCGTTACAGCTGACGTCACCAACATGGCGGGTCTTGTTACCAGGCATACCTGGACGGTATGCAAGATCATATATGTTGTCAGGGAAAGAATGTATTTACAAAGAATGAAAGCACAAACATCGTTTTAGTGATAGTTCCTTGGGATCGCATTTCTGTCGGCACTGTCTTGCCTACATCATTATGACAGTCAGCAATAACAATAATGGTAATCAAGTTTTTATTTTGGTTTTTGCAGAAGCAGGATATTACAGAGCTGAACGGGACGAAAGCATGTAAGATTTATTTCCTTTTTTGCGACTAATGTCTGCTGTACGATTTCTTCTTTGGATTTTGTGTTTGTAACTTTTAGTTTTCGTTTCTTTTGGCCTTGTCTTAGTTCTCTCAAAGCCATACTATTTGTTTGCTTACTTTTTATGATTTGATTTTTATTTTATTTTAACACTGTATTTTACTGTTCTCGTTTCTTCTGATTTTCCGCTGCTTCTTTGAGATGAAGAAACTGCACTAATGCTATTTTTAAAAGCCTTAGTCATATGACGTAAAGGGTATACTTAACTGTAGAAAGTAGACACACAACTTTCAAGCAATACTTTCACAAATGGTGTTCCATTTCCGGTGCAGATTTCCCACCGCAGAACGTGAACGTGTCTCTTATTACGAGCGACAGTGTGATGGTAACTTGGACCTTCCCGCCATCTTGCTTCCAACGCAATGCATTGTGGGTAATTGCTAACGGCAGAAAGGTTCCGGTGCACAAGGACGCCACCGAGTTCTCTCTGACCGGCCTGGACTCAGACACCGTCTACACCATCCACATGGTCACGGAATACGAGGGCGACCAACAGAGCGACAGTGAATCCGTGAGCTTCAAGACAGGTAACTCGGATGATTTTTGGACATGAAAAGCAGAAAAGTTCAAAACGTGTCGAATAGGTGACTTAGGGACAAAGGTAGTACAGGAAACCTTAACAGGTAAAGCAAAAGACTAGAAACTACCATTATTTCTCAGAAGGTTCTGGGATAGTTTTAGCACCATTGTTAGCCGATCTCTACAGGTGTATTCTCAGTCTATATGATTTGGAATCTTTTCCTGAACTGTTTTCAAAAAGTATTTTTTTCGAGTATACAGACTGTTTTTATATTTTATGCATTATGCTCTATACCTATGTATAGACTTAATCTGTCTATGATTTTATTATTAAATATGTTTATATTCCTGTATTTATTGCTGAATTCATTTTTTATGTTTCATGATTGCCCATCTGTCCTCCCTCTTCGCACGATCACGGTGCTACATCATTCTTTTTTCCTTCACGTAATCCCGACGTCTCTTTTACGTGCTGGACGTCACGCTAACTTTCTGTCACGTCCTGGATGGGTCAAACAGCGGAAAACAACTGTACGTATGTCAAAACGATGAATTTCTTTTTTAGACATCCAATATAAACTAGTATTGTGCATTACATTCCAGAATAACTGTATCTCTAATAATATAATAGTTTCATACCTCTAAAATGATGAATGTGAAGACGGTAGGGTGTCTTGGGTAGGGCTGATTAAAGTTCTTTTTAGGGGTACATTCTGTTAATAAAACTCAGAAATGAAAAAAGTTAGTAGTGAAAAAGCTTTTTAATTGTTAGCACCGAAAATTGAAGTATAAATATCAGTAAAAATGTGTGTTGCATGACACGAGCAGCACACGATGCAGACTAATAAACGGATGTTTAATTGTGTGCAGCGTTTACAGCCGGATCCATAGTTGGAATTGTCATCGGTGAGTAAAGGGAGTACTCACTTTTACAGAGATTTTGAAAGCAAGAAACGGTCCTAAACACTTTTATGTAGAGGTTGTAGAAGACTTGTGTGACTCTTGTTGACAGTTAAAAGTGCGAAAATAAATGGAATAAAATAAACAACACAATGAAAATTTGGTGCACCAAAGGTCTATAAGTAGCTCATACTAGAGTCTTTCCCCAGGGTTGTTGATCCTGGTGGCCATGGTGACCTTCATCGTGTTGTTCGTCTTGTGGCGGAAGGGCAAGGTGCTGCAGACAGGAGCGGGAAACAAAGGGATGAAGGCCGTGGAGGACTTCCGGCGGAGGACCGTGCACGCTGTTCGTCGCAGCGCTTTTGTGGTGAGTATGCGCGCGCATTTGAAGATGTAAAACCGCAGTAAAGAAGTTAATTAGCTTACTTTGAAACTAAATAATTAAATATACCTTGTAGACTTAATGGTCTAGAAAATCATAAAATAACATTAGTTTGTTTGTTTTGCAATATTTCAGAACAACGCCTACGCTGCTGGCGGTGATGACATCTACCAGTATTCAGACATGGCCTTTAAATCGCGACAGACGTGGCAGTTCGACACCAACTCTGTGACCCTTGTAAACCTGGTGACTGAAGGAAGGTTCGCCACCATCTACACTGCCAACATAAGCGGCAGAAGGGAAACTGTTGCCGTCAAGATGCTGAAGCGTACGTCAGAGCAGCTTCCTGCTTCCTAATGTCCGTTGTCTAACTACAAAAAGACTTTAAAGTGATTTTGTTAAGAACCTGAAAAACCTGTTAAACACAGTCATGCCATACATGAGATGGTGGTTTCAATTAATACTGTTTGAAAAATCACTCCTTGGCTATCCTAAAATCAAAATATTTACACCATTGGGTCTGTCAGCTAGGGTTGACATATTTTGTCACATGTATCTTTCCATTGTTTGTATGAATCTTTCATCGCACGTGTCTGACTATGGTTTACAGGAGGCTTCTCTGAAGACGACGCTCGCAAGATGATGGGGAAGATTAACTTCTTTGGCACGCGCCTGGGAGAGCACGAGCACGTCCTCCAGTTTATTGGAGCCGTCACCGATCATCCCGAATGTACGTGAGCATGCGCGCGCCATCTTGTCTGTTCACATTCTGTCTCCCATCTCTGTGTGTGCGTGTTTGTGTGTGTGTGTGTGTGTTTGTACTACTTCGATTCCAAATCGAGAATCATTGGGTTTTTTCGCAGGGGGCCCAACATTAATTCTGGAGTACTGCGAGGAAGGCCAACTCGACCAGTGGCTCGTTCCTAGGAGACAAGCAATTAACGATGACGTCATGGAGCATCTCTTCCAGTTTTCGCGGGACATAGCGAGCGGCATGCAGTACCTTGCCTCTAAGAGGGTAGAAGTATTGATAATGGTCAACGATGTAACACTGCTACACGAAACACTAAGGGCTTAAAAATTAATACCCTGAAAAGCCCGAGGTTCAATTATTGCCATGGAGAAACAGAATCAAAGACTCAAAATCTGTTCTACTCACGTTTGTAACGAATAACGAAAATAAAATGACAGTCGCTTTTAAAAGTGGAAAATGTGATCTTAGTATTAGAGCTCCCTGATATGCCATCCACTTTAACATCCTCCAACCTTTAATCCAAACCAATCAAAATTTACTAAAGCAGCCTATAATGTTTCACCATCAAGGAAATTAGCTCCCTTTTCCCATCATCAGGAAAGTCTATGAGCTTCGCAAAGGAGTAAAGTCGTTTTAGGTTGAGATGATTGTCTTGATGACAATAAACTGCAATTTTATCAGATCGTGCACAACCGACTGGCTGCCAGAAACATCCTCATTACAGCCTTAATGGAGGTCAGGATCGCTGGCTTTGGGTCAGAAGGTAACGAAGATGGAAACACAGGGCAACCGGAAGCAGCTGGAGAAGCGAAAGCACAAGCAGAAACAAGAGGAGAGGTAACTGATGCCGGATTGATTGACATCACGATTTGTTTTCATTTTCTATACGACTTAATTATCGCTTTTTACGGTCGGTTTACGGTTAGACCCGTGAGAGTAAACGACAAGAATACTTTCTAATCTTTAAACTTTGCTTCCAAGCTATATAGAACTTTTCTTTAGCCTAGTATGTGTTCATACGTATATCTGCGTTTAATATCTCAAAGTCGCATAAACAGAAACCACTGATATATTTTACCTTTTGTTATTTATTCATATATAGAACTACAAGTTTATGCGTTTGTTTTGTCTGACACTATGAATGAGGATTACAATGCTCTTGTGTTGATAGAAGACTGCCAAAATCCCCATCAAGTGGGCAGCACCAGAAGTGCTAGTGAATAAGCCTGGAACGGAGAAAAGCGATGTCTGGTCCTACGGGATTGTTCTCTGGGAAATCTTCAGCATGGGTAGGTCAACGGGGTTCTTGTACGTGGTCAATGTACAAGGACGACTTATCATTATGGATTGTGTATGCATAAGAATCCTTTTTATTTGGATAAAAATAATCCTTTTGCTCTTGTGTTTCTGTTCCCTGCCCATTGAGAAATCCCTTTACAATAGAGGGAGTGGGTGTGGTTCTATAAAGCGGTACAAACGGAACTGAACTTTTCAAAACAATTTATTAGTCAAAGATTCAAATTTGCTTTTCATCATAAACTTTTTTTGTTACATCACACAATTCTTAGTTTTAACAATTTTGTACATAAACAAAATATTGTAGGCCAAGTGCCGTATCCCAACATGCACTCTGCTAACTTGGGGTCGAAGATCAATGGAGGCTACCGCATGGACAAGCCAGAGATTTGTGATGACATGTAAGTAATTTTGGCCTTGACAGTGGTATTCTACTTTGTGGCTGCAGATGAACCTTAGAAATTAAAAAAACCCGTTTCCTTACATTTTTCTTTAAACAGAGAGCAAGATTTTGATGTGCTCTAGCTAAAAGTTGTTTAAAGTCTTGTTATTTTTTCTTGTTGTTGTTCTTCTATTTATTTTTATTGTTATTTTTATTATTGTTATTGTAGTCACTACCAGGTGATGAGGGACTGCTGGCAGTACAAACCCAACAAACGACCAACCTTCCACACCATCCACTCCACGCTGTCCAAACAGTTCACGAACAGGACCAGCGCCGGGTTCTACTACGACACCACCGGCATTCAGAATGCTCTCAACCAGAAACGATGAATTTACCGGTCATTTACCCACAAAAAAGAAAGTTGGCCTGCAGAAAACCCAACACATGGTTTCGCTCACATGACCTGACACTAAACCGATGTAAAAAAAAAAAGACTACGCTTAGTATCTCTAACAAACACCTAATTTGAGGAAAGTAGAGTGGAAGAAAATTTTAATATGTAATCTTGTTCTCGCATAATTATTTCTATATAACACGTTCTTTTATGTTTATTTTTGAACAATTATGCTTACGCAGATTTTTGAATTTTTTAAAAGTTTATAACAGTCAAACAGATGACGTGTATTCTTTAGCATGTATATTTTAGTTCACCTCAAGTGATGTTATTTACTTAAGTCGATGTTTTAAATTAACGTCTATAACCGTTAGTTTATGTGATATGGGTACATTAGTTCTCTTCTCTCTGTATTTTTTTCTAATTTTTGAAGAATGATTTCGCGCGTAGGTGTTTGTGTGTGAAAGCACACAAGTATACACGCTGATGATTTATGTGCAAGTGTCTGTGTGTGTGTGTTTGAAAACATAGATATTGCCCTTTGATCTCTTGATGTACTATTCCGCCTCGCACAGAATAACTTTTTCTGCTACTGTGCTATTAACATGTGTCAGGGATCTTGTGCGCATCAAAAATGGTCCACTAAATGAATATCAAAAAAGGACCAGTATATTCACACCATCAATGGACAATAAGTGTTTAGCTATTATTTCGTTTCTGTTGCCGTCAGGACGTGCATTAACCCCTTGTGTGTCTTGAAGTTGTCCGTCCTTTAACTGATCTGCTTTCTGTCATGTCTGTTGAGGTATGTGTCATTCAGTCAATAGCAATTGTCAACTGACCTTTACTTGACTGCTAAACCTTTCTGTTACACTTCAATACTGTCTTTGGCATACTCGGTGGGAATGATTCATTTTATTGCCTTATATTTCTGATACATGACATGTTCTGTACATTTGTTGATATGTATGTTCTGTGTCTCAGTGGGTGCTATGAAAATTTTGTTTATCTGATTGCACGTGTACATTTGATCTTCTTTAAATAAAGTACATAAACAAAATATAAAGTAGGAAAGCAAACAAAAATATTATTATCAGGAAGTGTCAAAAGCACATTCTGATTCATGTTGCTTGGCTGGTTGGTTTATTTAGTAGGAAAGTGTTTCCACCTTAAGAATATTTCACGCTATGAGGGAGGAGGAGAACACCGGAGTACCCTGAGGAACCCCCCGAGGCCGAGCCCTCCTGACAGGTGTCGTCTACAGAGAGTGCTCCGAGGCGAGATCTGAACCCTGCAATTGTGACAAGCGAGTGTTTTCACCACTACACTACCGGGCGCCCCAATGATATATGCTTTGTGTGACACGCTAATATCTATACATGCATGTGGACATAAAGAAGAAACCGATTTAAAGGCACACAAACACTAATGCATGGACACGCACTCACACAAACATATAAATACACAAATAAACTTACAGTCATAAATGTCCTACATAGACCTCTGGGATTCAGCTAATTATGAATTTATTAAATCTTTATCTTTTTCTGTTCTACATGCATGAAAACACTCACAAAAACACATACGCAAAACTCAACTAACACCATATAGCTTAGACATCTGATAATTTCTATACTCTCACACACACACAAAACACACAGCGACACACTCGCGTATAAATCATGCAAATACGTGTATAAACACAGACATGCGACTCTTGCTTATTGTGGGGATAGTAGATCATCTACAGGACCTCCAGTGAAATCTTTGGCGTTCGTAATCCAGGCCTTTGTTTGGGTACCACGGTGTCAGCCATCTCTATGGTTCCTTGAAGGAAACTCAGCGACAAGTTGTCTTGTCGGGGCACATGACTGTTGCAAATACGGGTACCTTTGAGTGTGGCAACCGCCCTTCGTGCAAGGTCCTTGGTTTTAACACACACACATACTAACATGCATACACACAGACACAGTCTGGCATACAGTTTGAAGGAAAAGTTGCATTACCTAGAGAAAAGTCACAGATAGACTTCTCTCTGAACAAGTATTATTTCTCTGAACTACTATTATATCTAGATAGAGGCATGACATCTCCATGAACATGTATTATATCCAGAGAAAGGAACTGAAATTTCAACCGACTGCATTTGATTCTCATTGTAGTGATAATCGCACATTAGCCATTACACTACACCACCCACGTGTACATTCTTACATAGAAACAAGGACAGGCCCAGGTGTAAATGTTGGATTAAAGTAAATTAAAAGAGTAATTATTATTAATGCATTTTTACAGCTAAGTTTCTTACAGAAGGACTTACAACATCCAAAATGAACTACTTTAACAATTTGTTATAGGTGCACACATTAGAAATTCCTTGCAAATTATATGAATAGTCATAACTATGTTATCAACACAGGTCACTTTGAAATCAAGAAAAACAGTACCCAAACAGCATACATGCAATCATAACGGCATAGGAAAACATACAAAAGTAAAGGACCACTGTATCTGTTGCCACATCTGCACTAGGTCTTAAATTAGTGTTACAAAAGTGTTAAAATAAAATGGAATAAATAAGGCTTACTTTATGAAAATTGCACTATAATTTATGCACTTCACTATTCCACTGTTCTATTTATAGGACGGTGGGAAATGGCGCGATGTTATGTCGTTTGTGTTTGTATGATTGGAATAGAAGGTATCAATATGGACATGTGAATAGTTTTATCTACATTGTGCCAGTCCCTCCTTCTCTTCAAAGAAGCGCCACACATCTGGACTTGCACCTGTAGCGAACGTCAGAAGTTGCCTTCAAAGCCAAGTAGGTCTGTATTTAAGTAGGACACTGGTAAATAGCGGGTTTTAAAACTGTCTGTAAACTAGAGTTTCATTGAAAACCGGAGGCGTCTCTATCCACTAATGAATAGTCAGGTGCTCCGTCAGTTCAAAACGTTAGCTGACACATTCCTAAAGCATTCATGTGAGGCCACTATTATTTCCCTCCTTTGATAAACGCCCGTGACTCTCCCTAAACCAGTAGTTTTGTTTTTGCTAGGGAATCAATTCAAAGGTCTTGAGGAATACAGTGACACAAGGGTGACTCTTTTCTTCACATGAGAAACATGACGAACCGGCGATCTTTTTTGTTTCTTATGTTTTTCAGCTCATCCGTTATCTTGCTCTTTTATGTCTCCATGTCTTGGTATCTTTCTTGTGCTTGTCGTATTTTTGGCAGCCTTTCTCGTTTCCTCTCTTTGTGGGTTTATTTTTCATATTTGTGTTGTATTTCATTGCTATGTACACAGCAGCAATTCCTTGAGTTGAGATATATACTCCTAGTAAAGAACTGACACAAAATAACCAGCAAAACACAAGATAAAGAACTATCCAGTTAAGAGAAAGTAAAATGTAAAGTTATTTTTTTAGTCGAAAGGTCATTGTTTTCGTATCACGATCATATAAAAGATTCAGGGAATCTGGTCCTGTGTTAATCTATTTAATTTATAATTATTGTGAAGAAAAAAGGTCAGGGACATGCATTCTGTTTGTCTACAGTCAAGCTGTCTGGATCTATTCCCCACTTTGCTTGGACATTCTCGGGTCTCTTTCTCGAACATTTTTTTTTCAAGCGGAATGGAAGAAAGATTGACACATGTCCAGCACGGAAGAACGGATGGATGCACATATACAACATACAGACCATTGACAGGGCACCCACCGCCTCGGGTAAATCTTGTTGAGGGCTTCTAACGTTTGCTCCCTTTGTACAACTTCCTTCTTGAAGCCCAGGTGTGGGTATATAAGGTCTCCCCACAGCCCGGGACCAGCAGATGACAACATGGCAGCGCCAGGTGTGCTAGTGGTTTTCCTTGCTTGTGCTTCTTTCAGCGCTGTACAGTCGTGGTCAGGGTAAGACTTTTTAGTATGGCACGTGGGAAACGGATCCCTTTCCTAAACTATTTTATTTATCTATTCGTTCATCCATTCATTACCTTCTTGTCTTAAAGTGTAAACTTCTAGTTAACAGTAGCATATACTAACTACCAAGCCACTGACGCTTTCTGAAAGGTAAAAAGGTAGGGTAAATGTCATGAACAAGTCTTTGGAGAGTGAGGTGATAGAGACTTTGCTTTTCTCGGGACAGGGTTTACAGAAGGACGGTGCCCATCTCCTCTCTCTCGCAGCTTTACCTTCCTTAGCTCTCTATGGAGTAACCGTTTTTGCCAGCTCAATCGACTGGGGGGAAGAGACATTTGCTGCGCTATATAGGTATGGAAAGGAACGTATGGGTGTTACTTTGTCGTCTTCTGCCTTTCCCGAGAAATCATTTCTCGGCGCTTGTCCAAGGTCGCAGTGACATTATTTCACACTATTGTGCATGATTGTGAAGGGTATACACGGGAACTTTGTAGCATAATACTACAGAGACCTCTGGCTGTCAGGACACGCTCACTGGGGCGAGACCGTGGTGTTCTGAGGAATTTAGAAATGACTGCACGCACCCACCCCACAACCAGAAATAATACACGTTACATTATGTTCACCTAGTCAATACATGAATTTTTGGATGGGATCTCAAGCATTTAAAACATTTCCGATTTAAATTACTCAGATAATAAAATTTACAGCAAATACATGAAATTATTTTATTCTCTACTATTAATTTTTGTGGGTCGTTTGTCTGCCAGTATTTTATAACAAAAATCTCTAGTGAACGAGAAGCCACATTCTTATGGTTTGAACAACTGCTCGGAAACCTGAGTATAACTGAAGTGTGATTTTGATTTTTCTTTGTTAAAAGGGTTGGTACAAATGTACTTATATTATATATAGTATTATATTATGTTTGCTTTGCTCATATTATGTTTGTTATGCTCATAGTATGTTTGTTTATGTGGTTGGGCTTGTGAGCACAAGAAAAAAAATCTGTGTTGGACTTCCTCGACAGACAATGCAGTTTGATTTGATTTGATTGACTTAACCATCATACCTACCTATGGAAATAAATCTACTTGGTGGGTCAGTGCTCTCATTATGTCTCATCTGTGATGCCGGTGCAATTTCTATGTGAGTGAGTGGAGTGTAAGATATTTTCTTTTTGATCTTACTTTCAGTTTCGCAGGACTAGGCGTCGGGAATTTTTTCTGGGTATTCCAATTTCCTTCCCCTTTCTCTTCCCCTATAAGGCGAAATTACCTCAAGGAGGAATCACTTTCCTACTAAATAAGCCAACCAACCAACCGACTTGCAGTTCCTGGCGAGTATCCTCCCCCGAAAACTAGGTGCCACAAGGAGGCATTGCTCCCTGTTTGATACACACATTCCTAATGGCTACCAGTTCAGTAGCAGCGTAGGCATATAAATGCTAAGTCTACAATTCGTAATTAACAAGTATTGCTTCTGGTGTACATGAACGACTGTTTCACGCTTCGTTGAACCATGAGGCAAATATTTTAATCTCTGATTATCATTTGACGCTAACAGAGCATATAACTTTTATTTTAAAAAGTAATTCTTTCCCTTGAATGCATATTATTTACATTGACTACTTTTGGCAAGATCAAACGATATCGTCACCTGTTTAAAGTTCCTAGTTATGATAACAATGGCAATGGCAATGGCAATGGCAGTGGCAATGACAATGACAATGACAGTGACATTGATCAACTTTATTAGTATTTATAACGGGCAATTTAAACATAGGAAAGGTGCTCAGTTACTACATACTTAATTTCTAGTTACAAAAACGTTCGTGACAAAGTGAACAATAGTGAGAAAAGAGTGAAAAATATGTACTCGAGAATGGTGTGGGCAAAAGCGTGCGAGGAACTTTAAATGGCTGCCAAGTCTAAGCCGATGTTAGCAAGTCAGCAGTATAGCTTTTCTCATGATCTGAGGGTTTGGTTTTACTTTCTCAAACATGGAATTACAAAGTTTGAAAGATTTAACTCAATGAGAATGTTACTGGCTTTTACTAAAAATGTAAATAATTAAAATGAACCCATAAATAACGTTTCAAAATTTCAGCTGTAATGAAATGTGATACAGAAAATATGCATCCTTGCTAAAATAATATGGTTTTGGTTGTTTTGTTCGGCAGGCATGTTTGCACCACTGTAAAAGTGCGTTATGAGAGCCGCAGTTCGTGTCGAACACGCTACTTGATGTAAGTGCATATAATTTGCCGTGTATTGAATCGCGGTTGAATTCTCCGTGCGTGAAATAAATGTGTGATTACATGTATAATGAGCATCTGATTGTATCTGTAAACAAATGAGTGTCTTTATTTATGTGTATAAGTTCGAATGTATAAATACACAATCGATCAGAAAATTTTCTACCTCCACGCGGTAAAAAACATTTATGCCTCCTACAATACCTTTCTGTTTAAATTTTGTTTATGCATCATTTAGTGCCTTCCTGTCAAATGTTGCTGCCTAAATGTTCTTGTCGGTCGTTCCCTTGCATCATTCCTCTCCTCTCACACACTTGCCGCCCCTCCCCTCTGTCCCCACCCCCCGCCTCGCTTTAATTATCTCTCCTCGCGCAAACTGTTATTAGGTGGTGCACGTCCAGAGAGACGATTACCTACCCGGTGTACTACACGGATAACATCTGCTGTGCCGGGTGGCGAGATAATGGAGGCGACCAGAACTGTAACATTCGTAAGTACACAAAGATCAACTAGTCAGCTTGAATTCACGATCAAGTGGACTAACTAACTGTCGTAAACACTTCCCCACACACTACTCAAAGTAATAGAAATGGCACTGTTGCACTCACGTGCACTTAAATACAACGAAGGACAAAGTCCTGCTTGTGGGCTTCTGTGTACTTTGTAATAAACTCAGAACAAATTATTATTGTCAGTGTCAAGTTTAGAATTTATTAGTAGGATCAGTTGTGAATGTCAGCACTTGAAACTTGCGGACATCCTTTACTGCTCGTAAGTGTAAGACAAAGTCCTCCCAAAACTTTCGGTTCCTTGCACATGCAGCACCGAGTCCACAAGACTAACTAATGTGTTTTAGACACAAAAATTAAAAATAGCATTGTCTTCTCGTAATTTTAATTAAAGTTGATATTATATACTAAGTATACCGTTTGCAATTATACTTTCCAGAACTAAACTAGTACTTTTTCGACAAAATGGGTATGGAATAACGACGACAAGGAAAGGAATATAGTGAAAATGGATTATAGGGTCGCTCTCTCAATGCACATAGAGATAATGATGCTTACCCTGGTACCTTTCATATACCTCTATGAGACATCAACGTGAGCTTAAACAAATGTGTCATATACATACATTTCTCTTTTGTAAGTAGCACTTTGTTTTCTAGAACAACACACAATTTTTAAGTGGAATTCTTTTTACTCAAAGATTTTTCTGCGACAAATTTTTTTTAGAAGTTTAATTAAAATATAAAGGACGAAGGAAACCACTTCGGTTCATATCACGATTATATTCAAAAGTTCAAAGGGACGTACATGACTGAGAATTTCTCGAGATTATAACGAACATGCACTTCGCAGTTAAGAATGAGAAAAAACACACAATCTTGCATGAGACACTGTTTGGCAGTGGTCATATAAATGTTCACAATCATGGATGGAAAGACCTTAGACGAATGTATAACTTATAGGTGTACGAAACGATACACATGCATGTATGCAGACAGTGAGTCAAATGGACACAGAGGTATGTGAGCACACATTGTTAGTCATGCTTGCACACAATCATACAAACACAAATAATTAAACACAATGATTACATGTACAGAGATATTTGTACACAACCATAAGCCATACCTGGATATGATGATATTTACATGAATAATTAATACGTTTGTATTTGCTGTCATATGTACACATACATTTTTATATACTCAGTCATACTCACATAGAGACAGATATTTACAGCAATTATTGTATGGAAAAAATAATTTATTGTACAGATATAATTCAGTCCACGTAAGAGAAATCTGTTTCAACTTTTGATTAATGGTAGTACCAAACACGCACTTACTTTCAAGAAGTATGAGGTATTTCAATCTTTTGCTTTGCCGATTATTTGTCATGTCTTCAAAGTGTTGACCATATTGACTAAGGAGTGGAATACATTTCAAAGCAGGGAATAGTGGTAATAATGGAGTTTAATACCTATGGCAATGACTTAGGTTATCTTAATATCTTAAAGATATGCTAAAGCCATTTGGTTTTCGACTATTCCAGCAATTTGTACTCCACCATGCCAGAACGGTGGAACTTGCATTGCACCAAACACCTGTCAGTGTCAGATACAGAACTCTGGCCAGTTCTGTGACGGCAGTAAGTAATAGTACTCTCAGACAATGTTTTCTATGGTTCTTGTCCTGGTACAAGTGGTCCACTAGTCCACTATCCTCTTTCAATCTTTATCTGTCTAAATATCTGCTGGAATGTCTGCTTGGCTGGCTGCCTGTCTACTGTGACAGTTGGTGATTTATTCTCTTAGGAAAGAAATCTACAAATTAGAAATCTTTATCAAATTCTCTAACTTTTTATTCATCCTGGAATCAGATATATTGTTTTCACTTTCTTCATTTTTTTCTATCTTCCTAACCCGTCCTCACAATTTAGTTTCAATTTTATTTAATGTGTGTTTGGATAATTGCCAGATTCTGATGCCACTTTTTCTAAGATGCGGCATCACTACCTATTTTCCTTTACATCTTGTAAAGTGCATCGAGATCACCTCCATGTGGAAAAAATACGCTACATAAATCTCATTATCATCATAATTTGTCATTGGCATGCATGTAGATAAATTAATGACTATAAATATAAAGTGAATATGTCGACCATTATTTCTCTTTAATGTCACCTATCACACGACATAACCCCTTAACGAGTATTACAGGACTTGACGTGAGTTTATTCATTTCAATACCTTACAGGTGTGTGTTCTCACCTGAGTCCTTGTTACCCGGGAACGTGTGTGGCATCAGACAGCTGTGACTGCACCAGTGGCTTCACAACTACAACAACCCGCAGTGAGAATTGTCTGACAAGTAAGACTCGCCCAGCGTGGCTAGCAACGACAGTCTTTCTTCTGCTGTGTTCATGTGTACAGTCAGAGTGACTATTAATAGTTAAAGACCGAATTGTACTGTAAAGAAAGAAAAATAAAGAGAAAGAAAAATAAAAAAGAAGAAAGAAGAAATATAGATTTTTAAAAATGATATACTTCCATGTTTCTTACACCATCTTGTTTTTACATTTTTTTTACCTCTGTTAACAGAACTATATCAGAAAAGGTTAATTTCAAATGAGAAAAACTGTTGAAAAGTTAGCAAATGTAGGACAAATAGAATCATAGGGCAGGGAAGCTTTTACAAGTAGGTAAAAGGTTTTGTCTTTTATACATCAATGTTTTGTTTTTGCAATTGGCATTTGTGGTGGGTCTGTTTAGTTTAGTCCTTGTTACTCCTCGAGGAGCATAGGGCCACAACACCTCGTCAGTGGACCCGGTTTTGGGCAGTTCCCTTCAGTGGGGCCCGTGTGGTTCCCATGTCCTTTGCCTCGCTCTCTACTGTTCTTTTCCAAAACAATTGCCGCTCAAAGATATTTTGAAATGTTCAATTGTTTCCTTACATTTACTAAGGTATTCGTAACTTAGTGGTATAAAAAATGTGGACTTTTAATTTCAATTATATGTCTCTTTAATTCCCTCCACATAGTTGAAGACAACAGGAACACGGACATCAAGATCTATCAGATGCAAGTGCGCATGTCTAACTGGCCTCGCGGGACGGCGTCACCAAATGAATCCTACTACATCATGGCCGACTCCACCCAGAAGACTGAGATGGATTTCTGGTGGTCCAATCAGAAGTATGGCCACCTTTCTAAATTCGTCACTGCCCCCACTCATTTGTTCCTTAAATGTTTCTTTCCTCCTCTGTATGGAAAAGTTTTGTTGATTTTAATGCTAGCGTTTGTTTGTTTCAAACCCCACAATCCTTACAAAAACAACAACAAAAAGCCACACACAGACACAAGGAAATATTCCATTGATGAAGAAAGACATTGGGAAAAATAATCGGAATAAATGGTTTCTCATAAAAATGAATCATACATTTTGTTTTCATTTCGGATGTTATAGATAAACAACCTCTTGTTTTCTAAGTAATACCAGTGGAAGAACACTTGACTTTTGACAATTAAAGTCATGTATTTAGTTATGTTTAATGTTCGTTTGGAAGCTGGTTACCTTCCCTCACTTTTCGGTTAGTTCCTCAGCAAGCAGATTAAGTTTCAAGTAAGAACATGTCACGTATTCAAAATGCTATCTTGACAAATCTTGATGTTTCCATGCTACCACAAAGCTTTACTTGCTTTATTTCTGCCCTTGAACGCTTTGTGAAGTTTAGCGGCTACTTTTGTTCTGTCCAGAGACTTCAACCGTCTGGAGACGAACTGCAGCAGTCAGTTCTTCATGCCAGACCTGCCTCTAAAACCCAACTACATCGGTAACGCAGGCTTCGGGGTGGTCAGCGGTCAGGTGGAGGTCTGGCTGTCCAAACGACCAGTTTATCGTGAGTTGTGATTATCGTAGCTCGCAGAATATTTCTTAAAGTAAAACAATGTTACTTTACAACATAAATGGATTTTAATATGGAACACTTGGGCTTAATTTAAAACAACGGAGTAACACAGTAAAGAAAATGATAATAAATAATAATAATAATGCAAAATTTGTAAAACGCATACTCACTTTCCTACGGAGCATGCTTTTAGCGCTTAAGAACAAGAACGAAACATGGACAACATACGAGGGACAGGATAACAAACAAATAACCTATGAACTATAAAAGAATAAACAACCGTACTAAACGAACAAAAAAATCAAATACAGAAAAGACAAAGAGGAACCAAATAACAAGAACAAGAGCTGAGACTAACATGACATTGCAAAAGGAATGGTCTTCCAAACTGTTTCAGCTTCACAGCCGAGGTTCTCGTCCTTGAACAACACGTTTCCATGTGAACAGCTGGCCTCCAGTACACGACCTGTAAGCGACTTCTATCAATGCAACCTTCACATCACTAACTTTGATTGGCATCTGGATCATGGCGATTTGTGAGTATTGCCATGAAGTGGTTGGTTAATAACTAATAAATAGATAAAAGGAGTGGTATACTTTTAATTGATCTGTTAAAGAAGTGCAGATAAGAACTTTTATTGAATCTATTCGAAAAAAGAATAAAAAGAAAAGAGAAGAAAGTTATGAAGGAAAGAAGGCAAAAAAAGTTTACAAAGTAGTAAGTAGGAATAAAAATAATAAAGTGAACTAAGCAAAATAAGGAATAAGAAATGAGGAAAGAGAAAACACAAAGCAAGAAAAAAGAAAATAACAAAGGAAAAAAATGAAAGCTAAAGAATAAAGAAAAAAAACGTTTGTAGGAAATGGGAAAACGACAGGAAAATTAATTTTCAAAAAAGCTCCTGTGCTTTCGCTCTTTCAGGATTCGTTTGGTGTCTGACAAGTTCTTGCGTTTTGCATAGATTGATGGCAGTGGAAGAAAATCCCCATTTTTTTAAAAAAAAAGAGCAGTTTTATCGACTACTGGGACTTAAATGTAATAAACGATGCCATAGACATTAATTTCATTATCGTTTGAAGGTTGAAGATGAACTAACAGACATGTCACAAATCATATTTACTGCTTGGCTGTCCTGCAGTCTCAGGATCACATTTCGCACAGAAGGAGGAGGATACCGAGAACTTTTGGACAGGAACTACAACCCCCCGAGGAGCTACACAGTTCAGACTTACCACCCCATCAACAACAGTCTTTCAGTGGAATTCCGTTTTGACTTCAGGCCGCCATACCACTGTGACGAAACTAATAACTGTCGCTCAGGGGAGACCATCCTTGATATTCCTGACATAACTAAAGTAAGAACAATTTCACTACATCTATTTTTTTTCTTCGGGGGTCTTCCCTTGTTAGCTTTTGAATGCTTGTTTGTTTGCCTGTTGATTTATACATAATTAAAAGATTATTGCATAATTTACAGTTAGAGCCTCTGAGAATTTCCTGGGTAGGATGGGCTGACGACGACTCCAAAGTGTATCGGTATTCTATGGAGGTCTTCAAGATGACGCGAACAACGGACAACAAGCTCGAAATCCGGGTGGACAGAGCGCTGCTACCTCTCATCAACCGTGAGGTGATGCTGAAAGTAGGCGTATCACTCACTCACGCACGCACTCACTCGCGACATGTTATACATCTGTGAGGCCAGAGCGTAGAGTCTTCCTGTCTGTCGGCTTATTAATTCTGGCATTAAACGATCACACACCTTTTTACTCTGTTGCCTTGCAACCCAATAACTCATTTCTGCAATGGCCATACTTCCTATTACATCTCTCCTTTTTTATTTAGCATTCATACAAGTGTTTAAGGACATGCCTTACAACTAATTCTTGTAAGTCTCTTATAAAATCAATTTGTTCAGCGCGTAAATGGTTAAAGGTAAAATTATTATTAAGATATTGCTCTCTCTGATAATAAACAATCTTTTTCTTTCGCTATTTAAAGACCCTTTCAAATAGTAATAAATGCATTTCGTTAGTTTGGACAATAGTCTCTGACTGTATAACGAGAAATACGTTTGGATCTATCAGGTTTTCGAAGCCAACTACACCACCCAGGAATACACGCCACCAGAGCCGGGTATGTACGCCATTATCCTAGAAGCAGGCGACAAGGCCAACAACACCAAGTACGTCCGACGACTTTGTCTGTACGACCCCAGCTCGCAAATAACCTCTGACCCCAGCTACCGCCTCTACGTGACCTCTGCCAGTGATGCCAGTAACTACAGTTACCAGAGCAGCCTCAGTACACCTGTGAGTGTCAACTGGACCAACTACTTCCGGAATGCTTTCCACGAAGACAATGCGTTGCTCGGTAAGTTAGCAGTGATTCAGTCCTTGAGAAACATAATCTGAATGATTATTTCACATTGTAGCTTCATTTATTGAGAAGTCTCTGAACAATGTCACCTGGTTCTTTTGATGATTTTTGATGTTTCTCCTACATACATCAAACGATTTAACCCTTACAAGTGTTTAGAATATCTTATAAATAATATAAAAATCTCATGAATACATTCTTAAGCAATGGACCATTTATATAAATATTTTCGTTTTTCGTGCTTTTTTGATGTCTGAAAATCGTTTTAACAGGTGAGGTTCTTGTTTACCCTACACAGCTGGAAAATGGAAAGAAAAACATTCCTCGATACGGGCCGTTAGATGATCACCAGGGGAGACGAACAGTGGACGCCATTACTAATAAAAGGGGAATAAGTAAGTTGGAATAAACGTTAGGAGGTTTATTAATTCCTAACATTTCCGATAAAGATGAACTACTATCATGTAATTTCTCAGAGATGTTATGCCACACACAGCTCCCAACACTTGCGTACAGAGAAATAGCAAGTCCACGACCGTATTATTTCTACTTTTAAGGTCGGGTTGATATAAAGGGACGCTCAAAAATGCGTCGTTTTTGTAGCACAAAACATTGCGTCTTGCTTCTAACTTTGTTCTAACCGTGTTGGTTGATAGTCGTTATATCCTTAACGCATGAGTCATGTCTTTTGGAGGTCTTCAAGAAGAAGAAGAATCATAAAAATAAAAATAATCATAATAACATTGAAATTGTTAGTATATTAAAATTTCTTTATTTTCAGCCAATTTTAAAGCAGGATTTGCGAAGGATCATGATGGAGGAAGGAATCAGTCTCTGACGCCGACCGTTCCTCCTTCTGGTTGGACTGACCTCGGACTCAACACAACATACACCCTGCCTCTGGACCTCAGACCGAGCGAGGCCGACACGGTGACCGTGTGGGTCAAGGCCACAGATGTCATGGGCAACGAGAGGATCGAGCGCACTCAAGTGACCTTTGACACCTCGCCCCCTGTTGTGCAAAATTTGAGGCTGTATATGAACGTGCCTGTTCCTGGAGTGGATTTTAGCTCTTCGTAAGTCTGTTAGTGTGACTGTTAGAAAGTCCATAGTTATATTTAGACTACGATGAACTACTGTCATCTAGACTACTGAGTGATTCACTGATGATGATGATGATGGGCGACGAAAACAATAGACTAAAACGATTGACAAAGATGGCGATGATGACGGCAACAGTTATAATCAAGATAACGACGACATTAATGATGACGCTGATTATAACGATAACAGCGATATTGATTACGATGATAAGAATAATGGCGAGAGCGACAATGATATCGTCGTCGATAATCATGTTGGTGACGACTACGATGGTAACTGAGGATGTCACCTTTGTATACTTTCTGGATTTTGTTTTTTTTTTTTGTTTTGTTTAAAGTGTGACATGTGACAATATAAAAATATGTAGGTTTGACCTGACGGCAAAAGACAAGGAGTCTGGTGTCGCCTACGTGCTGTGGACATTTAGACGTGGCAGCGGGGCTGTCCTCTACCAAGAGAAAGTACCCGGAATAAGCGCCGACGAACAGGTGCTAACATAACTTTATGTGACAGAGGATATAAAGTTTTTGCGTTGGTTGGGTTAGGGGTATGTGTGACTGATTTATATAATTAAGTTCTAACTGATAAAACCTGCTCGCTTGTCACTAATGGCTCTTGTTTTTTGTTTTCTTTTTTTTTGAGATTTCCTCTTAGGACGTTTAAATGCAATGCCATTTTAGTTCTTAAAACTGCATAACTTATTCGCAGCAGTCTGTTAATTACTACAACAAGTGCCGGCAATCTGTCAACACATTCATTGTCACAACTTCGCTAAACTATAATGAGAGAACTATGGATGCAATAGGGAAATATTATTTATTATTAAATTATTATGATTAATAAGATAGTGATAGGTAGCCTGAAATGCTTTTTCAGAGAGTGCTTTAATTAAGGTATCGATTTATTTTCTGTTCCGGTGAGGAAGTATAAACTTTCTTCACAACGATTTCTTACAGATGGAAAGCGCGGACAAGCGTATGACCCATGAGATAATTGGTAATAATGAGGTTTTAAATGCCTATGCTGTTTACAATGCTCATGAAAGACTTATTGTCGTAGAACTTGGGAAACGGGTACGCAAAATGGACAGATGTGCCGAAATCTTTCCAACAAAGATAAAGCAATCTGATTCAAAGCCCACAGCGTTCGTTATTCCTAATCCAAGTAATATGAGTCGTGGGTGTACTTAACTTAATTACCACACACCAGGCGCTACACTCGTTCGTTTCCACACTCGTCACTTATCTTATCACACAAATGTCTCTTGCTACGTGGAGGGCACTGAGACACGACACACGTCCTTTCAGTCACCACGTATCACTTCCGACACCTATAAATAAATAAAATCGACCATGATTGTCCCACACTTGGTACACCGCAGCCTTACAATCAAGGGACGCAAGGTTAGTGGACGTCCGCGGCTCACAGTCTCTGATTGATCTCCAGGGGAGATAACGGCATCGAGACATTCCTGGCCTCTGTCCCCTTGAAATGGCTTGGCACCAACAGAGGATGACCGTTAGTTCCCCCAAGTAACGCAACCGAACAACTCCCTCCTCCCACTCCACATGAGTCCGTTTAACTGTGTGTTCGCTTGAGTTGTGCAGGAGACATGTGCAGCATTAACACTTAAGCCCCATTTCTATTTATCTCATGATAAGACTGTTTCAAACGGAGATCGTTAATAGACATTTGCAATGGAATTAAGAAATCTTCATTTCTGTCCACCGTCAGAGCTGTTCTCGGGATTTCACCAGATGCGACTGTACACCTACTGGCCATTGCTTCTTCTTTAACCAATCATACGCGTTCAGCAACTGTCACATGATGGTGGAGAAGGAAAACCTGTCAACGGAGAGTATTACCGTTACAGCTGACGTCACCAACATGGCGGGTCTTGTTACCAGGCTTACCTGGACGGTATGCACTTTCATTTATGTTGTCAGGCAGATAATGTATTTCACGAAGAATGAAAGCACAGAAATCATTTTATTGATATTTCCTCTGTATTGCTTCATTGTTGGCACTGTCTTGCCTACACCATTATCACAGTTAGCAATAGCAGTAATAGTAATCAAGCTTTCATTTTGGTTTTTGCAGAAGCAGGATATTACAGAGCTGAACGGGACGAGGGAATGTAAGATTTATTCTGACTTGTTTTTTTTTTCTTACTTTTATTTTAAATTCTTCTTGCTGTTCTTTACTTTCTTTTCGGTTCTTTCTGCCACTGCTATATTTGCTTTTTGATATTTTTACTACTTTGTTTTTTTCCCTTTAATTATTATATTTTACTATTGTACTATTCTCTTGTTGCATCTTTGAGATAAAGAAACTGCACTAATGCTTTATTAAAAAGCCTTAGTCATTTGACGTAAAGGTTAAGCTTAATAGAAAAGTAGACAGAAACTTTCAGCAATACTTTCACAAGTGGTGTTCCATTTCCGGTGCAGATTTCCCACCGCAGAATGTGAACGTGTCTCTTATTACGGGCGACAGTGTGATGGTAACTTGGACATTCCCGCCATCTTGCTTCAAACGCACTGCATTGTGGGTCATTGCTAACGACAGAAAGGTTCCGGTGCACAAGGATGCGACTGAATTCTCCCTGACCGGCCTTGACTCAGATACCTTCTACACCATCCACATGGTCACGGAATATGAGGGCAACCAGCAGAGTGACAGTGAATCCGTGTCCTTCAATACAAGTAGTGCCGTCAAAGGCAGCACAGGAGTCTCCAAGATAGGTGAGACACGCATCTTCAAGTCAGGTTACACGGACATCAACAGACGATAGACGACATTAAGACAGGTAGTACATATGACCTTAACTGGTAAAACATACGACTAGAAACCATTGTTACTTCTCAGCCAATTCAAGTGTAATTTTAGCCCTTTTTCAGACGATTTCTTCAGGGTACAGCCTAGCTTAAAGACATTTATACATAGACAATTGCCAGGTTACAAATATTGCTTTTAGTAAGTAACAGAGACGATTTAAGTCAGCTGGCAGAAGGCTTTGTCAGAAGCATGAAAACAGTTTCTAAAAAAGATAACAGAAGAGATATTATAAACGTGACACTTACAATTCACAGACAAGTAACACTATGACTTCAACACAGTTAACGCAAACATATTTAAGACGGGTACCTCATACGAATGTATGCTCACATCTACATATCTATAACCCGATAAATAAGAAGAAAACAATTATTGTTATTTAAAATATACCCCTACAATAAGACTAAGCATAAAGATAAGAAAACAAAAAAGAGTTTTTCGCTTTACTCTGAACGTTAAAGATAATATCAAAGAAGCTTAATCAACAGCTACATCATGGACCTAAAAGTTACTCATAAAGTTAAGGGGATTCTCAAGGCAAACTAAAGTTGTTTAGAAACTCATAATGAGTATAAGAATGTTAAATCTCATTTATTTTGTCTGTTCATATGCAAAAACTTCAAGGTTATATATGTTGATGTGTTTAATAATATTAATTACGAGAGACTCTTTCGTTTGCTGTACCGAAAATTCGTTGTGCGTCACGTGGCCGTACGACATCTGTGTGTGAGTTTTAGTAGCAGAACAGATAAGCGATGCCTAGAGAATGTGCCGGATCCGATTGCTAAGAAAAAGTTGAGAAGACTAAAAAGATCCTTTTCACAAATTTCCAAGAAAGAGTCTTACGAAAAGAGTGGGCTATATGAATAAAAAGACCCGATCCCAAAGCGAAAAAGCTTTGGGAGCCTAAAGACTGGAACACGTGTTTAACGCATTTTGTTGACGAGTGCTTTACCAACGGACTCGGCAATAAATTGCTCGAAAAAGAAAGAAGATTGTATGTGACAGATGAGTTTCAATCATCGAAGGACTGCAGCATAAACAGGTCAGTGTCAGGAATGCTATTGTATTTACTGCTGTTCTCATTATTTTTAGACAAATTACTATGTATATATAAGACTGCATATACGCAACAATATCTTTATATATGTTAATTATAATAAACATGTACACATAAACAGTACATGTCTAATGTGTTAGAAATGTTAGCATTAAACTGCAAGTGTAAAAAGTTACCATTGCTGTGCTAGCATTTGCTGCATTATATTTTAAAATTGGTTTTCTTTTTATGAAATAAAAGGCTGGTTTTTTATTCATATCTTTGTAAAGAAGTCCCCTGTCTTCTGTTTCTTAATATGAAATCTTAAAATAATAAAGTACATAAAAAAATGTTTTCACATGAGTTTATCAGCAGAGACCTTAGCAAATCATATTGAGATTTCAGTGCAATACAGTGGAGTCCCTAGAATTAATATGATAATATTTCAAAATTACAATAATATTAATGGCTGTGTTTAATGTTAAATGCAATACTAAGATAATTTTTTTTTACTTCAGACAATCAACATGCTGACATTATAAAACAATGGAGAGCCAAGTGCAGTGAAGGTTAAACAACAGAATAAGAAAAACAGCTCATCAGAAGACTGTTGCTTTCGGGTAGGACATAATTCTTTATGCTTTATTATGCAAATCTGCTCAATTTAAAACCAGTAACAATTCCTATATGAAAGGCTTTAATTCTTAGAAGTGATATTCAGAGATATAAACTGTAATTATAAAATATGATTAAGCTTTTAGACAGGGCTCACAGTTTGATAACATGATATCATCATATATATTCTTTATTGTTTGAACGTTTGTGGAATGCGGCGTTCAGTAAACTCTGTTGAAATTTTTCATTCAGCTGCAACAAAAGTGTGCACATAAACGGGTGCAGACAGACCTAGACCTCTAGATCAACAGAGATCGGTTATGGTCACTTTTCAGTTCTGTTTTCTATGCTACATCTCTTTTATCTGATATTATTATGAATTCACCGAACAGTGGCAGATAGTTACCATTACCTTACAAGCTAGGTCATCAAAGAGACTAAAACAGATACCGGTCTTCTGTTTGTTTACCTGTCCTTCAATTTAGGTACAGTTGCAGGGCTTCTGCTTACGCAAAAAATTGCGTACAGTACGCATTAAAAGTTCGGAGGACCCCCTCAATTTTCGTCAATGGGGTCCCCTTCAAATTTGGGCGAAGAACAGGGACCCCTTAAAAATCTGAAGAAGGGGTCCCTGGGACCCCAAAGAATTTAGCCTTAGCAGAAGCCCTGAGTTGTACCTGTTTTAAAAAAATAATCACACACGCACACACAAACAAACACACTCACACATAGGTCAGTGCATACATATACAGACACGCACACACGCTCACAAACCTCCATACACATGCACGCAAATGGACGCACGAACTCATCGCCACACTCTATTATTCACTAGAACATTATTAATGATTATCGACCTTTGGTCATCACTTTGAGTTAGCGCGTAATATATTTCTGTGGTATTTATTTTTTAATTTCATTCTTCACTTGATCGTTTTTTTTTTCAAATAGCATCACGTAAATATTTTAATTTTAAAAAAAACACATCTAATGTGCTTGTATATAGACTGTCAACTTTAACAATAAATGGTATGCTTAAAATTTCATAATTTATTTACCCATTGAATTACTTTTGGTGGTTGGTACACCTGTTGTAAGTGTTTTCATTTTCCATGTCAACAAGCCAAAATATTTGTCCACTGTTAACATTGTAGACCTGTTTGGTGTCTTTCAGTTTACTCAACCACTCACTCTGTCTACTTGTATTAAAATCATATTCAAAGTAAAAGGAATTGCAAAGGCATTTTAATCATGTTCTGTTTACAGGAACCGCTTACTCTGTCTTTACATTTGATTACTGCTGTCTTCTGTTAGCTTTGGTAGTTTGCCGCCTAGCACAACGCTGGTATTTGGCACGATTCACCACTTCCATGTTTGGTGTTTCACACTGAGCCAGCGACCAACGCTTTATCACGACAAAGCAGCCAGCCTGGTAATCATACAATAAAGAAAAAAACTCAGCTGTCCCGAGACGAGTTCTGAACCGAGGGCAGCTGATCCTCACTGTATTGGTTACAGGCTCTAACTAACCGTTGCGTCACTGGACCGCATCAAGGAAGAACGAAAAAAGGAAGGAAGAAGCAAATTAATAAATAAAAAAACAATGAGTCATTATGCAGATAGATTTTGGTAAAAATGGCCGATAAACCGAGAAAAGGAGGATGAAAAGAAAACTGTTCAGTCAAACGTCTTCTGGTGGCAACTGTTCTCATCCTCGTTAGAATTTCTTACTTCACATTGTAGAAATTATAAGTAAAAAGGAACTGTCATTTTGTGAGAAGCTTTATGCCACACCATTACTACCATTATCTTGCAGCTTTACTTATCCATAGTATTTGGGCACAAAAAACTAAATCACTAGCCATCATGTATGCTAAAACAATGACAGCTGTAAACATGAACCAAGTATTTAATTTTCCTTTCAGAATACATAAATCCCGACTAATTTTACTGAAAGTTGAAATCATGAGGTCACTAAAATATTTTTTAATCTGTCCATTACTTTCGAGAAAGAATATTGCATTGATGATTGCGCTGAATATTTTTTGAGGGTCGGGAGAATCACTAAAATTACAAAACTCCGTTGATAAAATATGATTGTAGGCATTATAAGAAACTAGTATGCACCAGTATATGAAAGAACACACACTCCTCATAATATGAGGTTTCCCAAATAAGCTAATTAAATCAAAAGACTCAAATTGTAAATCGTAAATTCGCTGTATTACTATCATTATTACTTTAAAACCTGGACACTCAAGTGTCTTACATAATAGAAACTAGGTCGTCAGGACAAGAATGACAAACATTTTGAGAAATGATTACATACCATCAAATTTCTAATTTCCAGTGAGATTAAGGATTTCGAATATATACTTCACAAAGTATAAAATAATCGTATTTATTAAGTCATACAGCTACACAAGACAGTATATCGCCATGATGACCAACTGATAGAGGACATACAAGACTCGATTTGTTGTCCTCACCATTTCTTCATGACTGATTGACAGGATGCTACAACATAACTCAAAATTTGCAAAATATGTAGTAGCATAGAAAATACTTGCTTGTTGTCAAAGCAACAGCGTTCAAGGTGCCATAAGCATGTATTTTGCTTTATGTGTATCATGTGCATTTGTGCGCTCGTGTGTGTGGAATGATATTGAAAGAAACTGTGTGCGTCGCTCGCATGGTGTTAAGTATGCTTCAATGTGTGACCAATTTTGCGAAGAGATAAACTTATGAACTCAAATATGATTTAACAGTTATATACGTTACTAGTTCATATACTTATATGCATATTAAACACACAAAGCCTGCAGTAAATGTCGGCAGCCAGTAGGTAGTTGACGATGCGCAGTCAAAAGCTACACAAATAACAATAACCTTTCGTCTATTCTCTTCTTGTCTTCCCCTTTGTATACAAATCATAATTTTACTCAAACCGCATATATCTATATTATTGTCTAGCAATTTATATCGAAGATTATGTCGAATTATATATATATATATATCGCACTAAATATGCTTCAAACCTTAAATCAGTTAAATAAAAATTAGACTTTATATAACTTTGCATAACAGGATAACTTTTAGGTCAACGCCATCTACTTTTCTTGGATATAAACCAAACAATCATCAATGTCTGCTCAATTACGATCAAAGATTGTCTGACATATGGTATAATTACTATAACACAAGTTACATGGATAGATATAAGGATTATAGCTACAAAGCATATATTTGGACAATTACAATGCGTCCTGTGTTATGCAAGGACCATATAGCTAAGTGTCCTCACATTCATCCTTCCCCACTGGCGATATCTGCTTCAAATTCCAGTTGTACCCTATTTTTCTGTTGGTCAGCTACACTGGAAATGACACATGAGTGGGCCTTCCAGTGTCATTGCTTTTGTTCTGGTCAGTGAAATTCATCGTTTCTTGTTTAGAGCATTCTCAATGCCGCTGGTGTCGTAGTAGAACCCGGCGTCGGTCCTGTTCGTGAACTGCTTGGACAGCGTGGAGTGGATGGTGTGGAAGGTTGGTCGTTTGTTGGGCTTGTGCTGCCAGCAGTCCCTCATCACCTGGTAGTGACTGAAAAAAAGATCATTATCATCATCATGATAATCATTGGAAAAAGAAAGAGCGGGACTAACAAAATAAAATATAGTAAAGAAAACTTAACTTGTACATCAAAGGACTGTTGTCTAATTAAAGAAAATTAAATAAAACGTAGTGTATTGTACTTTGACATTCCTCTGGCGTTATGGAAGGAAATAGAATGCAATGCTAGTGAAGGTATTCTACTCACATATCATCGCAAAATTCAGGCTTGTCCATGCGGTAGCCTCCCAAAATCTTCGGCCAAGGTCGGCAGAATGCATGTTGGAATACGGCAGTCGGCCTGAAATTATATATACATCTACTTAACAAGAACAAATATTTGCTGCGTTCGCCGTAAGGAAAGTGACAGTTTTTTTATTGTTCTATTTTTTATTTTAGTTGACGAGCACATTACTACTTTGTTTTAATGAAGAATAGTTAGAACCGCTCAACCAACACATCGCTTATGTCGTATAGTAGAATGGGTATTTTGTACTTGTAGAGTCATTTTTGAGTTCACTTTTTTATCTAGACATCTAAGAATCTAATTCACAACTGCAGGCGCACACAGTTTTGTGCACCACGCAGTCCATGCTGACATTTTCCAAGTACATTTATGAACGTAAGAACCACGTTGACCTACCCATGCTAAAGATTTCCCAGAGAACAATCCCGTACGACCAGACGTCACTCTTCTCCGTGCCTCGCTTGTTCATCAGCACTTCCGGTGCTGCCCACTTGATTGGGATTCTTGCAGTCTTCTGTCAACACAAGTGAAATGCGCTTTGTTTTTATTTACACTCACCCTTAATAATAAAGACAATACATATACTTCTCGTCCTCTCTGTAAGCATGAAAACAAAGAGAAACCACGATATATCGGTGATTCGTGTTGGTGTTCGTGTTTGTGTTATATTGTGCTCTGTAACATACATACACGTACTAATTAATACGGTATGTTGGATTTGTTCGGAAGTGAAGTACACAGAGCAACCAGAGATTCTGGAAGAAGGAGCATTTTCTTTTTAATTTACCTGCCTCAGGTCATACAATCTGTTCAAAACTACTAAAATAAGTAAATTTTAAACACCCTTTTTATTTGAAATGTATTAAAGAAATTAAAATGTAAAAGTGCGAGGAAACTGGAGTGTTTCAAGTTCCAAGATTGCCCCTCACACTTATATCTTAAGACCTCTAGAATTTTGAGAAGTGGGTGAAAAGTCGATTACGAATTTTAACACATGGATCCATAATAACATTAATAGAAATATGTGAAAAAAAATGAAAATATACTGATAACGTAAACAAATCGTGTTGTCGGATAATCCACTTATGCTTCAGTTACCTCGCCTTTCGTTTCTGCGTGTACTTTTTCTTCTGACTGCTCATGGCTGCCATCATCTTCGTTGACCTCTGACCCAAAGCCAGCGATCCTGACCTCCATGACGGCCTTGAGGAAGATGTTCCTGGCTGCAAGTCGGTTGTGCACGATCTGAAAAATATAATTACAGTTTACCGTTCTTGTGAAAGTAGGGTAATGGGTTATTAGTATTAGAAATTTGAGAAAAATGTTGAAAATGTTACAAATGCTTGTGCGTAACATGTCGAAAATGTTGGAAAGGAAACGGTTTATTACTGTACAATACTTCGTCACAGATCACTATCAACAATCACTTCATATTTCACATGATTTTCAGATTTTGTCACAGTTTAGCACCACAGACCAAAGAGTGGTGTGTGTACATGTTGCTCCACTAGGTAAGGCGTTGTGGTTGATCTTGTGTTGGTTAAAAAGAGATATTTTTTTATACGGTGAATGCCTGAAGTTCTTCACAATCATTTTTACAGATGTAAGGCGATAATATTTTACAGAAAGAGCATTCAAAGGGGAAGTCTAAATGAAGCACTAATTCATTTCACATTTTCTATGTTATATTACAATTGTCCATCTTGTTTCGGCAGGCTCTAAGAAGTCTGTTTTGCTTATAAACAAAAACAAAACATGTGTTATACTGAGAAAATAGACAGTGTCTCGGCGACTCGCAGTTATTTCATACTACAGTGTCTTATCGCTGCAGCACGGATGTCTACCTTTTTGGATGCCAGGTACTGCATGCCGTGCGCGATGTCTCGCGAGAACCGGAAGAGATTCTCCATGACGTCATCGCTAACTGCCTGTCTCTGGACAGCGAGCCATTGATCGAGTTGTCCCTCCTCACAGTATTCCATAATTAACGTTGGGCCCCCTGTGAAGAAAAGAACACAATGAAAGTCTTGCGATAAGTTTTTCTATTAAATTTCTTTCACGGACTGACTAACGAAACTAAAACAGTGAAATTAGACGAATTGATGAAAAGTACAGGTTGGAAAACTATAGAACGTCATAGAGGACAGAAAACAACAACAAACAAACCAAAAAAGAAAATATATAGAAGGTGGAGAATTTGTCGTAGTTGTGAAATTAAACACATAGCAAAGAGCAGGTTATCATTAGAAACATTCTCGAAACCTTAATGTTTGTAACGGGTGTGAGCAAGTACGACTGGAACGAAGCCAGATAGAAGATGGCGCATGTTTACGTACATTCGGGATGATCAGTGACGGCTCCGATGAACTGGAGGACGTGCTCGTGGTCTCCCAGACGCGTGGCAAAGAAATTAATCTTCCCCATCATCTTGCGAGCGTCGTCTTCAGAGAATCCGCCTGTTACCACAGTCAGTAGAACGAACATTATACAGATGTACAGAAACTACACAATGCATATTAACACACACACATACGCATATGCATACACACATACATTTGTGCAATAAGTGACGTACGCTTCAGCATCTTGACGGCAACAGTTTCCCTTCTGCCGGCTACGCTGGCAGTGTAGATGGCGGCGAACCTTCCTTCAGTCAGGTGGTCCACAAGGGTCACAGAGTTGGTGTCGAACTGCCACGTCTGTCGGGATTTAAAGGCCATGTCTGAATACTGGTAGATGTCATCACCGCCAGCGTAGGCGTTGTTCTGAAAATTGAGGATCATAACAAACAAAAATAATGCCATTTTATGACTTGTTCATGTCTAAACTACAAATAGCTTGTTATCGGAATGTTAACTTTTAAGTACGCTATTAACTTCCTAACTTCAGTTTTAGATCTTTATATGCGTGCGAATACTTACAACAAAAGCACTTCCACGAACAGCGTGCACGGTCTTCCGCCTGAAGTTGTCCACGGCTTTCATCCCTTTATTCCCCGCTCCTGTCTGCAGCACCTTGCCCTTCCGCCACAAGACGAACAACACAAGGAAGGTCACTAAGGCAGCCAGGATCAACAACCCTGGGGAAAGAGGCTAGTATGGGTTAAGTGCTCTTGTCATTAGAGTTTCAGTATGTGTGTGTCTTGAGAGGGGGGGGGGGATATCTTACTTCATGACCTCGCGTGTCATAAATCTGTTCGTGAATATTGGTCACACCTTGCCGTCACTAATAGATATCGAGCTGTCAACAAGAACTGAACAGTTTTCTGCAACCTCTCCCTACAAGAGTAAACGAACGTGTCTTTTAAATCTCTGTAACAAACGTACTACCGTTACTTACCAATAACTATTCCAGTAATGGACCCGGCTGTAAAATCTGCAAAAATTTTTTTTGAGAAGTTTGTTTGTAACACGATTGTCAACGCAAGCACATGGGACAGCATACGTGGATTGCATCACACATTTCTACAATATTTAAACTGTATTTTGTAATGGTAACAGTGAAATAACGATTTGTTTATAGTAATTTTTGCATTTCTTAGCTTCGGAAACAGAAAGAAGCAAACGCCACACTTCTCCCTTCAATAACGTTGCTGTAGATGCTTCCAACTATTAAATAATAAATCTCAAGATATCACTCTGTTATTTATAAATTTACAGAATTTCATTTGGCTTATGTCAAATGCATAGAAAAATGTAAATTATACATACAGCTTCTTTCCGCTACGGCAGAAATCCAGGAAGTGGCAAAAGGTTGAGTCCAGAACATAAAATGAAATTCGGGATTACGTCCAGGTAATGACAAGGAACGAGGACGTAACACAGACGTTGCGTGTCAAGGGACAACAGACAGATGGCGGAACCATGAAACAAATAAAAACTGAATGCAGCAATAAATAAGCCATTTCCCGATTCTATTATTAGTGAAAATCCTCGACTTTCTGAGTTAGGTTGATAATATAAACACTGCTATATTTAAAATCGCCAAAAAGAATATTTTCTTCAATTTTTTTCACCTTTATTTCTTTTTATTTACCTTTTCCATTACTTTTGTGGCATAGATAAAGTTATTGTAGTGAGGTCTACACCATTCTCTATTTGTACATACATGTTAGCATGTCAGCATGTAAACTGTGCTATGTTAAGTAACTTAAGAAATATTCTATCCAGGTGACAAAGTCATATGTGTTATATGTCACGAAGTGAACCTGTAAGTCTGTAGAAAGTGACTGCAAAAGTGGTAGCATGATGACAAATCTGTTTCAAAAATAGTTGAGAAGTTCAAGCCATTTTTATTGGTAATGTCTTAGAATCACTCACTGTCGAAGTAGTCTTTACTGCCTATTTTAAAGTAGTCCATTACCTGTATTAACTATTTGATATTTGTTTGACGTGTCTTTGACCACCTAGTTGGGTTACCTGTCTTGAAGGACACGGATTTACTATCACTGATCTGGTCGCCTTCATACGTCGTGACCATGTGGATGGTGTAGACAGTATCTGGGTCAAGACCGCTCAAAGAAAACTCAGTCGCATCCTTGTGTACCGGGACCTTTCTGTCGTTAGCGATCACCCACAATCCAATACGATTGAAGCAAGATGGCGGGAAGGTCCAAGTTACCATCGCACTGTCACTCGTAATGAGAGAAACGTTGACGTTCTGCGGTGGGTAATCTAAACCGGAAGTGGAGCACAATCAGTAAAAGTGTTAAGTTTGGTGTCTACTTTCCCGAAGAAGAGTCCCAACAAAAAGCTAAAGTTTTTTTTTCCGTTCGTTTACAAATAATAATGCAATTTTATGGCAAAGTTGATAAGCTATAATTATTAAAAAATTGAACAAGAATGAAAAATAAAAGAAAATATAAAGGCATTACTTTGAGAAAAAGGACACAAAGGAGCGAAAAAAAAAGCATAAGCAAAATCAAGCAACCGAGAAATTACACAGCAAAGTAGAATGACAAGAAAAAAAAATAACGCTCACATTCCTTTGTTCCATTCAGCTCCCTAATATCCTCCTTCTGTGAAACAGAAATAAAATCTTTACTGTTATACTTTTTTGTTGATGACTGTAGGGAGGATGTGGGAGATGACAATGTCGACAATGAAGAACATGATGCAAATGCTGACAGGGATGACAATGCGATAGTCGGGATCAATCAACAAAAAAATGTTATGTGTTATGCTCGTTCGTAAAACAACTATTTCTCTGCACAAAAACAAAAATGACTATGCACACCGTCCAAGTAAGGCGCCTAACAAGACCCGCCATGTTAGTGACGTCAGCTGTGACGATGATGTTTGCTGTTGACAGTTTCTCCTTCTCCACCATCATGTGACAGTTGCTGAACGCGTGCGATTGGTTGAAGACGAAGCAATGGTCAGCAGGGGTACAGTCACATCTGGTGAAATCCTGAGAACAGGTCTGTTCAAAGAAAACAATAAAAACGCTTTTGCATTTCTTTTCAAAGGTCTGCTTAAAATGTTTTTAGGCAGTTTGATTTGCGATGAGCCCTTCATGAGTGTTGCGACAACCCACATTAATGTCTTACTTGTTTCTCGGCACGTCTTCCCGCTACTTTCTCTTGGTAGAGGACAACCCCACTGCTACGACTGAACGTCCACAGCACGTAGGCAATGCCGGACTCTTTGTCTTTTGCCGTCAGGTCAAATCTGAAGAAAAGTACCTATAATTCATGTCACACTTTTTTTCAAAATCAAAGAATTTTACATCATTATTTATAATAATCACAATCATCATCGTCGTCGTCATCGTCGCCCAGCTGCCGCCACCGACGCTGTCACAGTCGTGGTCATTACCATTCTCATCATCTTCCACATTCTATCTGCCATTAATCATTCTAGCTGGCATTCATTCTGTTTAGTGTAGTTATAGCTTCAACCTCAAACTTTTACAATTTAACAATGTAACTTACACAGAGCTGAAATCTACTCCCGGTACAGCTACGTTCATGTAAAATGTTACATTTTGCACAACAGGGGGCGTGGTGTCAAAGGTCACTTGAGTTCGCTCGATTCTCTCCTTGCCCATGGCATCTGTTGCTTTGACCCAAACGGTCACCGTGTCGGCCTCGCTCGGTCTCAGATCCAAAGGCAGTGTGAAAGTTGTGTTGAGGCCAAGGTCTGTCCATCCAGAAAGAGGAGTTGCCGGCCCAAGTGATTGATTTCGTCCTCCATCATGATCCTTGGCAAAGCCTGCTTTGAAGTTGGCTGAAAGTAAAACGATTCTAATAAATTAAAGCTATTGATGCTGCTATTGCTGATTTGAAAATATTTACTCGATATCATTTAATTATGTATTTTATTAATGTTTGAAGCAAGACCCAAAGTGTCAGTGGTACATAAACGGCGTATTTTGGCTCGTTTCTTAACACCAAACTAATTTCAAGTTAGAAAAATATGCCTTTCAGTGACCTCTATTCACTTTCCCACAAACGAAAGCGAAGTGTTGTGTCTCGTGAATGCTAAAATAGCATTTTGATAAATTATACAGTAATAACTTACTTGTCTAAGGCAATCTCTAAGTCACTTAGAAGTAATCAGTTTCTTCTAACTTACTTATCCCCCTTTTGTTAGGAATGGCGTCCACTGTTCGGTTCCCTTGGTGATCATCTAACGGTCCGTTACGATGAATGCTTTTCTTCCCATTTTCCAGTTGTGTGGGGTACTCAAGGACCTCTCCTATTTCCACCATAATTAATCTCTTGTTAGCATACCTACCTTAATACACACTTTCTTTAGTTTTAACAAGACTGAGTTATTGGAAATCGATAAGAATGAACAATCATCAAATTGTGAATATTCATGTAAAATGTTTATGATAAAATTAATTAGATGTGACCGAAATGGAAAACAAATCAGGTAAAAACATGTAATGCATTAGAAACATGGTATTGTCTCCAGATTCCTCAACAGATAACGTTAAAATTTGAAATAACTGTTGAAATCTCTTAGTTACCCAGCAAGGCATTGTCTTCGTGAAGAGCATTCAGGAAGTAGTTGGTCCAGTTGACACTCACAGGCGTGTTGAGGCTGCTCTGGTAACTGTAGTTAGCGGCATCACTGGCAGAGGTCACGTAGAGGCTGAAGTTAGGGTCAAGGGTTATTTGCGAGCTGGGGTCGTAGAGACAAAGCCGTCGGACGTACTTGGTGTTGTTGGCCTTGTCGCCTGCTTCCAGGATAATGGAGTACATACCCGGCTCTGGCGGAGTGTATTCCTGGGTGGTGTAGTTGGCTTCGAACACCTGTCAAATAAAACTCATTGAGAAGGATTACACGTCATCTCTTCCTTATAGAAGTTAATATTAAATTCACTTACTGTATAGGTTTTATATGTCTGATGACAAAGTAGAGTTAATGGGTTTTAAGGTATAAAGAAAAACGAGATGTCGCAATGACATGTCAACGCCGATCTACAACTTTATCTTTTCTCTAGTGACATGTGTGAGTTAGAGTTTCAGTGAATAAAAATGAGTCAGCCAATGAAAGTCTGTTGCACGCAAACGAACAGTAGCACCTCACGGTTGATAAGAGGCAGCAGCGCTCTGTCCACCCGGATTTCGAGATTGTTGTCTGTTGTTCGCGTCATCTTAAAGACCTCCATAGAATACCGATACATCTTGGAGTCGTCGTCCGACCAACCAGTCCAAGAAATTCTCAGAGGCGCCACCTGTCAATTGTTTAATTTGTAATTATTTAATGATCTACAAACAAAAAAGAATACGAAAAAACAAATAAAGAAAGAAATAAGAAAAAGATTATTAAGATAAAATACACAAAAATCGCACAAAGAACTTTTTTCAAACACGCTGTATGTATTGTAAACAAATTGTAAAATAAGCAATAATGCAGTAAATAAAAGAGTTATATAACCTGCTTAAATAACTGAGTTTTAAGTATAAAGTGAAAGAAAGTAAAAGAGAGAGTTCCTACTTTAGTTATGTCAGGAACATCAAGGATGGTCTCCCCTGAGCGACAGTTATGATTTTCGTCACAGTGGTATGGCGGCTTGAAGTCAAAACGGAATTCCACAGAAAGGTTGCTGCTGATGGAGCGGTAAGTCTGAACTGCGTAGCTCCTCGGGGGGTTGGGGTTTCTGTCCAACAGTTCTCGGTATCCTCCTCCTTCTGTGCGAAATGTGATCCTGAGACTGCAGGGCAAAAGAATGCATCGTTCAAATAAAGAAAAAGTACAGAAATAAAGAAAGAATTAAAAGTACTTGCTTTAAAACAGGATTGTTAGTTTATCTTCGACATTCTTATGGCACTGAAATTATTTTTGATGCATATAATCATTGTTCACATGAAACTCCCGGTACTGGAATAATAGCCGTTTTAAGTCATTTTTCCTCTGTCATGATATACAAATTTTTTATACTAGGAGTAGTGACGTTAACAAAACACCAGAAAGAAAAAAATTAAAGAGTATGAGAAAAAAGAAAAAGTTGTGTTCTTCTTCTGTATTTACCATAATTATGTCCTCACAGTGCATTGGTAAAATTTAACCCGCAAAATTTAAGTTTAATGTTCATTTTTTTTTTTCTTTATGTTTTTACACATATTTATTTCTTACACAGAATACTCGGATGCATGCTTTTAAACTAATGAATTTTTATTAAGTTTAATTTGTTATTGTATCATCAAATTAAGGCAATACTCACAAATCGCCATGCTCCAGCAACCTATCAAAGTTAGTGATGTGAAGGTTGCATTGATAGAAGTCACTAACAGGTTGTGTACTGGATGCCAGCTGTTCACATGGAAACGTGTTGTTCAAGGACGAGGTCCTCGGCTGTGAAGCTGAAATAGTTTGTAGGAAATAGTTCGTGAACATGACAGTCGACATACAACGAGTTAATTACAAGCCAAAGATTATTTTATAGCCTATTTAGATTATAATAAAATGTGTGGATGTTCTATTTAAATACTTTATTTTATCTTTATAAAAACATATTATCTTGCCTCATATTATCATTAAAGGTATAGTTCCAATAATTTTTACAGTTTTTCAAATATCTGGTCTAATTATCAACTACTTGCTGACTCGCATTCATAATCAAGCGTCTATTAGTAAGAATAGAAAATGATTTTATTTTACAACCACAATAAATATACTCTAAATTTTGTCCCAAACACCTTTTTTGATAACTGAGTGATCCTAGATTTAACTTACCTATTTAGTGCTGTTATAAATATCGCTTTGCAAACATAATACTTTCTTATTACAATAAAGATTTAATTTCAGAAGGAGAGTCACAACTCACGATCAACGGGTGGCTTGGACAGCCAGACCTCCACCTTGCCGATGACCACACCAAAACCTGCGTTACCGATGTAGTTGGGCTTGAGGGGCAGGTCCGCAATGAAGAACTGACTGCTGCAGTTCGTCTCCAGACGGTTAAAATCCCTGTAAATAGAAGAGAACAGAAACAATTGCTGCCAAGTTCAAATAACGGAATTGAGCCCGTTTAGTGTTCTGGGCTAGGAATTAAAAAAAAAACCAAACTAATTGACCATGTGAATACTTTCACTTAGAAACTTACAAAATTGTTCGTTTAAACATTTAAGAAAAAAAATGGACGGTGAGGAATGACGCTGGAGAAGAGGCCGTACTTTTGATTGGACCAGATGATATCCATGTCAGTCCTCTGAGTGGAGTCGGCCATCATGTAGAAGGACTCCATCGGTGACGTCGTGCCACGAGGCCAGTAGGACATGCGCACTTGCATTTGTTGGATCTTGATGTCCGTGTTCCTGCTGTTTTCAACTACGACAATAAAGTTAGAAAGAGCAGTATAAAATGGTTATTTTAAGAAAAAAGATCACATCTCCACTTAATTCAGTATATCTCTGGAAATAAAACAAAATATCTGCACATGTGAGAACTTTCCAAAAAATAATTGTGATTGACAACTAGACAGTTGCAAATGCCATATACATAGCAGAAGACTTTGGTTAAAATAGGAAGCAAAGTATACTTACTTTCAGTTTCTGATAGCGTGAAACGCAAAAGAAGAAATAATAGTTTTTGTTTGTACAATAACCAAAGAGAATACCATAGCCGACAACCATTTTATACTTTATAAATTTTTATTTGAATTTTGATTTGAATAAGCACACTGAAAAAGATTCCGTTTCTATTTTTTCTTTCTTTTTTCTTTCTTTCTCGTTTTTTGTCTATCTAGCCAAGTTAGGCGAGTCTTACTTGTCAGGCAGTTCTCATTGTTGTTTGACCCAGTTAAGAAGCCTGTGGTGCAGTTACAGTCGGATAACCCCGGCATACACATTCCCGGGTAACAAGCAGTCAAGTGAGAGCAAATACCTGTAAGTAATTGAAACGAGTAAGCTTCCCTGATGTAGTGCAAAAGTGTGAAAGTGTAGACTGGCAGATTAAGCAGACGTTTAATGTATATTTGTTATTATCTACAAGCTGCATACATGTCAATGAGAAATTCAAATATGTTAATACTGATAACACAGACACAAATCAGTAAGGTGAAGATATGAAAATATAAAAATCTATTACCTGGAAGATGAACCAAAAATTAGAAAAACTAGAAATAAATATATGTGATAATCCATTTCACTTTGTAAATTTATCTTCCATGAAAATAAGTCACTAACTGCTGAAAATCCAAACAGGTAAGCAGACAAAAAAATTATACTCGAAAAATATATAAAAAATCGACGAGAATTTTTTTTAAAATCGCACAAACTTTGAAATACCAGAAAGGACCAGCGGACTATTTGTACCAGTCCACAGCAACTAGTCTATTCAGGAGCACTGGTGTTACTTACTGCCATCACAGAACTGGCCACTGTTTTGTATTTGGCACTGACAAGTGTTCGGTGCTATGCAGGTCCCGCCGTTCTGGCATGGTGGAGTACAGATTGCTGAAACCGGAAATTCGGATGTTTCAAGCAGTAGATAAGCAAAGAGTTTTGCGAGAGAGAGAGAGAGAGAGAGTTCTATCTGTGAAGTCAGTCTGACTATTTGAACTTAAGCCTCTTGTCTCTTTAACTGCATGCGTTTGAGATTGTCCTAGACGCCAGACAAAAAGTTTTTCATTCGAATACCTTCATTACGGGATAAACCCAAGCATTTATTTGGAAGAACGGAGAGCTTAACTTCATGACGAGAACTTGAACAAAGATGACCATAAACCTATCTTACGTGAGTGCAGCTTCTCACAGAAGCAATAGTTAATGATTAAGGTTAAGGGTCTGATTAGCTGGTGTACTCACGAATGTTGCAGTTCTGGTCGCCCATATTGTCTGTCCAACCGGAACAGCAGATATTGTCTATGTAGTATATTGTATAGGTGGTGGTGGTGTGGGAGCAACACACGCTAATGAAATTACAGTGAGTGGTGAGACATGCACTCATGAATTTAATGTAACTTTCTTATTTCTTTTGTAAATGTTTATCGTAAGGAAACTTTCTGTATTTGCCTGATCGTCCACTTTAATGTCTGTACGTTCACACCTCTTATGTGACCAAATATGCACATAAAAATAAGCACATCTGTATGTATAAATGCATATCTCTACAACACATTACACATGCATACCTTCATTGTTACTCATGTTTAATCGAATCAGGATGCAGAACAACATAAGATTTTTTGTGCTTACCCGAATATTCTTCTTCGACATGAAGTGCTAGTTTCATAACGAACTTTTACAGTGGTGCAAACATGCCTGCCGATTAAAGAAACCAACCAAAAAACTGTTTATACGCCTTTTGAAAGACATTGATATTTTCTGGAGGTAGAAAATATTATTGTATCACATTTCAAGAAAACTCTCTAAACCTTTACCAATTTCTTCGGATGTTTCTTCGTCCATCTACAATAAGAACAAACATTTGCTGCATGGTTCCGTTTTAGTTTTTTCTATCCATGGAAATCAATGAATCAGAAATCTTAAAGAAAGAACTTACCCAGACCACGACTGCACAATGCTAACTGTAACGAACACAAGGAGCAAGGCTAGAGCCATTGGTGCAGCCATGTTGTTCCAGCGCCCTCTGTCGGACACCTTCTTCAGTCAAATATCGGCCAGTGGGTTTGAAGGAGAAACTGTTGCATTTAAACTTTTAGATCTTCAGTGATGCTTATCAAAATGTTAACAAGTAAAATAATATTCATATTTTTTAGTTTATCATTATTTACGCCAGTAAGTCTGAAAGGACCTTAAATGCATACTACTTATCAGCCGGGAAGTTTTGGCCAGGACGTGTCAATACATGAACCCAGAGGACATAAAACAAAATAACACAGACCATTGGCCGATTGGATACATCAGCCGCAATCTTGCCCGCCCTATAAAGACTGCATAGCTAGAGGCTTAACAGGACTTCTATGTCTGTGAAAGTCAACGATTATCTCTTTGGTTTAAGAAACGTTTAACTGCAGACCATTATCTCTGCTCCAAGCAACCAAGTAATCTACTTCCTGGTGGTAAGCAAACTGATCGTTGCCACTATGGCTGGCAATTTCTTGTCATCGGCATATAGTTCTTTTCTTTACCAAGATCATGCATTTCCTGATGGTTCACTTCGAGAAATGCACACAGTATATACTGGAAGACAGTACCAAGTGTATTTTCTGACACCTGTACATGGCCTTCCCTGTTAAATTTGTATCACGTGACTCAACAGACCCTTTCTTTTTCTCCCGACTTGTCTTAGCGATTGGTGCTTCATGTTTACAGGACTTATCACAATCTGACACAACGATCAAAGTCCAGTTTCTTTGACCTCTAACTGTCCTACTCTCCCTTAGTACTATTGTCCTTAGAAGACTTGGAGTGTGTGGGTTCGTGGCTCCATATCACAAGTGATTTACTCTTTTTTTTAAATCTTATTTCTGAAGAAAAGATTGCAATCTTTAAAAAGATGTATAAATTATCACATCACTAAACATTTAAAGCAGATCACTATGACCTTATTTGTCAAAAGAAAAAAGGCTTCTTAGACAATTGGTAGATTGGAAACTGTATACTCATTGAGTTGCAGAATTACAAATACAAGAAAACTAAAATGTTGGTGTGCTCAAAACTTCTTCTACCACAGAAAAATATGCACTGCGAGGTGGCATTTTAAGACTAAAAATTAGTGCTTTACGCCGGTAGGGAGATTCTTGCGTTTAAAATAAAGTTTAAACAGGATTAATAAAATATTTTCCATGAAGACACTCTTGTATTCCCGATATATTGAACACATTAGCAAAATGCTTTTACTGTAAAACAAATACCAAAAAGCAAAGGAAAACAACTCGAAACAGAACTCACCTCTAGCAAGTAGACTTCGCATAAATGTTTATTGCAACAAGACAATGATTTTGTCCCTACTGTGACGGAAATAATTAAACCAGGAAGGGAAACGCATGTTTCAGATTATTAGTCGTCTGATGATTGGCTTTTCTGAGTCACGTGAAGTGTCACGTGTGTGTTTTTTGCCACTAATGACATTTTTTTCTGACTGTTAGAAACACGTTTTATCTAAAGTGCAAGACTTTAGTACTTGTCGATATGTTAACAAAACTGAGAATCTCAACTGTTTTATTGACATTTTGCGCACAACAAAACTGACAATCACAAGAATTAGAGAGATTAATTACAAAATTAAACTAAAAAAAGACAGTTAATGAAAGTAGTCATGCTGGCAGCTATTTGGACACTTCAAGACTGACATTAAATTCGTTTTTGATCGACAAAACTCAATCGTTCTCAAAAGGTTATTGTAAACACCATCGGAAGAGTGGCTGATAAAAGGGAGGAAACTCAATGTCACGATGGTGTTAATAGTGTACTCTGGCAGAGAGTGATTCTTGATAGATTGTCTTTTCATGCGCCCTCTAGATAAATATACTTGTGGAAACACTAAAACACCTGCCCATCTTAACAAACTGCACAGGTAGGGTTATCACTAAAAGAGGAAATAGTAAGATGGGAGGAAGTATGATTGAACCAGCGTTATTATCTGCCCCTGAATAACGCTAGTGCGAATGTATTTAGTATTGAAACATCTTTAATGTGAACTTTATTACTGTTTATCTGAAGGTGTATAGCAACCTACAACAATATCCTCCCGCTCCCAACACCCCTTCCCTACTAAAATTACTGCATTAATTTGAATTATGATGGCCTCAGTTTCTATAGTGGAAAAATTGATTAAGTTAATTCAAATGTAGTGTTTAATTGTCAAACACGTGTTTGCCGATTATTAGTCGTCTGGTAACTGGCTTGTTTTGGTTACATGAACTGTGACAAATTTGTTTTATACCACAGAGAATCTTTGTTTTGTCCGTTAAGAACACGTGTATCTAAAATGCGTGAGTTCAGTATGTGTTGATGTCTTCACATAGCTTAGAATCTCATTTATTTATCATTAAAGCTGTTCCCCAAGATCTTTTATCGACATTTTAAGCACACAGAAGTGACCTACACAAAAACTTATTTAGATACTAACTATATACACAGAAATAATATATATATATACAAATTTTCACAGAGAGAGAACAAAAAGTAGGAGCAAAGAGGAACAAGATACTGTTGGTCTGTTCAAATAAAAAATACCGTCAAATGCAACTCGCAATACTCTGTGTGTGTGTGTGTGACACTTTACAGTATATGTCGGGCTATGAGTCTTCTCACATTTAATCTCAAAGTAAGTATTCCTTATAAGCGAGCTTCTTTTTTCCGCCATTATTTCTCAGGTAGTCCATATAAAACCTAAGAACTACCAGTGTACCACTCCAGCACTTGAGCAGAATCTTTCCCTTTTTTGCTGCACTTTCTGTCATTGTTTTAATCTTTATCTACATTCTGAAAGCAGGACCAGTTAGAAATAAATGTTCTTTTACTTTCTAAGATTTACATCAATATGAAAAATTTCTTTATATGCAGCTACAACTAACTTTCTCTTCTTTTCAAATATTTTCGTACTTAAACGACTTTCTGCGTACACATGGGAAGAAGAACTGCCAAAGGAAAGAAGCACAGCCGACAGGAACTAACACTGGTCGGTTTGATTTCCCGTGTACTTCCATCCGCTCATTTACGTGTTGAGTGGGTATCTAACCCCTTAAGCAGGATTAGCCCCTAGATACCGAGGTCTCTTAAACCTCTTCCATGTTGCTAAGTGGATACATGAGATATCACAAGTCGACGAGATAGGCTCCTCCCTGATAAAGCCACTGATCTGGTGATAAGATGTCTCGAAAACGAATACTTCTCAACAACGTTAGTTTTTATACATACAACTTTATTTTACAAAAACTATATTTTCTTTTTAATCTATATCATTCTCAGTGTTTAGGTTCGTCATAAATTAATCAACAACACGCAGCTTTGTTTTCGGTGTACGATGTAACAGAACAAACATTAGAATGAGGAAACGCTTTGTGAAGTTGGAGGATATTTTTCTGATAAAGTTTCTTGAGGAAGGTAAATTTCCATTACGTTTTCAATAAAACAGTGCTTTTAAATAAATTTGGATTGGGTGTGAGATAAATTAGTTGCTCTTTGTCAATATCAAAGAAAATGCATACATGTATATGTCAAGCCACACGCAGAAGTGAAATATTGCAGAAATATGGAGGAGAACCAAAAAAAGAAGAGAAAAGAAGAAAGAGACAAGCAGGGCGGGAGGAAATTACACCTACCAATTATAACCTACGAACTTTAAATCATCAAAACACATATTTGGGCTAGTTTTGAGGTTTAAACAAACTAAGAGGATTCTATTAGAGCTTGTGAATAGACAAAGTAGTGAATATGAGTAAGTTAGCAAGTGTACAACACTGATTGACTAAATATGGCTGCGAGCATAGGAAATGTACAGCCAACCTTCTGTGGATAGGACAGATTAACTGGGGGACTGATAGACGAAGGAGAAATTACATCCTTCTCCACGACATTCGACCGTACATTGTGAAAGGTGGGAATCTTGCCCCCTCTCTACACACAGCTTGTATTGTGAACGAGGTCAAAGCATTTCTCCAGCTTTTTTTTTTTTTTTTTGCTGAAAAAGGCTTTTCAGATTTCGACCGAGCCTTGATTCTTCTTTATAAGACACATATCACTTTCCTCGCTATTGTTCCTCAAGTGATTCCCGCTTGAAAACTTCTATTGTACTCTCCCAGCCATTGTTCAGGTCTGTTCTGGCTCCACCCTTTGTAGCTGGGTTCTTGTTAATTTTTGTTTCTTTTGTGTTTTAGCCGTTAGCAACTTTTATAGAAGCACGATCAGTTGATAATAATTTTATTCTCAAAGATTTTTCAGAGCATGTAACTAAGAATTCTTTCCCACAAAATAATCTAAAGATGACTCTGTGTGTGTGTGTGTGTAAAGGAGAAGGGGGGACATCCTGTTGAATTGTGTACTGGTGGGAGATGTGCACAGTAGCTGGTTTGATGCTTTTAGTTCAGTATGCCACAGCTGACCTACCTGTTAAATGGGTAGCTAACCCGTTTAACTGCAGCAAGAATAGCCCAAGATAAGTGTCTTCCCAGTTGTTGAATGGCTACACGACTTTTCAAGCGACGATGAGACTGGCCCCAAAACCGTTACACAAACACATTTCGTTAAGGGACTTGTCATTATCTAAATAGGTTTCTTTTAATTTACAGCTTAAAGACCTACAAGAATGGTTACATACATCACGATCAAAAGACTGCTGTTTTAATACTCGTACTTATTAATGCCTCGAACATGAAATCTCAAAGAGTTTAATTTCGAGAAATTAAATAAAACTGTTTCCTCTACTGCTAAATCTCCATTTGGTGTGTTAATCCAGTACCGGCGAAATTAAGCCTGCACCTTTAATCTAATGTCTTCTCTCCACCTGTCTCTATTTTTCTCGTTCACTTCTCACCTCTACCTGTCTCTCTCGACAATTTCACAGACACCAGTATCTTTGCAGAAACATTCAGATCTGGACAAGCCAAGTTTTTTTTTTTTTTTTTTTGTTTTGTTCCACACAATACGCTGCGCTGCTTCTGATCTCATTCTGCAAGGCAACAATCAGTTCCCGGGGTATTTATCCACATATTTCACGCGTGATTCTTACATCCAGCCAATAAGAATCCCCCTCTGTCTTCTCACCCACCCATCCACCCCTTTCTCTCTATCAGACAGCTCGTCATTCACTTAATGTACTACCTCCCGCTGACAAAGACTCATAAAAGCCAAGCCCGAAACGTTTTGAATCTGAAGCGTTTGCTGAAATATTTTTATAATTCCAACTTTCACTAATAGTAACAGGACAAAAGTTACGAACCACCGATTCTCTGAAAACAAAGTACCTTTATTTGAAAAAAAAATTAAATTCAACAGTTAGATAAAAAAATTAGAAGATTCTGGCTTCATCATTTTATAGCAACCTTTTTAGCAAAATAAAGTTTAACATTCTGTTGGGTTTTTTTTTTACATTAAAAATGTGTCGTTTTGAATCAAGCTGTAAAATGAAAAAAAAAAAGACGAAATACATTACTGCATTGTTTATTCCTTATTTTCTGATTAAAAATATATTTGGTAGACTAATTTTCAACTACAACTGTCTGAGCTTCGCCCGGTAAGAACATTCTATTTTACAAAGGAAAAGAAAAAAGACAAAAATATCGTTTTACTGTAAAACGAGAAATAATTTTTTTTCTTGAGAATTCAAAAGCGACAATATATTTTTATGTAAAATATATAAATTGTTTCTGATACAGTTGTGTGCAAAATAGTTCTCTCTTAAATTCAAGCAAAGAAAATAAATTTTAATTCTTTTCCTGAAAATAAAATTAGACTGGAATATTGCCTGAAAGATCTTTTATAAGGCAGCAATAAATAGCCAGACTAAATTATGTATTTAGATGGTCGTCTGCTCTTGTTCTCGTGCTTGCTGCCAGTTCTTCAGAAATTTTCTGGGGTAGCTGCTGAGAACAAAACATTTGCCTTATACTCTTGTCTGTTGTCGGACAGCACAGCGTGATGGACTGGGTTGTAAAAGCGATCATTAGCATTCTTTTCTTTAATTTCTCATCCAACTTCTCTACGGAAAAATTTAGCAGACTGATGAACTTGTCTCTAAATGAGGTAAACATCAGTGAACACAGTATTGGACTACACAGCATCCCGTATACCTCAGACTACCCTCGTGGTAATCACAGGAACAGCACGAGTCACGAATCCCCGGCTATTTGTGACAATAGTAATACGATCACGGAGATGTTTCCTTCTTTCACTAACAAGTCTGTTATCGAGATGCAAGATGTGATAACAGTGCAAAATACATTTCAAACCACACAAAAGAAGGAGAGATCATATCATCCCAATTTAGAATTAAGAAACTGCACTAACCGCCATGTCAGGTATAAGATAAACGATAGAGAGAGTAGAATTCACTGGTCATTTGATGCCAAAGGACTCCATATAATTTTGCCAGCCAATACTTTGTTTTGTGACCTGGAGGTGAGCGTCCCACAAGGGATGGTGGCTGTCGTGCAGGTAGTTCACATGATCACGAATTGTGAATTGGAGAACATTACTGTGTTGGACGACGCAAATGCAGTTCTGTATACTGGTTGTCCACAGTTTTTACCGTTGAATTTTGTTACTTATTCTCATCTAGTGACCTTTCATTTGACTGTCACTAAGACAAAATATATGAAAAAAATATATTTCTCCATGGACATGAACATTACTACACTTCCAGAGACCAGCCGCCCACAGTTTGAAATCACCTTTAATTCTTCAACATCAGGTATACTGCTTTATTAGCGTTTATGTTGACTACATCCTTACAGTCCTAGGCCAAATTGAACAGAGCTTTAAAGCAAATAAACTAATTAAGGAAGTCAAAAAGTTGTATTGGTGTTTTCTAACATTACTTTTAGAAGTATGTAGCTTTTCTATAAAATTACGAAAATTCTTTTCAAATAATTTGCAGGAAAAATTGAAATGAAAAACTGGAAATTCGTTTATCGGAATCCACCCTTTGTAAAAACGTCGCTACACCTGATGGCTCCAGACCAACACATTGTTGTTGTTCATTTTATCCTTTATCGTTATCTTTGCGGAAATTACGATGTAACCAGTGATCAAATAACCTTCCGTACAGAAAACAACACCGTAACGTACAACTTATGCCTACTACCAGTGACTATGTGCATTGCCCTAGCTTTCTATTCCGGGTGGGTGCTTATAGAATTTATGAGTTATCAGGAATCTTTTGAAAAAAACTTTACATTAACTTTTAATTTCCAACATGTCTCACAAGGACTTGTTGGCCTGTCTGAAGACCATTGGAACTGTTCAGTAAAGGACTGGCCAGAAATGTGGCAAGGGGTTCCCTGTATCTTTATGCTCGACTGTTACGACAAGGAGGCTGAAGTTGCTTGCTGGCAAGGTGATGGAGCATTGAAGCAAGGAATATTTCAGGTCGACGGAATATGCATTGGTATTTCGCGAACAGATACAATAAAATCAACCTGGAACCATGAGAGCGAATGGTGTCAGAAACGTGGAGGGCAGCTGGTCAGTCTGAGTACCACAAAAATTAAAGTCCGTCTGCCGGCAATTCTGCGAAGGTTTAATCTGAATGTCACTTGTGCCATTGGTCTGACGACGATAACGAACGTATTATCACCGATGTAAGTACACATTACACGTTTTCACATAATTAGTCAATTTTACTTCGTCAAAAGTTTTGCTCGATAATTACGAATAATTTTTAATGAAATAAACTGTTTAAACAACTGATAACTGTTTTTATTTTACCAGGTATAGGCACAACCTACAGTGGCTTGATAAGACGACTGCACATACCCGGAATACGAAGTACATGATAGGTAATAAATATTGTTTTTATTTTGACGCCACTTTTTGTCGAGATTTGTACATTTGGTCTTTCCTGTTGATAAACGACTGTACAACGACTTTTTCAATTACCTGTCGCTTATGCCAGCTTTCGGGTGGACCTAGATTACGTCATCACGTCCAGCCGCCGGTGATTTCCACAAATCATCCCAAGTACACACTCTCAAAGGTAAGTAATAGTCTTAGTCATCTTGATTGGTAGGAAAGTCGTTTCTCCCTTCGACTTCCGGTACCAGCTGGGAAATGAGAAAAATATTTATAAAATGTGTCATATATAGATATATAGCATGAAAAAAGCAAAATATTTTAATATTTAAAAGTAAAACACAAAAAAATATTAAAATAAAGTTTTGCTATAAAGTATTTATCGGTATTTAACAGTTCATTCTTTCTGCTACCTTTAGCAGACTGTAAATGTTATTTATTGTGGATATTTGTTCAATATTCAACAGTCTGCATACATACAATGTCCGGCTAATCACTTCACTCACGTGTTCCTGGCTTGTGATGACGTCTCTGCCTGTTGGTCCAATAAGTCTGGCGTGGCGACTTCCTGTTCGGCACCGCTGACGCCACTTCCGCCATCCTTTAAGTGCGGCGGTGTGGATAGTGTCCCCTACACGTTAGTCTGTGACCATCGGCTTGACTGTCAAGACGGAAGTGACGAAGATTTCTGCTTTTTTGCGCCATGCAACAGTCCATTAGCTATACTTTGCAGTAATAAAAAGGTTTGTATACTTACAGTCCTGATTACAATACAGATTTGTGTTGATTTTTGCAGAAACCATTTTATTTACTCTTCTGCAAGAGCAGAAAAATAAACTGACCCTAACCAGTGAAAAAAAGTAAACATTTGAAGCATTCTATGTCAAGTGAGTTTTCTCCATCATCCTCTGACAATCTCTGTAACTAGCTTTCAAAGCTGAGCGATCTTTACCTTAAATTAAATAGAGAAGCTATGTAAATATCAATTGCTGCTATTAAATTAATCCTTTTTGTACAAATAATGAGCTGACTGAAATTATTTATGCTGTTGGCAGTGTGTTGATTACAAGATGGTCTGTAATGATCAAGTGGACTGCGATGACAATGCAGACGAATACCTGTGTCGCACATCTCTTTGGACAAATGTTATTTCCTTCGACGACATGATTTCTACATTTGTTAAACTTGATTATAAAGAGGGACGGCTGACATTGACTGATTACAACATGTCTGAAATGTCCACGTTTTCTTGTCCTGTGTCCGACTTCATGTGCGCCAGTTTCCAGCAGGTTTGTCTTCCTGTCTACCTTCGTTGTAACGGACAGTACGACTGTCCTGATCACGAAGACGAGGAGGAATGCGACAGGTACACGTGTCCCGGCTTTTACCGCTGCCGTCAGTCTCAGGTGTGTGTCCACGAGAGTCACGTGTGTGACGGGGTGTACCATTGTCCTCAACGCGATGATGAAATATTGTGTGATCACACATGTCCACAAAACTGTGTCTGCCACGGACTGGCCTTCATTTGCTCTAATAGTTTCCATGCTGCTGACTATTCTAACCTTCGATACCTGGATGCCAGTGGGACCTTGATGACCCTCGCTGACCTGTGGAACAACACTTTTCTCGTTCACCTCAGTCTCGTCCATTGTAATCTGACTAAACTGCATGAAGTTTTTTTGCCAAATCTTCGCATTCTGGATCTGAGCTACAATAAGTTAACTGAAATAAGTGGCAAGATTTTTAAAGGTCTAACAAATATAGTGTTTCTGAAGATCAGTAATAATCCTTTAACAAGCTTCTACTTCCACAATTTCAGTTACACAAGTCCTCTTCAAATATTGGACATTTCTTCTGTCCAAATTTTAGAAATCGACTTTTCACTTATCACCTTCTTTCCAACCTTAAAGACTCTTAACCTCTCCGATAGTCAAATAAAATATGTGACAGGACAAGGATTTCCTAGAATGATGAACTTGCAAGTGCTAGACCTGCGACAATGTCCTATCACACATTTTCCAAAAGGAATATTTCAGGCTCTAGACCGACTGGAGACTGTATTTGCTGACAACTACAAGCTGTGCTGTCCGGTCACACTACCCAAAGGGTTCAACGTGCTCAACTGTCACGCTCCTTCAGACGAAGTGTCTTCCTGTGACGATCTGCTGCGCTCCAACGTGTACCGCGTCGCCCTGGCAACCTTCGCCTCGTTATCGTTACTGGGAAATGTCGGCACGTTGCTTTACCGCTTTATCTTCCACAAAACAGCAGCCAACGTCGGGTATGATGTCTTCGTGTCCAACTTGTGCGTGGCGGACTTTCTGATGGGTGTGTATCTGTTGATCATCGGAGTGGCTGACCACAAGTACCGAGGGGTCTACGTGTGGGAGGACGTGGGCTGGAGAAACAGCGCCTGGTGCACAGTCACAGGTTTTGTGTGTTTGTTGTCAATGGAGGTGTCTGTTCTGATCATCTTTCTGATTACAGTCGATCGCTTTATGGTTCTTCGCTTTCCTTTTAGTTCCTTCCATTTTAGAAAACGCTCAGCACAGCTTACATGCGGGGTAGTGTGGGTGGCAGGTCTTGTCCTAGCAGTAACCCCTTGTCTTCCTATGACGTCACACTGGCAGTTTTACAGCCAGACTAGCATTTGTTTTCCTCTTCCTACGTCGAGGGTAGATTTTCCTGGCCGTAAGTATTCTTTTATCCTCATAGTTATCTTTAATTTTATTTGTTTTCTTTTTATTTTTGTGGGCCAGGTGCTAATTTACTGGTCTATTCGCTCCAGCTCCATGTCTGTGTCCAACACATCCAAAGCTGTTCACGACATCACCATAGCCCGACGTCTAGTCACCGTAGTGATGTCAGACTTTCTTTGCTGGTTTCCTGTGGGTTTAACGGGAATTCTCGCGTCCTACGATATTTCAATAGCAGGTGAGGTCAACGTGGCAATGGCTATTTTTATTTTACCCGTTAACTCCGCGCTGAACCCCTTCCTTTACACATTCAACATTTATTCGGAGCGCCGACGCCGTGCAAGAGAAGAAGAAAGAGCAAAACGCATCAAGTGTGTCAAATTAAAGTCGCTAAAAATTGTAACGAAGGTGGATATCTGAATGCTAGATGAAACAGTTATCATCTAACAAGGGGAAAGGGGTAATTTTTTTTCTAAGAGTAGCGAGGAATTACCTTTCTTGTCTGCGGGACGTTACGAGTAAAAGGTTGAGAAACACGGCTTTAGAGTGTTATTCAGAAAATTGTAAAAAATCCCTTTTTTTTTATAAAAAGGAAGATTACATTTGCTTGTAATAACTTTTTTTTATTATCATTTTGATTGAACATAGCCAAAATTTAAAATAGTTTTGTTCATTAGATGCAAAGAACAGAGTTTTTATAACCTAATAAGTAAATGTTTGTATTAGTGTTATGTGCAAATTAGTGCATATATTCCAGCGAGCATGTTTGTGTAAATCGAGAGATAAAAAAAATTACTCAAGGGATCTGATTTATCAGGAAATGAAATAGTAAACTAATATAAGAGTAACTTAACTGTTAAATAAATATCGGTTTACTTATCATCGCAAATGATGCAGAGTTGAAATGTTTAAATGAATAATATTTGGTTATGATGATTTCAAAAACGCTTTGCAAAATGACTTTAAAATATTCTTAGAGATCAATATTGTAAAAATTTTATTTCCCATAAAAGTAGAGCGATTGCTGATGGAACGAAGGATAAAGCCAGAGCATTTAATGTTCATCGACTAATTTATCTGTTTATAACGAGATTATATGACAGTGTTGCTACTGACAGGGGTAATGAACTGAAACAGAACGAGCACTATGACGTTTAAAATACATGCTAATATTATGAGTAGACACTCATTAACCATATCACGTGATCTGATCAAGGTATAGAACTGTTTAATGCAAGCTTTTTGTTGAGTTTTAATATACCGTCTGTGTAGCAGGTAGGAATGTGGGAAATGTTTAGGACATGTCTAACTTTTTATGTCTGGAAGACATAAAATAAAAAAAAAGTAGAAAATCTAGGCGATGACTAATTCAAGCATCTTGGCGTAGCACACAATGAAGACTGGATGTGTCTGCACTATGACTATTGTAGGTTGGTAACATATATTGAATAACATGTGATGAGAAAGATTACTTTCACATGGCATACAACGACGGGTTCTGAACCTAGCATGTACTGCTCGTCACCTTTACGGGTTTGTGTGACTACCACTCTCCAGATATTACAATAATTCATAAAAAATTAAGATTGCATTTTAGAAATTTAATAGCATGCAATAATTTCTCTTCATGACTTTTATTGCTGTCACTTATTAACGACCTGGTTTCTATTTAATAAAACACTTGATTGTTAAGACTGTTAAGATTTTTAAAAAAAAAAAAAAACAAATAACAGCAAATATGCGAGGGGTTGTTAAGAACTAAAATTACAGTATTTTCATTCAATTTATTGGTGAAACCTGAAGTTTCAAGAGAATGTGTTCTTCGATATACTGCTGAATACTAATTTCTTTCAACGCCAGATATAACCATATTTTGTCAACGAGTTTAGTATTTTTAGTGTCTATTTCAGACGACACACATTTTTCCCGGCCCTTAAATATTTTTTCAACGCAATCATGAATGCAATATTGTTTTTCGGAAGTAATGGATAGATTAAAAAGAAATGTTAGCGACCTCGGGATTTTCACTTTCTGAAAAAGATATTTAAGCACATGGTTCATGTTGAATTACTAACACATAATTATTATGAAAACTGGCGACTCATTATTTTTATTACTCGCTTCTGGAATTGAGAGATTATGGCAGCAGTAATGTTGTGCCACAAAACTACACACAAAATCACATAGTTCCGTTTGATTTATAACTCCTATAACCGGAAAATAACTGAAAGGCTAAACCAGTAAGGGGTTCTAACGAAGACATGAACAGTTACTACAGAAGACGTTTGATCGAACACTTTCTTATTTCAAAGCGAACCAGAAATGAAAGACACGAATTTTGTTAGAGAAAATTATTTAAAAAGAATTGTTTTGGCTGCTGTTTTTTTTTTTTTTTTTCTTGGCTCATCCAACATATTTTATAGTCCAAGCGCACATTCTTTCTGATTTTTTTTTAGCAGTTATGATAGAAACATTTTGGGTTAATAATTAGTTTATTAGGATAGTCTTTTTTATTTATGACATCTATCAATATATTTATCCAAATAACCATTTACTACATTTTCTTTAAATGTAGTCAATGGAAGTTGTTTAAATTATATTAGTTTTGTGTTGTAAACTTTTTATTATTTTTTATGAAAATTTTATTTATTTTGTTCATCATTAGTTTTTATTTATTCATAACTTTCAAGTTATTAAAAGCCCTTAACTGCATATTTCATATTATAATATATATAATTATTTATAAAATCAAAGACCATACACACACAGCTATTGAATGTTCTTAGTTTTGTTTGTCCTTTTACAAGAATGAAAACAAAGAAAGACGAAACTTAAATTTTAAAGAAGGGTTAATTTGCCTTTTTTCAATCCTTTTACATTTTAAATTAAAGGTATACAACATAGCCTTGACCATTTTTTATGTGCTTAAATTAAGCACTTAGCTTTCTACAAATTCAACCATTCTGGTCACTTAGATAATACACATTTGTAATGTCAAAGAATACTATAGCAACACAATTTTATGTTAGAAGAAAAGAACACAGCAAGAGAGATTTTAAACAATGTTTGTCCTTGATTTGATTTTTATGGCACTATAACCATGGATCAATTTCTTCCCATTTCAGATGGGTTTTAGTATCTAAAGTTAAGCTTCAAACTTGTGACATTGACCTTAGCTAACCTCAGCATCTAATTAAGAGTCACAAAAAGACTGAAACAAATTTGACATTCCAATTTCTAGTTATAAAAGAATCAGGGAGTAAAATTTTACGAATTTTCAAAAGAGTATACTGCTTCTTCTTCTTTTTATTAACTCAGAAAAACAAGCAGGAGTTATTCATTTTAAAGTTTGAAGAAGGATTTATACGAAAAAAAATCAACATTTTAATGGATGTCCAAACTATAATAAGGACCTACATGAATATTTTAAATGTTAGATTTTCTTGTAGTAAACCTATTATTCTAACCACAAATACCTCTCATTTATTTTCATAATATCTTACCAGTTCTGTTTTACTAAAATTTCATATGCGTGGATGGATTTGTTTTAAATAACTACCTTCATATCGCATCTCTATATGATAACACACTCTTTAGAAAGAATTGAACTGTAACAAGTTTTCTACAGTAAGATGGTCATCATACCTGAGCATTTTATGTATTGATGGATCTGGCATTTGTGCTTTCAGCAAATTGTTGGTTTTAGTCTTTAAACAAATGCTTATAGATGTGGTATGCTTAGTGTTTGACTGAGTTTTTTACCATAAATTCATAGCTATTGTTCCTGTGTTAAAACCCACAAGGCCATATGCACAGGACACCAATAATATCATTGAAGTCTTCTCAGAGAGCTCTAACACAAAACTAAAGCGAAGCCAGACATAATCCAGGCCAACGAACTACACAATGTTCTTTATGTAATATGATAAATTGCTGTCATATGTATTCCCGTCCTGAAATAAAAAAAAGGATTTTCTTAAGAAAGAAGTCGAAATTTTGCCTTACTCTGCATGAGATTGGGTGTGATGTTCCCCTGCCTAGCTGAGCGTCTCCCCAATACTCCACATTAGTATTTTAAATTCTTGATTATTGCATGACATTATACCTAGTATTTCTCATCATTACATTTTCTTCAGTTTTCCTCTCTTGTTCTTTCTTACTTTTGTTTTCGTGTTAAATTTTTGTTCTGATTTCCTCTCTTGTCTTTAGTAAATTCAAGCACAAATGGAATAAACATACTTCTGCTGGTATGAACTTATTAACTGCTGTCAAATTAAAAGGTTTTTTTTCATAATTTTACAAATCTGCAATATTAGTCAGTAAATTAAAAGCACCTGTGTCGTGGACAGGAGAATGTTACACTGCTCTGATAACACTGTTTCCAGAGAAAAAGTTAACTTGCTTAACACAGTGCCTTCCAGTCTCTTTGTGGTCGTACCACCCAACAAGTAAAACCGTGGTTCTGCTGATGATGAGTATAGAATGGCTGAGATGTGGTCACAACGTCTACATTGTAAGTACCTAGCGGGTTAATCGTGCAGTATACAGTATCACCAGAAACTAAAGACAATAAAAAACCAACCGACAGCAGCACCCTGCCAGCTTCACAACCGGCGACATCATTATGTGATCACACAAACAGAAGCAAACATGTAACTGTAACACTCAAAACCGTAAATAAAAGGCACTCGTATGAAGCTCGAATATTCTCATTATTCTGTCGTCTCATATCGAAAAAAAACCAACTCAACTTTCAAACTTACATCGGGTACAGGAACTCACACCGTGCATGTCATGTAGAAAATTTTACCCTCTCGCCACATCATTAAGGGAGATAAATATAAAAGGATTGAACAAGTAAATTTATGAAGTTGTCTCCCGTAGACCGCTAAACTGCCTCAGCATTTCAAAAACTACTCTCCATATCCCATTTTAGTGTCAGTGGATGCTACTGTTGTGGGGGATGGGGAAGGGACGGTGGTGGGGGTGGGGGGCATATGTGTGCAGGGCCGTTCTTAGGGGCAGGCGGACGAGGCATCTGCCTAGGGCCCCGCGCTTCAAGGGGCCCCGCGCTTTTGATTGATATGGAAACTAGGCATATGGAAGTGTAGTCAGCCGTATCACATTCTCGCTGGACGCGCTTGGAGACAGAAGGCTGCTGGACACCGAGGATTTATCGCGCATGAACCGTGTGATCGTGGCGCGAGGGCCCCGCACATGCCCTTTGCCTCGGGCCCCGCGGGGGCTAAGAACGGGCCTGTATGTGTGTGTCTGTGTGAGAAAATGAGAAGGGATGAAAAGTGAGAGAGTGAATCAGTGAATGCACTACTTTCCTTCTAGTACAACGGGACTATGTAATCAGTTGATGGGGCTTTTATCTGCTAGTTCACCGTGTACTCCTGCCACGAGTGTGACAAGTTTGTGAACTTTGGTACAGAGGAGATAATACGGAGTTAATACTAAAAGAAAAGAAACGATCATATTGCTCTTGGATTATGAGTTCCTGCTTCCAGTGCACCGTGAATTAAAACTGACCAAGTGAACTTTTTGCTTCCTCCTATATGAGTATGTGTGCGATTTGGAGTGTCTCTGTGTTATAAGTATTTGTGTGTGTGTCTTTGTGTGTGTGTGCAGTTTGGAGTGTCTCTGGTTTATCACTATTTTTGCACGCACATCAAACTCTTCTTCCATTTACAAGCCCGAGCTATAATGAAAAAAAATGTTGACTCTTGCCCCATATCTCTGATCAGAAATTTTTTCTACAAAATGTATGGACATCTTCAAGATGGAATGAAATTTCACATTTTCTTTTTTGGTGACTCTTTCTCGATGTTCTGTTTCCCGTCTAACATAACATAACTTAGGTTATAAACTTGAATACATGGAGAATAGCTTGTTTGTATCAGATCACTAGGCTGACCTCAATACAAGATGCTGTTTCTCAAAATCTTTATGAGGAAGTCAAACCCGTGCGTCAAGTGTGCTCACCAAGAGGCCTAACAAACATTCGGCCCCATGTAACCCAACCCTTGAGAAGGTAAGTTGATTCACTCCCACTTATGACGGTGATGCCGACCTCTGCAAATTGCTTCTGTGCAGAAAGCAAAAATCTTCCTCGTTCAATAATTTTTAAACAATATGTTCCTACTTCTATATAATCAAAGCTTTTCCTGTTTGTCTATTTTTACCAGACAAATTTTAATTGAATGAGGAACAAAATACTTTTTCATATCCGTTAATGATCATCCTACATTGAGATCAGTAACTTCTATTGTTCACGATTTTGAACAGAATCATTCTGCTAGTTGTAGATGTCAGACACTTATTCAAGAATGTGGGGGTAGCTATTTAAAATACAACAAAAAATACAGATGTGTGATAATGTTCTCCTCCTTTGCATACGGGCATGTCATCACATACTTCATAGGAAAAACCACGCTTTTATCAGGTTGTAAAATCTCAATAGCCCTTAGTGTCGGCAGTGAATGGATTAATATTACACATGATGGTCGTTTCAGGGAGCAGGAGGATTCCCGTCTCCTCGAAACTGTATACAGCTGTCTTAAAAAATAAAAAGTTTTCTTTAGCTGTAGAATAGCTATCATATTTTCAACGTAATTATTTGTCATTAGTCATAGTCAAGATTGCCTTAAAGTGTAGGGCGACTGTTGTAAATAGCAGAATTGTTGACCTCACAAGTTGGGAACACACTCCTTAGTCTCGGTAAGCAAACACTCACCAAACTAGAAGCCCTCCTACATAGCTATGCTGCGTCGTTCTTTTCATTCACAACTTAAAAAACACATTGACAGAGAACCTATAAACTTCCTTCTTGAGATAATATTTGAGTTATTGAAAGACACATTCCGATACTTGCGTATCTGTAATTTAGTTTGAAGTACTGTCTAGACGGCTGGAGTTTCCATTATAAACCTCAACAGTGTCTGACCTATGACCCGCCTATAGTATCGTTAAAAGTGTTTTAAACACCTGAAACTAAATTTTACTTGCCCAATATTTTTTCACTGACACTTGTTATCGCTGTCTACAGGCAGGTAAACATGTACTTGATTGAGAAGCAAAAAAAAAAAAAAAAAATAACAAACAAAAACAAACAAAAAGAAAAGAAGACAAATTCACACACAGTGACCCAAGACAAGACAAAAAGTATTATGGAGGTATGTGTATATAGGTTTAACAGTATAAGCATAAACGACATATGCATTTAGGTTGTATACTTGAATACATGGAGACAAAATATAAATTTACAACCAGCAGATGTCGCTCTCCAAACTATCGCATTATCTGAAAATGTTTCGAGATCGAGAACATTTGACAATAAAAAGATTTAGAAAGTGTACTTAAACCAAGTATCCTAGCCTGTATGTATGTCTTTTCCTATCTCAAGCTGCTCAACAAACTTACGATGACAAGAATGTCACCCTCCCCCTAGCTCTCTTTCCAAGTGTTTTTCTTCTCACATACTCTGAAAAAAAAAGCAGGTCACCTGAAACTCATCATCAATTACGTAACTGCAGTCAACGAACAGTTCAATGTTCGATGTGAAATGAAATTAAAAAAATCCCGACAACAGCCTCAGGTGTATGACGCAGGTAACCGATCTTTTCCGCGCTTCAAATGAAAGCTTATTTAACTTTCACGCAGCGTGTTGGCCCACCTGGAACACACAAAGCTTTGTTAGAAAGAGATATTTTACGGGGTACCGAGCCTCCAGCCCCATGGACCACCAGCTCTGGCTTTTTGTTTCTCTGGCATGTGGCCAACAAACACACTGCGAAGGACGTGTTTTCGCTTTGTATCACCCGCTTCACGCCCAACCTCAGGTATACATATCGTCCAAGGAATGGAGACCTGCTACAGAGGAGACTATTGTTCGTCTTTGTCGCATAATGATTTCCAGAAATTCTACAGCTTATCTGTTCTGCTGTTGCGTCTTCTTTCTTGTGGAAAAAAGAATTAATGTTTATTTGGACACGCTATGATAAGAACGGACAATGAAGTTTGGATCGTGAACTGGTACAAGAGAGCGAATGGTTGAAAGTAGTGTGAGGGTCATTGTCATCACAAGTCTAGAAAATGCATGACAAGTCTACAAATGACAGTACAATTCAGATACACCTAAATTGAAATCCACTGCCACAATGGAGTCTCGTCCTAGGTATCCCGCCATTGCGACTATATCGACTAGTTTCTACACCCCTCATACGTCTTCGTCGTTGTCTTCATTTGATTGGTGAGACTCGACGAGTAACCAACAGCGAACTGAGATGGAAACATATTGAAAACTTGAAGACTGTTTCATCCACCAAGAGTGCAATGGCCAGAAGAGTTGTTGACAATGACTCCCACCTTTATTTTTTTGTTCGGGGTTGCCCGCAACTTACGTCATTCAGCAATAAGGTGTGATTATTTGTCCATCATGAAACTGCCACAGCCAGGCTATTTTATGTCTTACATCTGACTGACTTTCAATCAGATATTACATACAATCGATATCCAAGCCGTTATTCGTGTCAGGCGATACGCAGGAACAGTCAAACATTATACGCACTTTTGTCCTTTCACGCTTCGAATCCTACAGGGCCAGTACTTTCTTTTGTTGGTGCCTGCATGCAGTTTTGTTAGCAGAAGTGCCATACAAGTCTTTCCGCACCATTAGAGACGCTGATCTTCGAAGCATATGCACATAATGCCTCAGTAGGGCCTGTCTGGGTCGCTCGCTGCATTCCGTGACCCTGTGACCTCGGCGTGCGACAAGATGTAGCGTGCAAACAAACCGCTTGAGCCGAGTGTCGCAGACGAGTACTTTGTGGACTTGAGGCGATGAGCCATTTGAGGGGTAACCAGGGGACGGCAACGAGGATTCCATTCAGAGGACATGTCAGATGACAGCTGGAGTTCACGGGATTCAAAGACGAAAGGACGTGTGTTTAAAAAGGATTCAATACAGACGAAAGTATCAAAGGTTAGTGTGGAGAAGTAAGTCCAAATGACCCAGTGATCATCGGTGTAAGGAATACTTGTTAAATTATCGAAGACTCGTTAAAGATCAGTCTGCAAGATAAAATATAAATGTAATACTGACGGTTAGTGTACAGAATTTAGGTTCAGATAAGTCTAATACTCAAGATTAGTGTACACATTTTGTTCTGTTCAGATAAATGAAGGACTGGTGCATAGAATACAGTTAGGACAACGATTTTGAAAAGTTTGTTGTGAAATTCACATCCGAATTTGGTGCAGTCTCTTACATAGTCGATACCTAAGGACAGAGCATATTTATTTCAAAGACTTCCTAGTTTACTAAAACAAATGGATATGTTGTCAATTATATCTCGTTTCGTTAATCTATAGGGAGTGTGCAATGAAAAAGAAACACTAACGGCTATGAAATAACATTTACAGACTGAATAGGTTACACGAAAAAAGAAAATAACATTCAGATTAACACTACTTACGTGCTTGTGTGTGTATGAGAAGGGGGATGTTAATATATGCAAATGAGTATCTGGCAGTGATATGTGCAAGTCTTCAATATGTGGCTGTATAGTCTTGTTTCACGGCACCTTCATTCCGTCGTTTGCTCACATGCAAGTGCGGAAGGTGTTATTCTTTTTGAGGAGCTGCAATGAGTGAATCAGGGCAAGTGTTTGTTCATTCACGAATACGCACCCGCGGTCATAAACATTCTTTTATTAACGTGCCGACGCGTGTTCAAACGATGTGACAGCTCCGACATTCAGCTCGTGAGAGTAATAAGAACTCTGCAGTTGTGCGATCGTAAAGCAATCCTGAACCAAAAGCCCTCGGCAGCAAATCTCGCCCTGGTCTCGCGTAAATCGCGATTCTCCTCTCGGATTCTCAGAGCTCCAGGGCACGACCAGCAGTTACGCATGCGCGCAAAACAAGTCCTTGTTCATGAACCTGCCATGGTGCCTGTGGAGCTTGCCGCGGAGTGATTTCTCTCTTCCTTGACAGGGGACGATCGAACGGTGACAGATAAAACTGTTCGGGCCCATGACACCAAGTCAGAAGATCTTGGGAACCGGTCGTGAGATTCAGGGGCACTTGCGTTAGAGGACGGTGGCATGACCGTTTAACTCTTCTCTTTTGACAGGTGAGGCCATGATTACCCAGCACACAGATCATTTATTTGACAGTCACGGGTCATATACTTCTGAAACTGTTTTCGCTTTGATGCCTGCCATTACGAAGAACATAACACTCCTGAATTTGTGACCTATCCTGTTTGCCATGACTTAGCGTGTCATGCAGCTAAGGCGACCAGCAATAACAACCAGTTCTTCCTAAATTGGTTAATTAATTAATTTGATGAGAATTATTGAAGTTGAAATTCAATGGTCACATTGTTGTTGGTGTTGTTTTTTAGGTTTATGCCAACATTGCTCGTAAAGATTGCATAGTTTATACTGTCTAAAATAACACGTTTACATTACTAGAGAACATGTTTAATTATAACATAGTTGGTAAACCTTCCAGAGGCCAATAAGACCATGGAAATGTTTCAGTGTTCAAACTTTTATAGAAATTTTGATAAAATTTCTTGAGTGCCCCAGGATGTTTAGAAGAGTTTCGATTCTGGGGATCTGAAAGAAAAGGAGCTTCAAATCACCGAAACTAGGAAGCTGTATACTCTTTACACAAAATAAGCTGTCAGAAGATTCAAGACGCTCAGACTTATTTTTGACTACCCTGCCATAAGGTTTGAAAAAGGGTCGTAAACAATATCTTTAGAATTCTTTGTCTGATTTTTGCCTATAGGCTTAATGAAAGGTGTAGACAACTGATGAAAGTTGTTTATGTCGATGGGTGTCAGCGGACTGACGTCCCACACTCACCGACCCACCGGCACTTGGCAGCGATTTACTCGGGATTTGTTTTGTCAGATGGTCTGACAGCCATTGGTAGGCAGCGAGAGTTTGTGATTATGTCTGGCTCTGTTAGGTAACTCGAGCGGTTAAGTGCCTGTTAAGTTTCTCTTGTGTGGTACGCCTGCAAGGACAGTTTCTAAAGGAGTAATGTTCGCTTCTAGACAGAACTGAGTGAAGCGTAAAGACACGCACACATACACACATTATCTCACCCCCACGCGCGCGCGCGCACACACACACACACACATATTCTTCTCTCAAACTCGCATACACAATCTCTCTCTCTTTCACACACACACACAAGACTAATTCCGTGGCAATTCCTATATATCTTACACCTGAAGTTTGTCAGAAATTGCATTGTACATGCCAAAATGAGGTAGATAAAAATATTCGACATATACCATGACAGATCATTTGAAGGGCTAGTCGCGAAGTCCTTTTTTTCAAGCGCTTTACACAAATGATATACAGAAGTCAAATCACTAGCAGGCATGCAATCTCATTCACCTATAACAGACACGCCCACTTCTACAAAAGAAATACCCGCTCATACACGAAATAAAAAGAAGACGTTAATTGCGTCTTACATTTAGACTTAAGGGTGGTATGAGAATCAGTGACGAGGGCCGACGGGTAGTGTTCCGGGTTGATGGGGTTTGTATACACTATATTTAGCGGCGACCTGTCCCTTGCTGTAAACATAATTGTGGTTGATACAGCAAATCTCGTGGATTACTAAACCGATTGTGTTATTACACATTTTTGGGGTCCTTGTGTAATTTTATAAATGATCGTTATGGCTTGTGACTGTGAGTACCATTGTTTGATTATTTATTTTAAATCTGTTGGTCAGTCTCCCACAGTTCGTTCTCTGCCTCTTGATTGCCTCTGACAACCGTACAGCAAACGCACACCTCAATCCACACATCTAAGATGGACGAAGGACGGCTGGCGATGGTGCTGCGGCGGGTGGAGCAGCAGCGGAAGTACGTCTACATGGTCAACGACATCGTGCGCGCGCAGCACGGCCTGCTGCACGGATGCCTGGCACGTGAAGAGCGCGAGGCGACCCTGAAGCTGACCAAGTCTACCCTAGAGGTCCGGCGCGCCATCGTCCGCCAGAGGGTGCTTCTGCAGTGCCTGGACATGCGAAGGAGGAAGGTGTTGGCCCGCGACCCGACCCCCATGTGCGGGGCCTACGGTGGCAAGCCGCTCTGGGCCATGTCACGCGACATCGATCACGTGATCGCTGACAACCACCCGCGCATGCGCAGAATGCGTCGTGTGCGAGACATCATGCGCCGCAGCCTGGAGACCGGTGCCATCTTGGACAAGGAGGCTGTCTCGCGCAGGATGGATGAGTTTTTCGAGGAGAAGAAGAAACAAGATGGCAAGAACGCCAATCGCCGGCCTGCCGAAGAAGCGCCGAGAGATCGGAAGCGCATCGGGTTACCTCCCTTGGGGAACAAGGCTCAAGCTTTTGCAAGTTTGGCGATCGCTACCAATGGGGGAAAAAACGATCAGAGAATCTTAAAAGGAGGGCAAATTATAAATGATTTTTCTCCTCCGGTTGAAGTACAAGTGGTTGCATCTGAGAAGGTTGTAGAGAAGAGCGAGTTGAAAGACGAAAGCGAACAGTCCCATTCACTCTTAAAACCAGTAGCGGAGGAAGAGCAGAATCAACCCCAAGAAGAACAGAGTGACTTTGATAACAAAAATGATGAAGATGTTACCGTTGAAACAACTTCCGCTATAAACCACCAGGATGATCATGTGACGGAGGCAAAGAGGTCGGACCAGCACGAGAATAATGTCAACGACAGAATGACCAGCCCGAGGAAGAGCATCAGAAACTGTAGAGACGACAGTTCAGACTTGGGCCTAGCGCTCAGCAGGCGGGCATCCCTTGTGCTTCCACCCATACAGATAACACAGTCCTTAGCTTCAGTAAGGAAGAGCTAGCTACAGAAAAAGTAGCTTACAACTAAACAAATAATGTAACTGTAGTGTAGATGGAATTTCTGTGTGTGGCTAATGTATTGAGTCTTAATACATCAACGAAAAGTGCACTTTATACAAATGTGCGTTGCTGCTTAGTGAAAATTTTCAACCAGCTGTGTGTTTCAAGTCACAGCTTAGAAAATAGTATTCCTTTACTGTGTTTGTGAGCTTGTGACAGATGTCCGAACAATCCAAAACTAATCAGGACGTGCACTGTTATTTCATAAGATAAAATTTTGAAATATTTTTCTCGATGGCACTCGCAAATATGCTCTTTCCTCACGCTCTCTCTATATATTCCTCAAATACATTTAACAGGATGAAAGTACACACAAAGAGAGGGAAAGCTATTTTGTACATACTGCTTTACGAGTTTGAATTCGAAGCAGTCACCGACTCTTTTAAAAAAAGGTAACCTACAAACAACAGCTTGATAAAAAGGATTGGTACAAACAGCGGCACGGCGTCTATCCTGTTCTTTATGAGCGCAGGTGTGAAAGAAAGCACTTACAGCAAGTAGATAAAGTGGGCAGCCTTACATCTCAGGTAAAAGGGGGTATTAAGGTCACTCGAGACAATAGACTACCTGTGAGGGTTCGATATACTGGAATTGTCATTGTCAACTAGCATTAGATTTCAGGTGCATGTCTCTCGAGATGTGAGGGCTGGATGGGATATTACTGTTAATATTACTGATGGGATACTGCTACTAATGTTGCTATTACTGTTACTGCTGACTGTAAACTCAGCTAGCTGTCCCTCACAGCAAAAGTTCTTGCGCAATAAGGTCAGAAGGAGATGTTCAGTGAGAAAAGAGCTATTACTGTATTTTGCTGAAATAATGTAAAGAGTATTGTACTTAGCGACTTTCTTTTTTAACCTGCAGAACTTATTGATCAGGGAAATAAGGATGGGGGACGTTGGAGAGAGAGAGAAAGGGAAAGATAGTGGATGGAGAGAAAACCTGGCAGATGGTGAAAGGTACAGACTGGCTCACACAGACACATGTCGCACGCACACACACTAAGGCCACGCAGTAATGCATAATGTAGCTTTTAACCCCACCGCACAAGTCCACCTTAAGGAGCTATTAATTTTACTGTCTAAGCAGACAAAAACAGTTCCGTTTTACCGCAATGCGAAATCGTGTCAGAAACAGTTACGTTGAGTCAACAAACGAAATCTCCTATCGGTTTTTTTTTTTTTTTGCTAAAAAAATTAGTGAGATTGGTGTGATAGACTGAACATACGTCCAAAGAAAAAAATTAATACAAATAGGAGAAGAAGGGGACGGCTAGCGTGCTCTCCCTCAAAATGAAGTATCCTCCTCCTCGGCATCATCTTCTTCTCCTCCTCCTCCTCCTCCTGTATTTCTTCGATTCTGTTTTCGTCTCTTTTTGTGTTCTGACTTTAAACTAAACAATAATGGCAGCAGTCCGACAGAAAAATCGTAAAATGGAAAAACATTCCGATTCCGTTATCGAATTTCCGACGCGATCGTTATGGTAATTTTCTGCAAGAGGAGCATGCATTGTGTCACCGACACGCGGCCTTCCCCAGACATGTTAAAAGTCCGTGCACTGGACAGTCTCGGGGAAGTGGGAGAGGTTACTGTTTTCTAGGTGACAAAAAAAGGAAGGGCGTATCCCGAGATGAAATTTCGATCAATGTCCCCTTTACTTATAATTCTTTACACAAATAAAGTTTTGGGTCATAATTGTTGTTATGGGCGGGATAAACTTCGCCAAAGCCTTTTGTATTTTTTTCACAACAGATTTTAATTCAAAAGGAGAGGGGCCGGCAGCCCCAATCCTAGCACAGCCTTTGCTAGATTCGTAGTCTCTTCAAGGTATTTTATTTTGAAAGCTGTGACATCAAACCGATAGTAAGATTATCTGCTAGGTTGAAGAAGAGTCCTTGAATGAGCTTTTCAGGACATTCTATCTGTAAAGATAAGAAAGTGTTATGAGTGTCGTCTTTGTCATGCGAATCTTTTCAGGCAGTCTGATATGCACACAATGGTTTCTGAGGTGAATGTGGATTAGTATGTCTTCCTGCTGATATCCTGCTGTCCAAATATGACCATAAAGAGCCTTAAAAGGATCGAGCAAAGAGGATGTGAAATCGTAATATTGGTCGTACTGCACCCTATACTTTATTTCCGAGTAACTAAAGACAAACATGAAATATTAACAGTAGTCCCTATTTATACATACATTCATAATTCGAAAGAAGGACGTGGCTCTTAAATCTGCATTACAAAGGGTTTTTTAATATAAATTCAAAACTGACTAAATACTTCGATCATTTCGCTGGCTTATATAGGTATATCTAAATGAGCGGTACCGAAATCACTGACAGCTGCACTCTGCCATCGAGGCAATTCGTCGAATGATTTACACTATATTCATTATCACTCTAATGTATAAATATTATTTGGAAGTTTCTCTTATGAATCAGCGCATTAATGTGCTTTCACAGACAAGTCGCCGGCCATTACGAACATGGCGGAGCTGAAGGGGGCGTACGTACGTGGAGTTGATCGAATACGTCGTTTGCTCCACTCACTCGATACCCTTAGCCTGAGCTAAATCTCGCTTTAAAATAAAATCTTAACTCGTGTGATTTTACAACGCCCTAGCCTAATTTAAATCGACGAAAACACCTAAAACATCCCTATCACACGGAGCACGACTCGATCCTCTCTCCCCTTCCAATCTGTTTTAATTAAAGCTAGTAATGGATACCCATACTCTCTGGCTCACTTCCACTCCCTACTGCTCAATGGAATCGTACTCGATACCTGTGCTGAAGCATTGTCATCTCCGTTTCAGACAAGTCATAAATACTACTGCTCTTAATTTATTGAGCAGACGCGAAGGAACTCCAAAAATGTAACTGGGAATGCGCCAAATTTAAAGTTAATGAATCTGATAAAATGACTTTTGTCACGAACCCCATCTGTGTCATGTGAACTTACGTTTATTTTAGAGTGCTTTTATTCCCGGATTTTAAAGTCATTATTATTTTATACAGGAATAACTATTTCCTGGAATAGTTTTCATCGCTTTCTTTTAAACCCGGAAAAAATTCTTCTATCAGGGGCAGCAACTGGCAACATCATTCCGATCTAGCCGTCTGCTGCATTCAGAATTATTTTCGTGGGCAAACAGCAGGGATTCCTAAGTTTAGTAAGTATATATAAAGTTCATTGTTACTCATTTATTTTATAATAAACAAAGTTTACTTCTCTTTAAAAGTAAAAATTATTTCCAAACATATTTTTCGATTTAGTGTTGGGTTTCACTGACCCAGACCGGTGCTCGCCTTTGACTGACACATCACCACAGTGAAAGTTAAACAGTAACAAGAAAAATAAGTAAACAGCATCAGTATAGTTAGTTACTTATTTTGGGATCATCGATATTATATGAATATCCTCAGTAACCTGGAAGAATCCTAAGTGAATTATCAGGATGTAACTAGCAGAATCACTAGTGTGGCTGTCTGCTACACTAGATGGCTGTGACAATAGTATTTCAAATGTAATTCTTACCTGCGTTCTGTTGTCAGTCACTGTATAAATATAATTTTGAGCATAACTGATATTAATATTCTTGCTGTGGATTGGAAGTTAGTCAAAATTATTGCAAGTCAGAATCACAGCCTGCATGTTATCACTGCATTGATATTCCCATACTCACATTATTAGTTGCATTGATCCTCACATTATAAGTGTTACAGAAAAGCATAATGCGAAGAATACAGAGCAAAACATTTTTTGAGCATTGCAAAATGTCCTGTGTTGCAAGGGTTAACAATACTTATGTGGTGGCAAATTTAACATCTTAATTGTTGATCGAGTAACCTATTCAGAGCAGTCTAAACTGAAAAGAGGTGTGGCAGTTGCAAGATAAAAAAAATAAACCTTTGTTTCTTGACTTTTTTCCAAAATCAGGGTTAATATTTTCAAATTTGTGTGTGAGTGTTTGTGTGCATGCACACGCATTCATGTACACATGTGTAAGAAAGAAAAAGTTATTAAAAGACAGATTTGTAGCAATGACACAGTTAAACTTGTGTAAAATGACCTATATTTTTATGTGACAGGTTTAGAAAGTCTTCCTTTTTTGTGACAGTGCAACAATTTTCCTTAATAATAGTAATGAAGCTTATGCTATGCTTCTGTAAATTATTGTGCATGCAGAATTTAAAACCAAACAGTTTGTATATGCAAGCACTACTATGCAAATAAATATTTTTTCACTAATAATTGGAGGAAAGAATTTTAGATTCAGGGTGATTTTAATTTCTTTTGCAATTTACAGAGCTACACAAAGGTTTTATTTTATTCTTAATATGGCCACTACAATTGAAGTAGCTGATGGAAATGCCTTCCATGAAGCTATAGCGTCAGTTCGTAGTGATGCAACCGAAGACACCTATGTCCTTTGTGGTCATGTAAATGGGGACCCTAATCGCATTCAGGTGATTTATAGCTTCTTTTATTTAATAAATAAAGCTTTTTTTTGCTCTGTATATAACTTGTAAAACTTATAAATTGTGTGTGAATTTGTGCAGTCATGAGAGAATGCATGCACATTTATTAATGTGTATTTTGATTACACAGGAACAACTTTTTTTTATTGAAGATGCTTGGAGATATTAATGTATAGACCCAGGTATTAATGTATTGATTCATGTTTATGTATGAAACAGGTGTTAAAAGTGGGTCAAGATACGTCTGAACTGGCAACTTTGCTGGATGACTCTCAGGTCATGTATGCTTTAGGTCGATATGAGACCAAGTTTGATATGTCTACCACAGTAAAGTTTGTCTATTTCCGATGGTAAGTGAAGCATTAGCTTGCAGAATATTTCAAAATTAATCTTTTCTTAAAATAAAATCTTATAGGATGTAACTGTAAGTACTTTGCAGTAAAAGTCATCTTGAGATTCTAAATAAAAGTTTTTCAGTGAAAATTTGTATGTATTCCTAACTGACTATTTAATCACATAACTGGTCAACTCACACCTGATATAATTTTGCAGCAGTCAGTCATCAAACTTTGGAACTAGCTACATGGATTGCAATCTTGTCTAAAGGTCCTAAATGCTTGTGAATGTTTATACAGAAGACCACCTTTGTTCAACACATGAGTATATCTGATTTAAGCATTGTCAGTCAATATCTAGCTATAAATATAAGCATTTCCTTTCTGCAGAAACAGTTGTTTGACGCTTTTGTTGAAAAAAAGTGCGTTTTGATCTCTAGTGTTTGAGCATGCCTTATATTTTGTGCAAAACACTTGAGCATAGAGATTTAAAAGCATAGGGCAATAAAAAGTTATGTATATACATTTTTGCAGCCCCATTCCTTAAACCATACCACACATTGCGGATGAAATATTTAATTTTGAATCTCAAATACTCCTAAGAACTTTCCTAAGACAAAATTTTTTATGTCCCTAGACGATGTATAACCACATTACCATAAAAGATATCATAACTAAAAATGACATCAATCCCCACCACCCTTTTTCGATGTCAGCTAACATATTGTAGGGATTCCAAAGTTGCGATAATACTCATATTAGTTCAGTGTGTTTAGTGTTTATGTTATAATGATCAGAATGAAGTGAAATGCTTAAGATATTCATGACCAACATATAGATAAGTCACAAAATAGCTCAGATTGTTGGATTGGTGTCTGCTTGTCTTACAGGCTTGAGGGAGGCAGCTCTCCACATTTTACGTATTTCTCTTTGATTTGTTTGTTATTTTATGACTATTGCAAGTGCTTTCTTTTTTTGTTAATAGTGTGCGGAACTGTGACTTTTTATTTTTCATCCACGTCTTTCTAATTCTGAGTTAATTTTTTTAACGCGCTCTGAGTCTTTCTTGATACTGGGAAAGGCGCTGTGGAAATCACCCTTATTATTATTATTATTAGTTTTTTCCCTTAGATGTTTCAAACTCTTTCATCATCAAACCCAAAACTTCTTTTTTTAAAAAAATCTGGCTGCAGGATTGGGGATAAAGTGCCAGTTGCCAAGAAGGGTCGATATGGAGTAGTAAGAGGAGAAGCAGAAGCACTATTTTCCCCATACCACCTTTTTGTAGAGTCCAGCAATGCAGAAGATTTTAACAATGATCGTATTCTGCAGCAGGTAAGAGAGAAGATATTGAATTTTCAGTCAAATGGTAGAATTGCAATGTAAATTTATGATAAACATTCTACCTGATAATGTTAAATATATTTCATTTCTCATTGCACTTTAATTTTCTTCTTCGGCTTTGCTTGTTTCAACATAAATCTATACAATAACAACTTTTGAACTTCCTTACAATATCTATAAGAGAGCAACAAAATGATGTTCTATTAAAATTATGTTAGATATTACAAAATATTTTTTTAAACTTATAAAAGTCAATAAATTGAGGGGTTTTTAATAATTAAATTATTGATAACACAGAACATAAAAAATACACATCAAGTGATAAAATGTTGAACTGCATACACATACTTCTACATAAAATACACTGTGTACTTTTTATAAAAAAAAAAGTATTGTCCTTTCTTTTTAACCCTTCACAGGAAAATCATTCTCTATAATTCCAACCAATTTCTCACAGTATCTGCTGATTAATGCAGTATATTCACACATGCTAATGGCGCCTCCACTTCAGTTTGAACTACCATTACTTATGCTCACATATGCAGCCATTATTTTATAAATTAAATAACATATTTTTTTTAAATTGTTGCTTAAGCTGGAGGAGACATCAGGAACAAAATCTAAAGTTCTGGACTCAACAGAAGGTCGCCAGATGCGAGGTTTTACTCAGACTCAACTGCCAACACGTGACAACCGTGCCAAATTTGGTGTCAGTAATGTTGCCAAGGAGGGGGCAGCTGTTGGTGTTGAAGATGAGGTTCTGGCTCAAGTTGCAGCAGTATGCAATGATGCTAATCCAGTCAGCTGGCTTGTGGCAGGTGATTCAATTCCCCACTCCCCCCACCATTGTTTTCTCAAGTAGCTGACATTTTTTATTAAGAAGATTAAAACAAGCATAAAGGTAACAATGTTTGAATCTCAGGAATTTATTTAAAAGATAAACGATACTTAAATAGAACTTTTACATTGATGTTTAAAGGATACAAGGACAATAATCCAAAAGGTCCAATCGTGGTAGTTGGAAGTGGAGAAGGGGGCCTTGGTGAGGTAACTTCTTTGCTGGATCCTGCAGTCCCCATGTATGCTTTCTACCGTGTCACTGACAAAGTGGATGACATCACCACTGTCAAGTTTGTGTACATTGTTTGGTAAGTGATGATGATATACTTTGGAGGACATCTCCTTCTCAACCTTTTATCTCACTCTCCCTTGAGTATATGGTGTTGTTTTCTCTCGATTTTGATGGTGATGATGAAAATAAAGAAGTAATAATTGCAGGTTCCTAAAAAAAAATAATGAAAGTGAAATAGATCGATTTTTAGACAACAGACTCCTAATTTGATTGAAAGAAAAGATAAGAACCCGGTTCTCTTAGCTTAGAAGGCATGAGAGATTGTGATTTTCAATGTCTAGGACTTTCCATCTCTCTTCTACGACTTTTTACTATCCATAGCAAAGAGAATGAGCTTTAAATATGCAACCATTTGTGCTGAAGTGTAACAGCCACACACAAGGTTATTTGTCATCTCTGCTGTGGTAGTAAAAACTTCAGTCTTAAGCTTAATTTTAAAAAGAAACTTAAAAACCTTATGCTAAATGGTCAAGCTTCTCAGTACACATGGAATGCAAAAGGGAGGTAGAAACTGCTCTGGAGATAACACCATATATTTCTTATCTTGCTGTGTTGGGTATCAAGTTTGTGGTGCCTCTGCCTGGACAGCTGGGTCTGCCACATTAGGTAGACTTCAAGCTACTTAAGATAAAGCCTATTCATTAGTGTAGATAGAATCTCATGTGTGCCTTGTACTCCTCTGTCCACTGGTGTGAAAACTTTCTGCCTTTAAACTTACAACTACCCCAACCTGGCAAGTACAACTAAGGGAGAATCCTTGTTTTTATAACTTATGATGCTGTCTCCAACTCTGACACAGTGTAATAGGTCAGTCTGAATGGCGAGCTGGTCAGAGGTCTGAATAGATTTGTTAAAAGATTGTATTTCTTATTTAGATAATTTTTTTTTATTTTACTTTTTTTTAAGGATTGGAGAATCAACAAAGCCAATGACACGTGCTAAAATCTCAACACATAAAGGTGTGGCAGAGCAAACGTTCACACCTGCCCACATCACTATCTTTGCTTCTGATCTTTCAGATCTGTCAGAGAACATTATCATGCAAAAGGTTTGTACTTCTAATGATAACTCTAATGGTATTCTTGTTCCTGCCATGCACAGTGTGCTAGCATACTTGCCTTTTGTTTGTGTGTGAATGTGAGAGAAAAGGGGAGGGTGTGTGTAAATGTGTATGTGGTTATTACATGGGATCATAGAGAGTTTCTTTGTGTGTGTGTGAATGTGAGCAAGAAGGGCAAGGTGTGTATGATGTGTATGTGATTATTATTCATGTCTAAGAAAATTTCTCTATATATGTGTGTGTGTTGATCTAAGTGGTTGTAAAAGGTCATAGAGTGTAAAAGAGAAAATGTGCATGCGTGCACGCACGTGCATATATGATAGAGAATAGATCTTTACCTTGTCTATTATATATATATTAATCAAAGCATGAAGCACATTTGTTATACACAGTAAGTCATAATAACTGTATATTGTTATTGTTGATGTTTTCCTGGTATGTGTACATGTGCATGAATAACTAATCACTTCACTACAGATACATGTACACACTGATTGTTTGGCCGGTGGGTTGATTAACTGATTGATTTGTTTCAGGTCAGGTCTGCCTCGGGCTCTCAGTCTCATGTCAAGTAGGCTTGCATCAGACCCTTACTTAGCTTGAATGCCAGCCAGATCCACTTGCCATCTGTATGTTATCTGCACCAGTATGTCCATTCCTCCTAACCTGTATGCAGACCCTGGAGTCCTCCACCTCAGTTTAATCAAAATATAGCTGGCTTCCAGACTTTACATTTCCCTATACCATGCACCTCTGAACAGCAGGATTCTTCTTTCTCCCTGACCATAATTTTGCAGTAAATCAAATGGGTCCTGGATCATTACCCCTCATCTCAGAAAAATAATTATTATCCATTTGTGGCATTGTGAATGGTTGAATGTTTATGTAGGAAAGCATTTCATATAAGTGTGTTCATGCCTGTTTACAGGTAGTGTGCATTGTGCATACACACACAGCCACATCCACACACAAGTTAACAGATCCTTCTGCATGTGTACTCTTGTAGTCAAAACAGCTCTGAATTAAAGTACAAGAAAGAAGTTGAGTTTTGTGCAAGACTACCACAGATAAAACTATTGTTTGTTATAACATTCTTATATTATTAATTTAAATAAGATCTGAATATTTCTCTAGAAATACATAGCAGTATTGTTGATCTGAGGTTTCCGATGATCAAAGGCAACTGGAAATGTTCATTGCAGCATTGTGTTATTGCATTGTTAGCATCTGAATTAACAAGATGTGATTTTACATGATGTTAAATATTCAATCAGGTCAAATAGCAAATTTCCCTTAACATCTGTAGTTCAGAAGAAACTGTACAAAGTACAAAGATTTGATTTATGCAGGTTTCAGTTGGGTTGTTAATCAAAGTTTTCTTTTACTGGGAGGAACTGCAGTCATATACAAGTTATTAAGTATATTGTGATGATTGCTGAAACTTGAAAAAGTATGAAGAACAGATTAATTTTTGGTTTGTGAGAAATTAAAAACTGTTAAAAGTAATTGGAAATATGCCTTCTAAAGTTTTCATTGTTTTTATCATCTTTCTTTGATACTAATCCTGAAAGCACAGCATTTTTATTTGTTTATTTTACCTAAAATATATACCTCTGAAACTGAGCAGGCTAAGTTAAAGGGTGATCAACTAAGTGACAAATTATAAAACTTGAATTGATGTATGTCTCTGAGAAAATACTTGGCATTTAATCCTGCTTAGCCAGTGAGAACAGCATTCTAGTCACAGTAAAGCTCCAAGATTTAAAAGAAATTGATGCATTTAGATGTTGACTTGGTTGAAATTTTAAACTGATTGGTATTAGAAATGAACAATTTTTTAAAAGCGTTTCTGGTATTTTCCTACATGTGTATTAGATGATCATGTATTATTATTTAAATAACAATGACTGAGTATTCTTCTAGCTTTTCATTTTGTAATAAGTCAACTCCATATAGCCATAGTGGGAATTAAGTAAGCCTATTGTTAATGTTTGTCATTATTCAGCAGAGAAAGTGTTTATAAAGTGAGGAAAATATGATAGCAGAATACGATTGGCTAGAAGGGATGTTTACAAACAACAAAACTACCTTCTTTCAGCTCGTTAGTGAAACACCATGAATTTATATGTACACCCAAGCCCTAAAGCGAGAACTGAATCTGAATGCTTGAAATCTTTGAAAGCTAATTTTATTGGCTATATATCAGTAGTATTATAATTCCATTCGTTATTATTGTCTTCCAGGATGATTTTACAATCATTTGAAGATGTATTAACTTTAACTTTCAAGGTGGAAATCAGTTGCTCAACTTCATTTTCTTCTTCTCACAGCAGTTTACTGAAAGGGGGACCATGCGTAAATCTTTCTCTGTCTAGCTGTCTTAGTGAATTTTTGTGCATTAATGAATGTAAATGCAAGAGTCCTTACAAAAAAAAAGTGTTAAATGATCCTACCACTTTTTGAGTGTTCCATAGTACTTTGCTGATTCTAGGACATCTTGCTCTGCGACAGTTTAACCACATCATTAGTCAAATTAGCATGATGTTAATATGACACGTCGGTTAATATGACACGTCGTTAATATAACATGAGCCCAACTTAAGGGGGTCTGTCCAAACTGGGTCCACTGGAAAGGTGTTGAGGCCCTATGCTCCTTGATGAGTAACAAGGAAGAAACTAAAGTAAACAAAACTAATATGATACTCATGCAACTGTTGGAGAAGTTAAATTAGATTTTTAGTAAAAGTTAATAATCTTTATGAGTTACAACACTTAATGTTTGGACTGAGAACATAGTTCATGATTTCACTTCTGATTTAATTTGCTATGAAAGCAAATGGGCCTACAAAAAATTAATTCCTTGTGTTAATTTGTGTTTGAGTAAAGTTTTGTTATAAATTACATTCCCAAAATGCATTCTTGACTTAATTGTGAGCAAAGAAATTTGTTAGAACAAATTCATCACAAAAGGCATTCCGTTTGTCCACTTTGATTCAAGTTATGCAATACAACTCTTAATCTGAAAAGAACAACTTTTGTTTAACTTTTTTAGTCATGATTGTTTTTTCTTTGTAATGTTTTTTCACTTGTTGCACTTGTTATACATTTTAATGAAAGAAAGCATTTGTTTATTCATATCTTTAAGGATATAAAATGCTCATTTAGCTCATTTTTTGTATTTTGCAATTGGTTCTTTCTACACACAAACTTGTATTTTTTTCTGGGCTGCTGCCGTAGATCTCAAAAAAGTACCCAAATTGATGGTAGACAAGTCAAGTCTGGTCGGCACATTGGTTTATTTACTCATTTGTTCACTGATACCTGTTGACAAACATGCTTGTCAGCCCATACTGATCATCAGGGGGAGCAACTGAATAGCAGTGGTTGACAAATCTCGCCACATAAGCCTGTCTTAAGCAGTGGTAAACAAGTCCGGCATGGAATCAAAAGATACTTAATACCATGACCTAAGACCCACCTTGTAGTATTTGGTATCTTTTATGGATTTGCCAGTCCAGTTCTTGCAAGCCATTTGGCACATGTCCTAGTAGCTTTACTACTGCATAAAGTGAGCAGACATAGCTGTTTCTTTGTGCCACACCATTGGCCTGCTCAGAACTATTGAATGGGGAAGAAGAGAAGGAAGAAGGAGAAATGGCAGTCTGGTCATATATTCTACATAGCATAAATTGTAGCATATTTTTTGGCTAAAAAAAATTTTTTTTGATACAATGAAAATGCACAACAATTATCATTACTGCATGAAAATTGTTATTCCCTATATGCATTTGTTTTTATTGCTTTGTTATCCCTTATACATTTATCTCTTTTGGATATATATATATTTTTTTAAGATCAGAACATTTATTCAACATGTGTTTGTAATGGATTTGGGGAAACTACTGCCACAAGTATTTTTCAATTTGAAAATAGATTATTTTGCTCTGAAGGGGTTTCCTCTGACCTTAGTAGTAACTGCTGTGCCTTTCAAGCTGCATTTAGCACCATCAGTGTATGGAATTGTTCATGTGAGGATGTTCATTTATTTTTAATAGTGATGATGACCTTGCTTGGTCACAAAATAAACTTTTATTTATAAACTGTTTTGTGGAGAGAATGAGATAATTTTAGATTTCTTGCTGTAGCTGTGGCCTTAATTGACAAAACACTTCTGGATTAAATATTCTAGAATCTTCTTTTCCTCAGAAGCATTTTGCAAAAAATCTATGTTGGCTTGTAGAATTCAGACTGAAGCTTCATTACTGGTTGTTGTGTTAACCTGAAAACATATCTTGTTTATTACTTATACTTGTTTGTATTTTAAACACATTAATCAGCATGCATGTGTTGTAGCTTTCACTGATTCCACCTTGTTTGATTAGCCACTCCTTTGCAAACTCTAAACAATGAACCAAACTTGGTTTTAGCAGAAATTTTGACATATATATATATACTGATTATTGTATTTTACTTTAAAATCTAACAACAATCCCCAAGATGCTTTGGAGCATTCCAGTGTATGGCAGGCATGGAACCAGTTTTGGCTTACAGTGCTGATTTCACTGTGAGCTTAAAGGACTTTAAAATCATTGTTCTTGCTTAGATCTGCATATTTCTTTTTTTAAATTCAAATGTGCTGTGCTTTTTCTACAGCAGCCCTGTTAAGATATTTTAAAATATTTTTAGCATTCTCTAATATCCTACCATTGATCATAAAATTTGCTAAAAAATTTCACTGAATCTCTACGTAAATTAGTTTTTGTGATGAAGTCTGTCTAACCAAGGATTCCACAAGGCTTTGTTAAAGTCTGGGAAAATGAAATCCATATTTTAGACCAAAATATTTTATTCAAGAGGCACTTACTACTTTCACCACAAGCCTGGCATTTTGGTTTCTTTTTAATTTCAGCTGTAACATTCTGCTGGGGTGTTATTATCTCACTAGTTTAAGAAGCACAAAAATTGTGCACCATACCTTCTGCTAGAATTAATGAAAATGCCTCCCTGAAGTTGTATAGACTACCATAATACATTGAATTTTAAAAAAAGCAAATTGAAGACTTGCTGTGTATCTTTTTATTTGTCAATATTTTGTTAGACAGCATGTCAACAAATTTTGGATTTTTGTTCAGTGATTAGTTAGGAAGTAATGTATTGTCTTGATATTTGTTTTGTTTTGTTATTTTTGGCACTTCCGAGTATTATTTCTTTTATGAATAATTTGCATGCCCAAATATGTTGCTTTGCATCTTAATTTGCTTTTTTTTCCATGTATTGATTTAGAGGCTCTCTTTATAAACTAAATCTCTGCTTCAGGTTTGGTTAATCTGGGATTTTATTTTAAACCTGTCAACTGGTTTGGCAAAAGCAAAGACTTAGGTAGTATAACAGATGTTTTCTGTGATGTCTTTTTAAAATAAATTTTCTTTTACATTTTGCTTTTGTCACAGGGGTGTGTTATCATTTGATCAGTGACCTGTGATTCTTACATTTTAGATATTACAGAAGGGGAGAACAGCATCTTGCAGATTTTAAGCAGAAAGGAAAAGTAATGGTCCTACAGCTCAGTAACCATGTGGTTTGCCATGTCTAGAGAATGGCATGGGAAGTCTCTTTCATCCATGTCATGTTGCAGTCTTTTTGAATGTATTACAAAAAAGAAACTAAACAAATAAGGCAAAAAGGCCAGAAAGATTTAAAAGTGTAGATTATTAGTCTTTTGAGCATGTAAGGTAGGGAAAACAAAAAACATATAAGTATTTATTAGATTACAGTCTTTTGATCATGCAATAATAATTGAAAATGAAGATGAGTAAAATCAATAGGTGCCTCCCTGTAACCTCAAGAGCTGAATTGAATTTTGCTCTAGCATTAGCCATAATCTTAGGAGCATGTACTGGCTAGCATCAACAGGTCAAAAGTTATTCCTCAGGCAGCAATCGACTGCAGCTAATTTCTTTATCAAAAATTTTATGATTCAGACATTTTGTTTAGTTTTAAAGAGGGAGAGATGTGATGGATTCAGAAAAATCAACAATTTGGTAATTTCAGACATATGAATCCTTGGCAGAAAAACAAAATGTCTGAATCACAAAACTGTTCCTATTTGGGACTTTTGTACTTCTACTGTATTAAGCTTTCAGATACATATGCCTTGTGTTAAATATTATGACAGAGAGAATAGGAGAAAATATGAGAGATTTCAGCATCTAGCACTTTTTGCAATCATGCATGGCAACATACATCACGTCTCTTCTACAAAACACCTTATAGGTTCCATTTGAAATATTCATCCATTTATTAGATTCATCATACTTAAGAAAAAAAAAAATGCACCAAATGGAATTATGACAGAATCACTCAGAAACTTTTTACACCAGCAGATGCATTCAAATTTAACATTTAAAACTAAGATTAAGTGATAACCTCAAACACTTTAAAATGATCATGCAACATGAGTGATCTGACCTCACCAATATTTTTTGCAGTAAATCTTACATCATTGTGAAAATACATGTCAATGCAAGTGTAGGTGACTTGGAAAATGAATGGACCCAGACATCGCACCAGAACCACAAAACACTATGTATAAAGGGATCTAGTTTGACAAGAAGATATGAGACAGGAAATATAATTGAAGCTAAAGGCTGGGAACTGTGTAAGGCATGAGGAGTATTTGTAATCCTTTTTACATGCAGTAAGGTTGAATACTTGGCACATTGCTAGTTGTGGAATTTGTCTTGTATTGTAGGTTACATTTCACAATGTTTGATAAAAAGCATTGTGAACATTGAGGTATGTCTCACATGCAACATAATTTCTCTCTCTCTTGAAGAAGGTACATTTCGTAATGTTAGAATGAGTCATTGCTAAACAACTTTTAAAGCCAAAGGCTAATATGGTAACATTTCCTTTTTATTTTTTTTCTTCAAAGGAATTGGAGGTATGTTGATTAACAATGGGGAGGAAAAACAGCAAGAAGAGAATGAAAAGTGAAGATATTCTGACTTCTTGAAAATGTTCATATGGTGCAAGTTCACTAAAATCAGAACTACTCATAAAATCCTAATTTCGAACCAGTGGCAACATTTGTCTGTTATGTAAACAACATGATAAAGACTAATCAGAGGCAGTCAATACATAAAAGTTGATATCAACAATCCTAGCTTGGATATCAACACTTTTTTCATCTGTTGCATTCATATAAATGCACATTTATAGATTCCTCAAAATGCAAACTGTCATGTACAGCAGTGAAAATTGTAAGGCAAAAAAGGTGTTCAATGTTGTCAAAGAGAAAAGATTGATTAACAATTAAAAGTGCTGATTAAGCTGACACCCTGTACATCATAAAACTCACAACCATTTACAAGTCTAACCCCTGACATCACACCTACAGTCCCAACATAACAACAACAAAACTCAAATATATTTATGTATAATTTCCTCCAAATGCATCAGTTTGATTCTGAAGAAAGTGAAAAACAGCTGTTTTTATTGTTGTGTTTACTGTTAAGCAGGAAAATGGATATTTATTACACCAAGAGACCATGTTTGAGCTTTAGAAAAATAATGAATACAATAAAATTTAAAATAATAGCAAATAAGCACCTTTTTTCCAAGTATTTGTTCCTGTTTCATGATACATGGTGATTGCTGATCACTTCCTTCCTGATCCATTACAGTAACATACATTCTGCATCCATGCAAATCACACAAAGCTGTCCAGCAAGCTTTGTGATTGCATTACTAAACAGTGAGACAAACTAACATAATGCAACACATGCAACTCAAATTATATGCGCATAGTTTTTTCCTTTCCAAGAGAAATTTGAATTATAATGAGTGTGGTGATATTAGGATCTTATCAAAGTTTGAGAATTAACATTGAGCAATACTTTGGATTCCTTATCTAAGGTAGGTAATGTTCACTTTTTTAAAAGGTAATGTGATAAAAAATAAAAATGAAACAAAACAATGAAAGGAGTAATAAGATTTCTTTCTTTTTTTTTATAATCTATTTAATTCGTTTTGTAATGTTTCATGAAGCCTCCCACTGAACAGCAAAACAAGACTCAGATCTTGCTCTATCTGCGTACATACAAATGTGTCACATCTCTAAGTTGCATGAATTATTGCTGCCTTGTTGAATTCTTAACAACCTTTAAGCCCATTTACTCATATAAACTAACAAACACACATATATATATAAATTAAAAAATAAGAAAAAATTTTGTAAAAAACTCTAAGCACTCCAGCTTGAAAAAAGATTATGCAACATGACAAAAAAAGCTTCCAGCCATAACACTGTTTTCTGTGCTGATTATAAAAATTGGCAGTGTTGGGGCTACCAAAACATTACAGGTCAAACAGATGTAATCTTTGCTTCATCCTCCTTCAATCAGGTCTCAGATGTAATATGGTCAATACAAAATTAATTCTATATCAACATGACATGGCTCTTCATCTAAATCTCTTAACTTTACAGATTTTACTGCAGCCATCAGGTTACTCCATTTTTAAAGAAAAAAACTTGCACAATAACCTTAAATGCAATGAATATAAATGAATTAAAATGGTAACGTACCAGTTTTATGAGAGGTTTACAGACCTTTAATTTGAAATTGCAATGACCATTCAACCTTCAGATGATGTTGGTCACAAAGGCTCATACTGTGCATGGATGCATGATACTATACAGTTAGATCTCATCTGCTATTTGTATGAAGCATTTGCTGTACATAATAAAATGTTTTCTGGTGTAAAAAAAGGTGGCCCATATAGTTTTCCATAAAGCAAGGAACACTTTCTCAAAAAATATTGACAAGTTCACAAAGACACAGACCTTCAAGGACAAACAGGTGATCACTCATTTTATTATTTACAAAGAGGAGATTAATATGAAGCCAACGAATTTATAGTAAGGTTGTGATTATTTAAAGCAGCGATTGGAGGTATACAGTTAATTAGAAATGTAATACAAATATACATATTTTCCTAAATGACAATATTGAATCTTTATATGGGTGGGCTTTGATCAGCCACTTAAAAAACAAAATACTTGTACAATATTTATGGTTAATTTATGAAAACCCTTACTTTGTGTAATGTCACAAGCTACTCCCAGCTACAGACCACAGTTTGCTAATCCTTGTGATAAAGAAATCCATCTCTTAGCACAGTTCAACTCTTTATATCACTTGAAATGAGCTGATGCAGAAGTTGGACCTTCACTGAAGCATATTTGCACATGCCTTCATAGCAATTTGAGTATAAACAAAGTATAGTAACCGATACACACCACAGTGATGTATTACTAAAGGAACTGCACCTTCAATATAGTTTCCTAGCAATCCACTACTGCAAAGGACTTAGCATAAATTAGATAAGCTTAACAGGGTACCAAGGTTGTGCTCCTTGAAGTGACATACATGCTGACATGCACATTTGCAGTTTACCAAGATCTGGGTGACACATTTCACTTGCAAATCTTATGCTTCATTCAAGATATCTTTTACTTAAGAAGTCCAAGAACATGTTACTCAGTCACTGTATTAATAGCAATCCCTCACTGGCTTTGAAAAAGCATTTCATTAATCACAAAAAAGTCAACAAGGTCCTTAAGTCTAGTGGCTGTAAGGACTTTGATAAGCTGTAAGCGCGCATGTCTAAGGCATGTCAGTTTGAAAGGGAGCCCAACCCTCTCCGTTCATTACCTTTTTACTTCCCCTGATAAGTACTCTGCTGGGGGAGGGTGGGCAGGCGACTTTTCCAGTCACAAGCTTTCAAGTCAAGCACACACAAACTCTATTTTCAGACCACTAAAGATTTGTCACCAATAATATTTAAATGAAGTTATAATGATATATACATTTGTATTTATGTTTTTTTTAATGATTTGGTTAGCAACCAACACTATGCACAAACCAGTTTGTGCAGCTGCCAAATACCCATCATTTTTTTTATATTTGTTAACAAATCTCAAGTTTTCATGACTCAATTCTTATATGCAGCTTCAACTTGCCGGTGTTCTGTTCAATTTCGGTAGAGTATCTCACAGCACTTAAATTACACCTAATGTATCTAGGATTTACAAGACAACAGAAATTTTATAGCCTAGACATCGAGATTACCACAGCTAAGTTGGCACCATAAAAAATTTTCACATTACAAATGTATCAAATCACCATGCAGATGATGCTAAATATTCAAGCAAGAAAGTCAAGAAACGACATTTGACCCATGACCTCGTAAAGACTAAAAATAAAATTTCAAGGGGGGATAAGCACTTTGCCCCATCTAATTAAATGATTATATTAATTAAATTAAGCTATTTAATTAATTTTAAATATTATTTTTATAATAAACACTTGCAACTTATGCCATTGCAAATTGGTCATGACACACAGTTATTCTCAAATATATATAAAAATAAAGCTTAACCAATAAAAGCAGCAAAACCAATAATAAACCATTGCACTGTAAAGAGACACAAACACCACAAAATGTTTAATTTTTTAAGATACTTTCCTAAATAATACTAACAGAGTCTTTGTGCTCAAGAGGCAGTAATTTTCATGTCACACACATGAATGCCTAATCATCTGCCTGCAACTTATAACCAAATTGTTGATCTCAAACAAAATAGATTAAATAATAATTTTTCGTTCTTTTTGAAGACTATAACTTCATACCCTTACTACTAAACGCTATGCTTAAAACAATATCCATTTCAGAAATGCTGAAATTATATGGGATCTTTTGCTGTGTTCATAACAAGCAAACAAATTTTAAACAATGACCACCTACTTTCTTCGCTTTTTCCTTTGCAGTGGAGGAAACACAGTCCCATTACCAGTCCTGGATTCTAACTTTATGTGTTCTCCAGATGTCTGAGGGGGTGAATGGGAAGCCTCTTTTCTAGCATCTGATGCTCCTGTTTTACTCCTATTGGAGGATGGAGGTTCACTGTTGTGAGTCTGATTGGCAAAGTTATGTGCATTTTTGTTAAACTCAGGTGGGAGGACAGACTTGTGAACATGAATCAGCTGGGTATCGAATATTTCACAGTTGATCTGCATCATACCAATGCTTCCCTCTGGGGGCTGCATGGAATCTGCAAATAAAAAAAGGGAAAAAAAGCCCAAAATTTAAAGTTGGAGATTTTTAAACATTTCTTCTTGAGTGACAGGATATAAAAACATTTATTAAACAATGTATTACAAAAGGTCTACATATTTTACCCTGTGTGGGTTTTCTAAAATGGTGACAACTCAGCCCAACTTTAGTCTATTTAGAAAAAGTAAATTTTGCTAATGGCTGTAACAATCCCAAAACCTATCATCATCCAGTTAGTTAATGCCACTCACCATTGAGGGTTCCACTTAAGAAAGGCATGACAAGAGACATTCGTGGTCGTGCAGTCTTGTTATGAGCAGTGGCGGGGACTAGGAAGTAGTCCTTTAAGGAAAACCAAAGAAAATATCAGCAAGCTGAGTCACCTCAAATCACACTTCTCTACTTGCAGAAATATGCGTGCATGCATAAATGCACACACACACACACAAGCTGTACACGGTGAGATCAAATGAAACATAAAGGACTAAAATGCAACATTAAAATTAACATTCAATACAAAACAAGAAACAAAGGCAATTAGACATCAAATGCTAGTTACATAGGGCACATACAGAAAGAAAAAAGAACCTACCGTATTAAACGAAAGCACATAAAATGTGTCATTACGTCGTGGGATAGCGCTTAGCAATGTCTGTCTGGGTCTGGTAGGAATACACTTGCATCTGGTAACTATGAAGGTAGGAGCTGTAACAACCATAGCAGTTACAGATGTTACATAAAAGGGCATATAAATTACACATGCAATGGCTCTTCAAAATAGATTTGCTTCAATTTTTGTACCACTTACTTCCCTTGTTCAGTCACGTACCCGCCTCAAGGTAAAAAGTTTCACGACCACAAACTTCCAGAAATGTTAAAGTCTTTAAGGAAAAAGTTGTGCATAATTTCTATTTTTAAAACTCTGACTTCAATCTGTACAAAGATCTTTTAATATTTATAAAATATATGTCAAACATATATTACAGCCTGTCTGAAAGTGGACCAAAGGAGGCGTAGGGCACAACTTGCCCCTGCACCAATGGTGCTAACATATCTCATCTCAACAGCAGTTCCAAGATAGGGATGAACTTCAATCTGGCCAAGTGCTGAAGACTGCAGAACATCGTCCTTCTCACCTGTGCTGATGGCCCTCCACGTCTTTGGTGTAGTGGCCCTGCATGGCTGCTTTCAAGGTGTTGATGGGCGGGTAGGCCTTGACCCTCTTTTTGCTGGGCACCTGCTGCTGCTGTTGTGGTTGCCTTGTGCTGACCTTTCTCTGCTTTTCCTCCTCCTCACGGATCATCCAGCCACGCAGCTGCTCAGCCAGTCTGTGTAGGTCCAAAAAAAAGATACTAAACAATGTTGTTTGACAACAAACATTGATACACAACATGAAGTGGCTTTCTTTCAAAAGGGAATATACTCCAATAAATGCAACCTTTTAAACAATAAGGGAAAAGAGAATATCAGAATATCTCCCAAATAATTCCAACCTTTGGAAAAAAATGGGGAGAAAAAAGATTGCCCAATCAATACCAAACTTAAAAAACAAAAAATTCTACTATTTTTGTGTTTGTGCACATGACAAAAGTGGCTGAAAACCATGTGTCCTATAGACGTTAATGGAAAATTTATGCTACAGCAGGTAATTAGGATGTGACAATGGTGGTGTTCACAGAGACAATGCCAGAAATGGATGCACAACATCACTAGATTACATGAAGCGTTTTACATGCCAGCCCTTCAGCCAGCACCTATCAATATGAGGTACACCTGGCCCCAAGCATCTTTTAACAGTGAAACACAGTGAAACAGGATTGGGGAGGATTAATTGACTAGATGAAAAAACAGCATATAAATGCTGCTGCCATAGCTGTCATGGACAAATCATTTTGTCACTGTGTGATCTTCTACAACAGGGATGCCCAACCTACGGCCCGCGGGCCATATCCGGCCCGCGAAACTTCTGCCTACAGTGCAAGAAATCGGCATGTTAATAATAAAAAAAGACCTAAAAAAAAAACGAAAAAAAGGGAAGAAGAAATATTTATCCCTACGTAGGGGTGTCTCTAAATCTTTTTTTCGATGGACGAACATTTCGATTCAGTGCTCCGACTTGGTGTCTCTATGATGCAGCCGGACATTCAGAAGTTGGTTTCGGGTAAACAACTTCAAATATCCCACTAATTACTACATAATTAATGGTAAGTACAACTTGTTACTAATAAAAATGGTATCTGCTCTATTTTTTTTCTTTTTTGTATTTTTGCGGTGAAGCGGCCCGTGACGCGCATGTCGGAAATGTGTATGGCCCGCAGGCCGAAAAACGTTGGACATCACTGTTCTACAACAAAACAGACTGGAAGTGGCCAAATCCCTAGACATGTGAAGCACCTTTTTTAAATGCTTCCAAAGTCATTTTCCATGCATATCAAAGCTCTTCTCCAAGCACTTCTTTAAAAGTCTATTCAATAGCATTTCCTTTGGTTACCTTGAAGATTCAGTGCTATTGAAGTAAATGGGACAAAAATGGGCCGCCATGGTTGATTCGTTTAGCATCCCCTTTGAGAGGAGATGGTGCAGCTCTCGGTCAAACTCCAGCACATGCTGCATGCGGTCACTTGTGCCAAACAAACGAGTGCTTGGGCCTGTGTATGCATCATCAGAGGTGTCTGTGGTGGTTGTATTTTCCGGTAAGGACAGTAAGTGTCGACTGTTGATTCGGGACGTGGAGATTGTATTTCGTACATTTGTTGTATCTATCTCCTTGAAAAATGAACTGCAAGCACAAGCTAAAAATTGTTAACACAAATCTGGGTTGGGAAGAAAGTGAATTACAGAATCATCTGTTTCATAGCAATGTGCATCTCTGCTCAAGTAGATTCATAAACAAATTTATCCTATTTAAAATCCATTTTTGACCTCTCATAAGTAAGTAGAGACTACTTCGCAATTTAAAAAAAAAGTGTATGAATTGTAGGTTTTAACCTACAGCCTTAAAGTTTGAGAACAAGTTGGGAAAATCTTATATTACCAATTGTTTTAGAAGTTATAAACTTGGACATAATGACAGGCATAGACTGACTGGGCTGATCTTTGAGAACTCTTTGTGTTGGCTAAAATAAGTTATCAGTGTCCTGACAGACCTTTTAAATTTAACTACATATGACTTGGAATGCATTCCTACTATGCTAAATGAAGCCACTCAATAATGCTTGAAAGCACTATAAGACGACATAATTCATACCTGAAAGGTGCAAGGTTAAGAGACAACAACAAGGCCACTGCCAGCAAACAGGCCTTCTTAGCCGGTGACAGTCCTGAGGCTTGGCGCAGCTGACTATTCTGAAATAATAAGCAGGCAGCTAAAGACCATTTGATCAATGTGAGAAAAAGTAAATTACTTTAAGCATGCTTGTAAAACACAGCATAAACTAATGATGCTTCATGATTTTTTTAAGAAGAACAGTGAATCAAGTATAGCAGATTTTGTGCATAAAGCTGCAGTATTCAGTCTCCTAACCAGGACCTCATTACACAGTCTGCAGGAATTGCTTAAGACTGCAGTGAAATAAAATAGCAACGAAAAGTACAAAAAAAATTTTTTCAATGGAAAATTAAAAAAATGGATAATTGAGAAGTGGAAAATTTTGTTTACGTAAGAAAAAAAATCTGGGATAGCTCAGAATACTCCACAAACAGCTTATAGAAATAACAAAAGGCATAATTCTTGCATCAAGATTGGATTGTGCATTTCCATAAAAACATGGGATTGCATTGTCCCGGCTGCTCAAACATGAACTGACAGTAACACTAACCTCTGACTGCAGCACGTGAATGTGCTGTTTGAGAGCCTCATTCTCATTCTTCAATTTCTGATTCTCAAAGTTAAACTCCTTCACTTGCTGCTCTAGCGATACCAGGTACTGCAAAATTTTTAAAAAGACCAAATCACCGCCACCATCACACTCTGCATCCTCTGTGACTGATCGAAGCGTAAGGATGAATCAAAACTTCTCAAAAAACAGAAATATTAATAATTATAATGGTTCTACCTTCAGCGCTTTTACACTTTTCATGGTCTCCATAAATAAGTTTTTGAAAACATCAAACGTTCTGATTTTTCATGATAATTTTCATCCTCATTTCATTCATACAGCACTGTTTATGCTTTCCACAAATTAGTATTCAAAAATATCATGCATTCCATGTTTTGATGGTGGTTTTCCAGCTCACCTCTTTCTTTCGTTTCCTTGACAGGCTTGCTGACTCTCTGTTCTTTATCATCCTCTGCTGCCGCTTTGACTTCGTCTGTATTAAGGGAACAACAACAAAAATTGTTATACTAAGCTGAAAGACTGAAACAAGAAGTTGGAGCTTGGTGGACAGTTGAACTGATCAAGCAGATGAAGTCAAACAAAATAATCAACAGCATCACCTGGTAATTGCTTCCTTTGTTCAACTGCTGAGTGTGAGAGAGAGAATATAAAATAAAGGTTTTAACCACAATTGTATGTAAAAATACACTGAACACAAAATATGAATCCTACTTAAAAGATTGTTCTGCAGTCTAAAATTTCATCTGTCAGTCAACTTGTATAGGGCATAAACAGCACAGATGAAATTTAGTGGGAAAGACTTAAGTATTACTGGGTTACCCAGGACATCCCTGTTAACAAGATGTATCTGAGTGTAACTGACTGAAATCTGACAAAGCTCTCTTACCAAGTCACAAATCTGACCCTGTGGCGCATATGCTGATGAGGTTGAAGATGTAGGAGACAGTGACGTTACAAAGCTCGAGTCTGATAAGGGAGGAGACCATCGCAGAACTCCCGACTCTGTCAACTTTTGAAACTGTTCTGCACTCACCACCAGAGGCCTGCCTCCCCCTGCTTGCAGAAATATGCATGCTTAAACATCATGTGCATCAAATTAGAAAAAAAGCATATGTAAAGAGTCTCATAGCTTACTGGTTTTAGGGGCAATGAATTACAGTGATAAACCATGTCAAGGGCATAGTATGTGGAAAATGGAACCCGATCTCTTCCATCTGTTGTATCTTGCTATACAAATGGTTTGAAATAGAAAGCAGAGCTAATGTCAAATTAAAATTTATAAAAACTGCCTAATGACTGACCTGATTTCACTGACATGGTTCTGACTTCTACCTTTGGCACCACCTGACACACTACGTCTTCAGCAGCGACAGCAGAACTTATGGGCACTGACGTGACTGCATTAGCAGTCCTTGGGGATAAAACATGGTTGGCAGATGGTTTTGTTGTAACAGAGCCTGATGTCACCGTTGGTTTTGGTTGGATCTTGATCTTTCGATTGAGAATTGAGTGGACATTGGCTTGCTTGATTGATGAACCTAGGGTCACAGTAGGAGCTGTCAACACCACAGATGTTGGAGACGACAAAGAAGTCCCTGTTGATGAGGTGAGGATAGAACCAGGGAATGGAGAAACATCTGAAGGGAGGACCAACTGCTCGGAGACTGAGTCCCCATCCACTTGTGGAATGAAGATCAAAGTCTGATCGCCAGGCAAAGATGGAGAGCCAGGTGGTGAGAGTGATGCAGCAGATGTGGAAAAGCTGCTCAGACTTGGTGGTGAGAGTGGAGGCGACAGTATAAACCCAGAATCATTGGAATACGAGAAAGATGGTGAATCCAAGGGTGAGACAGACTCCTCTTTGATCACTGCCTGTAGCAGTAAGTCGGAGCACTAAAAGACAAAAGAAAACAGAGGCTCAGTCTTACAATTTCAATGTGAATTCAAAGCAAGAATTTTTCTAGCTTTTTTAAAATGTGTTATTATTGTGATTGATCTGCATGTGCTGCAAGCAATGACAGTAACAATGTACACACACTTCAAACTAAAGAAGCAACAAAGTCAAATTAAGCAAGCATATAATAAACAGATATACACAAACAAATAATTGAGAAAGCACATTTGCCATTAACAGGATTATCTCACAAAAGAAACATGCAGGAGTTTGTATGATTGCCATGTATTTGAGACTTTATCCAAATAATCCAGATTAGTTTTGTCTGTAACATGTCTGCGTGAGACAATTTTTAACTTCTGATTGTGTTGCAACAGTTTGTTTTGAGACCATAAATGGCCTGTTTGGCCGGATACTCACGGAACTGTATCCTTCAGAGCTGCCTTCTGATATTTGTGATGAAGCAGGTGATGGTGGTTCTTGCTTTATGATGATACCTGAAACAGGTGTAGTCTTATATCACCCACAGCTAAACAGTGCTTCACACGTTAAGTGTACATATTTTAATTTTGGTACGTTTCTTTCATCAGACAGGAGAAACTTAGGTGTAGCTCCATCTTCTCAGGCCCAACTGTTAGGAATTCTCTGCCCTTTTGTACAAATAGCATTAGACAAGTATTGGGAGCTTTTTCCTACAGAAAATAATGAGGAAAGAATGAGATAAGAGAAAGAAAGTATGTAGATATTTTATAAATAATACGAGTTACAGGTTTACCTGGCAGAGTACACATGTGGTGCTAAATGACCTGAGTGACAAGTATGGCACGTGACCTTTCTTCCAGTAGCAAGTAAAATATTTATGCTGACCTTGGTGACCTACAATGGGTTTCTCTATCCCCACACAAGAATCCGGGAGAACATCGACAGCTTCTATGGCATCCAATAGGGCAACATTTTGTATACCATTCTATGAGCAATCTTCCCACCCTGGATGCTCCTTGGGATAACTCTGTGGTGAATTCATTTGGAATTTTTTGTGCATGCAAAATGTTTCAATCTACAGATACATGTACACAGTATGTGCACAAGGTCAGGCTAAGTATGTGTTGATGTTGTGGATCGGCCAGTGATACAATACCGTGTTAGACACTACCAAACAGTATTATGGTGACCTGATCACCGAGTTTTATGACTACCTTAAATATGTATGATTGAATATGATGACATTCATGAACTTTTAGTTTTATTAGTACAGAGAGCAAATCAGCATGAATGGTCTCTTAGCGTGTTAATGGTGTGAACAATTAGTATTTTTGCTCATGCTTGGATAAGAGATATTGGAGTTGTAATATGCATTAATCATTCTGATCTTTGTATTTTGAAACAGAAGGTTGGGTGTCTGGCTTTGAGAACTACTGTAGAACTACTCGAGCCCAGCCACTCTGAGAACTATCGTAACCAGCGTCTCAGAAGTTTAACCACTCATCTTCAATGTTCGGCGCACGAATTGTGATCCTTCCTGATGCCTGCGTCCGCCTGCCCCTCTGCTTTACCCTGCAAAAGTAATATGTGTATATTACAGTGCAAAAGGAATCGTGTCCACTACCAAATTGTTAACCTCTACTTACCACTGTCTGAACTGTCGCTGTGACTCTGCTCTTGCAAAAGCTCATCAAAATCAAATGTGTCGAACTTCACGGGGTCAAAGTCTGCCTGCTCAAACAAAACATTACTGGCTGAGTTCTTATAGTATTTTAATCAAAATATCTCTATAAATACTAACAGGAAGAGGCAATGCTAAACTGCTACAACAATTTCTATCACTCCTCTATATTTCTGTCCTGTTTGCTATTGCAATTGCACAAAAACTCAAAAAACCAAGGCCCATACACACCACAAAAAAACATTTGAAGCTGAACACCTTTTTCCTTTCTCCCTCAAACACTGAAACTGATATAACTGTTGTAATTGTACACATTTACACAAGCTATGGTTATATTATCTTATTCCCAATTTAGTATTATATTCGCACTCTAATGTTCTTATTACAATTTGATACTTCAATTATTTTGTCTGACATTTCATTTAACATAATATTGGTAAGAATGACCACAAACTCAGAGAATCAGAAAAATACAGATGTCTAAACATGCTAGAACATCTCCTGGAGGAGATAAGATATTTCAGCTATGGATTTGTCAATGGTAAGAGATAAAAGGAAAAAGGTCACTTTTTAAATAAATTTCTGCAAAAAAATAATTTAAATTTAGTATGAAAAGCTTTACATTATAGTATTATAGTCATAACAGGGACAATGGGTTAGCATCCTCAGACTAGAAATTACAGGTTGTCACCTGTAAAAGTCATGAAGGAGATTGTAAATGATAAGCTTTGAGAAAAAGACAATCCAGTTGCAAGCTACTTCAACGTACATCATGACCAGACATTGATATAATAGCATGAGAAGTTATGGCTTTTGCCCAGTGGAATAATGAACACAAGAATGAGTAGAAAAGAGAGGTATTTAGAATGTAGAATGACATTAAACATAAAATGGTCTCTCAGCCCACCTAAAGAATTAAGCATAATTATAGTAAGGTCATTGTCATAATGATGGTGGCAAGCCTACACAGTTCCAGATTTATATGAATTAAAGAGGAAAAAAAGAGGAACAATCAAAACATAAAATTCTAAAGGAAAACAAGATTATTAATGCCTTTCCATAAATGAATTATGGCCATCACTAAAAAATCAGCTAGCCTATGCATTACTTTCAAAAGATTAAAACTATGTGCATTTCCTAACATTGCTAACAAAGTCTGTAAACAAGCGCTACTTAAGTATTTTGGTAGAATAATAAAAGAAGATCTACATCCCCAATAATAAACAGATAAATGGAATAACATTTTTTTAAAAATCAGTGAAGACTACAGAAACAGTACAATGTAAGAATCTTAGTAAACAGCACAGTATGTCACAACTGTGAACCTGTCAGGTCTCCAGTACCAAAGAACGACAGCTGGAAGTTGGCATCTCAAAACCAACCAACAACTAGGGCATTAGTTACGGCTACCATCCTCCCACAATCACCACCACCACTCATACCTCCTTCCATAGTCCTCACTCATTTTATCCATTTCCTCCTATATACATAAGGTTCCTCATCTCTAGATACCACTCCCCTGATCCACACACCACACAATTTCAGTACAAAATGGCCTTAACCTAGAAGCACTGGAAATCCCCCTCTCCAGGTCCCAAAGACAGATAAGACATCCCAAATCAGGTCTCATATCCCTGCACAGCTTTACACAGCCTGCAAAAGACCTCAACAGGTGATGAGTGGAACCCCTCACCACCTGGACCTGCTGTCGATTGAGATGAAAGAAAGCTGTCATCATGAGCACTAAAAGAGGGCATCAAGTGTGTTCCACCATGAGCAGTCTAAGCCTGGGAGACTGTAGAAGTTTGCTGGAGTTTTTGCTTTGTTGAGGTCACACTTTATACCCTAAGCAACAAGCAAGCAGTCATTACAGCAAAGCTTTACCACCTTCCCACCATGGATTTAGCTTGTCTCCAAGAACCGTGTGTGAAAGCGCATGCTTTGCGGTAGGCAATATCAGTTACATAACATGTCTGGATATTGCAAACACTAAAACGCCAAGAGAAGAGAATAAATTAGAAGTTTAATGTAAATAAACTCACCAACTCATCTGGCAAAGCATTAGGATCAAAAGCTAAGGTCTGGTTAAAAACGTGTGCCAGGTCTGTGTTGTCTGATACCCCAGCATCTGCACAAATAATAGGCATACATTACTCAAACATATCACCGTCTCCTGCAATATATATATTAACTGTGAGGGAGAGGGAGATTATTACTGCAAGCTATGCAAACCTAGGGCAAGGAGGCTAAGGGTGTTCTCAAATAGGAAAATAATATTCTTAACAGAACGAAGAGTATTTTTGATCATGGCATCACATATGACAGCCACAAATCATGTATTCCTGTGTATCAGTTTAGTAACCAAAATCTTGTATTTCCCATTGAAATTCAAAGAACTATCATTAGAGCAAACAGTCTTAATATGTATTCACAATAAAAACAAAGGTATTAACTAAAAGAATTTTCATATGCACCATCCAATCTCCTCCTGACCACAATGGTAAACAGCACTGAATGTTCATGGGGAAGTATGAAGGAGGTTGGACAAACAGGATCTCCAACCAGTTTATTTACATATTAGCTTTGTGTAAATGACACTGTCTCAGCAATCCCATTAGAAGACTTGGAGGTTATCCAGGAAAGTCTTCCCTCTCTTGCACTGGTTTTAATACTTTTGTCAACAGCTGTTGCAACTGTGTAAACCATGCCTCATGAACAAGTCTTAAAGCTGAATGCAGCAAGTACTGACAGTTTGAACAACAAAATGGTTGTCCATGAGAGAGAGAATGTGTATGTTTGTATGCATGTGCACATACAAGCATGCACGTGCTACATAAATGAGAAAACAAGTAGCAAGACATTGAAGCGGTCCGAGAAGAGACCAATCTGTGTAAGCATGTCTTTATAACACATGGCACATTTAATACCCTTTTTGACATATTATTCTGCCTGCTGTTAGACATTAGTTAAAAGCTTTACCTCCACAAGGAAATAAGTGCTTCACCAATTAAGTCCTCTTAAAGTTAATATTGATTTGGCACAGATGGCAAGACTGCAGCTATCCAGGTTGTCAAAAAGGTTTTCCTTTATTTTATGGATGAAAGACCTCAGGACTAAGCAACAGCTGTGCCTGCAGTATAATAGGCACTTGTATAACACGGCCTCTTACTGCTTAAATTAAGAACCTTTTCATGAATAAGACATTGATTTACCCATCCAGATCCTGCAAAGCTTTCAGTACAGAACTTTACTCTTTAAATGCTTGGCCTAAGCTGGGCACAAGGCTACAGGCAAGCATGTTCAGAAGGGAAACTGGGAAAGTGACCATAATGCTTATCTGATCAGCAAATAGGCCGGCAGAACACAATTAGGGGAAGACCATGCACTGTTTATCACTGTGTTTGCATCTGCCCTACATAGTCTATACTCCTTTCTTCAAGGAAATGTACTCTCTATACCAGACCTGGGCAAGGGGCGACCTGCCCGCATCCGGCCCGCCCGCCCGCGTCCAGTATATACACTATATTCTATATATACAGTACAGGGTAAAACTGAGTTAACTATATTGGTCCGGCCCTCTAAAACCACCCCAATTTCTCATGCGGCCCCTTGGGAAAATTAATTGCCCACCCCTGCTCTATACCCCTCACAATCAAGGAAACGCAGGCTTTGTTATCACTTTGCATGAATCCACCCCGCTACAAATATACTCTCCACAAGAAGTTCAGTAGTATTTAATATCACAGACCTGACACATTCTTATATTTGAATGGCCCAGGAAATGACCCTCTTGCATTTAGGACAAGTGTGTAAGGCAGACTAGTTTAGATGCCTAAACCTTTTGAAGAAATCCATGAATGTAAAAAAGGTTACTTAACCTGCCTCCTGCAGTGTGAGGCACGTGCCATGTTCCTAAATTACAAGCTGCATAAACCTTCTACATAGAGCTGATTTAGACAATGTGGTTCAAAGACAATCCCAAAGTACCGGCTGGTTACAGTCAGTACCTTGCATTTCATGCAGATGAACAGAAAGTTAATAGATATGTTTTTCAACTCTACAAACAGTAGAATTTAGACCTTAAGTTATTCAGGCCTAGTATAGTGGATCAGAACAATTGTTGGGCGTTTATAACTGAAAAGTACCCACCAAACTATCAAGCTATCCCTTCCTGTTACTTCCATCAAATGTTATTAGTAGCTATTAAAAAATGAACTGAGAGTGGAATTTCAACTAATGCAGCTTGTCTCTAAACAGCTCGGTAGTTAATTTATTTTTTGTTGGTTTTTCTTTCCTGACGTTTATTACAGGTATAAGCAGTTTGGCATTTTTAAGGTCTTGGTGTAGCAACATCTTTTGGTTGATATGCTGCATCTAAACATTTGAACAGAATTTTCAAATGAATCATCTTTCAGATAATGCACTACTACTTTAGCAGCAAGCCTAATTATCTTCTCTCCCCTACCCTTCTCTCACACACATACACACAGATTATATACACATTCTGTCTACTGCCTATTCTAAATTAAAGCTGACATTTAATAATAGTAATACTTAACCAAGCAATATTCTAGTTATTGATTTGTCTTTAGGGAATATCATTTTTTTTTCTTCTTTTTGTCAATTTGCAGTTCTCGGTGGTCCCAGTGTAACCTATTACTGAATGCCACGTAGCAATACTGTGCCATAGATCTTCCATACAGGAAGCATGGCATAGATCTTTAATGTACATAGGTTTTTTGAGGGCTTCGTAGCACATCTCTTCTCTAAGCATGATACACTTCATACAGGAAGAAACAAGCATTTTTTGTCTCATAATATAAATATAACCCTGACAATTCTAAAGACTAGTCAAATCTCTCTCACACAGTTCAATGCAGCAAAAACTCAAGGCGTGCTTCTACAAGTAACATGATAGCTTTCTCTTCCAACAAATCTATAAAATGTGGGGTATTGCTGTAGACAGAAGACTTGCAACTGTCACTTAAAAAAAAGGGGGGAGGGCCTCAGAAGCTTTGATCTCCACTGCCAAAAAAAAAAGCAGCTTAATTTTTGTATAAATTTTCTGAACAATGTGCGATCTATTTTTTTTTTTTTAAATTCACTTACACCAATATTTAATTTTCACTGAAATATTACTTCCTTATTTAAATAGCGACCAGTTCTTAAATGACTAGTTCACTCTGTCTCCAGCAAGCGTTTCCTGTTCCATCTTTCTTTCATGCTTTGCTTGTTTGTCAAAGGAAAACAAACTTACCATCCATGACTATGCCAACATGCCCGTCATACATCTTGACCGACCACATAGTGACTATAGTATCCCCACAACAGAACGGTTATCACCACACCAACTGGTCCATCTCCTTACAGCCTGTGTCACCAGCTCTGGCTCCGCTGTCACTAGTCTCACTTTCCCCTTCCTCTCACTTTTCCCAGACGAAGAGTCTCTCTGTGGACTTATCTTACTCCCATCACACCACGACACCAACACCGGCCCATGTGCTTGCAGGTGTCGCCGTGTGAAGCCCTGCCTGCCTCCTCCCACAAGCTGTTTCAGACAACGTCAGCTGCGACGCGGAACAACTGTTGCTAGCGGCAGATGAAGATCGAAAGACGGCGAACAGACAGCCACGCGCCGATTTCCCGACACAGGACCTGTCGTACATCAGTTTCTGCCATCTCGGCCTCGTTGCACTAACCGACTAAAGTACTTTTTCTTGGCGACGGAAGGGGTTTGGAGGGGTGTGTGTCCGGGGTGGGGGGGGGGGAGGGCGTAACCCAAGCTTTACAATGTGACGATTTATCTCACGGTACCGACGTCAGAGAAAACAATACGTCATCATTTAAACAAAAATGATCTCATCAGAGATTATTAGTCCTCAGTCTTCTGGTGCAAACAAGAACTGTAAAATTTACTTACTTTTCATAAACCATGAGTCAAAATATTTATATTGCCTTCAATAGGAAAGTTTTTTTAAAAGTTAATAACTAGTGAGAAAGTGTGTGAGAGCCTGCATACAAAAGAAATAATTACCCTGTATGATGCTACCATTAAACCATATACCTTCAGACCAGTTCACTAGCATTGCCATAAGGAAATCGCCTAAACAAAATGGGACATCTAACAGGTCTATTTCCTTCTTAACCAGTCTGATATAATCTGAGCAAAGTTTTAATGCATGTAAAATCATACTTGCCTGCCAATACCTTTGTCAGTACAATTCGACTATGTGGTATTTCAGATGTCTGACACATAAAATTTGTGGAGTTAAAGAACAGTCTGTGGAAATTGTGTCATGGGCTCTTCTTTGAGGGCGTGTATGTGTGTGTGGCAAACATGCTAATAATAATAAACAGATGATTTATAAAGTATATCTCCTCACATGACACACAGCTCTATGTACTGTACAGTTCTCAAAGACATATCCATATAAAATGATAAAGTCTGGAGAACAGGAGTATCTCACACAGCAATACATTCAACACAGCCTTTACATTGAGACAATGTACAAAGCATCACAAAAATAGAAGACACCACAGACAAAAGTGGCAACAAAATCCAAAATGCCCTCTTCAGGAAAGATGAATGATCATTGACAATGTGTGTCTGCATGTCTGATAAATCCTTACAAAGTAGGCAGTTTGCTACATGATATTAATAATTTAATATTAAATGCAGCATCATGAAGCAAAAACCTTTCTAACTAAAAACATTTCTCTTTACTGTTTAAATAACATGAAAATACTATACCAATAATTTAACATTTTATACTTAGCTTTGTTACTAGCTGCTCCTTTGTTGTACACAATGTACATTAGAACATTTCACTATCTCCAGATCAGCTATGATTTTTTTAAAGTGACATTCTAAAAGCATGCACTCTCTTCTACCCACAAATTTGTATTACTGGACTGCTGGCAGATGATATTTTTCCAGTTAACTACTAAAACAAGGCATTAGACGACAAAGCTTCTGGTTTATTCACATTCTTTGTTTAGGCTCGCTGAGACTAACAGCAGATCACTTTCGCAAGAGGCTAAGCGTTGGTCTTGGCAGACAGCAATCCACCTATACACGTCCATGCTTCTACCCACACTTCTCCTCATTTCTTTCATGCACACACATTAGAAATATTTCAAAATATTAGTTTAATATTATATGTTAATCATTATTTCCAGTTTAATCTCCTTTTTATGAAGCAGAGGTTTCTTGCAGGGTTCCCAGGGACAGGGATGGTGCCAAGTAAGGACCTTATAAGGACCTTTCATGCATTCGTAAGGACCTAAGTGACAGTCATCAATGCTTAAGTTTTTCTCTTGTATGGTCGGAAAGATGTATTATTTATGAATCTGTGGTCTTCTCTATGTTCTCAAAATACATGTATTTCTAGTAATAAATAATCAAAGAGTTAATTTTGATGCCTGTCTGCCATATTTAGATTAGATAACTTAAAAAGTCTCCTTAGCGCGCTGATAACATACACCGTTAATATTCCAAGTTTTCTAGAAATCTAAGTAATAATAATTGCAAAACCTGAAAGCCATTCTTTGGTGTAATGCAAAAGTCAGTTCATGTCTCTCTCTCGCACACACACTCTAACGGGAAGAGAGAGAGAAATAGAGCTATGCACAGTAGTACTAGAAGATCAAGGTTCAAGAAAGAGTAAGTTTCTAAAGACCTTTTGAAAAAAGAGTGTTTTTTTGCGAATACGGAAGGGCAACTACTGTTGTACAGATGTGTAGACCAAGCATGCGGCGAAAAATCGTCAGTATTTTGCGCCAAAGACGACTCCGAAAATAAATTTGTGGTAATATTTTATCGATATAAGGACTTGTAAGGGTCACTGAGAAAATGTAAGGACGTGTGAGAATTTGTAAGGACCGCATGGCAAATATAAGGACTTATAAGGCCTTACGGTGAAAATTCAATATGTAAGGACTTGTAAGGACCTGGGAACCCTGTTCTTGACTAAATCTTTCTGTTGATAAGAATGTCTTCATATTTGTTATGGGCATCTGTTTACATCGTGACCCAATCAAGATACATAACTGCAAACATGTAAAAACTCCACAGTAATTCTCAATAAATATTTGAGTAGCTGTAAGCACAAATTTATTTTTTGTCTGGTTTTGCTAAAAGAAGTTATCCTGAAATAACTCAGCAGTGCATCACTAATATAAACATGTGACCATTTTGGAAAAGACAATCAATATTATTAGAGAGTGTCCAAAAGGAAGCAACAAGATTACTATTAGAATGTAAAGATAAGACTAATGTAAAGACTAAAATATTTAAGATTTCATTCACTTTAGAGTAGAAGACTAAGAAGGAAGATTTAATTCAGACATAAAATAATTATAGGCATTATGATGCCACTAGTGATTAAGAAGCAGGGATGTTTCATATAAGAAAATCTGAAAGCAACACATTTACTAAGCATTTATGTACAAATATAAGAAAATTAATTTTCTCACAATGAGTTGCTCGACTATGGAACACAGTAAATACAGCTTCAAGAATTTTCTAGTTAGATCTCCAAATTTCGTAGATCATTTTTATGAATATGATTGTCATGAAGGTCTTCTGGCACGCAAATTACAATGAACAGATGGAAAAGAAAAGACATTTAAAAGGCAAAGGTTCAAAAGAGCTGGTCGCTGAGCACGCTACAGTAGTACTACTAATAACAGACGACTTGTCAACCTGGTTGTCAGTAATACACTACAGCGCCAAGTAGTAAGAATTCCCCACACCTCCGCATTCCGGGGCCGAATACTACCCCAGTCTTCATCTGCGAGAAAATGATTAGCAAGGAACTTTCTGTCAACTTCTGATACGCAGTCTTTTGCCATTGTAGGTCGTATATCTCAGTCACGTTCACATATGCAAGCACGATCCGACATACTTCTTCGTTCCGGAAGTTGATTCTTGCTGGTAGTCCCAAACCCGGATGCCATACGTGTCATGTCAGAGTGAAGCCGAGACTGCAGCAGAAGGCGTGTCCCGACACATTGCCTAGTCGCCCGGCGACTGAGTCTCAGTCTTTCACAATTTGTAATGATCGTCATATATTGATCGCGTTCTTCTTTGTTCAGTTAGTGTAGTTAATTTTGCGGCTTATTTTTTGTGCTTTTAATGATAATTACTTGATAATTTTCTGTTCAATATACATTATGGTTCAATATGATGGACTGGTGCAATCAACACTATTTTACTCCTCACTTTTACTCCTAACTGTGTGTTAAATGTCTGTATGGGTCTGTGAGCAAAGACAAATTTCTGCCCTGGGTCTCCTGGGCAGACAATAAAGTCTGTTTTGATTTGATTTGATTTGATTTGATTATACTAGAAAGAGGAATTACTAATAGGTATGTACATTTGACGGGGGATGAGATGGCATGATGTTTCTAAATTTAAAAATAATTCCAACAAAAAGACACGCCATAACATTCTTGTCAATTATGCTAACACCATGGTCTGCGCAGTGAGTGGGATCTATCTTGGTCGTGCTGCGCATTATAAATACTTATTATTATTTTATTAATATTATAACCCCCATCCATTATTATTATGTTTGTGCGTTTTTCCTTTCAGTAAAAAGCGCTTTGAGTTCGCCTTTAACATAGGAGAAAAGCGCTATAAAATCACCGTATTATTATAATTTTTTTAATACAAAGCACTTTGTAGATTGATCGAGTTCGAGAAAATCGCAAGTGAAGGGTAAGAATATATATTTTGCTCCTCTCCCCTCGCCCCAGCGCAGTGATTGAGATGTGATTCTTCACAAAGTACCAAAAGGTAGAGTAGCCGAAAGATAGAGCCAAATGATAAATCTTTATTTACGAGTGTAACAGAATAAGCAAAATTTATGCTTTTCACGCCTATAGCGCTCGATCAGAAAAAAAGAAAAAGAAAAAGGAGCGCTACTTTACTACTAAACAAAGACATTAATCACAGAAGACTCAGGATTTTTTTTCTAGCACACTGACTTGCAAACCTTGAATGTGATTGATATGATTCTAACATTTATCTAGTCTGAATATTACATATTTTCTTGCGATTGAAATAGTTAATAATAATAATAGTTGTTGTAGTGCTGCGTTCATTGTATAACGCTTCCAGGACTTGAAGGAAGCCCTCGTCGGTGTCACATACCACAGCCCCTCGTTCCAGACACTCTAAAGTCTATAAGGCTGTGGAATTGATCTCCTTGGTGCTATAGATGTTTTTCTGTTAACATTAGTTGAAAACAGACTCAGTTGAGCTCCTGCCTGCAGAAGTCCGCCTTTTCTTCTGTTAGAAATTCCTCAGTGGTGGTGTTAATGAGATTCTCAATTATTTTCGGCATGTCATTAGGAACGTGGTTCTGTTTCGACACTGCTTCCTTCATTTGAAAAAGGATATGACCAGCGAATGAGTCTATTCTTTGAGCCAGTCCTTTTGTTCCCAAATTCTTTGATACAGATCGGTAAGGGTCTTTGTTGTGTCTTCCCTACTATGGTTGAGAAGTTCAGCTGGGACGTTCTCAACGCCAGGTGGTTCTCCTTCTTTCAGTCAGCACAAAGCTTTATCGACATCTTCTGTAGTATTGGTGAACTCGCAGTCTCTCTGATGGTCTAGTTGCTTTGGAAGACGTTGGTGTCATCGTCCTCTGGACATCTACAAGTCGATGCAATAAAATGTCCATTGTCGTAATACTTCAGAGCTTTCTATTAATAGGTAGTCACTGTTTTTTTTTTGGTGACTAAAGTGTTGTGTTGACCTATCTCGCAATTTGCTTTAGGAGTTTCTTATCTCTCCCACGATTACCTACAGAGACGTAAGTCTATTGATCCATGACTGGGAGGGCCGGGGGACACTTGCTGCAAAGGAAGGATAATTTCTAGAGCTCTAGACTACTCAACTATCGGAGCACATAGTAATTTTCTGGAAATGTAACTTATTTGTATCTTGTTTTATTCCTGTATGGCGTGTGCAGATTCCATCCTTTCACTTCCTATTAAGCAATGGCTTTTGGTAACGACTCAACTCTCGTGCCAAGAGAATTAATTTACAAGTTACACAGAACTGAATTTTCTCCCTTTTATTGATTCTATGCTTTCTGGAGTAACAAAGATTAAGACCGTGATGTATGAGTGAATCTGACAAAACGTACATTCATCTGCATTGAATAACAATTTCTTGCATCTGTACTCGTGTGTGCTGCACGTGTTGCAAAGGTAACGCACTTTTTCAGTACTTTCGTCATGCACATCGAAATAATCCTTCAATTAAAATAACATTATTGATGTACAGAGAAGCTTTATAAAGTAGTCAATGTCTGGAAATGATTTACAATGATTGACTGAACCACTCTTTTCACTCTTTCAAACTCACCCCTACCTCCCACCATAAACTGATATAACAGTCAACACAGAAAACAAACAAGTCCATAAATAATAATGATTTTTTGGTATCCCCTTTCGAAAAACCCGAAGACGACTTAGATATAATTTATAACTTACTGCCGTCTGAGGGAAACTTTCACATGAAAATTGAAATGTGTCTGGACATGTCCTTGATCATTACTTACTTGTCCTTTACAGGTCTACCCAGACTTTTCCTTCTTTCAAATGACTGAACAGCGCTTAAGACAAGACACAGTTGATGACATAATCATATTTCAACATGCAAATGAATGTCACAAGTGTCCACAGGTACGTATAATTAACGTATTGTCTTGACTTCCTCATTGTAGCCACAACGATGCAGGTATAATCACATTCCCGGTGTCCAGATTTATAGCCTCTTTCTGTGCAAGATGATGCTTGTACGCCTAAGCCTTCAGATTTTGCAAGATACTAAATCATATTCTGAGCTCTGACCAGTCATTTGAAAAAATATATTTCCTTTGAAATCCTCAAATCAATGGCGCCTGCAACAGCTGTCTTTGCCCCAATCTCACCTGGCCACCCTCCAGCGACCCAGCTCAACTTTAAGTGTCTTTCCAGGTGAACTTTGCGTCTTCTTGAACCTCACTCAAAGTGCGAATGAAAGGGTCGTAAAACTGATTGAGCAAGTTGACTGTTTCTGGCAAGAAAGAATCTCCAGGATTGTGGTTCCTAACGAGTTCTCGAAACTCTTCAGATGTCGGGTCTACCACCATGCTTAACTGGCCTTCGTCGATTTCCGCTAAGAGCGAAGAAAAAGTGTTAGTTTTTTTTTATGTTTCTTTGTGAGTTAAAAGAAAAAAACGGAGAAGATAATTAAATAGTAAATACAAATATAACTGCAACTTAGGGAAAGAAAAAGAAGTAAAGGAAGCTTATATAGAGATGCCGTTCACGTATGCTAGTAAACAGACACACAAAAAATAATTCAACTGAAAATAATTGAAGAAAATAAATAATAATATGACGAAGAAAAGAACGGTAAAAGATGCTAAATTAAATGTTAAAAGTGATATACAGAAACAGAAAATTACGGAAAAAAAGTTAATCAACCAGTGTTATTTTTGAACATGAAGTCGGTAAACATGCAAGGTTCGTGTAAATATTGCTTTGCTTGGATGGTTTAAACACGACTGTTGCAGAGAAATTACTCTTGCAGTTAAAATACTTACGAAGTCCTAGAAAGGCGTATATAGACCTGAGGGTTGGTACAGGACTCTTGACGTAGTCTTCAAAGCGAAGGACCAGAAACTGTTCCGGCGGAAAGATTCGGATCCAGTCTTCCATGTAGGTTGAGTACATCCCTTCGTGAAGTGAAATCTGGAAACATCCACAGTAGTGTGGTTAAGTCCTGCTGACTATTGTTCTGCAGTTGTTTGTGATTTGTAAAATGGTGTTTTTACTTATTTCTGTAATATTATAAGGATAGTGGACATGTCAAGCATGTCTCTTTTCTACGCTTGCCTGCCTGTATGTTTCTCTCTCTCTCTTCCCTCCCTCCTCGGCCATCTCTATATTTTTCTGTTTAAATGTGTGTACATGTGTTTTTGAGTATATGTATTTGTATGTATGTGTAGGTATAAGTGTTTGAATTCAATATGTGTGCGTGTCTGTGTTTCTCGTAGTTAGCTGGGTTACCATCGTGATCATGGGCAATAATAAGAAAAATTTGTTTACTTTGACGCTGTCGGCTACAGTTTTGTTGTAGGCACACTGTCGGATGGAGAAGGTCTGGAAGCAGTTCTTATAGGCACCGATGGCCTGCTCCACATACTCGTGAAACTGCTTGGCATTGGGCTTGCCTTTGGACAGCATGCGGAACTCTGCCAGTAACCTGGCGACACACAGATATTGCCTAGAATTACTAAAGAATAAATAGTATTCTAAATAACCACTAACACGTCCCCTTCGACAAACCTCTTTGAAGTTTGCTGTTATTTTCATCATAATCAACAACAATGAAAAAAACCCACAAAACAACAGCACAACAAAACAACAAAACAAAATAATAACAAACCAAAACAATAGAAAAACAACAAACAACAGCACAACAAAACACCAAAGCAAACCAATAACAAACCAAAACCACAAAACAACAACACAACAAAACCAGCAGCAGCAGCATTTGTCACCTTGAACAGAACATATACATCCACATCGTGACAGCTCCCACCTTCGTGTCGGGTGTGGAAGCACGGCCATGATGAGTCCCTTAACTCGCAGACGTCGCAGATGACTGGCAAGAGTGATGCGCGGCTCCTCGCAGTTTTCGTTCCCTGACAGTCGCTCCCAACCCGTAGGGGAAGCGAAGTAAGTGCTAGTACTATCACCTAGCGACAAACATCGAGCTGTCATCATGGACCTCGCCTTGTAGGCTAATTAATACTTCAAAACGACAAGTATTTTCAAGGATAACTACTAAATAAGTTGTTTATTTGAAGTCATCACGAAAAGTCGATAATAAAAGTCAAAAAGACTTAACAATTTAAAATAAAATAAGTAAAAGCAATATTTTAAAAACGCTTTTATTTGAAATTAAAAAAATACAAATAAAGTATAAAAGTGTGAGGAGCACTCTTAAAACGTGCAACACTACTTGGTGAAAATTTCCTATTATCCAGGACGATTGGAAGTGAGTGAAAATTGATTTCAAAATGTCCAGGACAAATGGTAGTGAGTTAAATAAAAGTCTGAAAAAGAGAACGATATCTTACCAAATATTTTAGTGGAACTTTTCATGCTATTGATGTCCAGTAGGATTTGCTCTGTTTCCTTCTGAAATCGTTCTCTGTATGAATCCCAAGACTGACCTTCAAGAAAATGGCCAGTGATTCATGGGATGAGTTAAACATATTGAGTAGCCGTGCTACAAGTTATGTCAGATGTTATTATTTTTTTTAAATGAGCGCTTTATTTCTTGTCAATGCCCTCCTGCTGCATTTTATCATTGAAAACAACAAAAACAGCAACAAATGCGATGAACAAAATGTCGAAACCAACAACAACAGCACCAAACTAACAACAAAAAGGCAAAAAATATCAACAGCAACAACAACAACACCAGTTAAAGAAACGAGAAGATGACAATGTGATCCCAAAGAACATGCTTTATATTTAGGTCTTGTGAACATTCAGCAGCAGCTTACCTGCATGTCTGCCTACATCCCACCAGTTGACCTGCTCCATGCTCCCCAGGACATCGGGGTGCAGCATGATCTTCTGCATGATGTCCGCGCTGCCTGGTCCCGCCGCCCCGGCCAGGAAGAAGTAGGGTATACAGGTGAACTTACCATCATCAGGGTACCAGCAGGGGTTCTTACTCCTTGCCATGTAACGGAATGGTCCCTATGACACACCAATCAGACATGAGGGACACGAAACATCGTTCAGAATTAAAAGATACTGTTCAGAACTGAAATATATATATATTGTGACACAACACGAATATCTACATGAAATACGAATGTCTACATGTCAAGATGGAAGACATGAAGGACAGACACATAATGACACAAAATAAGAGTATGCTGTGATTGACTGAACGCACAAGCGTGAGAAAGGTTTGCGTCCATTGGCGCTGAACCACGACGTCACTGGCGCACGACTTGTAGAGTGGCTCATCCTCCACAAAGACGGTTTTCATGCCATAGGTGGCGCTCTTCTTATAGGATGCCTGGAACCATTCATCATTCCTAAGGGCAGACAATACGCGACTGTGAACAAGGCTCCAAACGCTTTGAAGAAAGTCCTAAATATTAAATATATTAAATAATAATTATTAAAAGTGAGTAGACTCGAGCACAAATATGCACATACATACGTTCACAAACACACACACACACAATCAGACTATCTACCAGACAGAAAGACAGTCATAGAGTCAGGCAGATACACAGACAGTTAAGCAGGCTTTGCAGGCAGAAAGAAAAATAAAACAGAAGTGTCAGAGCAACTATTACCACCCAGCAGGAACTGGCTCAAACTTCTGTAGTTCTTCAGGAGGTCCGACATCTTTCTTCGACTTCTTGGATTTTTTCTTGGCTTCCCGGACAGAAGATCTGCCACCGGGGGCAGGTTCATGATCCTCACGGGCTGTACTGCTGGTGCTTTACCTGGTGGGAGGGAGCAGTATATAAGAACGATATAGGTATGCAAATAACATAGAACAGGCCAGTAAAAAGAGTCGAGAAAATATTAATTCTTTTTTCGTGTGATGAAAGCGGTACGAGTGAGTTGCATTCTTCAGACATTGCTGGTGTTCCTCATGCGGTTAAAGAACAACCTAAATGGTTTTGCTTTTTGCAGATATAGGTAGATATGGGAGATATAAACCTAACCTGTACATTTCAGCTTCCAAACCCATCTTTTAATTAATTTATCCGCTAACAAAGTACGCGATTCGCACCTGCGAACAACGAGCGTTAACAACAGTACTACGTGCTAACAGTGCACGTCACGTTGGTACACCATTCACAATATTACCAGCTGTCAAACTGTCACATGAAAGAAGAAAAGAAAGAATGGGATAAAGAAACAAAAGGCGGGAACTCACTCACCGGCCATAGCGCCGTCTCTAGGAACAGCACCAGCTTTCATAGCGCCATCTTTAGGGACAGCAGGTGCCCCTCCTCCCCCGCCCCCGCCTCCGCCCCCTGCTGGTGGTTTGTTGGGGGGTAAGGGAGGTTCGTCCTTGACATTGGCCCCCACGGCGCCTTCGTTTAGGAAAGATGACCACGCCACCTCGTCAAAGATCTAGTGTGCGCCAATCATGACATGAACACCAGATAATTGCTAACAGTCATTACAATTCAGTTCAGAATGCGCATCCATCACACTACCCATCTACACTCTATAAATAACATTATTATTATTGTTATTATTATCGTTCTTAGTGATGCTGTTCACTGTTTCACGCTCACAAACAAAAATCAACTCAAGCGATGAAAGAGAGCTTACTGAATCCCAGTCATCGTCGTCTGTGACTGCGTTCCAGGCATCTTGGGAGAATAACAGAGTCTTCTCGCTCCTCTTATTCTGGTTTTCCTCCGCCTGTAGCTCCTTGACCTCCATGTCCCTTGACCTCGAGTTGAAGACAAACAAGTTCAGGGTCAGGATGAAAACGAGGCCGATCGTCGCTGCCAGCAGCGGCAAACGCATTCGTTTGAAGTAGGTCGTCGGAGATGTGCCTGGAAAGATTGACATAACGACGAATGAATGAATTGACATTTTAGGTGATGACTAAAGCACATAGCAGATGACTAAAAACATTGACCATATTGAGATCGCCGTCCAGTTTCATACTCAAACATGTTAACAAAGCTAGGTTTTCTTATTAGCTGGTACAAAGGACATGAAAAACGTTCAAGAACTCTGAGTACCCAGCGTTCCAATAAGAGCAGGAGGGAAAAATTTCTGTACTGGCAATCATTAATATAGCCGTCGTCGTGGTTGTTAGATATGTCGATATGTGGCCATAGTGTTTACGTCAACACGCTGAGGTATTGACATATTCACACGTTGACAAATCGACAAATTAAATCAACAATCAACCATAAAATGTTATTGAGACTAAACAGTCATAGATAACCTAACCAGTGACTGTCTTCGATTTAGAAAGATCAAAGCAAAACACAGAGAACAGTTTACAAATCCAAAACAAGAATATAAATGTCCTTCTCTCAAACATCAGCACTGGACATATTACCTGAGGTGGACCTTTCTCTCACACATCTACATCTAGGTCAAGAGCAAAAAGGTCAAAGGCAACATTCTGAAAGGTGATCGAGATCTGGACGTTGTAAGCTGGTGCGTGTTACCACCTGTTCATTTTCGACAGTTCAGCAATAATTAAGTTCAGTTAGCGACTTCTTACACCATGGGCTTCCTAGGAATACCGTGAATCCTTTATTGTGCTGTTAGCAGTGGTTGTATTCATTTTTAAAGCATTTGAAGAAAAAAATTTATGATGTTTCAGCCATATTATTCAGCCATTAGTATGTAACCGGTGCGATGTCTCCTCTATTTTGATTTCACAGGGTTGGGCCAGTTGCATGAGAAGGACAATGCCAGGGAGGAATAATACTGTGTATCGGTGAATAACCTGTAGCACGTCACATACTACGTACATGAGAGAGAGAGAGATGGACAAGAAAAGACTAAATTCGTCACCATTTTAATAAAGCACTTGAACGACCAGGCATCCAATCCTAGTACATTAGCCCAGATCCAATTGACTATGAGCTCATAATTTCAATCGCTGTTGGTTATTTTTATATCGTTTTGAAACACGGCAGAAATAAAGAATGTGAACAACATCCATTTTTATCCTTTTGTAGCACCCTAGGCCCCATTTTCCAAAAGAAAAAATTGCGACTTACCTTTCATGGTTAACCTCTGAAGCGGGCAGAGAACTAAGTGCGACGTGTACCTTCACACACCTGGACGTGGCGCGTGCGCTCGGTGTCCATCTCGTCGACTAGCAGTTAATAAGCAGATGCAAATCTGACATGAGAATCGATCCTCGAGTGAGGAGCACCCACACATGGTGAGATAATTGCGACCAATCGATCTCTTTGTGTCGACATGTGTTTTAATTCTCGATGATCCCTTATCGTTCAAGGAGGCGTTTGTCAATCAAGGTAATGTCCAACACAGATTTGAGCACTGAAAACCATGAACTTTAAGGGGTGAGTGAGGTTAGACAGTACTATCCCGTACTATCCCCTAAAATCTCCACGACATGTGACATAACGCGGCAGTTGTGACACTCTAAAAATGTTTGTTCAACATCCTCCATCTCTCTCTCTCTGTGCTTTATTTTACCCAAAACTCTGCGTATTCAGGTCTTCATCCCGAAAAACTGGGTCCAGGGAGTGGCGGAGAAGGGGAAGATGATGTTCGACGTGGGTATCGAACCCTCTTGGTCTGAGCGCTATTCTTTAACCTCTCTATCAGCTTATCTCTACCTTTCACTCACGCCTTTCACTCCACATTCATCTTTTCAATGACAAACGTAAAAACTCTGAACCAGTTGGATATAATTATCTTCTGATTTCTTAGTGATCAACATTGTGCTTTAGTTCCCAAGGAAGCGCTTGTTAATTAAGGCAACGCCCAAAGCAACTTAAAGCTCTAAAACTTGTCGATGAACTTCAAGGGGTTAAGAGAGGTTAAACTCATCACCAGGTCATGACTTATTTCTTAACTGCATCTTCTTTACAGGGAATAATCTCATCCCGAGATGGCACGTGCAGATGTGCCTCTGGTCACGTGCTCACACTCGAGTTGTCCATCTGTAGCACTAGGACTGTATATCACACTGACTCGACAAGTGTGGTCATGGGGGCTGATATGTTCCACCTGTCATGATGTGACCATCAGTACAGTCTCTCAATTATACAGCGTTCGACATTAGCCTTGATCATTTACACTTAGTTTGGGGACTCAACATCAGGTTCAATTAAAAAAATTATTTATTAAGCTCTCAACTGACAACATGAACGCAGAAAAGATACATCAATACAATTACTGAACACAAAAAAAATGTATTAACGAATAAAATGACTGTATCAATCAGTTTTGAATAATCGTCAGAAAAAGCAAACACACATAAACAAGAACACTCCCATTCCATCAGTTTTGGTACGATTTGGTGTGGTCCAAAGGATGATGATCAAAGGGAGAGAAGCGAATTTATTTCTTGCTGACAGTCAAGTTTGAGTTACCTTTCTTTCCCTATTTTTTTTCCCTTTCTTTCAAGACTTTCCTGACAATCTAGTATTGCTTCCCTTAGTTCAGAGGTTGGAACCCTTATTTCCTCCGGGGGCCATTTGGATATTTATATCATCATTCGTGGGCCATATAAAATCATCAAGCAAAAAAATTAGCTCGGTATATTTGTTCAAGCTATAGTTTCGCTGCCTTGGTCGGGCCACACCAAAGATTTCCTCACCCCTGCCTTAGTTCACTCGCACCGAGCAGAAGATTTCGTTATCTTTCCCTCTTAAAACACAGAAAATGCAGTCATGCTATTTCCGTGATTTATTTTTTGCAGACGCATTACAAAAATATTAGTAAACAAAGAAACAGATGTCTTGATATCTTGCGACTGTTTATAGTAAATCAATGCATTAGTATATCTGCTAATGAGCGCAGCTTGGGGTGACAAGGAGACATTTATTTGTGAAAAGAGAGTTGTTTGGGTTAAAACGGCGAGAGAGGGAAAATACTTTCTTTTGAAGCCATACGCATGAACGCCATAACTGTCTGGAGCAGCAGACTGTTTGGCTGGCTGCTTCGTTATCAGCACAAACTACGTGTTGGAGGCTGCGTCCGAGACGCACATCACGTTCTGGAGACGTAACTGCGAGACAGTCTGGACGTTCGTGATGTCACAAGCCCTGGAAGAACGTCATACATCAAGTCCCTGACGCCATGTGGTGAACTATTTCCTTCAGCAACAAGACGTACTGGTGACGTACCCGGGAGCTCGGGTGGGCGTTGGTGACGTCACGGAACCTGTAAGGGAATGCAGAAGGTTTTGTGCCGTTGAAGATCTTAAAGATCTCAGGCATCAAATGGCCAAACAACATCCATCAGCAACACGATACCCGGGCGATAAGATCCTTGCACGACTTTAGAAGCCCTACTCTCGTATAGAGATCGAGTCTCTGACGTCACGGCCTCGGTGTGGCTGGCAGTGAGCTCTTCTGGGACCAGACATACACGGACGCGCAGCTAGGAGCTGTGAGGTTATGCACAATTAGCAGCTAACTCCTTGTGTTAACTAACTGCGTGTGCATCTTGCTGAACACTCTCTAGCAGCTAGCGGCATTCAGAGCACTCTGTCTACACCTTTGCTAAGGTACTAGAGGCAAGATGGCCGCTGAAGACCTCTTGCATGCAGCTCAGAATCTTCAACCGAAAGGGTGAGAAAAACTAACAAGGAAGGAGGAAGGTATTTTTAAAAAGAAGACTTTAGGTGAAGGAGGCTGGAATTGGGCGGGGTAGACTGAGGATGGCGGATGCAGGGTGGGACAGGTTTTGATGTACACGCAGCCATTTTAATTAGCTTCATTTAACATTTCACGTGCGCATGCGCGCCAAAAAAGAGCAGCAGCCAATCAGCCGCGAGTGAGGAGCTCGCGCAGGCTCTTAATAACGTCTAATTGGATCGGCCAGAACAGCTACAGGAGAGAAGGGGAGAGAGAGAAAAAAAAAATTGTGAGGACGGGAGACGGATAGCGCAGGCTATTCTGTGAGGGACAAGAAGAAGAGGGATGGCTGGAGGAAGTAAGAGAAACGTTAAACGGGTGACGATAAGCCAACGAGTAAAGATGGCGCAGATTGAGTTCAAAGATAATGGGGATGCGCTAAGTAGGACGAAGAGGAAGGGTTGCTTTTATTTAAAACAAAACGTAGCAAAAAAAAAAAAAAGCCAACGAATTAATGAAATGGGGGAAAGCTAGCTTCACCGGCAGGTGGATCAACAGGAAACTTTGAGTTCCTTTGCAAGAAATGGCACTCGAGATAGCACGCAGAGAAGCGGGTGGGTGAGTTTATTTTGGCAATTCCAAGGTGTTTATTGCTTTTGCCAGGAAAATACTCTTATACTTCTCTTTTTTTTAAAGAAAAAAGATAAGGAGAGAGAGAAAGAGAGAGAGAGAAGGAAAAAAATATATAAAATCTTCTCGTCAGGTGAGCTTGTTAAAGTCGTGTCCCCCTAGTCCCGTGCAAATCTGGGTAATTGTCTCCCCTTCACTTCTTACGACTATGAAGCCACTTTTGTGCTCATTTGAGGAGCCGGAGTTTGTCTAATCCCCTGTACCTGCCATCGGGACGGGTTTTATTATTATTTTTTTTAACTCGACTCTTAGTTAACGCTGCCGACGGTGTACACTAATGGGGCTAATTGTAGAACATGTGAGAGAGTAGGGCCCGCGAACAAGCCGGAACAGGAAATTGGCGTACTTTGTAAGACTCCCAGGCGGGACAACTCTGTGTGCGCTCGGCAAACTTTTAGTCTCGAGCCAAGGCAGAGCCGTTCTCCGAAGAGGAGAGAAGCTACACGTGTTGCTTGTCGGCCTGATTCTTCTTGGACGAAGACAGAAAAAGACAATAGGTGGAAAAGGTGAGAAAATGAGACTTGGAAGGGAAAGAGATGGACATCTTCTCTTTCGACTTGTCTCTTTTCCAGTCTGGATGTTAAAAAAGCAGCAGGTATTTTTTTTTTTAGTTGGACCGATTTGTACACCTTAGAATGTCTTTTTGAAGTAGGTTACATTTCCCGGTCTCACAGAAAAGGAGACAAAAACTATGGTTAGCATTTCGAGATATGTAACCCTTACCCTCCGACGAAACTGATCAGACCCTAGTTTTTATACAAGGACTCTTCCTCTTGCCCTCGTCCTCTCTACCTGTCTGGCAAGAAAGTGTAGATAAGGGTGTGTCTGACGCAGCAGATAAGCAACTCGGCAAGTCTGACAGGTAACAGACAACGAGCTCTTGCAGTCTGACAGACAAGAGAGACGTATCTTCTGGTGTGAGAAATAAATAGAGGCGTATGTACTCGTCTGACAGAAAGCAGATAAATCAAGAAATAGGGAAAAGAAATTACGGAAGGAGGAATGGAGATAAAGGTAGATAAGATCAAATAAGGTGAGACCAAATAACGTAAGATCCAAAAAAAAGATAAGTTCAATTAAGTTGAAACTGAAGATGGTAATAGAAAAGAAGATGTAAATTACTCAGTGAAGTGTCCATGCAGACGGAAAAAAAGAGAATTAAACAGCGACAATTGGCAATTCTTTGCTAAAGACACAGATAGGGAAATTAGAATGGAAGACAACAATCGAACGTTCTTTATTAAAAGAGAAGGGAAAAGATAGGCAACTTTGTTAAACTTTGTTCTTTGCTAAAGAACGATAAAGGAAGAGAAGGAGAGAGAGAAAATTGACAATTTTTTAAAACACAAAGTAGGGGAAGAAAAAAGCGTGAGAAAGGGAGAGAAAATAACAATGTGAGATTCTTTTTTAAAAGATATAGAGAAAGACGGACAACTGGTAATTTATTATAAGAGAGAGAGAGAGAGGAGAGAGATGGAAAAGAAAGCAATCAAATCGATAACTATTAATTTTTTTAAAAAGAGAGAATTTACAATAGATAATTCTGTATTACGAGAACGCTAGAGTAGAGAAAAAAGAAAGACAGACAGTTCTATATTGCGAGAGAGAGAGAGAGAGAAAGGGGTCCGGGAGAGAAAAAGACAGAACAAAGAAGATAATAGGGAGAGAATCTCAAAGAGGGGTCACAGAGAGAGAGAAAGAAAAAAAGGATAGACTGAGAGATGGGTAAGAGAGAGATATATATTACTGTAGAAACATGATTGAGGGTGAGACAAAAATTACTGTGTGTGTATATATATATATTTTCCACTTTAGCACATAACAATCTATATGTACATATATGTTAAAGTATGAAATATCTATACACATATTCAAATATTCCATTAAAGTTATTTTAATTGTGTGATTCTTTGTCCTCACAAAACAATCAGTTAATAATTGTTCAACATCCGTGGTTTTAATGTCTGCAGGTTTCCCCCTCAGGGAAAATAAGACGGGTTTATGTCTCTTGGTGAAATAGAGGGAAAAAACTCATTAAACGCACGTCTCGTCCACCCACTAGCTGCAATCTTCTAAACTCTCCCACCTCCCTCCTGCCGATGTTGACGTCAGGAGAAGCAGGAGTTAGAAGTGACAACGGATGTAATAAAACTCACGAAGTTTTTCGCTGATCTCAACAAAGCCTTGACGTTAGAAAAATCGAAAGCACGTTTGTAATCTGATAATTTGATAGTGGGGAAGAAATCTACTTTCCTGGCTGGCGGGTAAAAAGAGCTGAGTGATAGAGGGAGGGGATGGAAGTGACAAATGACAAATCTTTATTTATGAGGATAACAGAATAGGCAAAAGTTATTTTTGTTTGTTGTTTTTTTTTTAACATTTAAATCTTGATCAAAGTAGATAAAAGCTGAGACATCACGTCATTACAAAACAAAGACATTTAAATCACGAAAGAAAAAAGTTAATATCAAAGAGAGAGAGAAAGAAAAAATCATCATTATCATCATCATCCTCCCACCACCACAACACCGCCGTCACCACCACCACCACCACAGCATGTGTGCACCCCAAAGCTCTGACCTTTCAGTGTATTTATAGCAAAGATCTTCAGATCATTCATCAGTATGTTTTATTAATAGCAGCATTCGAAGTAGTACCACGTGACAGCATGAAGATTGGTCTCACGATGAACCGCTAGCCAATCAAATGCGAGGTTATTATGAAAGTGGGGTCAACAGCGAGTCGCTAGCCAATCATATTACAGCGCGTGGGACCGCATCGACGTCACATGACATGCAAACAAGCAAGGTCTGGTGCCAGATTAGGAAGCAATATCATTCACCAAATGCCAGCTTCCATCAGGGCGGTCCACCAGACCTCGAGCACTCTGTCGACTGTGCCCACGCAAGACCCACATTAGACATCGGCGTTCACACAGCCGCCATTTTAGCTTCACCCTTGCACGACATAAAATATTCTTTAACAATAACAAATTACCGAAATAGAAGCGAGCTCCCACCTGTGAAAATCTAAACTTTCAATATTCTGTTGTACACATGAGGAACAGGTGGACATATAAGAAAGGAAGAAACAAGATCTGTAATAACTCCTGAAGTTTGTTTTCTGCTTATCTCGAAAAAGTTTTGATGTTCAACATGTAGGATGGCAGATGTGATCATTTGATAGTGGAGAAGTAGACATACCTACCTCTGAAATTAGTAGGAGTTAGTAGAGGAAGTAGAGGTAGAAAAGAGCGAGAGAAGACACGAGAGAGAGAAAAAAAAGAGAAGGAGGACAAATATGAAAAACCAGAAGTCGAAATAAAGCGAATACAAAGCCTCTTTGGGAGAAACTGGGAAAAAAGACCTGTCAGTGTAATGGAAAACAGAGAGCCCCGGCCAACACTTAGTGGCTAAAAGCATAAAAGCCTGCTTGTGTTTGTCGTGGGATAGACGCCACAGCAGGCCAAGTGCCATCCTAATGGACTTCTACTGCCTTTTCCATTTTCCTCTCCGCATTTCACCCCCTCTCTCTAACGCTCCCTCCATCCCTTCTCCATCTCTCTCTCTGGTCGGATGTCATTGCGGGGGTCGTACAAACCTCTATACATGCGAGTGTACATTTGTGTGTATGGGTATGTGTATATCTTTATATGGTTAGTCGGGTATGACTTTATACGACTTTGTATGTCGTCTGTCCATCTTGTCCTCCCACACTCTCCCTTCTTCGCCGTTCCTTTCGTTTCTCTTCTTTCTTTCTCTCCTCCACTCCTGTCGTTTTCCCTGACTCAAACCATCCACAGCTACTCAGCGACTCGTCCCCACCCTTTTCTATCCCATGCTTCCTCACTGTCTACCCCACCGCAGCTCCCCAACGCTCTCATCTCCATCAAGTCCCATAACCCATTAGTGCCATGTCCGGCGCGTTTGCATTAGACCAGAACTGCATTACGAGTTCAAACCCCTGAAAGTGGTTCTGAGTGCGATACCTCTGTCTGATTATCCCACTTAATTTTGACCAAAGAGCGCCAAAGCTTCAGTGCAATGTGCGTGAAAGGATTCCTTCTAGCTCACCGCCTCTCCGCCACCCTCGCCCCCCACCGGCCCACGGCCCACGCCAACGGCCCACATGGCAGCATGAAGCAGCCTCATACCTCCTGCTCGCTGACGTCGTTCGACATGCTGACCTTTGACCCTCTCGCCCTTCACTCTTCACCCTTACCACCCTCGCTTTATTGCCCTCCCTTTTTTTTTATTGCTTGTAAGCTTGTTACAGGACATTACCTTCCAATCTTACTTCTTTCACAATCTGATAAGCATGGCAACGGCCCCCTCGTGTTCAGATGGAAAGAACATTGACGTAAACAGAAAAAAAAGCGGCAACCTGTCCAGGTCAAGGTTATATGCTAATAGGTGGGTCGAAATTGGTCCTGAAACGACTACGAAAACTTCTTCTCATAAAATCACAGGAATTTAGTTTAAAATAAAACAAGAAATAAAAAAAGCCAATAAGGTGGATAAGGGATGATGTGATGGAAGCAGGGGTTAAAGCAAGAAAGAAAGAGAGAAAGAAAAAGCTTTGCCATGTCCATATTCTGATATATTTTTGACCATCAGCTAACACACGTCTTCGACCTCACCCGTCACTGTGGTACTTGGTCACGTCTAACGAAATTATCCGCACGGTCATCTCGTGTCGTCGACACACTTTCCTTCCTTCGTCACTAATTAAGGGACACCCACCCCACCCCGCAACCACTCCTATGCCAGAAAATATAGGTTAGGGAAAAAAGCGTGTCAAGTTTTGCAGATATTAATGTAGAAAAATTGGTGTAAAAGGTTCTCCAAGTAGCTGGGAGGCTACAGACCAAAAATGGGAGTCGATTTTTCTTCCAAAGGAAGACTTCGCCTGTTTTCTGTTTCCATCTTTTATATTTTAATGCTTTTTTTCTTTATTCCGTATTTATAGTTTGCCTGTTTCTTCCGAAATCGTTCAGTTACATTTTCGGTGCATTCTACTTTCATGTTCGTTCTTCTATCTTCCTACTAGTTGCTGCTTCATTTACATTATCGTACTTCTTGTTCCATGCTCATATTTGTATACTTCTATATTCTACGGTTGTGATTATATATTTTCACTTCTTTTTCCTTATCCGTGATCTTACATGATCACTTTTTTAATAGAGGAGTGTTAGTCTCTGGACCATACAAGTAGTTCTAACGGGTCTCGATGCATCAAATTCTGGATCTTATTCATATTATTTTTGTTGATGGTATGCAAAGAGGGAGAGAGAGGAAAAGAGAGATGGCGAGAGGGAGAGTATTTGAATTTCACGCCATTTCCAAGTCAAAATATATGAGTTTCTTAATTTGTCATTACTGCTTTCTAGATGTCTGCGGATGATGATGACTGTGGGTCAAGGGATGACAGCGACTGCTGTCAATTAAAATCTTGCTCAAGCAACAAAACAAAATTAAAATCAAACGAAATCATAAAGCCAAAACAAGCGAAGAAAATGATCATAAATAATGAAAACGGATGGGACAGACAAGTTTGTAGCAGCGTGAAGAACAGGACTAAAGGTTCATGGAGTGTAGCGCAAAAGCAAGAGGCTCTGCGATGATGATGATGATATTGATGACGACAACGAAGACAACGACGACGACGACGATGACGATGACTAGACAGGATAGTGGTTCTAATGGGTCTAGTAAAAAAAAAACCCACTATAGAAGCCGAGTGTTGCATTTGCCTGTGAAAAATGTAGTTGTTGTAGCTGTTGTCGTCGTTGACATTGTCAGGACCCTGACGTTTTGTTGGCGGCTGCCGCAGCTGAGACGATAATGGAGATAAGAAGAGCCTGTCCATCCACTTCATTTCCCCATCACTCGTCCTCCACCAGCGCTCGACGCGGCCACTGAAAATCAAATCCTTGTTTTCTTGTCTCCCCCTCCATTCCGCTGAATGTCCCATCTATTTTCTTGCATGCGTGGCCCTCCAATACAATTTCATTAGCTATCACCCTTTCTTGTGTGCGTGGGTTGCAACAGGAAGTTAAAGAGTGTTGCCATCGGTGCTTTGAGAGAGGAAACAGAAATAAAAAAAAATAAATAACAACCTGCTTGACTGGCAATCAATTCGTCAGTTTATTTACATTTGTTCTCATCCTTTTGAAATGGTGGTCGGTTTTGTTCCCCCTAAATGGGCTTAACCTTTTCCCCATTTTTCCCTTTTAAAGAGGAACTGAAAACTCCCCGCAGATTTATCTTTTAATGTATAACTCAATTAACCCTGACACAGACACGATGGTGGTGGTGAACTACCTGTCAAACACTAAGAAGACTTATTACCGTCTGTCACTTCACTTGTTTGTGGAAGAAAGTGTGTATATTCTTTTCTTTAAGATGTTACCTGTCTTCTCATTTTTAGAAAAAAAACAAACTTTTTTTCATGTTTGATTCTCACATTTGTTTTTTGTTTAAATATTGTTTTTACTCTTTTAACAGTTTTGTAGTTTTCAAATAATTGTTTTTCCCTAATATCCTTTTAATAATTTATTTTATTTCGAAGTATTTTGTACCATTATTTGTCACTATTTCCAATATTTTATTAATTTTCTGTAGTGATTAGTTTTGTTTTCGTGATCACTGCTCCTGCTTAATATTTATGTTTTCTGGTCAATCGAAGTTTGTTGTTATTACTTTCGTAGAATTTATTTTTCATCTTGATTTACTACCACCGAGGAATTTCCAGAGATTTTTAGCTGTTTTATTTTCTGAAAGAGACTTGAAAAATGTAGTAGAATTGACCGAGTGTGAAGAGCACTGTCGTTTATGGTCATCGTGAACTATCGTACAGGTTCATGGCCCAAAGGACTGATAATCCTGTTGATGACAGACTGGGTCACGACCTAATTATTCACCACAGGAGGACAAGCAGCGAATAGCTCATGTCCAGGACGAGCAATAACACTCTGATGGAGGCAGCAATTCACTCCATCTCCCATCCATCCTCTCTCTGCATTCTCCTCCCGGACCCCAGGGGTTCCCACTGACATCATCTCAGAGGGGATCGCTTATACAGCAACTGTGATCTCGCTTATCAAAAGTAAAGTGCGAGGCTTGTGAAGCTTTTTGACATACTTCAAACTTCTGTGCAAATATCTTGCAGTTTAAGAACATGTCGAACGCTCGCGTGATAATGGGGTGGGGACACTGTTCTTCCGCCACCTTAGAAGAAGTAGGGAAGCTTGCACCACATCCTGGGAAGGTAAAAGTCCAGCCTGTTCAAGTATTGCTGGATACCACATCAGGTTTTCTGATCTTGTAAACCGACTGTCCCTTGTCGAATCAAAAATCGAAAAAAAATTATTAAAAAAATAAATCTGAATTTATTTGTGTCAAGGAGGCACCGCGTGCCACCAAATGTTTTCTTACTACAAACCATTAGGATAGTTCGGTCAGAGAAATATGTTAGCGGGCACCTATTGCCCTATTTCCTAAAGCTATGGGACCTAGCATGGACCGAAGAGGAGGTGGAAGCTCATCATGAAACTGCTGTTCCTGCTAATGAGCCACCAAGGTTTAGCTGCAGCGATCACGTGAGACCGACGTTAGACAACGTAGCTTGGAAAATAACGGTCGGTATCCATACTTTGCAGGGTCAGACAACTTTCTTTCTACACAATATTGGAACACTCTCGCTTCTGACAAACTCACTCAGCATCAATACCTCAAAAAATATTTTTTGTCGGAGAACACGAAGGATGGTCGTCGTCTGTAGTCTACTCTAGCCCGACAGGAGGCCACTTCCAGGCTGAGTCAATTAAGACCACTCAGAATAGTCTCGCAGACATCTTATCTCAAACTAAAACTGGCTAGAAGATCCCATACAAATAAATTAAGGACAAAAGGAATTTACTCTGTAGTTTGCAATTTTATTACACTGGACACTGTTTATAAAAATAGTCTGGTCTTTTTTTTAAGCGGGGGTAAGGATAAAGACCATTCCGTTTAGAATCCAAACTTGACATGTTACATACTGTTATAAATGAAAAAGGACGGACTGTATTACCATTGGGAGGTACAGAAAGTTAAAAACAATTCTGGAATAGCAAGTGTCCTATGTGTTCACTAAGCGCTGGAACGGCAAATTCTTTGAATATAGGAGCATATAAGCAGATACAATTGAGGAGGAGACAGAGGGGATTAGAGGAGATGAGAGTGAGAGAGAGAGGGAGGTCTTTCCATAACTTTTTGTTTTCTTGAGATTCGTATGATGAAGTCTTGGATGGCTGCTGCTGCATTTATTTCTTGTTTGAATAAAATTGTTTCAGACTATGGATCCGCGATGTCTCAAGTCACTTCTGTTTCTTTATCTTTTTTTTATGCGTTTGTGCGTTCGTGCGTGTGCGTTCTCAATCTTTGTCCAGACCTCTCAACATGATCACTGACAGCACTGTCCAGCCCTCTCAGCACTGTCCAGCCCTCTCAGCACTGTCCAGCCCTCTCAGTACGAACACTCACATCACCGTCTGCTTTGTTTCAACTTCTCTCCCGACCAGGGGCCATCGCAACAATCCGAGGACCCATTTGGCTAATGGTGGTTTAATATTTCCATGGGATTGAGAGAGGCCTTTTAACCATATTGAATATTTTTGTAGTTTGAGAGATCTGCCCGCACACGATCGCACGGCCATGGCATGGCAAGAGTGTACTTAGCGACAGGGATGTACACAGACGCAAGGGAGGGAGAGGCTGGCGAGAGATGAAGATGAGGGGATGGAGAGAAAGAGCGGGGGGACAGACTCTACCGAGTTCCATCTGAGCGGTTTGCTATTTACTAAGTGTACACATGCACCAGTACAATCGCTTTCATGTTCACTCTCTTTCTTGTAGCCTCATATACGGGTTTGTTGTGTCTTTCTGCAACATGTGTCTTTGAGCCTCGTTAATCAGACTGGAACATGGGGGAACCTGAACACGACTCCAGCAGCTGACTGTAGGTTTAGGATCATAGGAACATTTCAGGGAGCACACAGAAGTCTTGTAGCTGACTGTAGTCTGGGAATACAATCAGACAGGAACATAGCAAGCACATAGCCTTATCAGCTGACAGTAGTGTGTGATTACAATCAGACAGGAACATCACAGTCAGAGCGCAGCGCAGCAACAGTTGACAAGTGTGTGATTATGATCATCATAGGAACATCTTGGCAAACATAGTTTTTGCACAGTTGTCTGTGATTCAAATCGGACAGTTCCATCTCGATGAAACCTTTATTGTTGAAACAATGATTGTAACAACAGCTGCTATCATTATTATTAATGCTACAAATGAAACTCTTAATTGGAGCCCCGATCATTATTGTTGTTGTTGTTGCTGCTGCTGTTGTTGCTGTTGTTGCTGTTGTTGATCTTACAGGAATAACAAAAGGCAGACAGCCCGACGGAAATAAATCACAGGTCCAAAGCAAAGACAGACTCATACAGACAATGGAGTCCCGAGCAAGGAGGAGAGCGATGAAAACTAAAATACCAAAAGTCTTATCAACGCATGGCTGCCTCTAGGTCGGATACACGATGATGTCACAGGCCCCCCACAGGGCTGACATGATGTCATACCAAACATTTCATAACGAATGCCATCTCCTGACTGTTTTTACTTTGTAATCGAGTAAATGGCACGCGCTGGGTTCATGTTTAGACGGAGGGCTGCTTGGCGTTGAAAGCGAAAGATTCGATGGAGGCACATAGAGAGATGAATTAGAGAAAGTAGCAGGGACAGAAAGGAAAGAAACAGCAGAAAGAGTTAGAAATAAGCCGGAGAGACAAAGCTCTGCATCTCACAACTTATGTTCTTGGCAAAATCTGTAAAACGTGGCACCCGGTGTAGAGATTAACGAGGGCAAAATAACGGATAAGGATTCAGAAAAATCACGTGCACACACGCACATACACACAGAAAGTAGATCGACTGAATATACATAAAGTTAGGGATTACATCTTTTAGGTCTTTGTCTCCAGCCCTCAGACACAAATGTCCCTGAATTCAACACTCTGATTATGTCACACGTAGTCCGCCATACCAGATCCTCTTCTCCAGCTTCGACATACGGACGTGGCCATGGAGTGGGAGGGACTGAGGAGGGGAACCCAGTAAATCACACCTGAGTGTGCTTCGTCAGTCATAATCCTTCTCTTCCTCTTTATTTGAAGCCAACCGTTTTGCATATGCTATGTAAATCCTTTCTATTGAAGTGATTTGCTGTTACGGGGATGGCTGGCTGCCCTTGTTACCGACACGGTTCACTGAGTAACGATCAGATAGCGGCAGCACTTAGAAGGTTCGTGCTATCCGGCACGTAGCTGACTGGCTATTGATATCATTACATGAGTAAACAACAACAAACATGTCTTTGATCTACCAGTCTCTGACGAGCCGTGACCAGAACAGGACGAGTGCCACTCAGAGATGCGAGTATAGTTGACAAACGGCGCCATTTTATATTTTATTTTATTTTTTTTTTAATTTTGTGTTTTTGTTTGTTTTCGTTTATTCGTGTTTATGTTTAAGAAACTTGTTGACTTGGTTGGTTGGTTGGTTGGTTGGTTGGTTGGTTGGTTGGTTGGTTGGTTGGGTTTTTTTTGTTGGTTGGTTGGTTGGTTGTTGGCTGCTTGCTTGTTGGTTGGTTTGTTGGTTGGTTGTAGGTTGCTTGCTTATTGGTTGGTTGGTTGGTTGGTTATTGGTTGGGTGGTTGGTGGTTGGTCTTAAGGTTGAGTGAATAGGACCTGATGCTTAGCGGTTAGTTGGTTGTTTAGTTATTCCCAATGTCATGTTTGTCTGTTCCTGCCTAGCTGAGACGATTCTGGGTTTTTTTTCGGATAAGGAAGACATTACCTCATGTTGGATGACTTTCTCACCTTTTCGTCTATGCAGACTGATTCAGTCAGGCGCCCTCTTGTGGCCAGCGAAAGGAGGGACTGGGAGAGGGCAGTAGGTCTCCGTGAATGCCACAGTCAATGTCCGCTTGACTGTCGTTGTCGTCGTCTGGAGATCTGGTGTCTGCCGCCACGTCTGCAGGTCGCTGACGTAACCAACCAGGTCTCGGCGGCCCTCGTCAGCCCGGCGCAAAAGCGCATTAGCAGATTAACCCATTAGAGGTGCGTTATCACCACACTTAGGCGTCCCTCGCACATCGACCGCTGCTAAGTAGTTAAAGCCAGCATCCTTCCTGTCCTCCATCACATGCAAACACACCGATACACACTCGCATACCACTAACTCGTTGTCATTTGTATATTCAGACACGCACACACATCATCAATACACACGCGCGCATCTTGCATCACTGGAATAAACAGTTATAAGAGAAAGAGAGAAAGAAAGGGATGAGAAAATAAGTACCAAATCAGCTAAACTACACCAAATATAAAGGAGAGATAAAAGCGCTCCCAATTCAATAGTTACCATCGATGAAAGATATATTTAAATCGCTCTGATGCACGACAACATTTAAACGCAATACTCAGACAGAGACATGTCTGTGTGTGTGTGTGTGAAAGATGAGAAGGTCTATTCGTAGAAGGGCATCTGTACACCGATGCGGCAGTTATCGAGCCTGATGGCAAGCTAAAAGCACTCAACTTTATCTCCATAATGAAGATTGGCCGATTGTGTCGGCCCCTTTGCGCGCCTGAAGGCCGCGGAGACCGTGCGCGGACAAGAGGAGACAACCATTAGCAGCAGAGCTAGATTGCCACAGTGGCGGGCCCTGGGCATGCAGCGTGCTGCGGCGCTGTGCAGCGCGATGCGGCGCGACACGGCACATCGCGGCGCAGCAACTCGCGGTCGCACGTGCTTGACAAACACAGCTTCAATTAGCAGCCCTCGCCAAAGTGCCGGCGCGGACCTTCGGTGAAGGCATCGGAGCCCTGGCGCCGGATCTCCGCGAGATAATCGCGGCAGTCGGGTAGGTTGCAGCAGTTCGACGACATGGAAAGCATCGCCTCCTCCCCAACCACCGACCCACCCACCAACACCCTAGTTTTCCCACTCTCTACCAGCCTACCCATCCACCTCCCACCCAATCCCCGAAGCTTTTACGACCGGCTATCTGGCGGCCCGACAAACATTAGCTGCACTAAGATGTGCAGGGGGAAAAAAATTGGGAAAGAGAGAGAGAGAGAAAAAAAAATCGTTGTCTGCATGGTGCAATGTTTCGATCAGAGCTTAATCCTCCCACTTTTAATCCATCTTAACCCTTGTTTTCTCCTCCTCTGCTCGTCTCTGTCCATTCCTTTTCTCACATTTGATTTCCACCATCTTTTCTCACTCTCCCCTCAACCGACTTTCACAATGCAGTGACAAACGCACTTCGTTAAAAGTTTCACATTAGTCCTGTGCGCACCCACTCACCCCGTCCACCATCATCCCCATACAACAAACCTCACAAGCACGAAGTAGACACACATACAGACACATGCAAACGCGCGAGGCAAGAATATATGCACAGACACGCGCACGAGCGCGCAAACAAATGTTCCCATTCTTTCTCCCCTCGCTCCCTCCCCCCATACACACTCATACTCTCACCGGCGTCTGCTTACTATCCCATTTTCTGTCTCTCTGTCGCCACTTACACCCTGGCTCTTGTCACCCTAGCCTGTCCATTACCGTACTTTCCGAGAGCTTCTCCACAGCGCTGATACGATGGCGCGATCCTGCTGATGTCTAATGGACATTCTCTTCTCCTCTATCCATTAGCGCTGCCATGGACCTGCTGGACAGAAAGTCGCTGCTAGCATACTTTCCAGGGAGATTTTTTTTTCTCTTTCATTTATCGTCTGCTAGTTGGCTTTATTCCACGTGCAAGCCAAGCACCAGTGAGAGCCAGCATTGACAGGACGACTGTTCGATGCTATCTGCGAAGAAAATGAGTTGCGATGTTGCAGATTTCTATTATGCCTTTCGGCTTAAAAAAAGAAGAAAAAACAAGAAAAAAGCACATTTTGCGACTTATAAAAACAGTTTTTAAAGTCTATTTCAACAAATTGGTGCTTCAGAACGCATGGTGACTTCGACATCGTTCGTTTTGCAGGACGTCAGCCTTGCCAGTTCCTTGCATTCCCCAGTGTGCAGGAATCCACAGCAAAGTCTTTCCCCCTAATTCGTCTGATGGCGCTACAACTCTCTAAGTCGATGTCTACTATTGCTGCCCCTTGACCAACCTATTCTTTCAGCTAAGCATCGACTTACACTAAAGGATCTACCTGATCCTTATCTCCCTGAGTAATAATAAAATAAACTAATCTTACGACTAGAGATAACAATTCCTTAGAGTGCTGCTTTCTCTCAATCTGAGTAATAATATAACACATGTACAGATTTTTTTTTATTGTGCCAAATACACAAAACTAAGACATACATATCGTGATATGAAAATCTTATATTCAGCTTAGCAAAACATGAAAAATGTTAAGGAACTGTTTCACCACGACACATTTCGTAGTTCGGGGTAACATTCAATACATTTTTCGCTGTACAAATGACAACAAAGTTGAATGTGCATTCAGACAGAATAGCAGAAGAGCAGGAAGCCAGGAAGAATGGTGGACAGATGTAAAAAAAAATCCTTTATATATAAATATCTCGCATTCGTGGACAATCGCGCGCACGCACACATACACACACGCATACATCCGTATAAACCTTTCTCTAAGAGTTTCAAAAATGAACAATCAACACACCTAACAAACCTTACCTTCTCGAAAAAAATCTTAACCTTCCCAAGTACAGCACTGCCTTCATACCTTAAAAGCAATATAAAACTCTCAAGTCAGCTAATAAAGAAGACCCTTCCTCGCCGCCCCCTCCTCTTTGGCAAAGCCAGTGTAACATCCGCGCCATCTCCCAAAGCTTGTTGTTCGATGTTTGCGCACTTCACTAATTACCGACTCAAAGTGAGCTGCAAGGGGTGGCGGGGTGGGGTGGGCTGATGGACTGAGAGTCACTTTGGCTATCTATTACCCAGTCCCCAGGATGATAATTGAAGATGCCAGAGCGCCTCTTGTGCTATAAATAGATGGAAATGGCGTAGTGAGAAGTAAGGGGAGATATGCGAAGAGGGAAGTCATTAAGATAAGAACTTTAGAAGAGAACTTCAAAAATCATCCCATTGTGATTAATTTTTTTTTTTGGCTTCTTCTCTGCACTCGAGGTTTTCCGCTGTTCCCTTCGTTTGCACAAAATAAATGTAATTAGAGAGCGAGGTAGACCCAGCAAATATCAGATGTCTGTCACATTTTCGTTGCCGACTATTTTGTCTTAGGAGAAAGCAGATTCTTTTTTGGATGCTCTGGAAACTACAAAGAACCCCCACATACAAAAAAATCCCCATAAAAAAGAAACAGAGCGCTTTCTTCGACGAAAGATTCTGCGCACGAATTAGTGGAATGAGTGATTCATGTCCTGTTCTGTATGTTATACTTGACGGGTGGTCTTTCTTAAAGACCCATTTGGAAGCAAAATTTATTTTTTGCAGCAAAACGGTGAAATCGAGATATTTTCTCCAAAATCTGATTGAATGACACCCATCTTTCCTTTTCATCATTAAGTTCAAATCCTTGGTTACTCGAAGCATCGCACATCCATGATAAACTGTCATGTCGATGAAATATGAACAGATTGACACCTACCTTCCTAATTCACGATCTAACACAGTGTCAAAAATATTAAAATTAATGAAAAGTTTCTATCCATGACTGGCTAGAGAAATTGTGAACTTTTAGAATTAATAATTTTACAGCTTAATCAAAGGTTGCACTCGGGAGGGTCTTTAAAGAGAAAGAGCAGCGGCAGGAGCACTATTCCTATGAAAAGAAGAACAAATGATTATCACGACAGACCTTACTTTTCAAACAAAGAAGCAGATTAAAGGGTAAAAAAAGACTCACGAAAATGTCCGGGAAATTGTATAATGAGAATAATTTGTTTTTTACAGACACGTTAATTTTCTTTATCTTTTTAAACATTTTTATTCTTTTTCTTTAATCGAAGGGGGAAAAGTACCCTGCAAAGACTTTTCAAGTCTGTTACACTCAAGAAAATGTAACTAAACATTAGAATTACAGTGTGATAGTACATTTGGGAAATGATCATATTTCTGTAATTAAAAATTATTTCACGCAATGACATTTTGCAGCTTCTAAACATGTCTTTGCTGAATCACCAAGAGCTCATGGTAAGATTTTTCTCTTTTTGTTGCTTTGTCAAAAATATGTAAAAGAAACCTTTTATTCAAGTAAATGTGAAAATACCCCGTACTCACCCCCGGTGTATGAAAATAAAGTTTGAGTGTTGGTTGAATATCAACAACTGAACTTTCCGTTATTTTAAACACTTTCTTTATCAAAGAACTCTTTACTTATCTAGGAGAGGAACTGCTGCATTCAGAAGTGAATAAATTATCTATCGAAATTTATTTTATATCACTTCACAATCATGTTTATATACTATATATACATATGTCAAGTCGTATAGTAAGATGACGCCGAGAATATATGCGACGCCATATTGGAAGGTAATTTTAGCTAGAAAGTAGTTTTTTCTTAGAGAAAATTCTCTAAATTGATTTCAAACAACCTTATAGATTGGCACAATTAAAATTTACAAGAGTAAGCACATTCGATCGGCACTTTGTTAATTATTGGGAAGAGATGGACTATAAAAATGGAGCATGCGCATGCGAGGACCATTTCAGGAAAATAAAATCTTATGGTGCAGCCTGCCTACAAAAGTGATTAATGTGCAAAATTAATGTGTAACAACATAACAGTGATGTTGAAATTTGAAAAGGAGAATATGGTACCTCCAACTATTAAAGCGAATATTTATTCCTTATTCACTCTTATTCACAAAATGGCTTGATCGAAAACTTGGAAGGATGTTGAACTTCGACGCTCCTTGTTTCTTTCAGGTTTGAATAGTTAAATTAGTTCATCCTCCTCCTCCTCTTCCTCCTCCTCTTCATCATCATCATCATTTAAATGAAGCCACATTATCGCAAAAACAAGAAACAAAATCTTGGGCGCAGAGTTCTACCTTTCATCACAGTTGCAAAACAAAAAAAAAGACACTAGTCCGACAAAAAGATAACTAACCGATGTTCCCCCTCTTCGTGGCAAGAGGCCATGCAACAGATCACGAGACAACAACAAAAGAACGGCTGGTGCTTCTCTGTAGTTACTGGAATACTTTTCTTTTGATGGTTGTTTCAGTGCGCTTGCCTTGTTGGCCATCGAGTGATTTATGTCCGATGTGCATGACGTCAGAATAGTGAAATGGCCGGAGCCTCGTTCTCGAACTCGTGTTCTTTGTTCTGTTGCCAGTGAGCGGAACGTGATCTGATATGGAGCTGCTAGAATACGGGTTTAAAAGAATGTCAAATCAAGAAAAGTAAGATTGAAAGAAAGATATGCACCCGACGGCGTGGTTATATTTCAAAGTTTATAAAAATATGTTGCATTTATATTTCCTGTTTGATAACGTAAATATTTAACATTTATTTATCAGTTCTTATACCTGATTTTTTTTATTTTTTAATTGTTTAATAATATTTGTATATTTTCCTACATATTTTCATAATTACTTTATGCTTTTAGCATGCATTAATTTCTTTTAAGTTTATTGATGTTTCAAAATTCTGTCATAACTAGTTCATTTTTAAACGCATTGTTCTTTATATGGTTTTATTATTGTGTTTATTGCAGATTATTGTGTTCTGGGGTTTCTATCTCATCATGCATGTAAACGAATCCGATGCGCTTTTGGGAAGAAATGAAATGTCCACAAAATGGGTTGAACTTAGTTCAAGATATTATTTTTCAAGCTCAAAGGAAAAACTTTCTTTCAATATTTAGAAGGGTAGAAGGATAGGTGATGTAAAAGTACGGGCAATGGATTTGGTGCAATATTACCCTGGAAGTGATTCCCCTTATTCGTTTCAAATAATTCTTTTTTCGCACTCTTGTAGGCCTTTAAACAAGCTTCGTCTATTTACTGTGTACAACTACAAAAGTACGGAAACCTTAGCTAATCAAAACACACAAACTCGTGGAACTCTATCCATCTTCACGGACACGCACCCTGTGTACCCCAGAGCAACTGTACCACTTTACACAATTTGCGGCAAGTAATTGCACAGTTTTGCAAGCACAGAGCACACAGCCCTGCATGAGACGGATCGTAATTAGCGAAATATCCTCCTTGCATCTGATCTTTGATTGGGACACTCCTCATTCTCGGTGGAAGGGAACAAGTTTGCTCTGATGCGCGTCCAAATATTTATCGTTAGGGTGTGTGCGCGTGCGTGCGATTGGTGCCGTGAGTAGGATACTCAAAAATCCACCCTGACATCTTCACTGGGTGTTTGGCATTTCTTGGAGCTAGCAGCAGTAGAAGTCTTACATTGGCAGAAAATAGCAGCTGATGGTAACACTGACAGATGGCAGTAAATTATTATTATTGAATAGTAGCGTTTACAGTGGACTTAGAAAAAAAATAACTTTGTTTTGTCTAGTTTCTACTGAAACATTTTACATAATTACTTTGGGGTTTTGTGACGTTCCCAAAATAATAATCATATGTATCCTTACCCTCAAACAGTTCACAAATAATTTTTCGAATATTTTACAAATAACAAAAAATTGTTACTAGATTTTTTACGGATTTAACGATTCTTAACGCATAATTACTATAAGACTGCGGCACAGCCCTCTGTTAAGATAATGAGACAATATAAGTTTATATTTAATCTATTTTTATACACTTTATATTTAGACATCAAAGTGCATACAAACTACAATTAACAATTTGTACATATGATTGTCTTAAATCAAAATATCTACTTTTTTAATTAGGAAAAAAGGGGAATGTCACGGCACTGTGTTTAAAATATGAAAATGAAACAATAACTGACAGTAAATTGCATCAAAGGGATTGTGGTTAATTATACTGTACTCCTCTGGAACATTCTAAACTATTTCTAAAAGGCCTGATTACTCATGCTATCGCTGTTATTCGTTCAACACTCGGCCTGTCCACACGGTGCTGACTCATTCACACCTGAGTATAGAGGATGGACCTAACAACCCTTCTTAACTGAAACAGATATGGCGAAAGTTTGACCAAGTTTGGAAAAGTTCTTGGAATAGGGTTTGTATAAAAGCTTTCCAACCTTAGACAAAACTTTGACAACATTTGTCTCTGTTAAGAATGACCTGAAGGATAACAGATGGTAAAAGCATTTGGTGTTAGTTTTTGTGTAACCATAGGAAACAAAATGTTACTTCAAGGCAAACCAGAGTGCAAAGTAATTTTGAAACGAGAATAGTAATTCATTTTAAGCTTCAAACTTTACAAAATCTGAGAGCAAAGCACTGACAGAATTCTCATTTTAGTTTTGGTAAGAGGTAGATCACATAAGGGTTGTGGTTGTGGTAGCTCATTAACATGTGACTAAAAAATTTCTAATGATTGAGAACTTCAATAACATCACTAGCGGAAGGTCTAAAAATAAAAACAGAAACAAGACTAATTTGATACAAATCTCATCACAACTCTGTGTTTTTTTATTTTTTTTTTTGTTAGTTGTTTTTTGCTAGTTGTTTTTTTCCCATCAGTCGAACTTAATTTCACATCGGCGTTGAAATAGTCTTTATATTCTGGAAACTCAACAACAGAAGGAATTAAAAAAAATTATGACTTCAAAGAGTAAACTGGAAGAGGATTTTTTTGTGTCTGTTGAGCACATTTTCTTCACCTCTGTCTTTTCTTTGATCTGATAAACCTCGCTTTGTAACCGCAGTCCGTCTGGTTTTCAACTTGTTTTTGTCTCACAATTTACCTAGAGCAGACACGAGAGTGTCTAATGTCTGTAAATCACAGATAATTTAACTGCAAAAATACTGCGACCACCTCAACCGAAAACCGTAATGACATCGACCGTGTACTTCACTGGATTTCAACTTTTTTTAAACATTTCTTTTTGTTGGGCAGGAGGAAGAGGAGAGAATATAGTGCCGCCATCTGTGACTTGACTCACGTTCGTGTTCGTATCCCTACGCAGACGGCACTTCATCAGTGTGTGACATGAATGGAGGAATAGGGAGAGGCTAGAACCCAACCTACATAGTCTTGCAATAATAGTATTTCATTCTTTCTTATTCTCTTCCTTTGTTCTTTCTTTCTGTGCGTGCGTCTGTTTTTTTTTCTTCCCTCCTTCTTTTCTCCGTCTCTCTCTTCCTTCATTTCTTACTTTCTTCTCTTCTTTTTCTGTTCTTCTTGTTCTTATTTTTCTCTTCTCTGTTTTTTTTTTCTATTAGTAGTTTATTTCTAGTTATCTTTAATCTCTTTATTTCTCTTTCCCTCTCATTTTTTCTCTTGTTTCATGTCTGTATCTGTCTCTCTTTTTCTTCATCCTTGTTTTTCTCTTTCTCTCCAGGATTTACTGACTTATGAACTTTCCCGATCAATCTCTCTTTCTCTTATTTTCTTTCTTTCCGTCTATCTGCTGTGTTTTTGACTGGCTTCTGTACCAGCCATCGTCTGCATCAACTGCGAAAGAAGTCATTTAAAATGTTTCCCAAAACAAAGCTTCTCCACAGCAGGCGTTGTGTTCTTCCACAGATGTTTATCAACCAAGTCCACAGAGAAGTCTCGGAAACTAAGTTTCAGACAAAAGTCCCATTCTGTGCTCTTTAGGTAACTCCCTAATGCCTTTTCATATTTATCTTTTCTCGGCAGAAATCGGGAAGCGATCTGGTGGCCTTTTGCTTGTGCGAACTTTTCAATGAGGAGAAATATTATTTCATCATCATTGAGCAAGCACAGCCATATGAGAAGATAGTGCTTGTCCATCTGGTCTCCAATTTCTTGTTTCTGGTAAAGAAATCTCGCGTCATCTCGCGCCCAAAAGTCGCAGGCCGCTGGCATTAATTTCTCTTTGTTAAGTCCGACAGCAGAGAATATCGTTTGGGGATGACACACGAGGGGATTTCATATCAGTTTCATATCTGTCATTTGTTACAAGATGAAAAGTATAATTTTAAAAGGGTGGGAGGGACAGGAGGGACCCTCGAGAAGAAGAAGGAGGGTATGATAAAAGTCCGTCTGATGAATAAACCATCAGATCGAGGAATGAACCAGAGGGATATATTTCCCAGGAGCCCGTGCGGTTACAGTTAAATTTCAGTCATGTTGACGTGGTTTCCATTTCCTGTCTCTAAATTTCAATTTCTAGCAAGCTGGAAACAGCAGAGAAGCCGACCGATGATTAAATCAGCCTCGTAAACTGGAAATGAAAATGCAAATGGGATCCGCGGATCGCCAGCTAGAATCACGTGACATATGATTGAGGAAGCGGTTTCGTTTCGTTCTGTTTTTAGCGGAGTTTTAATTTCATGTTCAAAGACGTTAGTTATTGCCATAAATATTCATCATATCTGTCCAGAACAAAAGAATATCATCCTGCAGATTGTACATTACGTGTTTCATGATCCAGCGTTTATGTAATTGGGTTTTGCTGCCATGTGCACCAGAACAAGAGCAGACAATCTTCGCCAAACCGCGACACGAGTGCAATGGTGCATTTGGAAATAAAATTACAGAGAGAAAAACTACGGATGTGGCCAGAACCTCCCATCTGCCGCGGGTATGAGCTCAAAAGGCGTAGGGCTACCCCTCAGGTTCTGTGTATGTGGCCAACGGTTACAGATGATATCCGGGTGGAAGGTCAAGAATAAAAGAAGAACTTGGACCTCCAAGGTATGCCCCTCTCAATGTACAAGATATCTAGGAATGGCTACCACCGACATGGTGCTTATTTGGTCCATACCACACAGCTCTCTCGACATTTTGATATAAGGATAAGGTTAAGGCTAAGGTTAGCAACAGACGTGAAGCATTGTGTTGTGTTCATGGAAACAGGCGCGGACTCGAAGATACGAACTGAGCACAGTTTCGAATGGTTGATAACAATAGCACTAGGAGGGTAAGAAGGTTGACCAATTCACTCTCTCTCTCCACAAACACACATACATATATCACAACATATGTCTCACACATAATATAACCACACACACATCAACACGCAATATCACACACATATGTATATCACATGTATCACACACTATTATATAAATATCACACACTATCACAATAAATATCACATACTGTCACACCCATATAATACATGGGATCTGGTCGTTTTGTTTTACGTACATACGTACATAAATGCATCTATTCATAAGCACATGCATAAATATATACACATATACGAACATCAAAACATGCACACACACACAAACAAAGAAAGGTAAGCAAACTGCTATGGGCACCAGGTACACAGGCAGACACATTATAGATGAAACACTAAGATGGATGGAAAGTCAATAAACGAGACCAGAAAAAAAAAATCATCTAGTCGTTAGACAAAATTGACTTTACTAGAAGAAAGGTCTGCTTTCGGCTTTCAAGTCTCGTTGTGTTCTGTCTCCACTCTTGAGGATGCGAACGAAGACCAAGTTTTTCTAGACACCTAATTAGAATAATTAACTTGTCCGTGTTATTTCCCTTTTCGATCCACCAAGGGTAGGCTAAGGTAACACTGTTTTATGAACGAGCCGGTGGCACCTGCAGCCTTGCGAACTACTGTGTTCAACTTGGGTTTGCGAGCAGATGACGTGGCCTCCAACTGATCACTGACTTTTGAAAAGTTGTCTGTTCTCATGTTTTTGCACATGTGTGTACTTGTACTCTGTGTGTTTGCAGTTATGACAGTTATGCGTCTGCCTAGTATCTTCCATTGTCATTTCTCGTCTGGTGCTGTTTGTATTTTTCTATTCATCAGTCGTCGTCATCGTCATCATCATCCGTTTCTATTTGCTTTCTGTCTGAATCACCGTCTTTCTCTCTCTCTCTCCTTTCCATCTCTCTGTCTCTCTCTCCCTCGTTCACTTACTCGATATCCGACCTCTTTGACTGCCGCGCCATCTATTCAGAGTTAGTGGCGCTGGTCAAAAGTGCTTGCTCCGCGAAGCGGGAGCTCTGGCGATCAAACACCTACTAATGCATTGCTTTCCTGCCACAGCCACCTCCCTCTGCCTCCTCTCACTCCATCCTCCGTCTGCTATCACTGACTTTCATTTACTTCGGCCGAAGGAGAGTTCTTCTCTCCCCTTTCTGTTTCTCTCCAGCACCTCGACGGTCTCAAATCATGGCAGTCGCGAGGGACTTCTCATGCCGTAAACTGAGTATATGTCTCTTTGCCGTGGAATCAATTCAAATTTCACATTTTGAAATATCCGCCATTAGAGTTACAGTTACGGCTCCTAGTGTCATCATCTGCTTTCTCCCTGTTGTCTCCCTCTCTCTCACTTCGTATTTCATTCTTCCTTCTCCGTGCGATTGTGTTTATGAGAGAGAGAGAGGGCGCGTGTTTTATAAGAAGGAAAGAAGGAAAGAAAAAGAAGAGATGGATGCTTGTTCAAAGCATGTTTAGCAGCTCTACACGTCACTATCGAAGTGCTGCTCCGAAACCGCTTCAACCCACTTAGAGCCAAAGCGTGGACGTGCGACAAAAAGAAACGATAGCAGCATGACAGAGATGGTGTCAGAAAGAGATCGCGTTCCAATTAAATCCCTCGGCATGGCTTGCACCCCCTTCTCATCTTCGTGACAGGAAACACAATACCATTAGCCAATCCGATGCTTTTTCCAGACCATGCCAGAAATAACGTGACCTGTCGTAATATTTAACTGTTTATTTATGTTCCAGTAATGCCGTCCTGCAACAACAAAAGAAAACATGGAAAATCTTGTAATAGGGGGAAAAAAATCGAAAAAAAAATCAATGATTAAAAGTCGAAGCATTTGACTTGATAATTTGCCACTGGATCTTAGCTTTTGTCCTCGAAGAAACTGTTTTGTTTTAGCAGCGTCGTAAAGCAATGTAGATGTAATCAATTGTATTATTCAATTGTTTTATGTTCTGGACCAAAGACTTCAGACAAGACAAGCATAAATTATTTCCAGCTATCAGTATTCGTCATCTGTCCACTCACTTGACATAGAATGTTCCACAATCTTCAGGACAAATGCATTATCTTTCCTTACATTATATTTTATTCAGTCAGTTATCTCCCTTTCATACACGCTACGTCCAATGGGATGGACACATCCTCGACAGCATCACAGGACTCAATGAGTACTCAAAGAATAATACTACAGTGCGTTACGGATCAGAGTATGAACACACCTATCACTGTATTAAACCTTTATCACAGATACTACCGTGGTGAGATTTGAGGAGCTTGAACCTCATGCAGATAAACAACTCTGGCCTAAACCCATCAACACGAAAAACAACTCTAACATCAATCAGCCATTTTTGAAGACACTAACACCACCAACTCTCTTTTCTAGTTTATTCTTTCTTTCTCTCTCCACCTCACCCACTCCCTCTCTCTCATCTCTGTTTCTTTGATCTTCTCTCTTAGCCATCTTGAAAGCGAATTCTCCCGCATTTTAACCATATTGCTAACATCTGGCTTCCTTTTGTTGTTATCCTCCATAACGGCCAGATATCAAGAAAGGTTCAAAAATCGAATCTTAAAAGCAGTTCTCTACTTTCTCTCTTTCTCTACTCTACCTACCCCTTTCCTTACCCTAACCCACCACCTGCCCACTCTCCTATCCTCACTTTCCCTTCATTCTTTTCTTCTGTCATGCTACACTCGTTTAAGTCTCCAAAATAAAAGCAAGCAGTCGCCTCAAAGATAGCGCCTTAAGAGCAAGGAGCAGGGGTGGAGTATGCCGCAGCCGTACGTAATCAGTACTTGAAAGCCATGTTCTAAATAAAGCCAGTGGGGGCGCTGAAGTCGGGCTCTGAGAAAAACTCACCATTTCGTCACTTCCGCACGCCTTCGCAGTGTTGTTTTCAGCCCAGAGTGTGCGCAAATGTGCAGGGAAGTTGACCACTTAGCACGCGCCGACAGAGACCTGACCATCATCAGCAACAACAATAGTCACGCGAATTCTATGAGATTAAAAATTTTAGGGAATGTGTAGAAGGGCTACAGAAAGGGGAGAGTCTCTAGGTGATCATAAATAACGACAGGAAGGGTAGGTTGGAACCTGGGCTTTTTTTTTTTATTTATTTTTTTGGGTTACCTTCTCTCAGGCCGAGACACCGACACAAACACTCTTTCTCTCTCAACCTCTTGAAGCCATCCTCATCCTGCACTAGAAGCAGCCTCTGTAAAATACCTTATCTTCAGATGATACTTAGTCCTCTTCGTAACTAAGATGGTACATAAGGCATCAACAAGGGACCTCCATTTTTGTCTGTCGTCAACAGCAAGTTCAGTCGTGCTGTTCCAGGACACTTTCTGGTTCTTTAGTTCTCTCATCTTCAGATGATAGATATCCCGCATGCTAATCCCGCAACACTTCGAACCTGCCTGTACACCCACAACACTCCTACACACCCTCGCATCAAACAATGCAGGAAAAAAAAGACTATCCACAGATGCGTGTACTTGCACGTGTCTTCATGTCTGCGTGATCATGTTTTGTCAATTTATTTATCTAGTTGGATAGTTAGCTTTTTTTCTGATTGATGACCGCTACTTTCCTGTAAACCGACAGTCGACCACCGAGGGGCTGGTTTGATCGTTATCTTTCAACAGACAGTTAAAGTCCTAACGAATCATTAACCGTTTGGCTGACTAGCTGTCATTAACCACTCACCTTGAACTAAGCGACATGCGATGCCCACCCTGATGTCCAGGCTGACGTGTTGCTATACAGTCAGCTCCTCCCTTTGGAATCCATGACGAGGTCTCAAACAAACAAGACAAGAAGTTTCTTTGAGGCCCACACTTTGATTGAAGCCGCCATTTGTTATTTTTACCTGGCAGCAAGTCTCAGGTGTTTGCCAAGATTTAATGTCTTCGTAACTGATTAAAATATAAGATAGGCAGAGGCAGGTCAAAGTGTTTACCTCGTCATTTCTGTCACATGTGTGTCATCAGGCCAAAAATAGCGCCACCTGGAGCTGAAGTCTGTAAACAATGGTCTTCGAGGAGCAATCTGGAGCAAGACAGAGTCTGATATAGAGTACAGGGGTCCTCACCATGGGAATAGCTTCTGCCACCAGAACTATGGACCGAAAGTAAAGTAAACTGAGAGGTTCCGGTCCCTTCAACCTTAAACTTCGCATGTCCAACGAGTGTTTGTGGTCCCTGTCATCGTTTTAGTCTTGTCTGTCTAAGACATTGGTTGGAAAAAAATTGTCAATTGGATCTGAAGGTGTGTTTTGAGTAAACCCTGAGGGGCGACACTGATGCCTTGACTAATGAAAAGAGAAACGAGGAAAGATGTCACTGGACAGGACCTATGTGAAACAGCAGCTGCGTTGCTGTTCGGACACAGATGATGCAAGGATAGTATGCCCTTTGGTTCAAGTCAATGCGAAAGTTTGGGAGCGAACCATCCTACGAGCCTGTCAGGTCTGCAGCACGGAGGATCGAAGCTGTTCAAAGCTGATCCTTCTGTGGGCAGTAGGGGGATGCCCTGGGCTACAGCATCTCATCCCTTTTGTCTAAACAAAGCAGCAAGCCAACGACATGCTCGAGAGCTCGCCCAGCTCACGAATGTACTCCGATGACGTCATCAGACCAGCAGAGGGCGCGCTTCACAGGCGAGTTGAATTGTTTCAGTCACGCGGTCAACAGCGACACCGTCAGGCCGTTCATGCCGACACTGATGAAGATGCATGCATACAACATCGGGTTTTTTTTTTACCCCAAGCTGCCCATGGGCGGTATTTTTCTTAAAACGTCTGCAAGAACTTATTGTTTATTAAAAAAATAAGTTTATGTGTGTTACGACGACGACGACTGCGATGATGACGGACTGCTGGCAGTACAAGCCAAACAAACGACCGACCTTCCACACCATCGACTCCACGGTGTCCCAACAGTTCATCGTAATCGTCATCATGATCATGAGGAAGAGGATGACAAAATATTGTGAAATTATTGCACTTTCCTTAAAAGTAATGACCAACTAAAGACATCACTTAAAAGAAAATCTTGGTTACTTGACTTCCTCCTACACATCTCAAGTTACTAGGACACCAAACTGATGTAACGATCTTGTCTTCATTTATTCCCTCCCCACCCAGCTTGTTTTGAGTACATATACCGAAAATAAGAAAACAAAAACAAAATGAAGAATTCAATAGTTGCCAGTAATCGATTGAGAAACCCCTATTTTCTGGAAGCTTAGGCTTAGAGCCCAATCGTGCATTGCCATGTCACGACTGCTAGATCTTATCAAGGCTTTCCGCACTTTTCGACATCAACAATTACATATCTCCGCACTCATTTTATTTTGCCAGAATTTATCGCGAAGGTTCTAGGTTTTCTTCCAGGCAACCAGATTTTTATTTTTAGCTGTTATTACTGTAATTATTATTGCTGTTGCTGTGGCTGTGGTTGTTTTCTTTTTTCTTTGTTGGACAAGAAGGGGGCAGGGCCGCCTAGGTTGTTTCATTTTATCGCCGCGAAGCACAAAGCACGCGTTACATTCAACCCATCAGCGTGTTTGCGCTAAAGATTTTTTTGAGTTGAGAGTGCGCGTGGAGCCTTCGAGCTGTAATATCTTTTGGCAAGGCTGCGCGCGCATACTGGAGGGGCTGCGCACTGAAAAAAGCATTAATGGCAAATGCATTTGGCAAAAGGGCGGATAGATGTAAGCTTTTAGTGGTCTGTTTGCACAACTCGCGCGCTATCGCTTTACACCTAAAAGCATATTAAACCTCTCTCTTTACCCCAAACCCCCTTCCCTGATGTTTTCCCTCGCTCCTCTCCCTCCCTGTCTCTCTCTCTCTCGATATTCGAGCACCTGGCCCACACGTTCCAGCATTCTTTTGCGCATGCGCTGAGATCGATGCTGAGGAAAAAGACGGCAAAAGATACTTTGAGGTCAATAAGGACAGTTTGATAGAAATTTTATGTGAGTTAAAGAAAGACAGACATCACTTCGACAAACAAATTTATTTCGTCATGTTTCAGAATATTATTTGTAACTTTGAGAAATGCCCGTCGAGGATTCAAATGTATATACGTGTTGGGGAGGGGAGGAGTGTTTACATGTGTGTGTGTGTTTGTGAATGACATTGCCAGAATTATGTATGCATAATGTGTCCATGTAACCCTCAGAACATAAGGTACGTGTGTATTTGTAATTAAATGGATGAATAATTGCACGAAACTGACAGAAATGGATGTAAGCATCCCTTTTTCTTTCCCCCGGACTCCAAGACACTCGTCACCTTTCGTTTTTAAAAGTTTGTTTACTCTGGTCTGTAAAATGTCAACATGTTCAGGTATCCTGCTGGTCAAGTAATTATGGGGAAACGTTTTTTTTTTTACAAAGGTGAATCGCCTCCCTTATCTCTCTTTCGCTCGCCCACTCTCTTTCTCTCTCTCCTTCTGATTTTCTCTTGGCGTGCGTATGAGTGCGTTCGTGAATATATATATGTGTGTGTTTGTGTGTGTGTTTGTGATGGCCTTGCTTTGCATGTGTGTGTGTGCGTTCGTGTGTATATGTGTGCGTTTGTGTGTGTGTGTGTGCTTTCTGCCATCCGTTGCTATTTGTCGATTTCATTAAATCCTCGTCGCTCGAGGGAGCTGTGAAATATTCGTAATATGGAAATCAATCGCATTTCAGGTACGAACGTTAGCTGAATGCTCATCGTTCCTGCCAACAAATACACCATAATTCTCTTACTTCCCTTATCGCCCATCCTTCGTCTCCAAGGATGGATAGCGTCCCCTGATTTATGTGGCAGCGACCGTCTACATCAGAGTTCTCTTCCTTGAATCGACGTCGCCGGTTGAGCTCAGTGGGGACTGGATGCGATCGGGGGAAAAAAAAAAGAGAAAGAGGGACAGACGATGAAAAAACGTACAGAGTTTAACAAATGAGACCAGACCGCCGATTTTTTTAAATTATTTTTTATTCGTTTTTTTGTTATTCGCGACTTAAAGACAAGCAAACGTACGAGTGACCCTAGCGATGGAGTTCACACTGAACGTGGAGGCGGAGGGCAAGGGCGCCCATGAGAGCCATGAACTCGTGACCAACCAGACTGCCAGCGAATACTTGAACCTATTTATGATCGTCTCTGTCTCCCATATCTCAAACTGTCAGGTCATAGTCCATCCGATTTCCTACGTAGTACCCCGGAAGGTAGTATCCCGGGTGTGTTTCTGTGCACATTTCCAGACCCATTGGAGACTTGAAAGTCCAGATTAAGGGCATAAATGTGGATCTTGCGGAGTAAAAACTGAACAGTACGAAAACATAAGTGGGACTAGTGTTCAATGATTGGTTTAAAAATATATTTCCTTTCATACTTTTCGAGATATCGTCGATGTTCTATGAGGTTTGAACACAAAAGAAAACAAAAACACTGTTAATCTATTGTCAAATATATACAAAATTAATTTCACAATTTTTATGACACCCTAGGAAGAGGTGTAACTATGTACATGCTAGTGGGCGAGTGGAATGTGTGTGTATGTGCGCGCGCGTGTGCGTGAATGTGAATCGTTACTCATTTTAAAGGACATAGGTCACGCCCTCGCGTTCCAAAAACATTGTTATTTCTCAAACCACTTTTCCACAGAACCTTAAAATATTATTGCCTTTCAAAGATTATGACATGTACATTACCATACTTTGCAAACGATCAATTGTCATCGATCATCATTGTCGCAAATAGAACCCACTTGTGCACACACAAAGGAACTGTTATTGTAACTTGGGTAAACACACAGAAAATTACTCGGAAACTCGTTAATATAGGAACATATAGCATATCATTGTGAAAACATAACATTTCATTGTTTCCAACAGTGTGCATTCAACCACGTGATCAATAACCCTGAAACTTGATGCTGAACTTGAGAGTTTAATGTATTACATTATACCAGCGACAGAGCTGAGCGAGAAAAAAATCTGTGTTTCGTTTGAAAGATAAAAACTTATTAGAATACGAAAAAAACTTTTTATGATAATTAATAAAGACCTCTGATTCCTGGACGTCGCAAAATTGTATTCGTTGATAAGGCAACGCATTATTAATATATTATCGAAACTGCCAATGGCAGTAAAATTACAGTAAAATTAGTTTATTCCTCTCTTCAGTGTAGTCTACAAGTTAGTTTTCAACTACAGCCTTCAAGAACATTCAATAGTTGTGCTTTCTTTAAAGCTCAGTCCCCAGTTCATTTTGGGGAAGCGAATGACCGAGCGGTTAGAGTCCGAACCCAGAGGTGCGCTGGTTCGATACCCTGTAGCCGAGCTCACTTTATATAGCTGACCAAGCTGTCTTGACTTCAAACAGAGTTTGTGGAAGGTAAGGAGCTAAGGAATGGAGGCTAAACCTAAGTACCTGTAAAGGTCATAGGACCACCTTTACCTTATCACAGTACATTGCCAGACTTCGATCTTAATTTAACTCGGGTTGTCCTTTAATCATAAACGCTTTTTTAAACTTTGATTTATTTGTTGTTTTTTTTTTAACTTTCTAGCACTCGTCAAGCTTCCTTCTGCTCGTGCGCATCTTAAGCAGGTTCTGTCACGACCTCTGTCGCCCCGCCCCCTCTCCTCTCTCAGCACCCCTTAAAACATAATTTGCAAGCACATGGCGAGGCTTGATTATTTAACAGATACGTTAATCCCGCGTGATTTAGTCCTGGCGTCAAGTAGCAGAGCGGTGGTGCGCGTGCATGGCACAACCCCGGCGATCCCAGCCTGCCTCGCGCGTTATCGCCGTGCGGTGGCTGCGTGATAACCGGGGCTCACGCGCGCCCAGATAACGCGCAGCTGTTACGTAAGGTTAGTGTCTGGCGCCCCCGGCACTTGCTGCGCCTGTGTGCTGCTTGTGTCTTGCTGCACGCCAGCTGTTGCGCTGCTGTTGATGCTTCACGCGCAATTCTGTTTTTGTTTTTTTTGTTTTTTTTTTCTTTTTTTTTTCCTTTTTTTTCTTTCTTTTTTTTTTTTTTACATCTGCTCTGACGTTAACCGAGGGCGGTTTGTGTCTTGCTTCATTTTGTTTTGCTTTCGTCGTGCAATGTTAACGTCTTGTGTGCATGAAACCTCACTGGCGTCAGCCTTACAGGTTTCTTTGTTTATAATTCTTTAACTTCAAAACAAACAGGGCTTTAACAATTCTGTAGCTAGTATTTTTTTAAAATAAATGACAAGCAATATTTCGCTCACAAAATTGTTGGTGTTTTTTTGTTTGTTTTTTGTTTGTTTTGTTTGTTTGTTTGACGTTTGTTAACCTTTCGTGATAATAAGGTTGCCTGCATTGTTTTAGTTTAGTTTAAACTTTTATTTAGTCTCTCTGGAACTCTCTAAACCGTCTTCAACACCATTTTGCTCACCTACACTGTCGCTGATTGAGTGATGGATTGATAGATGAAGTCTTGTTCTGTCCTTAACTTCACAACATCGTTGGTGTATGTTATTTCCGAACCAAGCTGTTGCTCTATTTTTATTTTTTAATTTCTTTGGAGCCAGTTTGCGCACGCATTTGAACTGGCGTTAACCCCAGAGTTGCTTTTTGTTCCAGTTTACTTTATTGCTTTTCTTTCAAGATGTTGCACGTTTGCGCACGAGCCACGAACTTCCTAACTCCACGGTTGTTATTTCGTGTCTTTATTTATGTTTAAGGCAAGCTGTTACGATAAACTCTCATGGGAGGTTACATCAGTGTTAATCTCGCGGTTCTTGCTTTGTTTTCATAGCAAACTACTGCTCTTTTCTTCACGTGTCGGCAGCCATTTTGAGCCGTAACTTGTTCAGGCGCTGGCTAACCTTTCGCGTGTTTTGCTCGGCGATTGCGCGAGGAGTAAATGCGTGCACCTTTTATGCCCTCGCCAACAAAGTAGTCTCTTTATTTTTTTTTTTTTAGCCAACTGTTCTCCTGCGCTAATTACTGCTTGCCCCAGACACCCCCTACCCCAACTCTCCCCCCTAACACGCTTTGTGCCTGTGTCTGGCTCCGTGTGAGCACTGCTCACTGTGCTCTGGACCAAACGGTGCGACGACGACGACGACGTCGACGCCACGATCACACACGCTCTTTTGAGCGCGACAACGCAGCCGTGGCGCTCTCTGGCGGCCACTTCAACGCCATCTTGTGAGGCAAGAACAGGCGCGCATTTCACAGTGGACGACTTCTGATAGGGCGCCGCCGTGGAGCTAATTATAGCCGCCGGCGCTGGGCACGCTGGGAGTATGCTAATTAGAGCCTTCCGCCATGTTGAGAAGAAACGGCTCGGTTACGCTCGACACCCACCTTTATTCCCTTTTCCATCTTTTTTCTCATTTTTTTTTTTTTTTTATATTGTCCCCAAGGTACAATTTTTATCGAGGCGGGAAGAAAACAGATGCACTTCGTCAGAGTGGAAGGGTCAGGGACTGGTTGAGGGTCACGATCTGGTGAGGAGGTTGTTGTCGCTGAGGTACATTTTTAAAAAAAGAGAAATCGGCCAATCAGCTCATTAATGGTGCCAGTCTTCAAAGTAACACTTTTATGCGATGAAATGCAATTACAACACATGAACAATCAAGAAAAAATTAATTGGTACTTGAAAACTTTGTTTACAATATTTTTTATTATGTTTTCATGAAATTTGTATCTCTATAAGTGTGAGTTTGGGATGCATTTCATCACTGGTAGTTTTAACCTGGACACTCGCACTTCTGTTTTTGTCTGTTAAAACAGTTTGAAAGAGAAGATGATGTAATAATGGATATATAAGGAAGCAGGAGTGAGAGATAGTCACTCATTCAATCAGTCAGTCTGACTCGTCTGACGTAGGTCGGTCCAGTGGTTAGCGCCCGTCACCAAAATGGAGGATCGACTGTCCTGGGTTCAGATCTCGTCTCGGGCACGTTGTTCTTTCTCTGCGTGGTCATCTGTTTACAGGGCTAACTGCTTTGCCGTGATATACCTTAGCTGCTTGCTTGGGTCAAAATACCAATTCCTCCTCTCCCTGCCTCGCCAAGTGGCAACGAAGTCGAATTCTACATTCTATGGGCTTCTTTTCAAGTGTAAAAAGGGGAGATCATTCGCAGTCTGGCACGCTGAGATAATCTGAACTTTTACTCGTAATGAACCGTCCCTCCGTATTTTTCCTCAGAACCGACAGATGTCGGGGGGAGGAGGGGGACGAGGAAAGAGTGGATGAGGTGTTAAAATTTCGTCATTTTCAAGGATTACTCTCCCTTGGTGCCTTTCCACCAGAACTCGCTTGGTTTCCCTCTGCTTTCTAATCAGAGCTGAGCTTACGCACATGCATCGCAGGAAGGAAGGAGAGAAAAAAAAATCTCTTGGTGTTAATAAACGGTGATAAATGAGAGCCATTATCGAGAGGAAGCCATGTTAGTGTTAGCCTTTGATTAGTCGGTTGAAATTAACTTTAATCAAGGCAAGGCTTCTCTTCGTCTTCTTTTTTTTCTTTCTATCAGAAGGAATTAAGCTGGAATGAGAAGAGATTCTCGTGGGTACACGGCATAGGCTAAAAGAGCGTTAGAAAAAAACAAAACCAAATAAAACCAAAAAAGCAAACAAACAAAAACCTGAGATGAGAAAGAAGGAAAGAAAGATAAAAGGGTAATGCGAAGCAAGGGAAGAAAAATTTGTTTCCCTTGAGTACAAGCCAGTGTAGATTTGGAAGAGAGATATATGGCACGAAAGTTTTGTTTTATTATCGCTTTTGTGTTTTATATTTTCTGAAGGAAATTTTACTCTGAAGTTTACCAGTGTCCGGAGTTCTTGCTTCTGGAGAAAATATTCACCCATCATTCTACAATTGTTTTTCTTTGGATCTCCTGAAGTTCTTGGAAGTCTATGTAAAGAAGAGTGATGATATATGTACTTAGTAATTGTCAGGGAACATAAGTATGCTGCATCAGAGCAAATAGTTAAAAACAAGAGAGCGTGTGGGGACATGTGAAGTGAGGGGAGGAGAGAGGGTTGATGGCTTGGATCCAGATCTTTGGAGGTCCTTGGATTCCTTGATGCGAAGATCAGTGTGTCTTCAGGACAATGCACTTGGTCCCACACCATGTCAGTTTGATCGCGCTTCTTGTCAGCTTGGTACCAAGTGTTTTGCCCAGGTTGGTCCCGAGATAAATCTCAAGCAGGGTTTTTTTTTTTAAATTTTGTTTTCATTCCTAAGTACTACTTTAGAAAACTTCTTGCGAAACAAGTTCAACGAACTTCAAAACACCATTGCTCTTTATCGACGAGCCTTCGTCGATGCGTTTGTCTTCGAAAATCTTCCCACCAAGCAGTGATAAGAATCTAATAAGGGTGGGGGGGAGTTAAAGGAGAACAGATTGGTTGCCCCTTCCGATCGCTTTTTACCTGCCCTCCTCTACACACGATGGACCACTTACATCTGTCCGCTTGGCTGTCCATTTCAGTCGTTATCCCGCATCTTGTGCTGGATGTTAGGGTCAAACTTTGCCCCGCCATGGCTTGTGTAGGCTGTAGAGTCGCACGTGCTGTGCGACACCGAGTAGGCTGCTTGCGTCATCACACAGGGTCACCTGGTGCATCTACCAGCCATCTCCTGATTTAGGAAAATGTGCATGCTGGAGGCGGTCAATACTACCCATGTGTCGCAGCATGCTTCACCCAGTTGACCCGGCTGTTGAATGAGTACCTTAAGACCTCAAAATAAAAATAAAAATAAAATAAAAAAAATAGGCAGAGATATACGCCGTCCTCATATTGACCGAGAAAATTGCGGTCTCCAACACCTCACACGACACGACCGGACTACCTTTATTTGTATCCACTTTTCAAAAATCATAAGATTCTACAAGCGTCTGAAAATCTAACAATCTCCATTTATCTGATTGTGATTTTTTTTCTACAGTTAGGAAAACCTGCCAACCACCTTTCACTCAAGCAATACCAACGCACAAAAAGACAAAAGACAGACCGTACGAACTCTCTGTTTCTCTCTTGCACGCACACACAAACACTTTCTCTCTCATAAACACATTAGACATAACAATCGGATAAAAGATTTTAAACAAACAATTTCCTGTTGTATGAGTTAAAAACTGAAAAATTGAAATAAGAACAGAAATGCATTTTCACCCAGAAGATACCATCTCGATTTCTCTTTTTGTCAAAGAACATTTTCCGCTTTTGTTCTCTGACGTGAGCCATTTCTGTCTTTACTATTAAACTCATTCAGTCTGTCATTTCCTTCCTTTTTTTTTCTTTCCTTCCTTCGAGCTTTCTTTTTCTCTTTCGGGAAGGTTCTTCCTCAATTAAGTAGCATTACTTCCATGCAATAACATGCACTGAAGACAGCCTGGCCATTCAGCTGGCATTGAGTATAAACGACTTTGGCTGCCCAGCAGCTAATTGTAATGATGGGACTCCATGTGCAATGAGGCACGATAGGACACACAGACAAACGTAGTTCATGCAGACAAACGAACACATGAACCACACCTGACACACACAGAAGAACGCATCACAAAAGACAAACAAACAAACATACCTTGAGACATGTTGGCGACATCTGGAACCATAGGCTTGTCCAGTCGTGGTACTTTGAAGATTAAAAAGGCGAAAATAAAAATTAAAAAAAATAAAATAAAATTCAAAGCAAACGAAGAAAAACACTGCATTTATCTCTCTACATCAAGCAGTCATCACGACATATGCGGCTTTCCTTTCCGAACAGAACGGGTAGTTAAGGAAAAGAGGACTGGTCGTGTTAAACACAGCATGGCTTTTATGGGAATCGATCAGACATGCAAGCCGAGGGGGACTGGGGTGGGAGGACCACCCAGCCAGCGGCCACCTTGTTCCGAAGCCGTGCAATGACATCGACTCGTGCCACTTGATTTATTGCTTTTAAGAACTTTTATATAAGTTGGCATCGCTTTCGCTTTGACGTTCAGCTTTCGCCACCCGAGGGTGTGCCAGAGGATGTGAGGAATGAGTCGGGTGTGGATGATGGAGATGACGAATGTTGGTGGTGGGTTAGGACTGATGGATGGATGAACGGACGGGCAGACAGACAAGTTGACTGGTTACTGACCGATGTATGTACGTTGTCAAGCAATGTAGATTGTTTACCCGGAGGCAAACACCTCATCACCACATCCGTGGCTCAAACGCTTGTCATAAATGCTGCGATGATCGGCTGTCACGGGTTCGCATCTCGCTTCGGGCACGCTTCTATTTCCTCTACGTGTGGATGGCTGTTTGACCGAGATGTAGTTAGTTTGTAAGTCTGGAAGTAGCTTTGCATTCATCGATGTGATTCCTCCCCAGTCATGATACTCTCTGAGTAGTTCTTGCAGTGGTGGGTAGGTGGTTGGGTACTCTCCCCTCCTTGCACATTTGCTGATTGTTAATCGCACCTGTCTCCGTTCTTTAAAATAATAATAATGCGGGCATATTTTTATCTGAGCTCATGGTTCTTACAAAAAATAAAAAAATAACTATACCCTAGCACCTCTCTCTGTTCCTTCAGCCCACACATTTATTTAAACACGCACACCAAATGAAAAAAAAAAATCATTACACCCAAACACTTCTGTCCATCCGATCAGTCGCTCATACATTTAAACGTGCACAGCAATTGAAAAGAAAAGTAAAGAGCGTGTTAATGACGAGTGGAGGAGGGTTGGGGGAGGTCGCTTTTGGGTGCTGGCACACAAATCAGAAGTTGTGAAAAGTCAGATGACAATCTCCATTACTTCGTACGAACTGCTCTGCTAACACTTCTGTGTTAACCCCTTCCCTCCCTGATGTTCAACGTTTTATATCAGCCCACCAAACGCTGATTTGGCTGAATTTTGCGTTTTTAAAAATAATTTCTTATAGTGCATCTGCTTTTTGAACTTCTATTTTCCATACTCAATGAACTATTTTGCAATCTTTCTAACAGAAAATTAACGTGTGGTGTCAAGAAATCTTTTTTCTGTAGGAACCTCCTCCATTTCCCTACTCTGGTGTTAACTGCAAAATCGGAGATTAACTCTTAATAACAAAGGTGCAGTCAAGACGAGGGCCAACTTTCAGTCTTTAGCGATGGGATTGTTTTCTGTTCGTGTCGGCGGTGTTACTTTAAAGGTCTCTCAATAATGTTCGTTCAGATGAAGTATAGCCATGCCAACGATCGTTCGAGAAGGGTGTGGCCCCCAATTATAAAAGGGTAGACGCGGCTGGGGTGGATTTTGCTGCAAACAAGATGGAGGCAGTGGGAGGGGAGAGAGGTTGGGTGGGTGGAGGAGGTCGGAAGAGAGAGTGTAGGGAGGAGTACTTGCTCCTTGCCGCTGTGATTGCTCGATAGTTGCAGAATTATTCAGTTTCTGTGCCTCCCATTCATGTCGATTATTTTATATTAAAGACATCCCTTTATACAAGCGCATACCTAGGAAAGATTAACGAAAAGTGACTTCAGTATGCAATGGCGATTGGTTAAGTACTAGTCCTTCATTTTCAGTTTACCAAACACATATCTGTTTGTTTAGCCGCGTGCCAAGGATCGATTTAGTGGACGTTAAAAACAAAACAAATCAATCCTCCCTCAACGTGGTTCAAGCTGGCGAGGTGATATGCACCTCAGTGCCTGACACGTGATCTCTTCGGATCATCCAATCAAAACGTGTGAACTCTACCACGGCATGGGTAGTCTCTCTTGCACGAGGGGCGTGACGTCATGTGGTTGAAGAAGATAATGCGATTACCGTTCGTAATATTCGCACTTGACTGGATTTGTTCCATGTGGTTGCTGCAACTGCAAGACTGTCGAGTTGCACAGCATGCTGGCTCTCATCAATCGTGTCCAGCCTCTTGGACATTAATAAGGGGATACAGGATCCGTGTTGGTCATGAGGGGCAAGTGCATGAAGACTCTTGTAAGCTGAATGCATATCTGTTACAAATGTATATGTATAGATGGCTAGATGGATAAAACATATGTAAGTGCGGTCGCAGAAGGTCTACACAAAGAAGTATGGCAATGTCAGTAAAAATAAACAAACTAGCAAGCAAAAAAAAAAAAACTTAATAAAATTAAACAAGATTAAAAGTAAGAGAAAGAAATAAAAAGAAAGATGAAAAGCAAAAAAAAAAAAAAAAGGAAACACAAAAATAAAGAAGATAAACAGAAAGAAAAAGACAAAAATAAATAAAAAGCAAACAGAAAGAAAAAGAAATAAAAATAAAGAAGATAAAACAAAAATAAAAATTGAAGATAAAAAGAAAAGCTAAGAAACAAGGGAAGAGACACTAGAGAACAAAAAATAAAACAAATAAGAAGCAAACATACAAACAAAACAAGAAAGAAAGAACATGTGAAATGCGTACATACACAACAAAATCCTTTTTAACAGAATCACAAGACAACCAATGCGAAGTGGCGACACTTTTCTACTTTCACCCAAGTCTCTTGCAGCCTTTCACACATAAAGACGACTTGTACAGAACAGTTTAATGCTCCTTGAATCCGAAATGGAAAACATTTTCATCGCCATATGGAACATAAACAAGGATTAATCAAATAGCACTAACCGATGACACCAAAGCGGTTCACACAAAAACGGATTCCACGTTGTGTGCAGTACTGAAAAGTGAATGTCTGAACATTTGAACATTTCAATGTCTGAACATTTGATTTCGTGAAGTCTGTTCACAAGAAATAAGCATCTTGCCCATACTCTCTCTCTTTATCTTGCAGAATCACAACACAGGTCCACCAGCAAGAAACGTTAAAAAAATGTGAACATGTGAGAGAAAAACAAGTTTAAGAAAAGCCTGCAAATTTGAGCGAAAAGCTTTCCGATTTCATCTGCAGTTGGAGGCATGGATTGCAGCAGGCGGGTAAAAGAACACACACACACACGCACGTGCAGCAAGTTGTTCCAGCTAACATTGTTTCAGTGCCAATATTGTTCATCCATTATTTTTTCTCAACATACCGTTCTTACTGACATTCTTTCTGTCGACACAATCATACCTCCTTTTCCCTTCACTAGTTCAGTCCTCCTCGAAGAATCTGGTTGTGGTGTACTAGATGTTGAAGGCCACTGCTCAAAAAGAAAGAAAGAAAAAGAGAAAAAGCCTCCAAAAAACCTAGCAAACAGAGGCTTGACATCCGAGACTGTGCTTCTGTCACGAGGCCTCCCCTTACCCCCGGCTGCTCTGTCCCGCCTCCTTTCCTCCACACAGAGGCAGGTAAACACTTAAATCCAGATGTGGCCGCCTCCCAGCACGCCAGGTCCTTTTGGTACCAGCCGCCTGTGGTGTTGGAGGAGAAGAAGTCATGCACACAAGGTGAATGGACAAGACAACAGGTCAATGACCAAACGAAGACGAATCATGTGGTATATCAACACCGTCCCACGAACGAGTGGTTTAACAAAAATAATAAGTGCGAATGGAAATCTGCGATCGTCTGTGTCATTAGTTTTGTCCTGGCTGCTGTTCCTGGACAAAAATAGTCACAAAACACACACAATGTCACGTGCAGATCTCACAGTCGGGTGTAATCAAGCGGTTAGCAATGTTTTGACTTCTTCGTGTACTGTCCATACTCATCACATTACTTTCTGACCGTGGCAGACGGGTGGTTGGGTGGAGAAATGACAGGTTTCTGAACACTTCCTTCATCAGCTGAAATGTCTGGTCACTGCACTGTAACCATCCGCAACTGCCCCACACCATCACGATCCTTGCTCAGCAACTGTTCTGTCTCCATGATCACACCCTGCAGCCCTTTGTTATGATGTCCAAGTGATGTCTTTGAGGGTGAGTCATTGCCATCACTGAGACAAGGATGCATGTCCACCTTCGTCACATCCCTAAACTGTTTCAGGCATCCCTACTTTCTTCTTAGCTTCAGCGCAGCATTTTACTCCATCGGGAAATACAAGATTTAGTAATACTGCCAGAAAAATGCAACATTTTACGAGAAAGAAAAAGAAAAAAGCGAGTGCAAGTTTCATGCCTACATACCTTGATACTTGTCATCCGTAAGAAAAGAGATAACACACAGACGAAAATATAAAAATACAAAAATACAAAAATGAAAATTCACAAGAATGAAACTAGGATAGGATGGGAATAAAAAAAATTAATAAAACACTAGAAAATGTGTATAAAAAAGGCGGACAGGGGATTAGCAGAGAAATATATGTATCTAAGAGTAGCCCACTCCTGTCCACGAGAGGCAAATCTCTATAAAAGGTCATGATGACCGATCTTCGTACCCCTTACCCTTCCTTATTAACATGTCACACAATCCGACGACCGATAGGGCACAAAAGCAAAAAAAAACCCAAACAAAAAAACAAAAAAGAAGGAAAAAACCAACCAAACAAAAAACAACAAAACAAAAAATAAAAATAAAAAACCGCACATACAAGAAATCAAAACCAAAACATAATTATTTATCTCTCAAATCCGCTTTGAGGGTTTGTCAGTCCAGTAAGTCAGTGTCCGAATCAACACTTGTTTATCTGCCAGTATTGTTTCCTTCCCATAATCATCTCACTTTATCACTCTTTCGCGGGTGTTCTCTCTTGTCCACACCTTTCACATCACAGCGGGCTTCTATCCAGTTTCTTGTCCCCGACATCACAGCAGACAAGTAAAAAAAGAAATTAAAAAATAAAATAATTAGAAAAAAAGCTGTTTTTGTACTCGCTTGTTCAATGGCCAGAAACAAATTATGTCATGCAAACAGTTCCTGTCAACTGATATTTTTTGGGGGGAGAGGAGGGGTACTGTCGATGCGATATTGGCCAGAAGTACGTGGCATCTCGTTCAAAATTAACAGGACAATAAGTCAGAATGTAAAATGGCTTTGTTTTCGATTTAAAGTTATTCTAACATTTACTGCAGTCAAAAAGCTAAGAATAAAACTATGATAATCAAGCCTCCTGCCTCCACCCACAAACTCCTCATACCCTGCTCGGTCCACGTGACCTTCCATTGTTGATTTTTTGTATTTTTTAATATTTTGGACATCAGCTTCGTGACGACATCGAGAAATGAGGACAGCCAAGGAAATGAAAGCGAATCAGAACTGAGGCAGGTAAACTATTGCAAGAGGTTCAAAAAGCTGTGTGCAGGTGAGACCGTTTGCAACACAAAAACACATTAACACGAGTTGTGCACACAGCTGTGGACTGTCACTCTCCAGCACCTCTGTACACACACACACCCAGTCACCCATATGTACAATGAAAAAGAGACACTCGCACATAATGTGTACACTTCAACGAGACACAAATTAATAATAACGCAGTAATATCTAGTGTCGCACACTCAATGTTGAGTGCACATGTGTTAGTCTCTCTGTCCTTCCAAAGGACACCTCCCACAGAGCTACTGCCTTCCGATTTGTTTGTCGGTTTGTTCGACATTTCTAGCGCAGAAAAACACTTGCAAAATGACCACACTGAAAATGCTCTTTCTGTCAATGCTTTTTAGTGCAAGGAAATAGAAAATCACGGGTTGAAAAGTTAACAGTTCACACATCCACAAGTGGAACGATGGAGGGACAAAGGGAAAGCAGATGAGAGACAGACGTGAAAACATGATGCTAATTTGAGAAATCCAATCTCCGTATTTGTAAGAGATAATTCGCAACTGTTTATTTATTTTATATGTTGTAGTTGTTGTTTTTTTCAAAACATGGCTCCCTTACAGTGATCAAAGCACGTGCAGTCTGTACACGTGTATCGACCTTAATGCACTGGACACTAAAGGTCAGTCTGAGCTGGGTCTCCCTCCACCCAGCTGTACTGTCCAGTCGATCTTTGAAGAAGATGCCACTTCCTCGGCACTTGAAGAAAACACAAACGAAGGTTTTAGGTTCAACAATGACGTCACTTCCGTGGGCAGCGCTTTTGTGCCGTGTAGCGATAGAGGGCGCTGTGCCATATGTCGGGTGCGTCATCGGGTGGGGAAACAATGAGAGAAGGTGCGTTGCAAGTTGTTCGTGCCGCAGCTCAGTCGCTGAAGTCCCAGCTTGGCCAGCCTTCACGTGACCGGAAATGACATTTTCCCATCTTCGTCGACTTCTTTGGAGCCCGGCGGTCAACACACCTTTTGAGTAAGACAGAAATAAAAATGTGATGAGATGGTTATCAGAATCTTTATTATTCAAATTGTTTCCTGACAAATGTTGATCATCATTAGCAGTGGATAATAAATAATGAGTAAAAATAGAAATGGGTTATAAGGTCACGTAAACAACTAAGCGAAAATTGATAAAATTTGTTTCGACCTTTTATTTACATTTAAGGTTATTGAAATCATCATCATCATCATCATCATCACTGCTATTACAGTTTTCTGAAGATACCATTGTACTTCCAACGAAAAAAACATCCTTTCAAATTTTGCAAGATTTCTCGCTAACGTCTTTGATAACAAACAAACAAACAAAAAAACAAAAAAACAAACAAAAAACAAAAACAAAACCAGAGCATCTCGCTCATTTCTGCAAAGTATCATGCCGCAAACGCTACTGCACCATTGCTTGAAAGTTACAGTCAACACGGCCATTGGGTCCATTTCTCGAATATCCAAATTTAATTTTCTTAACTGACGGTCAAAATGAGTGTAGGCTACAAGCGGAAATGACGGGTGGACAAACGAAGCGTAGCCAGACACAAGATGGCGCTGTCATAAAAGCAAGGCTAGAGGAAACAATAATGCATATTTCATGAACGTGGCTCGCAGTTTAAAATTTTTAAAAAAATCCTTCTGTTTTAAAACAATGATTTAGGATAGAAACAGGAAAAGCAGGACACAGTTATTAGTGGCCTCGTGTGCGGAACTCATTTTTTTTTCAATAAACATGCACGAACGCAAGCGCGCGCGCGCACACACACACACTAGGCCTCTGCTGGAAAGTGGGAGGAACTAAATTCCACACAGCATGATTTATATAAACTGTAGGTTTCACGCGCGGTCCATCATCTACTTAAAAGATCCACGTCCCATTCCAGTCATACCTGACCACCCAGACTCTCAGTGCATCCGTCCACCCACAGAAACGGCAAGCGAGGCATTCTTCTTCCTCTTCTACACCTACAGGAGTTAAAAGTGATGACCGGATGTAACGGTGAGTACGCATGCGCATTACCTATGACAAATGCATCCACGCACCCTAGACACACTTGCTACACACTTGCTTCAATATCAAACTATTCGGCTCCAAGCACCTTAAAATCGCATCTAACCCCGAACTTTCCTCCCCACCAACGCCTCCTGCTCGCTGTCGGGGGTTCCACTCTACCTCGTGACTGCTCGTCCTTAGAGCTCTACACTAATGTCAATCTTCAAGCTTGGGCGAGTTGCAACATGTTCTCCAGCCTGCCTCTGCCTGCCTTTTCCATGAGGGACCCACGGCCGGAGCTCCGATGGAGGATCCACTAGTATAAAACTTGACCCCTCTAGACGAAACTGAACCCGTGTCTACACACCTCAACGCTTTTGTGCCCCCTTTAAATCTCGGAGCTGAAAAGACACATCCCCAATGCCCCTAGCTCCAACAAACTCAAATTTTTTTGGTAACATCTGGAATACTCGAAGCTTCTATGGGACAAACCATCACCACACACATAGAGGATTCAAACTCCAGCACGACTCCTCCAGCTCTTCTTCCTTTTTTTTTTTTTTAAGGCGTGACTAGTTTTCAGTCTGTTTTCTCGCTTAGCGAACAATCAAAGGCGGCGGCAAAACATGGCATTAAAAGATACTTGCGTTTGATGGATGCGCACGTTCTCTGAACCCAAGGAAGGGGGAGAGTGTGTGAGGGAGGGGGAACAGGGAAGAGGCCAGGAAAAACTAAAAAAGAAAAAAAATTGAGAGGTAAACCCCGACGACAGGAATGTCGATGATAAAAACAGCGTTTCCCGAGCCATATACTCATCGCCACCCTATGTTGCCGGGTGCACCTTTTGATTAATGAACTCTTGTCATAAAACCGTCTGACGGTTCTTTTTCTTTCTCGTTAATTTTTGTTTTGTTTTTTCTCTTTCGTTTCCTCGCCTCACTCAATCCCTCTTTATAGCTCCGAGCTCTTTGTCCACTTTGTTCAACATGTCTCGTAGACCGACGTTGCAATATATCCTCACTGTTGATACAAACGAACTGAACCTTTCCCGTCAGGCCACTTCTGTCTATTGGTTTGTTATGTCTCAGCGCGTGAGCGCGTGTTCAGAGAACAGAGAACATGGCTGCGAGGAAAATGGTCATTTCTGCTACTAAAAAGTTAGATACTTTGGTAGAGTTAGTGTCCATTCGTAGTATTATCCCGTAGCCATGGGTACGCCCGTTATGTTTTATTACACCACTATCCAGTTTGGAGGCAGTCATACTGGGCATGCGCAGAAAATTAGTCTCAGTCTGAATGTGCAACAGATCAGTCGTACTTTTTTTTTTAGTTTGTTCAGCATTTAATTAGCTTGTAGTCGTTTAATAATTGGAAGACGACTGCAATACCCTTCACCCACAAAAAATTGCCGATTAAAATAAAATGTTTACACAAATATAATGTTCACAAACATTTTCACGATCTGAGGCTCATATTTCGCGAATAACTCCATACACCTCGTATTGCTGGCATTCCCTTATTCAAACAGATACCTGTTGCAACAGTTAGTCTCGTTACCCGCCCACCCGCGCGCAGTCTCATTACCACTTTCAAGATCAATACTGATCAATGCCAGAAACCTTTTTCTTTCATTTTCAACTGCGTTTGAGAAACTTCGGTGTTTACATTACTCAACCGGAAGTTGCGTACTGTCAACAAACAAATCAAAACTCACTACAATTTTTTTTTAACAAATTCATATAATACCGAAACTGGATACTGCATGTATACCTGTCGCTACTACACGACACTGTTAAGAAATATTTACAATTTTATTGTTTTTTAAAACAGTTTCCGGTTAGTTGTACCCCAGCTGTTACAGCACAGACCTATTAAGAGTGGCATGTTGAATTAAAAAAAACCCACTAGAGGTGGTATCAGTTGATGGTGCACACAGATCGGATTGCAACACAAAAACCGACAAGAACAGAAATAGCGAGATTATGCAGGTGAGGCCCACAGGTAATAGTAGACGACTTGGAAATAGTAAAAGTCAAGGGATCCGGTTTTCCTCTGATGCTAAGCGCATATTGGTTGGCTCACTTTTCTTCACCCGTGATGTTTGACAAACTGGGGATACAATTATTTCAGGTGTTAAAAATAGACATTGAAGTGCGCATGCGAACTAAGACTGATACGATGCATGGCCTCCTTCAAACTCGATACTGGTGAGTCAAGAATTTTTTTTTTAAAGGAATCTCTATTTTCATGTAGGAGGAGTCGGTACAGACATCGCCAGCTGTATCTATCTGCCTGTGCTGACGTGTCCTGCCAGTGACTGAAATTCGCGAGCAAATTATTCTCACGTGAAGAGAAACGGTTTCGTGCGCGTACAGCTCACGCCCTTGGCATGGACATTCCCACAAGTCAAGGACTCGAACCTCCTTCCAGCATGCCTGTGCAATCGTCCTCCTCTACTGTATCAACAGCCGTGGGAGTCTTGGGCTTTATGCTGCCAGCGACGATGTGCAGAAGTGACATGCGCATTCACGTCGTGTTCTGCCTCGTTACCGTTAAGATTCCAGACTAATAATTCCCAGCAGCGTGAACCTCGTCACCGTGCCATGATGGAAAGAAAGGCAGGTCATGCGGTCGAACCTTTAAGTTCAGTTGTTTAGTTACATTAGGGACTTCAGACAGACGAAGTTTCCATGCGCTAATTTTTATAACGAGACCTTAGCGAGTGAACTTCCGGTTTCGCCAAACCAACACAAAGACGAAACGCGGAGGATCTGAAATCTTCTGTGGGGGTAGAATTGTTCTCTGTTTACTGGCTCCAGCATGGGATTGACGACGATGACATCCCAAAGAATTGAATGAATACATACGCATAAAAAATAATGGTAAGTATACTGTTGACATTAGGAATTTCTGCGCCAGCAATTAGTTAATGTGTTTCCGGATGTTGGGTTTCGTTCTTACAACTATGCAAGAGGCTAAACTTTGATGAGGCTAAGCTTTAGTCTCATCAGACTGCCTGAAATCCAGTTTATGTTCGCACTGAAACCTCTGAGAAGTTAGTCGGGAACTGATGTTGGTGATGTTACACTTCGAAGTACATTACAAGTATCTTCTTATATCTCACAGTTAGAAAATTAAAACTGAAGTAGAAAAGTCTCTTTTTCGTACTTCAGCGCTCCTTATCGATGCATTAACCCAAATAACCTAAGAGAAGCTAGAAAAAAATCTGCATTTATGACTATATCCTTCTTACATAAAAGCACCTATTATGATGAACAAGGGCTCAACAGGAAATCTCTGGAAAACCATTAGAAGTCAAGCAGGCAGCTAGGTCTGTAGATCGCGAATGTGAACCTATTAGTTTCTCAGCCATTGTATTCTGTGAGGTCGGTTTTAAAACCTTTGTTTCTTATCAAGTGGTGCCATAAATGTACATTCAGCAGCGAAACAAAGATGCATGTCGACTCAAGTTATAACGGTAGTCCCATCGAAGCCATAATAAGTATATTGAGATTGCTTCTTTTGATGAATGCTGCCATAGCAACAGGAACAAAAGCAGGCTATCAAAAGCTTTGTCGTCTTTTCTCAAACGCAGTTTAAAGTGAAATAAAAAGGTCTGTGGAAGTGACCGGTATCGATCTCGAAAGTAGTAATGGTTCTAGAGTACAGGACGAGCTCGCACACGCATGCGCGCAGGGGGGTAGTAAGACCGGGTGCTGACATTCCTGACTAAAGCCTTGCATAACTGATATTCCGACTAGTAGATTACATTTCCAACACCTATATCAGGGATTGTTTTTTTCCTGATGACCTCATGGTGTGGCAGAAACAACAAAAGCTCTAAAGAGTCAACAACGCTCTTTGTCTCACTCCGCAGAATCAGGTCTCATCCTGCAACAATTATATAAACTTAATATGAACTTATCTCAAGACAAAGAAGGAAAAAAAGAAGAAAAAAATCTTGAGAATTAAGTAAACGACGACGACGATGATGATTAGAGAAGAAGGAGGAGAAGAATGAAGAAAGATGAACAAGAAAAACGTGGCAGAGGTTTGAAAGAAATGTAAGTAAAGAACAGCCTGAAAGTAATTATACACCTGTACGCAGCACCAGCTTGTGTGTGCTGGAATTGCAGGTGTATGGTGCTGTGTGAAGACAGGTAAAGAAGACTCGCGTATGCGCGAAAGGTAAGCAACCGGACAAAAAAGGGATGGGGGCGAAAAACCTCCGGCAAGCTCGTTTACTGACTTTGCTATTAATTCTTTTGTCCAGATGACAAGGCTCAATCATTCGTCTCCGATTTCCGAGACTGTTTGAAAGGCTGATTAGCTTTTATTTGCAAGAGGGGAGGAAAAACAAAACAAAACAAAACAACGGGCATGTCATATACAGGTCCTTCCGTCTGTACTTTTGATAGCCTACTGTCTAAATTTAGCAACACTCCTTCACTGTCTCTATCCAACATATCCCGAGGGTTTCTCAGTAAACTTATGCGAGTACAACAAGATGTAATGGCTAATATTTGTCAGCTAGTCTTTCAATGGTTTAAAACATTCCCCTTTATAACTAAACTACACTGCTTTTAAAACCGATGAACCAAAAAAATTCAAAATTTTTTTTTCTCTGCAGCCACACAAAGGATTCCTTGAAAAAAACTGAACGTCCAGAGGTCCAGCCAAATGCCGAAAAATATTTTAAAAAACATTTTCAAGTGTACTAGTGATAAAATTTATAAACGTAACAATCAACTATAGTTGTGTAATTATTCTTTAAAATACAAAATAATTTAAAATAAGTATATGATAATACTACTTTAAGAATGTTGTGTTATAAATAATTAACAAATAAACATAATAAATAAACATAATATATAATATAGTAAGTGTAAGTACATAATAACCGAAAGATAAAATGATCCAAACAATTGTTCCAGGGGAAAAAGAACTCTCGCTTTAAAACTTCAACCACGGATTTTTTTTTTTTTTTTTTTTAGTTCGGCTAAGTGATTTGACTCTTTAATTATTAATGCAGACATCAGAAAAAGCCTGTACTCACTCAACAGTCTAAAATCATTAACGACAGAAGCACTTGCAGATTGCCATGACACCTTGCAAAGCAATTTCTTCGGAATAATAGTCAGTCAAACTGTTTTAACAGATCTTTGAATGAAATGAAATCCACTGAAAATAAGCGTTTCTTGCAACACACACACACACAAACAAATGATACTGGAAACACATACAACTGAAGAACACTCCAAAAATGAAAAAAATATAAAAGGATAATGAAACAGACAAGGTTGGACAATGGAATCCATTTCCCTGTTGACCTTCCCCGATGAGTTTTTGGAGACCCTGATGTTGGTTCTAATCGAGTTAAGTGAGGCAGAAATCACAGCATCTGTTCTCCGCTGACTGCTCTGTCCTTTCTCCTCCAACTCGAGGCTTGCGGATCTCATCCACGTGGCCAGCCAGCCAGCCCGCCATTTCTCGCGTTTTCTCGAGAAAGACTCGCTCCGTTCTTGCCCTGTCTTGACTTGGTAAGTGTCGATCAATGTTCCATACTTTGTATGACATTGGATGAGAGATGGAGGTATGAGGTGGAAGGGGACGGCAAGACAGCGAGTGTCTAGTGACTACCCCAAGTTTCAGCACACCCCCATTGCAGTATTTTAGACCGTTTGTTCAGTGCCTTTCATCGCTCGTTCTTACCTTGTGTGTCGTCCGGGCAGGCAGTGCCGTGTGCCCCTTCACGACCTTAGGATAGTCCTGCTCGCACACCAGGCTGCCGTTGACCAACCCGAAGCGGTCCCCGGGCACAAGGGGGCTCCGGCACGTGACGCACGTGAAGCACTTGACGTGGTACACATGCGATTGCGCGCGCATCACCATCTCGTTGGCGGGGATGTTCTGACCGCAGGCCATGCACGACCCAACCGCGCCGAACAGTCTGAAACAGACAGAACCGTCGAGGGCAAAGGTCAACAAAAGGTCGAAGGATGGGCGCAAGACGATCAATATGTAAGCGACCTCTCTCTCTTCCCCAAACAATAAAGCCATAACCTAATTAACAGTAATAAATAAGTTACACGAATCGGACAAATAAACACACATTAAGTAGTCAAAGACAAGTTTTAAAAGCATCAAGAATGTCTGCAATCCACATTCCGTAAGGAGCCTCCTTGATTTGGCATCCATCGCCAAATATGTGTTTGTGTTTAATAAATATTACGGTGTGGGTCATAATATTATGTACATACAATGATAACAGTCACACAGAACGATACATGTGGAGTTTAGAGAACCCATCGACCAGCATAGTAAGGAAGTTTGCCACATGTCAAATTTTTAAAACCCGAAAAAAAGGATGTGGTTAAAGTATTCTCCTACCTGCAAAAATTCAAAATTTAATTTCACTTAACGATTTTTCGAGGGAATCGCATGACTCGCTCCAAAAGAAAATTGCCCTCGGGAAAAATAAGCCAGGAACTTAATCGCCAAACGGAAATTTTGCCTAAGCCATCGAGCTAAAAGTCTGTGTCGCGTGAATTAGACAGCAAACAGACAAAACTTTTAATTTTCCAAACCCCTCCATCCAGTCACCACCACTCGCACGACTCCTCCCTGCCGATGCCTTCAAACTCACATCTCTTTCTTCCTTTTTCTTATGCACTCCTTCTCTCTTTGACCATCTTCATCTTTCCCACACATGCACGCTGTCACAGAGAGAGTACTAAATGCTTTCGTGTGTGTCCTGAGTGTGGGCGTGCATGTATTTCGGATTTCCTCGAGCTGTTGCCCCCCCGACAGACAACAATAGTGAACAGTTTCTAACAGTTAAACGGCTCAATTGATGAATCATGTGTATCCACAAACTGCACGATTAACCCCTTGCTCGAGTACACACGAGTCGGGTATACACCTACCCGACAGTCTACCACGCCGTTTTCAGCAACAGCGAAATATAACAATTCACCTGTTGTCAGGGAGATGTTTTATTAATAGAAATATTCAAAGTCTTTCTCCAACCGTTCACGATCCTTTAACTAACAGACCTTTATCTTTTCTCCATCAGTGGGCGCACCAACCTCCGCACGTCTGATTGTTTATCTTAAGACTGGATACGCAATAGAATGTCATTTTGGGGAATGTGCTGCAATGGCCGGGGTACTTGGAGTGGTGCAGTGGGCCCGCCTGTGTCAGAAACAATCATCGAAGGGAAAAGCTAGGAAAGAAGGTAAAAATGTTCCACGTGTGACGCTCGCTCTATTGATTCAGCTGGTGGTTCCTTCCTCGCCGCTTTGTGTTTGCACAAGTGCTTCTTGTCAAACGGACCCTCGCTTCAAAAGATATTGCAACTCATTTTTTCTCCTGCCTTGAATAATTAAGACGCTCATTAAATGAAAGATCTGGAATAGAAGGAAACAGCGAGCATGAGAGAGAGAGAGGATAGAAAGAAAGAGTCAAGTGAGCCGTGGATGCAGTTATAACTGTTCAGATTCGACTGCTGTGCTTCCTTCGCCTTTTATTTTAGACATGCTCAACTATAAAATGAAAGAGCGAAAAACCCAGTGTCATAACAAGCACGGCAATCTTCTTGGAGCAAGAAAGTGAAAATGTAATTTTCTATGAAAAAATAAAATACAAGCATAGGTCAGAAGTCTTGTTCACTGACAGCTCGAAAGTCCATCGAGGGAGTCGCAAGAACCTAGTGGTCATCGCACAAAACATCGCACGAGAGCTGGCAGCTCGAGGTTGGCACCGGGTCACTGCCTGGAGCCCCTACCTCATGCCCCTTAAAAAACAAACGTGTGCGTGACCGTGCGTAACTGCAGGCCTGTATAAGCACGTGTGCTTAAAAGGCTGCCACTGATCGGAAATCAATCACAAATTTAAAATACACGGTTCCGGCTGTAGACAGAAGGGCTGTGAGGCAAAAACAGGTGGCGCCCCCTTCAAGCACAAACCGTTTCTCTTTGCGCTCTGCCCCGCCGCCAAAGATGGAGGATCGGACAAGCTTACAAGAGATTAAGAAAAGGAAGCTCCTTTTGTTGTGCGGCTCTCGCTGTAACTGAGACAGGTCAGAAAGGGCAAACGGTCTGGCCATCTGTCTCCAGCGCCTGTAGAACTTCATCCTCCACGCGCAAGCTACAAACTGGCACCATCCCATCAACGGCAGACACTCTCAGCCCGTCTCGAGAGCGATTAACGTCCAGAAAAGATGCGAGTTCCCAAACGGAGACGTTCTTAAAATGATAGGTTTCATCACACTCGACCAGACGAGCGCAACGAGCGGAAGCGGAAGGAGCCCCTCCCGACCTTTTATGCGGCGTCTGTAATGAGGCGTGGCATATTCCACGCGGACAATGGAAGGACCGGGGTCTAGTTCTCCGCAGCGTAGGGTAGAGGGGTGAACTACCCAAGGGTGGCACGGTGGCAGCCCTTAGTACTCAATACAAACCGCTAGAGGGCGGGCGAGGGCGTAACATGATCATTCCTAGGTTTTGCAGATCGTCTGGATTATACGAGTTCAGTTTGCATTGCTCGAATTCTAACTTTGGTATTTCAGAAAAAAGACTTCGAAGTATTTTTCATACATTCTTAGACCTCATCCTTATAAAAACATTTCAAAATATTTTCTGTTATTATTAATTTTTTGAGTCACTTTGTAATTGACCTCCTTATAATAGATAATCTATTAAATGGTGACTGTATTGACTAAAATTTTTTTTTCTCTTATTCCGATTTAAAAAGGAAATGTCTGTCTTGGAATCCTTTATCATTTTTACTCAGCATTATATTGTTTCTGATTTTTGTTTAAACCGTCACGCCAGTTTTCTCTCCTGAAACTAGAGGACTGAGCAGACTGGACAAGTCTCGCCATTACTCGTTCTGTTCTTCATGCGTTTAATTTTGTACCGAGACTATCGAGGCCAGTTACGTGGAAACCCTTGACGAACACTGTTCGACACAAGTTTATCTTTATTAGCTGCCAGCACGAAAGTAACAGCGTGAAAATGGCTGCCAAACATAGAGCTGTGATTAGGGTGGCGCCTGAATATCGAGTAATAAAGTCACTAATGCTATTAAGCACGATGGTGTACTCCCGCCAGACCAAAGTCCCACTCCAGTAAAGAATGCACTTAGTCTGTAAGTAGAGATTTCGGTTTTTCTCACTCCCCCTCCGACTTCTCTTCCCCCTCCTCTCTGTCGATCCCGCAGCCATGTTCCCCATCCCCATCCCCCAGAAGTTTCTCTTTCTCCAACAAACCACTTTCATGCGGATTTCCGCAGGACTGCTTCACACGTTCTCTCTTTCCTCCTACCATCCCTCCCCAAACTCCTCCCCCAGCCTCTCTTCCCACCATAATTTGCCCTGACACTTTAGCCATAAAGCGGCCTGTCTCGTAGTCTGGCGACAGCGACAGCAATAACTACATCAACATAAGCGACGCCGACGATGGCAGCAGGTAGCGGCCGAGAGGGGGAGAGAGAGAGAGAGCCGACCATGAATAATTGATCGGTCAAAAATGATAACAGTGTCCGCGCCGCTTCGCCGATTGATCGCGCATGGGGTGGCGTGGCGAAACACTTTATGAGAAATTATTGCCGCCATGCTTCCCGGGACGCTGGCGAGGGCTGGCGAGTGTCGCTTCCACTGGGACGACAGCCGAAACGTTCCGTCAACGGTTGCCGCTACAGTCCCCAGAGTCCTGGATAGGTGCAGTCACTTTGAGATGAACACATACAAACACACAGAACTGGAATTACATCAGCCCACCGTAGCTATTATTCACATTAAGTCGAGGTTGGCTCGTCCGAACCTGCCTCCCCTCTGTCCACCCAACCAAAAAGACAACAGGAGAGATTCGAATTTTTTCTTACTCAAGTCGTGGTCTAGTCACAGTAAGCCACTCACAGTTCCTTATCTTCACCGCCACTGAGTTTTTTTTTTTTCCTTGCTGAACATCTTTGCAGAATGTCTTTTATGTAGGGATATTTAGAACAGACAATAGACCCCATCATTCCTGGCATTGTTTTTTTAAACGAATAAAGAAAAACAATAAAAGACTTCATAAATATATGTTCTTGACATGGCGAAAGCCCTCTGAACCATCTCGATGATCTCAATATCTGTGGGGCAAGAAAGATAGTCAAGGATTTTTACTGAAGTCCAACAATAAGGTTTCTCCTAGAGGGCAACAGGACAGGCAACAGGTGTCAGGGTTTGATGGTCTTTGTCGCGATGTCTAGGTCGGGTGGGGGAGCTAGGAGAGGTTGAGAAATGTAGTAAATAATAACATGATGTTATAAAGGATCTTTTAGTCTGTCTCTTAATGGCAGAAACGGGTAGTGTAGTAGTTACAGCGACAATGCTCAAACACATACACTCGCTGCTTCAATATCCCTGTGACCTTTTGCACCCAACCCCCTGCAGATCCCACCTGATAGGAAACGGTACCTGGCTCTTTATAGGTTGGGAAGACATGGCAGGGAGGAAAAGGAGACGGGCAATGCCCTCACACAAAGCTGGCCACAAACGGTGGGAGTCATTAACACCCTCCTTTTCACTACGACCATAAAGTCTCGGGAATGGCCTCCCCTTTTGTTTGAATTTAAATTTAACAGGAAACTTCCTTTGTGCTATTCTCTCAGCTGTCAGTATTAATAATTTCTTGTCAAAATGAACTCTGCTATCCCTGTGATGTAATTATGATGGAGGAAGAACTGTGTGTGTGGGTGGTAGAACAAATAAGAGAGGCAGACGGTGTTAACGACCCAAAACAATAACAAAACCCGAAACGCACGCGCCAGCGCCATGTTGACGCCTAATGTAACAAACGTGATGCAGTGTGGAGCGACAGAGCGGCTCAAGAGTTGGGCAACTATCGTCTGCTCCGTTGCCACATCATGTCCAACCTTTCACAATCTCGTAGGTTTACGATTGCCGCCTCCTCACTCCTACAGTTAACTCCCCCACTGCATTTATTTTATGACATTTCCTTGCCATGGCTTCTGTTTACTGTGCCCCGCTTGATGTGCATCCTCTTATGCTGTATATGTATAATGTATGTGTTAATCTTTCTGATGCAAGACATTAATATCTGGGTATGAACTAAATAAATCACTGAAGAATTGTGAGATTGCTATTTTGTTATGGGCGGTGCTAGATAATGTCTAAAGAATAGCACTGACAAAGAAATATGAAGAGTAAGGGAAAAAAAAAGCTCATCACATTAGCAAGAACATGCAAAAGACAAGAAAGAAAAAAAAAACTCGGTGAAAACAAGGCTATAAAAACAACACTCTCCCTATCATGGTAGTTATCAACAAAACATCCGTCTTTATTAATGCCGCCACCCCGCCAGTTTGTTTTCCGTTTCCAACATTTATTGCAAAATATCAGTTGACTCCACGTGAGGGCTGGCAGCTTTTGTTTGTGTTATATGTAAATGAAGATGACAACCAGGCTGCACTCCATCGCCACTGACAAGCGGCGTGCGTTTGCCGCTCTACCGCGCGGCGTCTGTCAAAGAATCCACACAGCGAAGCGGCAAGCGGTGACCGGCGGCAGGGGTAAAGGTCGACTCGTACATGCACGTGTGTGTGGTTGGATGCCACGGGATATTTACTATCGAAACCCCACAGCAAACCAGCTGGTAAAATTCAGTGTGACACGCGCACGACTAAATAGGAACCCACCCGTGCTTTGTTTTACGTGACCTACCCCGACCTCCCCAACAAGGTGCCGGCAGTTGGGTGACGGATGAGGGCGACATGGACAAAAGGGGGACGAGAAACAACACTCTTGGCTCTGCTGATTGAATGGAGGTGGCATCATGCTTAATGGTGGACATTTAGAAACAAAAACAACGCATGAAATCACAATAACAATAAACACGTAAACATTTTAATAAATAAAAATGAACATTTAAAACAAAGTACGAACTTGAAACATTCTGAGAACATAAACATCTCTTTCACACTCAGTATCAGAAGAAGGGAGATATACAGTAAAAACTTCATGACAAAAGAACAGGGTTAGGGTTAGACACATCCATCATGGACTCCTTAAGCTTTTCTCTAGGTGGAGCTAGTCTTGTTGAAGCTAAGGCCATTTAGCACCATCCGGCAGAACAAAAATGACTCAGACTACTACAGACCAGCTGTCCTTCCTCTTCAGTCGTTTTGCTGAACGAAATATGGCCAAAAAGCAAGCTGTAAATTTTCCACGAACCACACTCTCAGCTCTTACTTTGACACCGCCAGCCATTCCGAGATCCGGCTCAAGATGTTATACACATTTCGTATGATATATATACACACACATAGGGAGGATTTTGATTAACTTTAATGTGAAAACCTTCTTGATAACATTGGCACTGTAAGCGCTCTCAGTCTAGGAAGAAAAAAAATGAACCCTCTTTTTTTTCCTAAAGAAGATTAAAGCAGCTGTAAGTTATTTTTAAAATATACTTTCGGTAGATGATAAAAATCTCATAGAAATCTATTCGCTGCCTGCAAATGAGAAAAACAGCTATGTGCATGAAAGCGATCAGACATCAAAATAAAATTAGAAAAAAAAATGTTGGCAAAGAAAGTTTTTTTTTTATACAGGCAGACCAAACACCATCCCCATCATTCCCACTTTAACACATGGTGCCTTGACGGTTCACATCCTTTGAAAGTTTCTGGCCAAGAAACAGCCAAGAAATGTCTCTTTTATTTCAGGGCAGTGTGATCAGTCGTCGTGTTATATCGAGGATTTTCCAGCTTCTGCCCGTTTTCTGTCCATTCCGTTATTTTGTTGATGCTTCTGACAAGCACCCAGTCTACGGCACCCCGGGGACCGGTTTTGTGGAGATCGTCAACAACGCGCCGCGTCCTTTTGATGTTCCTGGACTCGCTGGCTGGTTGGTTCGCTGGCAGGCCCTGTGTTCAGCTGTCCGCATGCGACAAAATGCTCTTAAGGGTCCCGTTTATCACAGGCAAGAAAGTCCCTTACCTGCATTAGTGAAGAAAATAACACCCACGTTTGGTGGACATTCCGGAGTCGTTTGTTGGAACAGAGAAAACATGTTAAAATTGTGAAACTTGCCATCAAACGTGGATTTTCTTTTTATTCTTCGTGTTGTATGTGAGCTTGAAAGACAGGGGTTCACTACACTAAGTTGCATGATTAGTTTTGTCTAAGGGATCTGGTGGCACAAGAGTTCAGCGCCCATCGGCAAGACTGAAGATCGACTGTCCTGGGTCCAATTCTCATCTCGTCTCATACACAAAATGTTTGCTATTCTCCGCCTACTCTTATGCGCTCTCTCAAATAAAGCATTCTTTGTAGCAGATACACTGAGGGTTCAGATCTCGTCTCGGGCATAATTTTTAAGCATCTGGCACCTGTTTACAGGGTTGACTGCTCTGAAGTGACATAGTTGCTAGCTCGGCAGCCTACCCGCTAACCCTCTTTGTTGCACTGCGCTGTTTCTATCTCTCCTTCCCCCCAAAACACACACTCTTCCACCATCTCTGAGGGTCTTCACTCGCACACGCACGCGCATCAACGCACGCATACCCCGGCACGGGTGAGGTGGGGAGGAGAAAGCGCTTGTCGGTGCTAAGGGGGAATTATCAGCCGTTGCTTGTCTGCTGCTCGCTTCATCGGTCCGGCGCTAGGGACTCGGTGGTGAGAAGGCAACCAGCGGAAAATGAAAAAAGCAGCCCCAGCGTAATCACCAATGTGCCCATTAAGATTAAGCAACAGCACATAGCAAGAGTTGAAAGGCTGGGAGCGGAGTCATTACGATAGCGATGTACATTGCTTTGCCGCGTGGGTGACTTCCCTGATAGGCGCTCTCTTATGCTGGAGATAGGTTTAGTAGAGGAGCTTTCCCACCAAGACGAGGCTTCTCTGCACCTTATAGCATGGCCAACGATTTATTGTCGCAATCGAGTTCGATGTTGAATGAAGACCTACTCCACTCGTTCACTGCTGTTGGAACTTATTTCCCCTAAAACCTCAACTTGGAAAATGATTCTCTTACCAATTATCTAAGAAAAAAAGTGGAAAAACCCTGACAGAATAAAAGACAGGTAGAAAAAAAATGTGATAAGGTATAGAGGAAAACTGCAAGAAAATTCAGTCTATTTTTGAAATAAAAGTGGGCACGACTGCCATCTGACTAAACTCGTGTACCATCATGAAATATACACCTGCATCAACCATCTATATCTCTCTAACACATACACACACTTTGAAATCGTAACTGGATGACACATCATAGCCGCACATAAACATCCTGGTTATGTTGTGATCATTGCGAGTTGTTTCTCCCCCCACTCCACACACACACACAGATTAGAAACAATATATATTACCCCTGTTTTGTGTCACTATACTTTCCTTTGCCAATTACCTACTAACATCAAAAGTGCACAGACAGAGGTCTAGGGCACAGTGACTTGTAACAGATCATATTACGGGATATCTGATTCGTTGGTTGAATTCGAAGTAGGAACATTGGAGAGAAAAAAATTAATCGGAAAAAAACCACACACACACACACACGCACACACGTGATCAGCTTGTAATTCAATACCCAATAGTATTTAGACGAGAGAACGAGCTTCCTGCAAGTAGTGTTTGCCATTTAAAAAAACTTCAGGATACCCCGATTTTACGATGGAAAAGTTTTATAAGGAAGCAGAGGACTCGTAAATTAATTTGTGTTGTGTGTAAAGGAAGTATTTATGTATAAACTTCAGCAAAAAACAAAAATCTAGATAATTATGGTTCAACCTCGCAACCAGAATATTAATTGATGGGAGAGATAAAGATCGGGACATGTGGACGAGTGCCGCGAGGGTCTGAATGCAGTCGTCCAGAACTTTCTTCGCAAATTTTGTTCGATTTTCTTACGGCCGCGGATGGTTATGTGGTCGGGTGGATAGACAGCGTGCGAGGGGTTGACGGGTGGGAGCGGAGAAGTGGGAGAAGAGCGAACGTTTGCTCCGAGTTACGCCCTTAACTACTGCGTATGTTGCAGGTATCGGTGTCAGCAGATGCTGCGGGCAGGTAGACCACCACCAGATGGCGCACCATGGTAATCTTGTAGCGATGTCAACCATCTGTTATTCAGGCTTCTTTTTCCTCTATCCCGCCATCGCCTGCAGTCCTTAAATATGTCGATACATCGTCTTCAACATCTTTTCCCATCTCCGCTGACATTGCTGTTGTTGGCAGTGTCGGTTGCATCTGGTACTCTCGATAAAATGTACGCATCGAATCGATCATTCAGACCCTACAGAGGAGAGACACACGATTAGGTCGCAGTGCATCCCGGGTAATGCAAGCAAATCGCGTTCTGGGTAAAGGAAGCGGTTCCAGGTCATGACAAGTAATTTTTAAAAGTTTATCCCACAGACCGCAATTAATGATGGCGATATACGATCTAAATGTCAGCGAAAAAACAAAATACAAACTTTGCCAAAAGTTAGCTTTGTTGATAACGGTTCTGACGCAGCTACTAAAAATGGAAAGCATATATTCACGCGCACGCACACACAAACACATTTCTACCCAGTTTGGAATGTACAGCCGGAGGAAGATCTCACACACGGAGGAGGGATGAGGAAGGAGGCGACAGACGTAGGTAGGGGTAAGGTACCTGTGCATGGAGAAGTTGTGAGTGGGGGGAGGGGAAGAACCGGTGTGTAGGAGGGAAGGGAAGCCACAGAAACGAAAGCGAGGCTAATTGAATTGGTGGCGGCCATTAAAAGCGGGCTATTAGTTCAACAGCTGCTGCGCCCGCCGTTGCCCCAGCCGAGCGGGCAGATTAATTCAATTAATTTAGCGGCAATAGTTATTACTGTTTGGTGAAGGATGGAACCCCCGTGTGCTAGGTAGGCCGCTCGCAATTTACAGATGGCGGCTGCCTGGGAAATTGCAAATGGAGAGAGCGAGGGAGAGCGAGAGTGGAGATGAGGATCGCTTGTCACAAACACGAGCCTTGAGGTTTCACGATCGAAACGGGGATGATGCTCGCAACTGTTGTCAATCAAGAATGCCACAGAAACCAAAACTGTCTTGCAGCTGGCTTGTAGGACTCCCGTGTAGAGAAAGTGTGTCCGGACGAATGGGGAGATGGACGGTATACGATCGTTCGGTCGTAGCCCATGGGGACGAGGCTGATTCATATAATAATTTTGTTCGAACGGGTTCACTTCATTTGTCACAAAAATAATCCCAATAAAAACGTAGCAGGATTAGTAGAGATAGTACCAGTGGTAGTTTAATTTTAATAAATACAACAGCAGTATTTATTATATATAAAGTACGGTCTTGGAAATAAAAAGACAATAAGGTGCTGGTGGATTTAGTAACGGAAACAAAAGACGATAAAGATGGAAATGGAATAGGAAAACCAAATGTCAAGGGAGATAGGTCTTCAGCTTTTACAGAAACTTCGAAATCGCTGGTTGAGCCGGGGCTTACCCTCTATACAGTCTGAACTGTGAAATCCAAGCCTTATGTGTTGGATCCCTAGAGTCCAGTAGTAATACCTACCGTCTTGGACTGAACTCTGGTCTCGGGCCCTAAGGGTGGTGCGGGGGAAAAGACAATCCAGTCTGGCGTGAGAGGACCCTAAAACTGCAGATAATCGGAGTACATCGGCTTTTTAAGACGACCTCTAGCAGGTCTCCAAGCAACATGAGTAGATAGTGCGAATCATGTGGGGGGTAAATTACATGGACTTTGAGGCAGATTATGAGAGAGCGGAGGATGAACCTAACATGAGAGAGAGAAGGAAAAAAAAAAGGGAAAAATGGGGAGAAGGGAGGATTGCAGAATGGAAGAGGCGCCAACTTTCATTCTAAAAGATTTTTTGTTTTAGCTCCGCAGTTAATCACCCTCGCATCAGTTTGCATTGGGGGATCAGCTGTCAAAGGACGACAACTGAAGGACAGGGAAACAAGAAAAAGAAAGTAAACTGGAGTGACCTTCCCTGAGTAAACCATGCAGCATTCCTAAGTGCACACATAATATTAGCGCGGGCACGCAAACACACAGTTGCACAAAGACGGGACAAGATGATCGAACTGATAACAAAGATTTACCTACACCACCATTTACAGAACCAGGTATGACTTTCTGAAAAACAATTAGCAAATAATGATATACAAAAAAAGTTTCTTCCGGAGAGCAGGCTGGCCTTACCCGCCAACTGCGGGCCAGCAGGACCACAATGGAAACGAACGCAAGTCCCTAACAAACCCTAGCTTGCCACCACCCCACCCTCGAACTCACCTCCTCCCGCTCCTGTCATAAAAAAGTCTGGATCACTTAATTACCACAAATTTATGGCAGGAATATTGGCGCTACAAAAACTTCATGTCTTGCAAGCCTGAGAAACGAGACTGTAAAATTTGTGTCCGTGTGCGCTGCGCAGCACCTCCACTCCTGGCGGACGGGCGGGCCACTCGTTTGTTGCCGTGCAGCAGCAACAGCGGCGGCGGCAGCAACGGCCGCGCGCCACCGGACCTCCACGGCAAATACAGCAAGAATCAATGCCCGGATCGAAGTCTCGCCCTTATAAAGTCTGTGGATGATATTTTGTGTCAACAGAGCTTGTCCCGTGCTAAATTGGACCAACTCGTAATGGTTCGCGCTGTTTGGAGTAAAGGGCGGGGGTGTGCGGGTGAAAGTTTGAGGGGAGGGGTGGGTAGGGCGCACAGATGGAAAGCAGCTACAGAGAAAGTGAGAAATGAAAAACGTGTGACTGGGTGGGTGGGGCGTGTAGTGGAGGAGGAGGGAAGGATAGATGGGTGACGGTGTTGCCAGCAAAAAGTCGGACCGGAAATGAGACGAGGCAGAAAAGCGAAGGGACCGGAAATCTCTGAGGTGTGCAGGGCGTGATGGTGAATTATGGGTAGAAACTGCCGTGGGTGCGCGTACGCGTGCGTCGGAAAGGGGGTAGGGAAGGAGGCTTTGCTGGACGCTTTCCTCTTTCACTGACCTGAAAATGTGTCCAGTTGATGGACATCTTGTTCCCACGTATTCACTGGACTCACTAGAGGGCAGAGGTTGGCGAGTAAGAGAAGCGCTACATACAGAGGACTGTCCGCGCTCGTCACCTGTCGAGATATTACATTATTCGCTGTGCAAGAGGGTACATCACCTACCCGGTGTGCAAACAGCGTTGACAGTAGAAGGCTGCTTCCTAAGTAGTCTTAAATATCAACGATTTGTGTTGAATGTTAGTATCTGTACCACATAACATCTACTTTACTGGGGAGTGAAACGTCCATCGACATAAGAATCGGGTGTTTCTACAGGATGGGTACAATCATTTTACTGCACTGTCAACCAGTATGCAAACTGTTATTGTTGTTATTAACTTCTGTAAGGGTAGTACTGACATTAGTACAAGATATTTCCATAAATCTGAAAAGTACCTAGCCGAACCTCACCGTCAAATACTAAAAGCTAAAGAACTACAAGTCTTCCATCCCCCGCGTGTGTGTGTGGGTGCTCCCTGCTTTAATTTTTTTTCAACGTAGGTGTGAAACAGTAATTACAAACCTCCCATGCCCCAAGATGTTACACAAAACAGCATCGGGCAGTTTGCCTACCCGGTGTCCAAGTAAGTCTTCAGTTGAGATTGTGCTGTGGAAGCCGTCTGACGACCTCAGAGTCTTTGTCGAAATTCGAGGGATACACACATCAAAAGACGCCCTACAGATTGTCTACCGAAACAAGTGCAGAACCTTTCATTAGAAAATACAATAAATGAAGAAAATTACCACCAACACAGTACAACAGTGAACATTTGGTACCCAGTCCGCGGTATTTTTTTTTTTTTTTTGAAGAAGCGGGTAATTCAGCCTCCAGCAGGCCTAAATACACACAAAAAAACCCACGATTTTTTTTAGCACCACATTCAATTACAGTAACAAGTCTAATAATACTCGAAAGAAATTTATGCCGACGTGTTTTTTCACTCCTGTTGGCCCTAACGAGGTGATGTATGGAGCTCGTCAAACACAGCTGGTGTGTCTAATGACAGCTGGGCAGCTGTAATAACTCGACACGGGTGCAGCCAGGGAAGTTCTCTTTCCTTGTGTGTGTTTGTCATTTTAACAAGACTTAATGTATGGTTTATATGGTGCATTTATATTGTGTGTTAGGTGTTGTTACTGTAGCGAGTTATCCCCTTTGCTGCAGTTCGCTCCCTTGGCAGCATACAGACTTAGGTTTCCGCGCAAACTATCTTAGAAATAGTCTCGATTCGATTTTAATTGCACGAAATGTGGACCGAATTTGCTAAAGTTTTCACATGACGATTATCATATAAAAACTTTGTAAAACTTAGATATTTGTCTGGTTTGTAATGGCGACTGTCTGTATGTATGCTGTTTAACCCGTCTGCAGCTACATGCAAGCCGAGAGAGTCCGAGTTCGTATCTGTTACTCTGAGTATTTACCTGTGTCTTAAACGTGTTGAGCTTTAATTTTAACCACACTTCACCTCCCCATTGTCTCATCTCCAGTCGCGTGCCAATAAATCCTCCCGCCCCCGAGCAAACTAATGAAAGTTTGCCCCACGTCACACCTGAAAGAGCCGCGAGTGACGGGGCGCAGCTTTAATCATCGGCAGGTGGCGCCAGCAAACAGACCTGTAAGTGACAGAGGGCGCTGGTGTTCGTTGGGGAAAGGGGAGAGGCGGGGAGAGCGGAGAAGGGATTTACAGGGAAAATTTAATCGCGTTGGCATGACGACCTTGCGGCCCTACTGCTCGGGGCTCCGGCCGGTCGACTGGCCGTCAAGTGGACCTTTGTTACCCAGCTTTAACTGCCGTCATTTCCTGGGACTTAAAAAGCTTTCTAGCGGTGATTTCGTGTGCCTTCCTACCCACAGCTGCCCGTTTGCCCTCCCACCCGTCCTCGAACTAATTTTATTCCAGGGACCCTTGGTTTAGCGCCTCGAAACCCAAAGCCCTGCCGATATTGGTTGCACGGGTATGGTACATTTATCATTCATCGGAACACCGTTCGTGGACAGCATGGCGAGGGTAGTTTTTTTCTGACATTGCCGTGGCTCGCTTTACACCACCACAGCCCCACACCTGCTTCCGTCCCAGTATCATGCAATATCATTTAGTAAAACATTAATTTCAAGGTACCTATGAAAATTGTACATGCATCTTCTTTTAAGTGGAATATGCCTGCAAGACTTCTTACAAGAATTTCCTGCACCTACATGCAACAAAAATGAAATGGTGGAACACAGAGGAATCAGGATCCGAAGCGCCTGGTTCATGTTACCTTCAAAAGACATTTGCAGAATATGGTAAAGACTGTGATGATGAGATAGTAATGACTGAGGATGTTCTCAGAAAGCAACAATGCTTGATACAAAAAGAATTCAAAGAAATCGTTGTTTGCAACTATAAGTAACTTGTTTCATACTAAAATCTCTGTAATCTCAATGCTGACTTATCTACCCTGATGCTGGAGGCTACTTGTGTACAACAAGAAGAAAAAAACCAACAACAACCAAAACAATGAAAAACCAACAAAACAAACAACCAGTAGAAAGCTTCAAATTCTATTGTGAATTTATTAACCTAAGACCTTATGTTGTGTCTCAATTTGCACAAGCAACAATATTACAAAGTGTTTGCAAAATGTGGAATGATGGCTGGAAGATCAGACCAACAGCTAGTCCTGCCAAATAGGTTCCAATGAAAGAATATACTTGAATATACCATTATACATGGTAGATTTTTAAGTAATCGTTTTTATTCCACTTTAGGAGAAAATTCATCTACAAAAAAAGGTAAAAGAAAATAAACCACCGACTTTTAAATGCTTAGTAGACATGGGTTATGTTGTAGAGAAGTCAGGGATGATAGTGAATGAAGTATACTCTTGGCTTTCTGCAAGCCCTAATGGTATTTTGAATGATGCTGAAATTGTAGAAATTAAATGTCCTCACTTCAGTAAGTCATGGTCATCACTATAATAGCTTTTTACCAGACTATCTAAGGATTTTAAAATGTATAATGGAAAACCTGAGCTGAAAAAGATGGAGGAAAAAGCTATTACTGCAAAGTGAAGGTCACAATGGTTTGTAGTGGTCTACATAAAGCCAAGTTTGTGGATTCCTAAGAAGAACCATGGAATTTAAGTGCTACAACATTTTATTCATATCAAGTATGACAAAAAGCTCTTCAATTTTGCACTAATTACTATCCGACATCAAATGCAGCTAATGCTAGCTACCTTATTTAATATACCTAATTTCCATTAATTACTTAAGAGCCTGCCTCCTTTATTTAGTGGACCCTAATGAAAAAAAACCACACACAACTCCTACCATAGCTATGGCAGAATCAGAAAATTTCATCTTGTTCAAAAGTGTCTGAAAGTTGACTTCAGTAAATGTCAAAGTAATGTATTTACAAAGTATCTTAAACATACATACACATGAAAAGGGAGTGTTTGTACACACACACACACATGGGAGAGCCTGTCTGAACACTTTCAGCTATAATTCTATGTACATGGATGTAATGAAATAAAACCAAATATATATGCAAATTCAGTCCTTTTAGTCAAGCTAGTTTCATATTTCCTGATAATAATTGCCGCAGCTTGTTATAACTGGAAGTGTATTTGATCACTGAACAGCTGGTTCCCTCACCATGCTTGTACTGAACTCTCTTGTTCACTGTGCTTTTGTACTTTTGTCCCTTGGGCATAGAACTGTAACAACTGTTGAAACTAAACTAGAAACGGAGCCCCCTACCCTAAACTATTCTTAGTAACACGAATGGCTGCCGCCAGCTAACCGGTTCGCGGGGTGGGGAAACCTGTCCACAAAGGCTGTGGAAGAAGAGACTAGTCTGTCAACCACACAAAGAGCCACTTGCAGTCACTGCCTCTAAGGTCACAAAGCTATGAGGGTCTTTATCTGGAATTCATGGAACTGCTAGTTGCACTAGCTATCCTTTTTTTAATTCTTGCTATAATTCAACAATAGTAAATTGTCAGAATAAACAAATATTCCGCGTTATGCAGATTCTGCACAGAGCATCATCTTGCCAAGAGATTCACGCTCACCAACTCAACAAGACAAGTAGAAGAAGAACTGGCAAGAAGATTGATAAAGCACAGAAACAAAACTTGTGTAGGTAATGCCGGACACCATAGTGCAAAAGGCTGTCCATCTGGCAAATACAAGGTTTCATCCAGGAAATGCTTTGCGAAGATTGATTGGATGATACTCGCGGCCTTGGGCTCTTTTCGTTTACTTGCTAGAGTCCAGATAGGTCTGAGAATTAAAATATTTTTTTTCAATGGCGCCTGCTTGGGGTGTCTGCAGGAAAATACCTTTTTCCCATTTGTTTTTGACTGACAGTACAGTGCAGTATCTTCTTGTCCGACTGGTAATCTTTCCAAGATCATTCTCCTCTCCATGACAAACGCTTTCATCGGCTTTGTCCTTGGTCTCAGCTGTTTTCTCAACAGACGCAGGCGTAAACGTTCAGTAAATAAATTCTTTCCAATGAGCATTTCTTGTGGCTGTCTCCTTGTGTTTCCGTCGCCTGTGAAAAACCATCGTCCCTTTCATCTGAACCAATCAGCGGACCTTCTAGCTGCTGTCCGACATGCGCCGTATCGTGTTTACAAACCTGTTTTGCAAACGGTTTCCTAGTTTCGGATTTTATAACATGGTCAGTTTTCTAGAATAGGTTTTGATGCCAGCAAAATGGCCGCCAAAGGCGCGGGACAAAAATTTTACACAACATTTTAACCTAGAATTTAATTGGCATAGCACTTAGTGTGCATGCCGGAAAAATAAAATTATACACTGGTCTATTCGTGGAGAGGGTTGTTCACCCTTAAGATGCTGGCGCTTGCCAGGCAAAAAAAGTGTCGGTCGATAGAGGCTGCTGATTGGTATTACTCAGAGAAAGTAATGGAGGTGAGAGGTCGCGGGGTCAGAGATCGACAGTCGATGGTAGCAAGCAGACTCGGCTGGCCAACGTGTGGAAGTGACTAAGACTAGTCCTATGTTCTCTACACCCACGTTTCCTTCATTCTCCACCCTTATCTCACTACTCCACCAGCCCTTCGTGCGAAATCACTTCTGGGTTGAAGCACTTTCACCACAAATATACGTGTAAGCATTTTTCCAAAAGTTTCCTTTTCAGCTCACATACCCACACACATGCCACGCTTACTGCCATGTCTTCTTTATGTTTTCTTTCTTCACTTCTTTCCCCGACTTTTTCTTACCAACACAAACACAAGGACGAGCCACAGAGTACACAATGCTATTGTCTTGTAGTAAGATCACGATCTCAGGGTAAACAGTCTGCCTGCCAGACGATGCTGTACAGGCACTGATGTCGGGAAGTGAGCTGGTGTCGTTTCAAAGCCGCAGTTGTTGTCGACGACACATTCATAGCAGCTTGCGAAAACGACCTGACATTTAAAGTGCCAAGAAAAGCAAGATCTGGCACCTTTCCCCAAATAGATATCAAGCATTGTCGTGAAACATAGACATGCAGACAAAGAACCAGGAAGACAGACCGATATCAAATTTCATGATTTTGGAAAAGGGATGAGGATGATGAGGAAGAAGGATGATCTTAACAGACGATGTAAAAAGATTGTCAACACGCAACTCTGTTGGGGAGTGTTCCTCTTTTCTGGTACTGTCGAAGAATATATAACACAATAATAATGCTGTTGATGATAAGGAGAAGTAAGACAAGAGGGTCAATGGCGCCCTCTCTGTCATAACTCAGTAACAGCGGCGCAACTCTTTGTCCTCCCTGTTCTGGTAGTCGGAGTATATTGTCATTTTGTCGCCAGATGCGGTCTGAACTTGGATGCGATTCAGGGTTGTGAAGGATTATGGGAAAGGGGAGAGGCTTGATGCTAATTTGTGATGACATGGACATTGCTGAGCTTGCCCTGTGACCTCACTATTCCACGTGTACAGGAAACCTCCTCAACCCCTCCACACACATTCTTGCTCTCCGGCCTTGAGATGTCGCATTAGTTCCCTTGGCCCGCTGTGCCACTCGCCATCACCGTAAGCACCTTTGTAAGGGATTCTCTTGACGATGCACGCGCCCTCTATGTCATAACTCAGTAACTCAGCGGAACCTGCCCTGCAACTCTTCGCCTCCCGATTTTCGCAGCTGGCGTGTTCTGTTCTTGTAATATCACTCCAACAGTTTCTTGTCTTTGTTTTCGCTAACCAACCCTCCTTTATTCTTTCAACACTTGACATCAGGTTAATACCACCTGGCTTTCCTTGCTTTTCTATTATTTACCGTCTGCATGCTCAGTCCATAGTGTGTGTGTGTGGGGTGAATAGCAAACAAAAATAAAAATAGGAAGATGGAAAGTATGGTACATATGGAACACTTTCAAAAGTTGAGAGGACTTGTTCTCATGTGACTGTGAAAAAAGGAGGGAAATCTGACATCCCCCCATACCTCCCAAAAATAATTTAAAAAGTTGACTAAACCGATTTCACGCAAACACGTGTTTACAGTTATATAATGATGCTATTACCCTGCCTTTCCTCAGACTAGTTTTGTTTTTAACACGGTTACCCTCATCTGCGGGAGTTACATTTTTTCATGCCATGACTAATAGCCAAGTAGGTAATCCGAAAATCTGTGTGTGGGCTGGGGTGGAGGTGGATGGGTGAGGGAACAGCTGAAGCTTTAACTTGTGACAAGATGACCCAGCAGACAACTTGAGTTGCTGGAACGGCGTAAAACACAGCTAACCTTCTCTCACCAGAATTTTTTTTTAATGGTCTTTTCAACCAACCAGCATCCACTAGCACCTGTCCTCGTCAATAGCATCACCAACCATCCGGCAAGTCGGCGCCCTCAAAAGTTTCTAGCGACTTACAGTATTATATATCGAGATATCTCCAAGCTTTCTTACTGTCCCTGTCGTTTGTACACCCGACCAGAATATTCTTCTCTTGCACCTTCACGTTTCTCTCTGGCACTGCTAGGAATTGGTTGCGGTCCTACCTGACTGATCGCACCCAGTCTGTGGTAGCTGTCGGCATCTCATCTTTGCTTGTTGCTGTCAAGTGAGGGATCCCTAAGGCTCTGTTCCTGGCCCTCCATTGTTCACTGCATACATCCAACAAACTTCAAAGGGTTCAGAATAATGGCGCTCATAATGTCTTCCGGTGGCGAAAAATGGACCAAGCTACACCCATCCTCCACCAGCTTGACTGGCTGCCAGTCCGAGTTCTCGTTGATGACGAGACCGCTACGTTGTGGTAACGTTGTCTTCACGGCCTAGTCTGTAGCGCATGAGCTCGCATCCACACAGGGAAATAAGCTTTATAAATTCTCTTATTATTACATCTAGTGCTTGTCTTAATCTTCGTCTACACTTTTTGCCCTCACCCCTTCTTCTCTCCCTCCCCACCCGACCACCGCTTCCCTCCCCCAACACCTGCTGTGTCCGCGACAAGGCTCGGGCGGTCAGGTTAATAATATCTCAAGGCCATGGTCCGCTCGCTTATTTCGGGTCTCACGAGCCATGTCCTTAATTAACAAATAAATGTCAGAACACAGTTAATGAAAATGTCACCATCTGGTCCCCGGTTATAGGCAGAATTCCCTCTCCTTTGGATCCGGAGGGTTTCCTCCTCCATTACCGGAAAGAGGGGATGGAGGTAGGACGGGGGCATGGCGGACGTCAGTGGGTGAGTGAATCTAGTAAGAACAATCCTATTTTTATATTTAAAATTTGCTGGAGTTGTCTTGCCAGTAACTAAGGCTATATCATGGGGAAAGGTTACTCTACGTTTCAAAGATGAAAAACAAGCCTCCCCCTCAGGTGTTATATGTAAAAGCGCATGAAGACGATGATAGGAATTATGGGTCAGATATGAAGGGCCTTGCTTGCCCGCTTTCTCTCAATTCTGCGTACCCAGCAGCAGCAGCAACAACAACAACAACAACAACAACAACAACAACAACAACAACAACAAGAAGAAGACAGAGATAACCGCCATAATCAGCCATGCTTCCTTCTCTCATGTCGCACGTGGCAACATGTCGTATAACCGTTATGCGTTACAACAACGTCTGCAACACAAACTCATCGTATTGATCCTTCTTCGGCAGCTGCAAAACATTCTAACATTATAATTAAGTAAAAGTAATACAGAAAATTGTTTTAACTGAGGCAAGAAATAACCGAGCTCGGGAGGGAAATGGGCTGCTCTGATCAATTTCTGCGATAAGAGTGGTTCCCTTCCCCTCCCACTCCCTCCATCACTCCGTTAGTGAATTTTCTATTGACATTTACTTGTGGACACCGAAAGCTATTACACGATTTGCTGGACACAGCTCGCGCTCTAATAACACCAGCAGTTTGTCCCCCCTACAGAAAAATGGTGGACACACGGCGAGTGCAGAGAGAACTAACCGTCGATAGAACGACCTCATTAGGGCGATGCTTTATCTTTGTCAACTATTCAATTTGAATGAGGGGCTCTTGATCGACTTGTAAGAATGTCATTAGTCAACCTTATAACCAGATGGTTGAGACATCTGCGGCCTTTTTCATTATTTAGACCCCTTGATGATGCTTCAGTTGCTGGCGTGCGCTTACTCATCTATGTGTGAGTGGGGAGAGAGAGAGAAGAACGCGAGCATTCGTTGTCATTAAAATCGTTACAAACCATAAATAAACATAACGATGACATTTTATAATATAAACAAGATTTGGTTTAGTCACCAAGCTAACGACACGGACAATGATGATAATAAAAATGATTCTCGCATCATGCGCCTTCTGTATACCTACATGGGACCAGGTATATAAAATGTGTATATACGTGGCTCACCAAGGTAGACACATCATCATGCACATGAAAAGAAATGCAGTTTCAGCGTTTGGAATTTTTGTTCATCGCGAACATGAATCAACAACAGGTGTAACAGCGGGTGCGTGGCATGTCGGCAAAGGTCGAGGTAGGGTGGACGGGTGGTCGAGGGTGGACGGGTAGAGAACGAAGTCTGTTTTGTCCCATGTCAGAAGCCAGAACATCAGCGATGAGGGCCTTGACCTGCCTGCCCTTACAAGAAGATGGGTCCCATAGTTATGGAAACTTCCGGTCGGTGTTAAGAGTCAGAGCTAGCGACCTCAACCCCCTACAGCGGTGGAGTCCAGCCACAAAGGAGAGTTTGCTGTTTTCTTCTAAAACTGTTGCGACCAGGGGGGGTTAGGGTAGGGTAGGTTAGGCCATCCATCACTGCTGGGCCTGTCAATATGGCGGCGTCTGCTTCTTAGCCGGGCACTAATGATGAACCAGCCCCTTAATTGTCTTTCCTTTTCTCTTGTCAGCTGGCCCTCTGTTTCCTAATGGGATCTGGTGCCTGTAGCAGCCGCTGCCTTAGCCGAGGGGCAAACGATTTCCTTTTCCCATTCTCTGCCTGCCCCCATCCCCATCCTGGTGTGTGTGTGAGAGAGAATGAGATAGAGTGAGAGAGAATGAGAGAGAGTACATGGTTTTGTACGTGGTACACAGAGAGATAGAAAAACAGAGAAAGAGAATTAGCGATCCTGCTGGGGAAACCAATAAGGTAACTTCTGTACACGCCCACAATCTGCCGAGCAATTAAGTGACACAAGATGTGCATTCTGCTTCCGGTATGTTCCGTTTGCCATGGTTACAAAGGGTTAGCCAACAGCGCGTATAAAGGATTGACACAACAGAACACATGGCCGTAATAATGTGCACTCATGCCAGCAATTAAAAAGATGAAAAAAGCTGTTAAAAAAAGAAGTACATCAGCAGTTCATGGTGTCCTCCTGTTAAGGTCTTGAGCCTCACTCAGTGCCGGCATGACACAGGATGAGTATTCACCGATGCAACAGTCAGATGCGCACACGCTTGTACTCTGTGTGCGTGCGTGTGTTCGACAGTCAGCACGAGTGAGTGGAGTCAGTGTGTTGTGGTGGAGCTACAATCTTTGCCGATTTTTTGGCTCTTCTGCGCATAGTTGGAAGCTATATATCTAGCACTTCCGGCTCAAAACAAAATAAAACGAAAGCGGAAATAACCCCACCCTCCAAAAAAGAATACAAATACTTGGTTTCCCATTTAAAAGATTGGGGAATCGCCATTAATACCCGACCCGAGTCTGAGAGAAACCACGTGACTTCTGTTATATTTGCCTCGTTAGACGTCCTCGACGACTGCGCATTTCGTCAGCGGTCTGGGTGCACCTTAGGTCACGAGCCAGCCGATACTGGGCGTGGCTCATTCGGGTGAGTTGGGAGGTGCGTTTTACCTCGGTCGCAGTTGGGTGGGTGGGTTGTCGGAAGAAAACAAAAATGTCGTTTTCGGCTGCTAAGGGCGTTATCAGACATGACACTGCGTGCGTGCGGGCGCGTTCTCGCGTGTGTGTGAGTGTGACAAATGAGCTTTTCACCCCAGACAGCTGCCTTGTACTGACTGCCATGGATGCTCAGCTCACCTACCCTTCTCTACAACATCCTGGCTGACTGTACGCCAGAAACACGAGATAGCTTGCTGTCGCTCATCTGTACCCTACACACCTGGGCACGTGATATAGAGATGACGCTGATCACACCTGTTGTCGTGTTGAGAATGTTGACACGGAAATAATAAGAACAATAATATGTTGTATAGCACAATATCTCATTGGAAAGGCAAGCTGACTGCGCTGAACAGGATCCACGAAATAGCCACTAAGATGTAGACTGTAGAACGAAGAACAATGCAATGTTATTTTAGAAAAATATGAACTTCCTTGAAAATTATATTTTTTGAATTTTTTTTGTTTTGTTTAGACTGTATGGTTCTCGGTTAAAAAGAAGAGTGCAAAGGCGTAAGTATAAACTTACTGCTGCGGATTTAAAACATAGGAAAACAAGAAGGGAAAAACACAAACACAATCCTTAGAGATGAAAGCTTTTGCTCGCGATGTAGGAGTTCTGCACTTTTGACCTGTCCTGCTATTGAATGCTTCCTTCGGCAAGTCTCCGCGCACAAACAACATCATTGCAGAACATAAAGGTGCTTACCGGGTTTCGCAGTTACATTGACAATAAACTAAATGGCAGGCTGATTTTTAGCGGCCGTTGATACTGCTTAAAATATTGATATGAAAAACGAGTGCTGAGGATGAAGTCTAAGCATCTCTCTCGAAAGACCAATTCAGTTTTAACGTATGCAGACAAAGATGCTGATGATGCCGATGATTAAATATTAATTAACACAAATAGCAAAGTGCTAAAACAGAAGGCTAACACCCTCATATATCTTTGATTATTATTATTCCTTCATCATCATCGTCATCATCATCATCACGAAGCGTTTTGGATCATCAAGATACCTCCCTAGACAGTGGGCCTGGTGCTATCGTATTTCACGTGTTAATCATCTTAAAGTGTTCGTTGTGAGCTTTAAAAACAAACAAACAAAATAAAGGTTCACAAGCTTCTCCGTAAATCATCCAGATCCTTCCCATTAAACCCTCGACGATAACTTGAGCGTGGTGCTTAAGAAGCCTTTGCAAAGCGCCAGCGCCGACTATGTAAGATGATCTTTATGGGCTCTTCCCTGCTAATGCAGTCAGAGATTAAAGCAAGCTTAACTGTCACTTCATTAATGTGCAGACCTCTGTTTCTGAGGGGTTTCCTTAATCGTCCACGCTTTCGCATTACAGAACAAATTTTAAAGGCAGAAAGACGAGGGAGAAAAAAAAGAAATAAAAAAAAACTCTTCAGCCAAGTTTTTAATTTATCACAAATGTCCTTCGAACACTCAGTTCTCATCTCCATATTCTGATTAAATGAAAAGCGAATCTGCACATAACTTACTTGAATGCAGTGTCCAAGTCTAGGCAAAAGTTTGTGAAGATTAAGTCCCAGGTGCTTCGAGCAAACAGTCATTTCCCGTTCACACTTAACACACCCACTTTGCAAATACCAATGAACATTTACGACAGACACTCATTACAGTTTTAGTCCCCTATCTAATCATGCTCCCTCGCTAAACTAGTAAATAAAGCATTTGCGTTCCTCAGATAATCATCGTCTTTGTAGTCATCAAGATTTCGATTGTAATTAGTGCCATAATTAGTAAAAATCTTTCTTCTCTAGTCACTATTTGTCACTATCGTCCCTGATAGAATGTTTCCTTGCTGTGACTTATTCTCGGATGACAACATTTCTGTTTACCTTCGGTCTTAAAAAATGGTGGAAAATAATAATTAACACGGAAAGAGAAAACTTAAACCAGTTTATAAAATCAAGCATCTGCTTCTCACGAGGTTAGTCTACTTGCTGTATCAGATAGGTTAAGTCTGAGTTTGCACATTTTTCAAATAAAAGTTTCGCTGTTTGTTTCGACAATAGCCACGAAGTTAACGAGTTATGTACACCTCGCCAAAGAATATAAAATAACCACGAAACTACGTAGTCTCTGAAATGATGCAGTACACGATGGATAAAATATAAAATAATGCAATAATAACATAAAATGACGATATCTGCAAAGTAACAGAATCCTCAAAATAATATATAAAAATGACATTGGGATACAAATGACACACATCCCCAAAATGTTAAAATTCACAGAGTTAATCAATTCCCAAAATGGTAAAATCCACAAAAAGCTAATCCACAAATTGGCTAAATCCACAAATATGTTGCAGGCCACACCCACCCACAATGACGTGGTACCTTAAAGTGTATTTACCTGATGTAGTCGTTTCGGCAGAGGATCATGCCGGCCTTGGTGAAGCAGGAAGTGCCAATCTCGCCCAGCTGCGCCTGACAGCACGAGCACTTGAGGCAGCCCGTGTGCCAGTAGCGGTCCAGCGCGTGCAGCAGGAAGCGATCCTGGATTCGACCCCCGCACCCGGCGCAGCACCTCGCCGCCACGTTTCCGCTGCCGTTGGCCGAGACCGGTCCACCCGGGGTGGGTGTCAGAGCTGGGCCCATGTTGGCTGGGTGTTGCAGGGACGAGCCGGACAGGTCACCTACAGAGATCAGAGAACAAAACTAATGAAGGTGTGATGCAGTAGGACGGTCAGGTTAGGGGTTACAAGAATCAATCCAACATGGAATCAACAGGGGTTGTATGTGGGAAAAAGGAATGAAAGTCTCAGAGCATTCGTTGACTATCGTCTTAGTTTGAATTAGTTTGAATTCATCAAGAAGCAGCAAGCGATGAGAAGAGACAAGTGATGTGAGCTTGCTAAACACTGAAAACATGACATGGAACACATAATGTTTTCATTTTCGCATGCTGGGAGGAGAAAAACTCATCTCCCCCACTTCCTACCCACACAAATACCCTATACATCAAAACTGAGGACAGGCAACAGCTGTTTTGTATGTTGGATACATTATTAAAAAATGATCATAAATAACCATCAGTTCAAACATTTTATTAACACTAAACTAAGATAAAATGAGTGTGCGTGCACGCGCGTGAGAAAGAGTGGAGCAGGAATATAGAACAGCAAAGGTAAAACATGGAGCGGGGAGAATGATACCAAAAGAAAGGAAGAAAGAAAAAAACGAGTGCCATTTGCGTCAATTAAGCAAAGAGTACAAAACGCTGTTTTCTTGTGTTTGTTTTTCTCATTGCTCTTATCGGAACGCACACATTCGCCCGGGCTGCCAACGTGTGTTTTTCATTTCATCAAGTAGCAAGACGATGCCGAAGACATCGAGAGGGCACGTAGGGATAATTGTTGCTGGGCGTGATGAGCGTCAATCAATGATCTCTTGACAAAGAACATCGCCATGGCATTTTCAGAGGCCATAACTCACGCAGCTTTTACCTCGGCAAAACATCGCAATACTCTCTCCTACGAGGAAGGCGTTTAAAAGCTAGAACTATCTCAGTGTAATATTAGCCCTCCTGTCGAGCGCACGTGTTTGTGAGTGTGTGTGTGCGCACGCGCGTGTGAGAACGCATGTGCGTTGTTTCGCTTTTTTCGCAGCATTCTCTTTATTGGAAAATATCCTCCACGACTCTGTCAGCATCTGCCCTCACCCAATCTCCCTATCAACCAGCCCTATTAACCTGGAAGCTGGAGTTGTCTTTGTGGCAATGACCAAAGCGGTTCGACAGAAATGAGTCACGGCACGACAACCAGCAAATGTCCAATTAAGTCGACAGAAATGAGTGACATACATACATTCTACCCACCCCCGCCTCCCTCCACACACACAGTATTTCCACACAAACGAGTTAAATTAAGGCGCCACAATTAGTTTTACCATCCACCCTTCCTCCTCCTCCTCCTCCTCCACCCGCCACCACTTCACTTGCTGCTCGGCCCACGTGTACTGCTCTGCCCTTGCAGGATTTTGAGCGCATGAATAATAAATGCACGAGCACTAATGCATTTTTTAAACATGGATTGAAAAAGATAGCTTTTTCCCTCAGCCCAGAAATAATGAAAATGTTCACGTCTCCACGCCAGTAAAGGAACTAATGATGTAGCCCTCGGGGACCACTAAACGAGTTTTAAGCCCAAAAGAGCAATCAGGGGCGACTAGCTTACAGTTACCTCCCCACCCAACCCTTCTCACCACCCGCCCACTCCTTTAGTAAAGCAGGCAGTGCTAGTTCTGGAGGATGGTCTAATACATATACTTAAAGATTTTTTTAAAATATCGGAAGTGAAACCTATAAAAAAAATATGGGAAATAACATTTGTAACCGTAATTTCTACCCTTAAAACATGCAATTAAGAATCATGCAAGCATTACCATCGAATCGTTCCTCTCCTTTGTTCTCTACAAATCGTTTATTTCTTCGATCTGTCTCGTGGGCTCACCCGCTGCGGAACCAGTCGATGGACCATTTGCTGGTTCGCATCTGAAGCAGACTTCGTTTAGGGGTGGCTGTTCATTCTTTCTTCTTTACTAAGCGGGATTGTGATTGTTTGCTAGGTGTGATGTCTTTCTCGCACCAAAGACTGGCAAGAATGCCATAATGTATTTTACTGAGCCATGAAATAACGACGAATGTATGCAGGAGATGAATGCAGACATAAAAAGAAGAAAGGAAAAAGGCAAAGAGAAAGACAGACATTCACAGATGCTCATAATTACTAACTAAAAAAAAGAATCAAAGGTACAGGCACAAGTACAACCCATCTAATCTGTTGGCAAATGGATTTGTGGAGCTATGAATCGGACAAAATCGTTCGGAAGGTGGTGAAGGGGAACAACTCTCAAACTGAATACTAATAATAAAGCTTGCGAAAATTCAGTGTCAGCTCAGTTTACAATAATAAGGAACAGAGAAAGTGGGGTGGGGGTGTGGAGAATAAGGGTGTGGATAAGGCCGTTGAAGCCCAAAGGGACTAATTGAACGAGTAATCTGAAAACAAAGCGCACTTCAAATGGATGTTAATTATCTGTCCATGCACGTGTAACCGGTTGCTAATCGACCAATCAGCGTGTAGTCATGTGGTCTGCCTACCCTAGTCCCCCATGATACACCGAAGTGTATAGTGTATACAAATTGCACCCGGACAATCTACGACGTGCAGGATTCTCTCTCAGTGTGTGTGTAGGGTGGTGATGGGGTGGAAGAAAGAGAATGGGCAAAAGAAAAAAAGACACTGGACAATTCTTATTAAAGAAGGCGAAATAATAAGCAAACAACGAGTTTTTTAACACCTATCTCCCGCTCTTGAAATAAATGCACGTGTTGGCAAACTAAAAGCAACAACAGGGTAATGAAAAAGCTAGTAATAATATTAGTCCCTGTTTCTAAAAGTTGATGTACCTACGTAGAGCCCTGGTATAGTCACGAGAGTAAAAGAAACAGAGATATAAAGAGCCTCGATTTAATCCCTCTCAGGAGAAATGAACCCAATCAGGCGAGGGGGAAATAGGCCTCGTTATGATGCAAATTGACTTCGTCATAATCGCCAGAGCCTGTGCGCACATTCCCTAGGGTCTGCGATGTACGTAGGCCAAGCCTCGTTCTCGAGAAGGCAAGGACCAGGGATGAAGCTGTTCCTTGTTAAGGCCTCGCTTTTTCCACCTTCCTCGTTGATGTGCTTTTGCTCATTCCTTCTCTCTCTCTAAACACATGTGTCAGGTAGTGAATAAAATGTGCTTCCATGCTCACCTAAAGTTGCTTCGAATATGCGAAAGTGGATGGCTAGGAAGAAATGGGACTGAGGGAAGGATATGCTCAAACATGAGGAACGTAGCTCTCGATGGTATTTCGAGAATAAGACAAAAGTATAGAAGTAGAAGAAGAAGAAAAAAAAATCAACAACAGCAACAACATAAGCCTGAACAAGAAAAGGTAATTGTAGTAAGTGAAGAATATACAGCAACATGTCAAATGTTCTGACCCTCTTACCCGCTTACTATATTTATCTCCATGGTGGCGCCAGTGTACATGCAACCATGTGTTTACACGTGATAAGTAACGGTGGGCGGCGGGACAGGACAAGGGGGTGCAATAAATTATCCCCATTGAGTCTGCGATGGTCGGCGAATGCATGCTGCTAATTCCACCTGTCGATACAGCTGGAGGTTACGGTGACGAAGGTAAATAAAAAAAGCTGAGAGCGGTTCCCTACGAATAAACTCATTGCGACTCCTATGATGATGGTACCCCCGATGGACGTCAACAAAAGACCGCTAGAAAGGGCCGTTAACCTGTGGAGCTGGGAAGACAAGAGAAAATCAAGCCGCAAAATGGCCCAATCAGTGGGCTTGAAAAGACGCTAACAACGCGCACTGCTAGCCCATGATCACGTGGCTGCTTTTAACGAACCCGAAACCCGTTGGCAAAAGATCTGTGATCTCATTAGCGTCTTTTTTTTTTTTTTTTGAACACGGGCATGCGCACAGGCGTGAGGTGACTGACAAATCTCTCTCCCTTTCCCATGTCTGTGTGTGTGTGTATGCGCGCGCACGTGAGTTGGAAAGAGAGAAAAAGTATATGAGTGCGAGTGTGTGTGTGTGTGTGCGTGCGCGCGTGTGTGCGTGCTGGCAAGGAAGATAATCTCTATTCGCTTAAATAATGTAAGAGTATCGTCAACACGCAATTCAAAAAACAAAACATTATTTTCAAATACAGCAGGAGAACGCGGTCTCATTTAAAAATATGTAATTAAATAATCAAAATATAAAACTTGTTCCCATGGAAACACTAGAGCAAACAGTGATTTATCTCAGATTTCACTTTTTATCATCTTGTCTTTCTATCTGGTGCTGCCTCTCGAACCCCTAGCCTCCTCCCTCCCTTTCCAAAAAATAAAAAAAAAAAATAAAAGTCATCAAATGTAATTACCGCACAGTACGAACAAAGAATCAGCGAAATGGCCAATTTATTTATGCTGACAAAGGAACTCAAAATGGCGAGGATAAACCGTAGCATGGAAAGCAAGACCGCTCGATTGTGGACAAAACCTTGTCTTTACGATCGCTTTCATGTACATAAGATAAATAAAATTCAATTACAGGCTATTTTAGGGAGGAGGTAAACATAAATTCTTGCTAGTCGCTTGGGGGCGACCTTATTTTTGCTCATCTGAACCTTGGTGTGAAAATTGTATTCCCCCCAATCCACCCCACTGCCTTCTCCCTCCGCCAACACAAAAAGTGCCAAAATCTAATGGCTGGAGTAGTGTGTTTGTTTGTGCACCCGAGTTCGAATCAGTATCATGCAATAGTGTAATATGATCATCTCTGAGGAAAAAGACAGGTAAATGCTACATGAAGAATATAACAGGGCGCTAGGTTTACTACCCTGTTATTTTAACAGCCCCTACTCGGGTTTCCAGCCTCGACGAGGGTATGAGAAATTATGAATGTAAATGTCTTGCTGTTACTTGTTACAGACACATTTTGTCGAGATGTTCTTCTCTAGTTTTTCCATTGGAATGCTTTTTTTGGGTTGCCATGACAAGCTTTATCTCTCACTGCTACAAAGAATGTTAATGCTTAATTAGCAACAGAAGACAACACTAGTCAACTAGTGTCTACCGCTTGTATAGAGTCCTTTGCGCAAGGACACGTGGATGAGTGACAGAAATGTTCTTCTTCCTGTTCTAATAATCTCATGATGGTAATAGCGATGATGATGATGATGATGATGATGATGATGATGATGATGATGATAACGATAATTAATATTTCGAAATAAAAAGTCGATGATTATGATAATAGGTGCATGTGTTGTCACTGACATTTTAAGACAATAATTTTAGTCGCCTAAATTTAGAAGCATGTTAGTAAAGGGGTGGTACCCAGGTAAGTCTCAAGACAATGTGAATGTGGTAGAGGGCGCGATGTTGATGAAGAAGATTTAATACCGATATATCAAGCGGCAAGCAAAAAAAGGTAAGAGAAGAAGCCATGATGGAGGTCTCCATCACAGGTGTTTATCTCATAGCTACCTCATTCCCTCCTGACCTGCCTCCTGCCTACCCTACCCCCTAAGCCACAGAAATCGTTTCATCTCTCCTGGGATAAGTATTTTTTCTCTTAAATATTCAACATTTATATGAGTGCAGCTTCTTGTCGCATATGCATGATTGGGAATTCCTGAATGTCATTTCAAAATTTTTTTTTTTAAAAATTCCTGGTAGTTTGTGACTCTAGTGTTAAAGGACTGCCAACTGCGTTGTGTTCATTCTCAAGCGGTTTGTCAGTTCTTTTCTTCCATATTTAAAAAGGAAAGAGGAAAGAAAAAGCTATACAAAAATGTCGCTTGTAAAGAGGGAGTATAATAGTGTTCGTTGTGTGTTGTGTGAGATCTCTTTAATTGTTAAAGAGCTTGTAACGACTTCCTCGTCTGCGTGCCACACGAGGGGATAGATGTGGGGAGAAAATGAAACTTTTTGGTTGGGGCTTAGGGGTAATCACGGATCTTCTAGCTTTCTCATATTACACCTTCTCGGAATTCCTGTTTCACCCCACTACAGTATTTACAGCCAACTGTCAGAAGGGTTTTCCTAAAAGCAGTAAGAAATAGATATTTTGACTGATATTAAATGTTGTCAACAGGAAAACATTGTAAATGATTGTCATATGTCTGAACCCTCTTCACTCTCTGGCAGTCTGGCAGTCCATATACATAGTACAAAACTTTAGTCCTTCTTACCGACCACTGCACTTTTCTCGTTTGCTGAGTTCCTGCGATGCAACTAAAATCGAAAGAAAATGAAGATCGAGCACTTGTCTGGTCGCCTAAAGCAACGATTTCACCTAATTTCGGTCAACAGATATTTTTTCCAATTGTTTACCTTTTTTCCCCTTAGCGAGATCAAAAGGAAAATGTATGCCTGAATTGAACTTCTAATAATTCTTGCAGTTAATTTCAGGTGAAAAGTCCTCACCACCTTCCAAGTCGTTTGCTTTAATTGGTAGGAAAAGTCCTTCACCAACTGGTGGTTTCACACAACTGTGGAAGAAAAGAATGATTAGGGGAAAGGGGACTGGAGAACATCATTTTCCCTCCCTTCCTAACAGCCGGCCCAGAGAACAGGTGTCACATCCAGAGAAAATCCGTGCACCTGAACCCATGACCTAACAAGCCTCATGGCAGTGGTGACACACGAGTTTTACCACTGACCTACCGGAAGGTCAGTCAAACCGAGGATCATCATCTGGCAGGTAACCTCCGAGGCCGCTTGTCTGCACCCCAGACAGGATCACAATTGATCTGATGTTCAGAGAAACGCCAGGTTTGTCAACCGAAATTAACTGCCGCCTTCTTGCAACCAAACTACATCCTACTTCTGGGTATGTGTCTTGTTGCCAGTCTCAGACACTCCGGGAAAATGGGAAACAACAAGGTATAAATCCTCTTAATTCATTAAACATGAACTCATGTTTTCCCCCTTTAAGCTGCAACGATGCGACAATCGATTGATGGTTTCCTGCAGACAGCATTAACTATCACTTTAACATATATATAAAAGACGAGAAAGAAGAAAAAAACTTGCTTTTTTACAAATATTTTTCTCTTCCTTTTTATGGAAACGAACCAATCACAAAGCAATGCCCCACTTACATGAAAACACGTTTAGGGGGCGGAATGCAAGGAGTGGGGGATGTCTAGTCCCATGCTGCTTTCCATATGCCCCCCTAGTGGATTCGAACATTAAATTGCTCGTCGCTGCTCGTAAATCTTTCTGGCAGCTAGATACTCGTTGAGGCCAAGAGAGCTCTTAACGCACAGGTGTCGCCCCTGACGTTTTCTGGCACCACACTCCGCAGCCATTTTCCCCACCCTGGCCGTTACATTCTCCCGTCAGACAAGGGAGACTACCCGAAACATTTACGACCTGCAAAAACAAAGGAAAAATCGACCAGAAGAGAGGGAGGAAAAGTCGTGCCCATCATAAAGACTCAGCATTTTTTTTTTCAGGAAAGAGTGGAGGGAAAAGGAATGGCGGCCCCTGACATCGTTTTGATACATGTAAGGGTTAAAAAAATTGACGAAACACTGTATTCTCTACTTCGTCCCTCGACCTCGTTCTGAATATTTTTTTTTTTAATGGCACAGTAACGGACTGGGGCTGTCAGCAACGACTTCAGGGATGGAAACTGCCAAAGGAATAATTGGCGTTTATTGTGGGTACACAGCAGGCTGATAATTGGGCGAACCGGCCTTCCAGCCAGCCAGAAATATTCTCACGCGCCCGTGTGCTGAGAGCTGTGTGTGTGTGCATGCGCGCGACTTACAGAAGCCTATAGACACGGGAGGTGCGAGGGGGGCACTGGTAATTAGTTCTCATAATGGGCTCCGTGAGGCCGCGGTGAGTAGGAAGGTATAGTGTTGTACTGCAGTACTGTCGGCATGGAGGGAGAAGTAGTAGGGGAGGGGCGGCATGTAGGAAGGAGGGAGAGAGAGCAGGGGTAGTAGGGGGCTGAGGGAGGGGTTGGCACGGAGTAGTCGTTTCTTATTACCCACACAACGGTACTCTGTTAGCAGACGTGCGTGACGTGATCAGAAGAGCCGACAGGGTGGCTTGTCAACAAGGACCAGACAGAAAGACTAGGTCACAGGTCACAGGTGCCTGATTGGGGCTTAGCTCAACTCTTTCAACACCAAACAGATGATTGCTGGTAAAGCTCTGTATTCTCAGGCACAACCGTGAACATCCGGGAATAAGTAGCACCCGACCCCTAAACCTGAACACTTAATACCATACAAATTAATATATTGTTAATACATATACATTTTGTGCTTTATAATTAAAGTTTTCTTTACTTTTCGTATCGTCTGTGAGTTTTCGCTGTTGCCCGCAGTAAATAAAAAAGAAAGAAAACCCATTTAACAAGCGACGGGAAACTTTGAAACATCGCAAAAATAAAAATCCGAAAATGCACATGACTGGGCGGAAGTAATAATATGATTATCTGAAAACTGTTTCGCTCATATAACAGAGAATACCCAACCAGCATTTGGATGATGTATGAAAAACAACATGCCAGAAAGCATGTTAGTATGGATGCATGTCCATATATGTATGCATCAATAGGTGTAATAATAACATAATATCAGAAGCTGTCCTGACCGATTTTTTTCTCATGGAACAGAATAACATAGAAGTATAGGATGCCAATTACAAAATTATACGGCTTCCGTGTCTATATGTATGCATTATAAATAAATTCAAGGAGGCAGAGAGTCAGATGTAAGCTCGTACTCTCACACAACACGAAATAGCTTTTAGATATCAATATATTATATCAATATATAAGGAAAAGAGCAGGATAGAGAGAATGTCTGCAGCTGATTGCTCGTTTGTTCTCCTGCTTTGTTTATTAAAACCATCTGTCTGCCACAACCACAAAACAGGATTGCAGTCGTGCCAAAGCAGTCTACCCTCAACCTAGTCTTGTGTTCACACAGGAGTCACACTCGGGGGCTGGCGGCGAGCAGACAAACTAAACAACATCGACTGCACCAGGCATGACGAAGCCAGGACCCCACCCTGCTCCCCCCCACATCTCCGCCGGCCTCTACCACTGCCCCTCCCCTACCCCACACACTCCCACCCACCCACCCCAGTAATTTTACTACATTTTGACGAGGATGTGCTACTGTACCCAATCATGTAGCGCAAACAGCTATCAAGAGAAGCCGTACAATGGGAGCACCAAAAACTGTTCCAATTAGCAGTAATGAGGTGCTTGACAATTCGGCAATCTGCCGAAAAGATGAATAATGCATTACATGGGGCTAGTTCACTGGGGACCTGTTCTGATGAAGAGAGAGAGAACTGAGGGGGTAGGGCGTGGAAAGCTGAGGGAAATTGTGTGTGAGAGAGAGACCCTGACAGTTATTGGACCAGGAACACGCGTCATCGTGTTGATGACACAGCGACGATGGTGGTTGGTGAAAGATAAAGAGACAGATAACGCATCTTCCATGTTTGCTAATGACTGGCGGATCTCAAAGGGAATCACAACTCTCATTTCGCCGCTTGTCACCACAGTGAACAAAAGCTTTCAAAAACTAAATATTAGCCTTTCCTTCGTGACACACACCATTCTGTCAGTGTGTTTGCGAGGGTTTAATGACTGCACAGAAGACGTGGATGAAGAAAATCTGTTTTTACAACACGATTTTTTTTTTTTTAACAGAAAATGAAGTTGTGGTTGTCAGGGCCCTACAGTCGATACTACTTCACATGCCATGAATAAGATTACGTTTCCCAAGGGAGTCCTTGACTCCACAGGTGCACTGATAATGACCAGGAGAGCTGATTGTGATGAAGTGATATGTAAGAAAACAAGAACTGAAAAATGCATTTTATGGAGGAAAAAATCCAGAGAACCAAATGTGTTGTGTTACCAATATTACTAAAGTGCTACTTCAAAATAAAAGTCAACAGTTTCTAAAATTTTCACGGATATACACATCCATACACATACACACCATTGTACAAACATGTGCTGCCATAAAGACAGAGATGACAAAGCAGGGAAGATAACTACAAGTAATTTCTCTTCCTTCCTTTCTCTTCTTTTTTTCTTCTTTCTTTCTTCATAAACCAAACATTGTTAGTGCGTTAATTAGGTGCGCGCCTCATAACGAGCACCACATGCGTGTGGGACAGCCCACCCTTCTCCTTCACCTCCCACCTCCTCCATTTCGGCAGGTTTTTAGCTCTTGTTTGTTCTCTCACTCCCTGGCGCGCCGCCCAACTTATTAATTGGGTTTGTGTGTACGGGGACGGGGGTCTCGGGGAGGGGCAAGAAGACTCCTCTTTCCTATCGCCGTCCACGTGGTAAAGAGGTAGGTTTTACGTTTCCGTTACGACGAGTCCCTAATTGGCGCTCAATAGACCGCCGTGCCGGCTGAGCGTCCTGATGTCGACGACTACATCAGAACCTGGCCCCACCGACCGACCAAAAAGGTGGCGGCTCCGAGCTGAAGTGTGATGATGTTGTCACTGGCGGCGGCGGCGGGGTCCTGCTAACCACTTCCACGACTAAGCGGGTGACAGAGGATGTCTGGACAGAAAAGTCGGTCGCGGCGTAATGTTACCAAGCAAGTCCCTCGATAAATATAGAGACGGCCCAGTAGGTGAGATGATCCTGGGTTCAGATCCCGTCTGAGGAAGGAGAGGGACACATGCGATTTACTTTCTATCACAGACAACATTTCACAAGCTCTGGCTGTCAGGTTTTAGTTTTTCTTTTTTTTTTTTCTTTGGAGGTGAATCGGTTCCTTCTCCGTCAATCACCACAATGTGAGCATCGTTAACATTTCAGTGGGATCTTCTTACCACACAAACTCAAGTCAAACTTTGCAGTACCGCGGACTGGCAAGCCATATAAGGTTAGAAACTTTAACGGAAGATGAACCACGGCTGCCCCCTGTGCCTCTTCCGGTCACGGACAACTTTCCAGTTTGGCAAGAGCCTCCCTCACCAAACATAGTGTGCCAAAAGGAGCACTACCCTGGTACCTCCGGTTTCAGCCCTCTACACTTTTGTAAGGGTTACCGCAAGCTTAACTCCTGCTTCTTTGTCCTACCCTGGGTGCACAGCACCGGTGGTTAGTGGTGGAAGGGCGGATCGTACCGATGCCATGTTAAATTTATCTCTTAAAATAAAATAAAGCTTGGAGGCCACAGTGGCATTGTCTTGAAGCTTGGCCTCAGTGTAGCAAACAGTGACCGAGAAGAAGACAACACCCACCTGCCAGGTGAAACTAATTCATTACTGTACCCATCTCATCAGCAGACACTGCTGCAACAAGCCGCAACCAGCAGGCTGTGATGTAGTTGCACGCCCAAGGCTTCGTGCTCCCACCTCCCTCTACTTGCTTTCACTTCGCACGTTCCACGCGGAACCAATCTTTCATTTCCCCTACTAAATTGCCAGCGACAGCTTGGAAGGCGTGGAGTAGCGAGTGGGTGGGTGGTGTTGGAAGGTGGGAGAAAGATAATTAACACGACGAGGGATCAGACTGGTGGCATGAGACGAGGTCCCAACGACAGGTAACGCTGACCTGAGAGGCCCAAGGGTCAGCGGGAGTCCTCGAGCGAAGTCAACGAGCTTCGGTTATCCCAGAGCAAGTAATCCAATTGAAAATCAAGAACCTGATAGTTTGTTATTCTACTACATCCATCCAAATAGTTACAGCATAAGGCGTCCGCAGTATGTGGAATGCGGTGCTAGTGAGGAGGGAAATGATTGACGAAAAAAGACGGGGGAAGGTAGAGGGTGAGGAGGAACTGAGACATGCACCGTTCTGTCCACACAAACCAGTTAGCTTCCTTTTCTTTGTGACACCCGACCCCATCCCCTGCCCCACCCCTATCCACGCACCACCCGGCAGCTCGTCAAACCCCATTCAGTAGTCCTGTGACGGTCATAATAATGGCCCGAGAATTCCAGGTTGGAAATGTTTTGGGGGAGACTTCAAAAGGTTGCTCGGAACTGCGATTAGCCTCTTTTCTATTTTTACATTGTAACGTAGTACCGAAGAGAAAGAAAAAGTTGTAGCTGACACTGACATATGTGGCTAAGGAAGAACATCTCCATTCTTCCATCCTACCACACACGTGTATAGGTGGACTGCTGTCTGTCTGCCGAGACCAACGCTTTGCCTCTTCCGAAGGTCTTCGCTGTTAGTCCCGGCGAGCCTAAACAAAGAATGTGAGTAACCCGGAAGCTTTGTACAAACCTGCCTCGTTATAGTAGTTAATCTGAAATGTGAATAAACCAGAACTTTGTAAACACCTGTCTAGTTTTAGTAGGGGAATGGGGGATCGTCTGCCAGCCGTCCAGTAAAACAAGTTCGTGATCTTACTGTAGGGCTGCCAAGCGGTCAGAGGGTCAAATCAGTAATTGGTAAAAGGGTTTTTACAAGGCGGAGGCAACCCCTTGCAGTGCAATTAAGTAGCAGATGGTACTGTACATGGCATGGGCCAAAGGTAAATGCCAACGGCCGCTGTTTGGTTGCTAGTTCAGTCCTCGGCTTCGCCAGATGTGATATTATTGCCAGGTTTCGAGCTACCGCTTCGTGTAAGTCAAGTTCATTCATTTGCAGCGACAATGCAGCGAAATAGTGAAACACATGTGCTCTTGATATCTTTTCCCTTTCTCGAAAACTTATGTTCGGCAACGGATTCAAAATTCTAGAGAAGCAGCTACGCGACTCGTTCGCTCGCTGTCTACCCCACCTCCTCCCTATTCCCTCCTCCACACCTGCCAGCGACACACTTTTATCCACACTTGACTCTAGGTCAGCCTGTTCATCGAATGATGAGTCGCTGCTAACGAAGAAGTAATTATTTTTTACAGCCCGTTAAAAAATAGTTTTGCCGACCAATTACCGTCGTCTATCTTCTTTCAGGGAACTGAAAAAAGAGGTCACGTGCTCCTCTTACTCTCGCCACTGGCTGTCTCAGATACCTGCACTGGCATCACAGTCCGCACAGTTTATGGCGCCAAACTTCCCATCATGCAGCAGAGGTCTTCACAGTTTACTGCAGTATACATTAGTGTGCTACAAGCTGTGAAACCTACTTCCTGGAACACTTCCCCTGTCCTGCACTTGCTATACAGTCAGTGGCATTGGGTTAATGAATAATTATTGTTAACAGTCTGCTGGTCTTGAGCCAAGCACGCATTTTTGAATATGTTGGGGGAATGCAAGTGTGAAAGAAGCCAACTAGATGGGGAATGCAAGAGGGAATGGGGAATAATTACACTGTGACAATGTCTTCCTCAGGCTCACACCCTGTAGCAGTGTCTCTCAACATTCGTTGTCCTCTCTCTCACACTCTCACACTCACCAATGACCAGACTCAAAGAATGTTGCAGCAGTTGGCTCCGGCAGAGAAGCGGCGTCGCAAATGTGAGGAGGCGAGGCCCGGGTCCCCGACTAAATGCGCTTTTAATGAAGCTGAAGCGCAGCACAATGGAAAGGGGAATTAGAAATGGTAAAACACGGTCGCCAAGCGCTCTCTTGAGGTCCCCCCTTTCTCCAGGTCGCGCGGACAGACGTGTTCTGCCAGTTGAAAAGCAGGAGGTAATTGGATGTTTAAAGTCGTGCCATTACACGGATAGCTTCGAACTACCCGCTGCAAAAACACCCCCACCCACAAAAACAAAAAAAAACAAAACCACAACACCAAAACAAAAAATAAATTCCTCCGTCCATCTGTCTGTATTCCTGTCCACTGACGCAATACACGTAAGAATCTGATATCTAGGGTTCATATTTTCGCTTGGGCACGACTCAATTTCAGCTCTTTCTAAATAAGTGTTCAGAAGGGCCAGTTTAGTAATATGTTGTACCTTCAGTTGCTGGCTCTGCTAAAATCACCAATAACACCTCTTCATCTGGGGAGGATGGGGAAGAGAGGGAGAAAGAGAAGCAGAACTGTTGATGTTTTACACTATATCCGCAAAAGAGGATATATCATAGCAAACTAGTTCAGCTCTGTAAACAGGGGCTACTTTCAGGGAGATAATAAAAGTGAAGAAGCATGTGTAAGAGTCAGAAAGAAAAACAAAATAAAGAAGGATAAATAAAGGAAAGGATAGAGTATAGAAAGAAAAAAAAGGAGACACAAAGGTGGCAAGAAAGAGGATAAATATAGTTCATACATTCAAAACCAAAGCATGGAACCTTAAACATGTAATCATGCCTTTAACGCTCGACTACATTCTACCTGGCTACCAGTAATATCCACCTGCAAAACATGTTCATACTCGCATTCAGCTTAACAACACTCGTTCTTCACTCGGTTCTCTTCCAGTTACACTTTCTAGTTCCTTGCAAACAATGCATGCCGAGCTCCTATGAACCACCGCAGTGTAATTAAGTGCCGCGTTCCTCATTTCTCAAAACAAGTCCCATTTACTCTTTTATGAGGGTCAGATAGCACTGACGCGGATTTTCTAATAGAAAACTAATACAGAAAACCAATAACAGCATCAAATTGTAGCTGTGTATATTAATAACCCACAGAAATATTACTGTGCTCAAAGACCTGAAATTAAAGCGAAGAGAGTGTAGCTGTCACTGGGGAGGAAGAGGACAAGAGTGAAATAACATTGAAGCAACTGTTAATAAGCCTTTACTTTATACTCTGACATATTACATATTGATTTCTCTGTTGCGAACCGCTAGGCGAGTGGTGTTTAATGTGCCTGACAATATATGAGAAACCTGGTCGAAACACCTGTGCTAATACTCTTAGAAACCATAAAATGTATCCGCTAGCTTTATGAGATTTCTTTTGTCGATGTTGTTATTCTGCTTTCTAGTCCTTCATCATCTGGGATGCTCTAAATGAAAATGTGTATCACTCAATTGGATTCACTTGGGCTTATATAAATTTGGGTTCTACAACTAATGAGATGGGAATGGTGGGAACTAACAGAGATCAAAGCAAGAAAGAACTCTCATTTGTTGATCAGCTTTTGTTCTTTCCAAACGAAAATCAATCTTTTCTCTCTCTAGCCCACCTCCCTTCCCCACAAACTATCTTCACACTAGGAAGTTTGAGCGTTGTCGCTCGGGTATAGAGACTAGCTGGTTCGATTCCCGTGAGGCGCAATCCACTGGCCCTCAGTTGTCAGAGGGTCAATGGTTATCTATTCCCGCAGTTGGGGAAAGAAATGCAGCTGGATGGCGAGAAAAGTAGTTGGGAGGGAGATTGCCCCCTCCTCCTCGTCATCAATATGGCCCAGGGTAAAGTGAGATATCTAACACATCACTCTCCATCAACCGAAATGTTAAGGGAGACAACCTTTTATCTCCTCATTGACGCCCTTGCTGTGGTTTCCACGCGCTCGCGATAAGAGTCAGTTTCCTTCACCCGTGAGACCTTGAAATGGTGATGACAAGCTCCTTCCTTGTGGATGCCTCGCACACCAGTTCCACTCTTTGGACTCCCAGTGTAGCGCCTTCAACTGGCCAGAACAGGCTCGGTGAAGCAACTAGTACTTAACAATACCAACCATTTCTAGTTTCTCCCCGTCATCACACGACCACCCAGGCAACCAGAAAGCCAACAGGACGGACAAAATACGGAGAGAGAAAGAGGGTTTGACAAAGTACGAAGATCAAGTCCGTCCAATCCTATGGAATCGCAGTTATATCACCATGGAAACCAAACCGACCTCCACGCCACCAACTGTCGCTTTCGGTCTCATCTGATCCAGCCAGAATGGTTCAAACAACTGTACTGTGCTGGTCTTTACTCGCGTGTACTTAACGAGGTCTGGCAGGTAGACGACGACGACGATGACGATAATTGGTGTTCATCAGAACAGGGTTTGCTGCTGTCCCCAGTACCCCATTATCCTTCTCCTTCTCTCCTTCGCTTCGGTGTGCAGCTGTGACGAAACGGCCAATCAGCAGGGGGGTGACAGAAGGCAAACCAAAGCACCTGGGGGTGTAAGGAAATTAAATGAGGTGCGCACCAAGCCAGCGACGGAAGTGAATGGGAGGACACGGGGACCACTTTAACACTGTTGTCGTAATTGAAAGTGGGCGCACCCCGGGTTACCGCATGAACATGGAGGTTCTGAGAGGGGTGGGTGGGTGGAGAATTCATGCGGAGGAGGAAGACTCGAGAATCGAATAATAAAAATTTAAAAAAAAAACCGCCCCTTGACTGCGCTGAGAGCCAGGCAGGTATGAAAAAAAGGAGGAAAAAAAGCTAGGGGTTCAGCCGGGTGCTTCCAAACACAGTTTAGCCGAGGAAGAAAAAGGTCGGGATGCGGGTTCGCAGGGAGCAATTAAGTCAGGGTAAACAAGATCTAACGCCACCCGGAACCGTCAGAGGTCTTTGAGGAAAACTCGCCTGCACGGCCCTGGTCACCTCCCTTGGCTGCGCCGGTCGCGAGGCTGGCACGATCAGCATTGTCTGTACTCCGCAGCTATAAAAATGGTGGTGGTAAGGGGAGGTAACACTTTCCAGACTTGTGTCCCTTGCCCAGTAGTAAACTGTGTGTGAAAGCGAAACTGAAGACGACCTGATATTTCTTTTGTTCAACGGTCCCTCCATTTAGAATCGATTAACAGATGGTTAAAAAAAGTAATAAGGAATAAAAGTCAATCTCGACTGGTCTGGATAGTGTCATCCTATCCTGCGAAATGTCAAAATAAACGTTGAATAAAGGTTTATGATCAGTGTTTGTGATAACTGACTCCGACAGTAGTCTAAAGGTTGATCAAATTCTCAGAATACAAAAACGCGCAAATAAAATTATACGCCACTGAAATGAAAGAGATTCAGTAAATAACTGATACTGTAAATCGTGCCGAGAGTATACAGACCAAACCGGTGGTGTGCAAAAAACTTTGAGGTGGATCAGGTAGAACATATTATTCATGACAAAGAGATTCAATGACTTTTAAAGTTGCAGAAAATTTTTAAGTTCAGAGGTGAAGACTCCCATAACTTAGTGGACACTGACACAAAAGTGGTTCACTGTGGCCAGGCAGATCCGAAGTCCCTCTTTCCGAATTGTTCATTCTTTGCTGATAAATCAGGTTTTCCATCTTTTGAGACTGACAGGTAAACGGACAGAAAGGTTATAATAATTTTTACCTGACTCTGCCATTATGCTGTACAATGGGGTATTTCTTCTATGCAAATGGAGGGCTGGATCAACCAATAACACAAAACCAAACGTGGGTTTCACGTGTTGTGTACTGCCGCTACCTTTTAGTGAGTTGTCGGCGTACAACAGGTGTTTTATTAAGTGACTTCCGCTCATCACCCCACCCACCTCAACCTTCACCCCAAGCCCCCTTAAAAAAACTTTCCCTCACTAAACACCAACCCCCTACCCTGCTTCCCCTACGTTTCATGGATGTCTCAATCCGTGAGTTGTTTTCAAGGCAGTCAGACTTGAAGAGGTCCATGATCCCTCAAGACTTCTCGCTTCGGGACTTGTTTTTAATTAGTCTTGCCGCCGAAGTTCTAGTCACACTGGATACGGATGGCTGTGAAACAACACATCCGATCGTATCAAAGGGAGAACACTCTGGCAGATGGAGGAAGCTGCAGTAAAAGCATACGGCAATTTATCAGTCCAGCCCTCGCCAGCACGACTGTGGCGAGCTAAGTCCTATCGCCAGTCCCGCAGTCGCCATCTCCCATGAGCCGACATCAGTAATGAACACACCCTTTCGCCAGTCATTAATTAATCCCGCACTCGGAATAACGTGACATGCTGCAAGAGTGATGACGCGCGAGAGTTAATTAACCCTCGCTGGCAAACGGACGCCACGTGCTCGAGTCCACAGCCAGCTCAAAGGAGGCGAGAACACTATGCAAGGAAGTGTTTTTGTTTGCAATAACGTTTATTCCTCGACGTCCTGTCTCCAGTTTACAGTTTAATTTCTTTTTAACCTCGTATTTGCGCAAAACCCCGATAAAATCATTTTCTGTATATCAAACAGATGTCTTTTACAGCTGTGCCACACAACGCTCGGAAATACCACAATCTAAACAGATAATAATATCCGGGACATTTGCATGAATAACGGGAGTCTGACAAGGCTAAAGTTTCCGTTTATCAGAGGAACAAAGATGAGACCTGATGTGGACATAAATATTTATCCAGGCTGGTATTTTTTCTCTCTTTGTTTTCGGTATCAAAAGTAACATTGTTAACAACCAAGGATTGAGTAATACCGGGTGTGTATGTACCCAGACACTATTTTGCTCCTGTCTCGGGTGCGTCATATCCTGTAGGATGAGAGCAAACAATTCAAATTCTTTTTGACAACGAAAACAGCTGCGAAAAATAAAATGAGATTAGACAAAAATCAGCGGCCTATTTGGGGTATAGGTCAAAGGACACATAAACAATGATTGTGTGTTCAGAGTTCATGCTGACGCACCGCTGGCTGTTCCACTGACCCGACACACTCCCCGCTACGTGTCGGTATCGTGCAGGTCATGGACTAACGAACACTTTCCGTGACGACCAATCTTTGCGAGGTCGGCGTTGCCTCCTATCGGGAAATCCATCTTCAATTAACCCACACTTTTTTTTCTCTCTCTCACACCATCCTACCCCCTCTACCACCACTACAACCAGCAGCACCAGCAGCAGCATCCCATCCCACACACCCTTACCAGCCTATCCACCCCCACCCGACAATCTGATAACAAACTACGAAGGAGGCAGGAGAGGAGGGGGATCTCTCTCTTCGCAAATTGAACCTCTCGATAATGTTTGCACGACCTTGTAGCGGCGCCGACGCCGCTAGCCTCAAAACCCTCTCGCCAATGTCTGTTTTTCACGCTCGTCTGTGTTTTTCGCTTTCACTGCCCAGCAAAGTCTGCTACAAGGCCAGAAACGAACCACATCCCCGGTCCTTCGCAAAGAGTATGTGTGTGTGAGAGAGGGGCCAGCGACGAACCCCAACTGGCTGATCTAAATAAACAACTAAACAGCCCGTACTCCGGTCCCTGAATATGCTGCTTGTTCATTATCCCTCGGTCGGAGGGCGCTCGAGAGCACTTTGGCGCCGGGGGTTCGTTGGGATCGCACAGGAGGCGAAGCAGATGGGTCTGGCGTGATAGGAGATGTAGAGAAGGTAGTGGGGGAGGATGTTTTGGGGGGAAGGGGGACAAGACAAGAACCCGATCTCATGCAGGCTTTCATTACGGGCAGGGCAGAGCAGGGCACGACCCGCCGCTCTGTGATACGGAGGCAATCTGGGGACCACAAAGCAATCAGCTATCTGGCTACTAAGTGGCAGCTACGACAGGCGTGTGGCGCACAGGCAAGGAAAACTCCTTCAACTGACGCTTCCCCTATCGTGTGCCCCTCTCCCATGTCTGGCACCATGTGATGTTGTTTACCTGTCCAGGCCATTAAAAGGAAGGATTATAGACGTGTGGTGCAGGCTCGTTTTCTAAGCTATTTTGTAAATTATTTTTGTTTGTTTATTTAGAGAAATGATGCTCAGAACAATAATAATAAAATGTACAAAATAAGCACATCTACCATTAAATGTAAATAACTCCATATAACCTACTTGTCATATTTCTCTAGCACTGTCATGTCACTGTTTGATACGGGACGATGGTCTAATAAATAAACATACTCTTCTCCCTCTATTTCTCCACGACAGACGAAATTTCTGAGAAGGATTACTAGATAAGTAGAATGACCAGGTAAAGAGGGTTCTAACAAAGTCTTTATTTGAAACAAAACTCGATTACCGTCAGAAAACAATGACCAATGAAACATCCCTGTACATGAAAATCTCGTGTCCCACGAAAACGAGAGACAGTCGTCGAGGGAAAAGAAAACAGCGGCACTGAAGGTGAGTGAAATCGCGTGCCCGTCCGTAATCCCCACGAACTTCGCAACACAGGTTCGCAAACGTCTTTATCGTCAACGAAAACGGAAACCCGGCACGGTGCGCGCGCCGCGCGCAGGGCCCGTAAGGAATGACTTGGCGGCGAACGGCTGACACTTTCCATTCCAGCAAGAGCCGGAGCCGCTTTCTGGCCGCTGAAAGCACCAAATTGATTCCTCAAACAGCCGAGAAAGCCTTGGCCCGGCCAGCCTGTGCCGTGCGCGCCATTAATAAATCTTCTGCGAGTGACGAGAGGCTCCGCGCCAGCATTACTCAACTCTAGAGCCTTTTAAAAGCATTCTGCCTGTGACAACAACAATGCGACCGATGACTTAATTCCCTCAACCGTCCGCAGGAGATAATAGCCAGGCTTTCTCTCTCTGACTCAGTCGCGCAGGCAATTCCAGAAATGGGTTCTCGATGCTCCCCCCTCTCCCACCTTCAACTCCCATTGATTCTTCTTTCTTCCGTAGTTTTACTTTCTTTAAAAAAAAAAAGTAGGCAGTGGGGGTAAAAGTAAAAAAAACTTGTGAGTCTTATGGGTTATCCTCCCCTAGTTTCTTTTTTTTTTTTTTCTATGAGGCGTCTCGGGTTTCGAGACTTCGCCGAGTGCAGCACTCTCGGAGTTAAGGTTCTTGGTATGGTATAGCGGATATTGTTAACACCACATTTAGAGCCTGGGATTACGGGCATGCATCAACTAGATGATTACAGAAAAGCTTCCAATGAATCATGTATCTGACTGTGATGTATGCAGGCTTACACTGCACGCTTTTACGCCTTTGTACCAAACCTCGGCAACAGTGCTGCGGGTCACGACTGTTTTGCGAGTCTCTCTTTTCATACCGACAAGTCTTTGAAGTGAACATTTTAATTATTGATAATAATTATTATTATAGTATCACCTCTTTGCTTTGTTGTCGTAATTAGAAAATTAACTGTTCGCCTGAGGTTTGCTTACTTGTGGATGTTGCTGTTATTCATTATCGTAATATATCGTCCTAACAGTGAGAGCACGAAATAACGAGAAGCTTTCAATCCAAGCCAAGCAATCAAGCTCTGTGACATGTGACCCTACCTTATCCATTAAAACATTAAACTTGCCTTTATGTGCAACCTCTGGAGCAAAAATAAAGGTTCTGTTGACTGCTGTGAAACCGCTATCGCCACCACCGCCTAGTCCGCAGGGACCGCAACAGTTAACCACGTGTCTCTCCACCTCTGTGACTTCTCGCGCCGTCTGGTGGCAGCCAACTGGCAAGGTGGTACGGCAGTGCAGTGGTGACACTCTCCCTTGTCACCATACCTGTGAGAATCCTAAAGGATCCCCAGGTTTGGATCTTGCCATTTGGACATAGTCTTCTGTTAACGACACCTGGCGGTTTGGCATCAAAGCTTTTATCTGGTCAATATTCCCTATCATCTCCTCGTATCCACAGTATGAATTTACTGCTAGGTGGAAGCACTTTCTAATAACCAGGCCAGCATCAAACGCCCTGCGACTGACATGTTATGGTGGTGGTGATGAGGCTAAAGGGAGAGAGAGACAGATGATCGGTGGTTCTAGCCTGGTTAATTGGAACTTAAACTTTGATGTACACCGACTTAAGCCTTGACAACTGAAAACAATCCTATTCCATTCTCTGCATGGTGGACAGAAGTGGAACATTCAAGCTAATTTAATCATGAGGACTTAGAGAAAATGAGAGAGAGACAAGACTCGCAGCAGGAAGTGTATCTGAGAACAAAAGACTGGAAGGGACAGCCAGGTGCACGAAAGTCCACGTCCCTCTCTCGTGCTGATGAGATGGCTGTCGTTCTGGACGTGACTGCGCATGTCCCGATCAACGTTTGTCTCTTGACTGTTGGATTCGAAACTTTTGTACCCAGACTCGGCAGCTTTGATCTGGGCGCTGACTGATTAAAATTTATCCACGAACAAACCACTTTCTTGCGCTTATATTTTACTTATCACGACAGGAATCCCATTATAACATCTACAGAAGAGACAGCCACGATAAACACAAAAAGAGATCGCATCTGTCATCCAAAACGAGTATCCGTGTGGTTTCAGATGTCCACCTTGGAACATAAATAATAATTATTAAAAACTAATCCAATTGTCAATCTTACACCTTTAAAAATATATTTTAAAAAATCGCCGCCATGTTCGACACAAACGATTGATACTGAAGCGATGTGAAATTAAATGTTGATGATTCATCTTAGCTCAATAAGGAGAAAAGTGGAGATAAGTAGAAAGTCGGATTGCATGAGTCAACAGGTTTGACATCCGGCACTCAGCCTTTGACAGAAAGATGGTCACGGAGGCAACAACAACAACCATGGAGCATCTCTGTTAAAACTTCTTTCTTTATAGTCTGTTTCCTCCCATTTGTCTGCGTTTGTGAAGATGAACTGTTTTCTAATGCTAATGACTTCCCTTTGAAAGTAGATTCGGTACATCACTCTCAACCGTCCCTGCACTTAATTTAAAGACCCTGTATCTCATTAAACTGTTTAAACTTACAGCATGCCTGGACGAGCCCACACCCCTAAGCCACACATGGAGAGATACATTAGGGATGCCAGGCACTCCACTCTAGCGTCTTCCTATTAAACTCTTGCGTTACCGCCTTGCTTGGTACTTGATACTACTCCTTTAAAGCGGTATTTACATAAGTGTTGGAAATTGAGAATCTGATAAAAGGGTCTACAAAAGCGAAGAACAGAAGACCAGGCGAATGCTTTGAAAGGCTTTTGTTATGCAGGAATTTCCGTATAGCCACAAATTGGCAGGCAGATGTCGGTGTTGCTGACAAGAAAATGTAGTTTTTTGTTTGGTTTGTAGAATCTCTCTCTCACACAGTCGCAGTCTCCTGTAAACCTTTTAATCAACGGCAGGTGCATCGAGTAACCGCAATTTCCAGTTAATACTAATCCAACTCCGGATTTTATTCTTTCTTTAAAGAAGTCATCTATTGCTGCTGGGTTTTTTTTTTCCTTCGATCTACTTGTAGGCGTCCTTAAATTGGATCTCTTCACATTGGACACATTTATAAACCCACACACCTATGCACACAAGCGCGCGAACACACACACACGCACTTCTTCAATGAAAGGGGGAACAACCCACATTACGGCACGAACTGTCAACTACCTCCCTCCCTACCAGCAGACGATTCCATTCCCCGAAATGTCGCTTTACATCTTCGCTTTCATCGATGTACACAGGCAGAGTGTGTGTTGACGAAACCGGCTGTCTGCTTACACAATCTCATTCCCGTCTGACAAGCTGATAGCAAGCCTCGGTGTGCTGGTAACTGAAGATGTTTATGTCCTCATTCTCTCTAAAGTGAAATATTCATCCTACTCACTCTCTCACACACATACACGCATTCACAAAACTGACTTACCGTTAAGTCCGTACGGTGTGGCTACCTCCATCCAAATCTCAGCACTAAACATACAAAGCACCCTGCGATCCTACTCCTTGATACTTCAATCCTGTCCGACACAGACGATCCAACCACGTGCTGCTGACAGTCGGAGACCCAGCGAAGCAATCACTCGTTAATCGAGGCGTGCGCGAGTGTTTATTTATCACCACCACTCACTCACAGCACAGCGAGTCGAAACTGTGTCTGTCGTGCTCGGCAAGGCATGTAACACTGGCGACTTCCTGTGTGCTGTGTACGACACACAAGTTCCTTTCGCTTTTATTATTTCTTCTACCCCTTTCTTTTCTCTGTCTCCTTCCCCTTCTCCCACTGTCACGCGCTCGTCACTCCTTATTGTGGGATCTTAGTGAAAGGACAGCTTGACATCTCTCCCCGGACAATCAATCGTTTGGACAGATCCGTAGCCAGCGGTAGTTTATGACCCTGATTTTATCCTCCTTCAGCCTTTTGGATACAGGGAGCAGTCTACTTGCCGCCAAAAGGAGAGTATGTCACATTTACCACACAGTCGATTTGTCTGACCTTGGCAGGCTTGTAACCGTTCCAAATACTCCACGGTAGACAAACACAAGATTTCTGAAAACAAAATTGTTCCGATTCGCGGCCAAACAGGAAGAAAATCGACGGTTTAATTACAACAGAGTATCGTCTGTCTTGAGAACAAAGGTACTCGCTAATTATTCTTTACCTTAACACACTTGTTTGATGAGAAGTTGGGTTGTTTGTGTTCTCACGAGGTCCTGAATGAACAGTTAACAATCCTTCATCCAATTTATCACTGAGTATCCATCTCCCGCACTCTCTTAATTAACCGTCTGAAGTCACAATGTCACAATAACGACGTTACCACAGAAACTGTCGTCTGCTTCCTGTCTCGTTGTAAGAGGCTGGGACAGGCGATGCCAGTTGTTCGCTCTCAGAAGCTACAGTATCTCGTGCAGCTCGAGCTAGTGATCATGTTCTGCGTTTCGCAGAAATTTGTGGCCGACTGGGAGGGGGAAAAAGCACGCGCGCGCGCGGGTGAGAGAGAAGAGGCAGGACTGCCGTTCGGCGAACAAATCTTTAATTTAGCCCGCGTGTACAGACGACGGGGGTTGTGCGTGTAATTCCGCTTGTCATATCGCATGCAAGGACTGCCTCATTAGTCCGCCTGCCACAGACCACACCGATGAATGGTCCATTCTAGCCTAATAGTTTCCTGCTAGCCAATCACAACGCAGCTTGTGTCGATAACGTCTCACTGGTCGAGTCTATTGTCACTCCGAGGGGTGAACAGCATTAGCGAAGTCACTTTACGGGAAAGGGGGGAGGGGAAGTGAATTACCGCAGCAATTACAGGGGTTGGAAGCAGACGACAAAACGAGGAAGCGGGTGAAAGTAATACTGACTGAACAATAAACAAATCTTTATTTACGAGGGTAATACAATAAGCAAAAGTTATACATTTTTTTTTTTACGTTTAACACTCGGAGTAAAGGAGGTCATACAGCTTCTCAGTCACTAATTAGGTCCTGTCATGGAAGCTAGCAATGCCCAAGCCAATTATTCCCTGTTTAATGCCTTCAGTGCAGGTCTTGGGGGGAGAGAGAGAAGGAAACACTGGCATCAAGACCACTTCACTGCGTCTGCAAGTCTGGACTCTCCGCTCTTATCGACTCACGAGGCGACAGTTGTGGCAATCAGGTTATGCCAACAAACTGCAGTTTACCTTTCCAATTAGCGCTGGCATAAAGTGTTTGTGTATCACTTCAGCCGTGTTTTTAACGCGAAACCTTCTCCGCCTGGCTGCTCATTGCCGAGCCCGATGTTATCTCTTCTGTCACTCCCCGTTATCGCTGGCATCTATCCGCCGTCAATCGCAACTGATTTATGCCAGCGAGTTAATGACGGCCGGTTCGGCTGCAAAATCCATGTTTTGACAAGCTTAGAAAAAAAATTAAATAAATAAAGAAAGAAAAACCGAGGGATTGGGAGGAGGGTAAGATGAGACTCCGTAAAAGCGAGTGCTTAGTGCAACAAAGGGACACCAGATGGGATCGTCCGCTCGCTGGCATCGGCCGGCGATGAAAGCACGGGAGAAAACTCGCGCAGTAGCTGCTAGGGGCTGCAAAATTACGGCGCCTGGAATAATCCTTATCGTGGAAAGGCTGACAAAACCTCGGATACAGTTCGCAGACGAATCGAAGATCAGCTCTAGATATGACTGTGTGATAAATTATGTTTCAATGCGAGATGTCACAAGTAATCCGGGAAAAAAACAAAGCAGGAAAGACTATATTAAAAAATAATAATGAAAGGAAGAGGATACCTGATTGAGGGGAGGAATAAGGGGGTCATGCAGACGTTGATCCTGAATTGAGGGACAGAAGGTGTTAGAATATTAAAGAAAGGCACACATTTATGCCAACACCTGAATTTCCTGATGATGTGTCGGTGAAGGATGTAGGGTACACGCAGAAATGACATAGCAACGATCACCACCACTTTCTAAAGAAACTGTCATTCTGAGCATCATCTGCTTTCTTCCAAAAGACCGTTATAGGTTATTTCATGGTTTATGTCTCTCACCTACCACTGCTCTCTGAACAGTGCGATAGTGCAACTAACCTCCACCCTCTGCATATGGCAGAAAAGAGGTACAGATAGATAGCAAACAGACAGGTAGCAGGCAGATAGATAGCAAGCAGACAGGTAGCAGGCAGATAGATAGCAAGCAGACAGGTAGCAGGCAGATAGATAGCAAGCAGACAGGTAGCAGGCAGATAGATAGCAAGCAGACATCTTCATCTCTGTCGTCATCTTTGGCTGATACTGCTCACCTTACTTGCCTCCCAACACCTTTTCTTCTGTCTCGCCTCTCTCCATTTAAATCTGTACCTGATGCCACTACTCCGCTGGTAACACAACCGAGGGTTTAATTTATTGAGCTTGTGCGAACGATACTCTATGAACTCTGCAAGAATTGTGAAACAAACGAGAGTCTGCTTTCTATAAATCACTTTAAAAGATAAAGTTTTTTTAGAAATGCATATCAGATACAGCACCTGAGCTGCAATAATCATCCTTGCCTTCCCTACCTCCCACATTGCTCACACTGTCCTCTTTGTTCATTGATGTAGACACTTGTAACAGTCGGACAGGTGTCAGAAGTAAAATCATAAAAGTGTTACAATTGATAGCCGGTTTGAATGTGTTTGTTTGTTCAGTGTGAGAGAGAGAGGGAGTGTGTGTGTGTGTTTTGTAGGGGTAATGTATATCTTAGTCGATATCCAACCCCTGAAGTTGTCATTGCCCTCCTGGTTTGTTTATCTTCTTCTCTCTCTCTCTTTGTTTTAATTTTTGCATGGCTTAAGTGCGTAAGCATTAAAGGATATATGACAACCAAATGCGAATAAAGGAGAACAACACCTGACCAAGATGAACAAATCGATTCGGTACAGAAAGGTATTAAAAGGGTATGAGATGAAAAGAAGTAAAAGAAAGCAGTTAGAGATAATTACGGAAAGGGGATAAACCTGTAATGGAGGAGTCAGGTCAGTGTGTGTGTGTCTTCACTAATTTATTTCGAGATGCCGGTCATAACAAGAAGACTAGAAGACTTTACGTGAAAGAGCAGGCTACAAGAAGATTGAAAAAGAAAAAACAATTCATAAAGAAAAGAAAAAAATAGTGATTTAGTATATACATATATGTTTGAAAATAACGATAAGGAACTTCTTCTAAATGACATTAAATGAAGTTGGTGAAGGCGAAAATTAAGATTTCCACGAACCTCAAACAGTCAATGAGCTCTCTTCGTAATTACAAGCATCTGCGTCCTTGTTTTTTTAAATTTTATCATCAAGAAATCAGACAATACAACTTCATCTAGTCCTTCATGTCTCATCTCTTTTCTGTTGGTGTTAACAATTGAAATTGTCTTCATTAAAGACTGCATCGACCGGTGGTAGACAAATTAATGTCTATAAAATAAAAACCATATTACAATTAATTTGTCCATGGCTGATTTCTTTGGAAGAGCAATATATTAGTTTACATTTTCCGAATAATATTTGTGTTTTGTCGTGAGTATACGTTGCTGGTATACAGTTACAGTATTTTATGAATGTAGAAATGTTATGGACTGAGTGTAATATAACAAGCCGGAACGTCAAGCAGCTGTAACAGAAACTCTTATTAAATTCACTACTTCTATTAATAATCTCCTATTACAACTACTTCCAACAACAAAATGATGATGATAAATGATGGATGATGGTGATGTCAGTAGAAACATGTTTATACACCTGATTCACCATAGTGTTCGAAGCACGCTAGAGCATAAAGTGTCTGAAAACCTACATCTATGCATTCAGCAGCGAGTATGAAGGATATCAACCCTTCCCTACCCCACCAAAATAAAAGGAACCCAAAAAACAAAACAAAATAAAGGAAAAACAACAGACAAGCGACTTAAGGTGGTCTTTGTTGCGAGTCCAACTTTGTTATGAGATGATTAGTAGGTCGTCGTCATTTCATTTCCCATCTCAGTCCACCAACCACATCAAAGAGATACCAGTGCTCCCTGGCGACACGGATACCGAGTGCTGTCCCAGTCCAGGGACATCTCACGACTTCTTGGACGACTGCTTCACGCACACTCGCCGAACGAACTCCCCCGTATGCCACTTAATCCTCCCAAGTGCGATGCTTTAGAGCTCGGCAAATACATAGACGGCTTTTCCTTCTTTGAGAACAAATCTTCTCCTGCCGGCTTAGGTCTTGGACTTCTACCTCAGAAGTTACCCTAGTTACCCTAGTTACCCGAGTAGTCGTTGAAGTTTTCATGACGACAGCTGGCAGTCTTGACGGTCTGTTGCCGCTGACTGTCCCCTTGCGTCAGGGTTCTCTATCCAAGCATCAAAATGTCTCCATAGTCTACAAATCGCCGAATAGATGTGATTCTCTTCCAGGTCACACTGTTAAGCTCCGCTGGGCAGGTGTGACAAGCCTTCGAATGTTTTCTTTCTGTTCAGCTTCCAGACGCGACTGTCGCACCAGGACCTTGCCCTAGACGACGTTCACACCTGCGCTGGCGGCGGCAGCCTTGATGTCCATGCATGGCTCTCTTTGGTCTTTTACAACCGTCTGCATTACATAATACTTCTGTAAAAGCCTGTGCACACGACGCTTACTTAATTAATGGTCTCTTGCTGTGAACGCATCGACAATTTTGATCTAACTGTTGGGGATTACCTTCCTTTCTTTACCATAAACACACGGTGAACCACTCACAGGAGTAATTTAGGTGAGTACACCACGCTGCTGTTCTCTAGCTAAACGCCCAGAAAAATCATAATACACAGATGTCAACAGACACATCATGATAATGCAGAGATGCGATATCGTCTTTTAGTAAGTCGACTGTGTAAGTACAGAAAATAAGATTTGTATACTTAATATTGAAAATAATGATAACAAGAAACAGAATTATAATTCCAATAGTGCGAACTTCGAAACCAATTTCGTTTGTGATGTAAGCAGTTTAAACAGGTTTAAAGAACGCTGTTACATATTAGAAAGACAAACTGATTGGTCACCTGCACATGAAAATATCAAGTGTTTATCTCTCTGTCTCTATCTATATTTGTATGTATATATATATATGTGTGTGGTGTTGTTGTTGTTTTCCTTAAAAGAGATGAGTCAGTACATTAGATAAATGCGATTTATTTTTATGTTACACCAATAATACTTCAAATAAATCCTCAAATAATCCAGTTTGGCATGCATATAATAGACTTAACGAGTGATATTACCTCACAGCTATGACTGAATTTTGTAGATATGTCCGTGTGCAATAAAGAGAAATTGTGTGTCACAACGAGTATTTTTTACGAACTATCTAAATTTCACTATATCTTTTCATCAGTCTCTCCATTCTTCGTGTAACTGCCGTGCATAAAAAGCCCCGTAAAGATTCCAAGACAGAAAATTACTTGACCTAAATCCTGATTTTACAAAGAACACGTGCAACACAATTTATTTTAACAGTCACACGCGAGCAGCAAACACTGTAAGAAACGAGAAGAAAGCAAAAATCTTAAAATCTTTATGACGCTCTGAAGACATCACAAAATATGTAAGCAAACCAGAAATTTAAATAATAAAATCATTAAAAAAAATTTTCCACCTCTTTAATCAGGCCTTTTCATAGTTCGAATATTCTAGAAGAATTGTCGTTCTCTCAGACCGCCCCTCCTCCCATCATTCAACCTCACCCACCCTCCTCCTCGTGTCCGTCGTCCCGTTGCCCTTGCTGCTCCCAGTCGTAGCATGCTGGTCTCCCTTGTCTGTAAGAGTTCGTTAGTCGCTTGCCTTGCCGTTCGTCGGCAATCACGTCTGTTTGTACATCGCTCTATTAGTTCCATCCGTTTTGGAGACGAGGGGCTTGGGGGCAGAGGAAGGTGAGGTGGGGTAGAGGGGATAGAAGGGGGTGTTGGCGGTGGAAGGACAGAATCAGCAGCATTGTTTGCTCATTAGACCTGCTAAAGTCTGGCTGCAGCCAATCGGTTTCAATCAGCTCCCTTGAGCTCTGAGTTCTGCTCACGCTTTCATCACGATTTCAAATGTTCTTTAAGGGTGAGAAAGGAGGGGCGGGGCGGGTAGAATGTAAAGAAAAAAAAATGAACAAGAAAAAGAAATTGAGAAGAAAGAAAAAAGAAACATCGCGAAGAAACGGACAATCAGACATTGCTTAGGTGCAGTTGCTTGTGTGCTTGTTCAATCACAAACAGGTCCATTGTGAACTAGTCTGGTTAGTGTTTAATGTGATACTGAGAAACTAACTCTGTATTCAATGGAGAAAATAAACAAAACAATAAAATAAAACAGAAACTAGTGAGTTGACAGCGCGCTGCTTCCGTCAGTTATCAGCAAAGAACAAATGAGACGAAGGTTTATGTTGTACGACTGTTCATCGCATGTCAACTGGCAGAGTTCAGAAAGGTCTGAAATGCGGGGAACGAGCATGGAGATGCCAGCAGACCTAGAACCAAACCCTTGATTGTTTGTTACTCTACCCACTGAACAGCTTTCACTCACTCACTCGGCGTGAGAATATTTGGAACGACTCACCGAGAAAGCCTCACAGCACAAAACATGCATGTGCACAGATTCGAGATGAAAAACAGAAACAAACAGAAGCTGCAGTGTTTACAGAAAAACAAGTATTCTTCTCCCTCCCACAGCCTCCTCCTTCCCATGTTTTTATGTGTGCGTGCGTGCAAGCGTGTCAACCCGAGAGCGTGAGAATATGTGTATGTGCGCGTGCGCTCTCTCTGCACTCGGTTTTCCTTTCCCGAACTTTAAACTTTATTTCAACTCATGATCTGAGAACACTATCTAAGAAAAAGATCTTTAAGATTTTTTTTTCAGAATATCTTGCCATAAGTGAATGGCTTCTTTTCTTTATAGTACTATGGCTGACTGCCAGCGAACACTCGGCAGATATCTCACAAATTAAGATGCTCGCTACGGTATTAACCTCAAACAACAAAGGCATTCACATGTTTCTCATAACGGATCTCAGACATCAGGGCAGGGGTTCCAGCAGGCTGGAAATCATTTTGTCATCCACGTTTTTATTCCTGTTGATACCAGTCTTCTAAAACACTAGGACTTGAGTGCATACATGTGTGTGTGTGTTTTCTGAGTACATGAGCGTGTGAGTGCGCTCGGTTGCCTATGAGTGAGCAAGTCAGTGAGTAAACGAGAGAGCAAGCATCCAAAATAAAAATGACACTTACAGAGAAATCATATCAGTACTTTGTTCGCGGTGGTAATTCTAGACAAGGCAAACTCTAGAAAGATCTTTTTCTCATTGGTACTAAAGGTTAGTATCACATCTCCCTTTAATACAGTGCACCCTTGATGTCCTTCCCTATTTCGTGGAATTTCTTCTTGCCTACAATTCCAGACACTGCCCTTCGTACAGCAGAAACCAGAATAGGATTAATTATAGCTACTATGCGTATGTGAGGAAGATGCCATCGCTCTTACAGGTAAGAAAATCTGGTGTGAATTCACCCCTTTAAAACTGGGGAACATCTGTTCACAGTAAGACAGGTCGAGTGGTCCTCAGATATTTTGCAATTTGCGTGGTGGATGGCGATGCAACTAATCCGGGTGCTATGGCTGTCCTGTTATATATGTATGCAAAGAGAGAGAGATGGATGGAGAGAACGCGAGAGAGAGAGATAATGGAGAGAACGAGAGAGAGAGAATGTCGCATAAGGGGACAAGAATCCGAAATTAAATCCAATCCAGGTTTACTTTGGCGTGCGTGGCCTGACATTGCATGTGACGGGTGGGTGTCGTGCTCATTACAGGTCTATACATCGCGGAGAAGGGGATCAAATGATGGCTAGCAACTGCGACATTTTTCGGAGTCGTTAGAGCGCCACCGGTGCCAGGGCTTCGCCAGGCGGGCTTTCAAGGGCCACAACAGGCTTTGATTAAACTCGACATTAGCGAGGAAATCTTTGCCCCGCCTGGGTGGCAAGGTGGAAGCGTGGGTAAATCCCCGTATCGTTTGCTCTTTTAAGGCAAATTTCAATATAACGAACCAGCGACAGTTGTACGAGTGAACCTGAGCGAGCTGGCAGTGTGGTTGGCTCACGTGGTTTTATAAACATCTGAGGTTTCGTGCGAAACTGGATCCGAACATTTTACAAAAGGAGTTGTAATTTGAATCTACCCCCTTCTGCTCAATACTCGCCCAGACAAAGTAAGGAATATCAGCAAGGTGGAGATGTTTTCTGACAAACAGAAAACACTTCGAGAAAGATCCATTATCTGATCTTTGCATGAAATTCATTTAATTAGGTTTTTTGGCAGCTAAAGCGTCTAAAACAGACATTCAGACAGAAAGACAGACAAACAGAGGAAGTATTTTTCAACACCAAATGAACTTGTTTTTTTTTTAATAAAAAAATATACATCTTTAATTTTAAAGTCATATGAATTTAAGGTTATCAATTACAGATGTGTTGCAAGTTCGAAAATATTCACCATCGATTTTAGTCTTTAAAACTTCACCTTTGACTTCAATGACTAAAGAGATTCTCTGAACATAATGTCAAAATATTTTTTGAGGCTGTGTAGTTTGTTACAATAACAACCCATCAGTTCAAACTCAGGTGTCCGTACCACACAGGGTGGTGGCAGGGGCTTTTTCTGTCTCTTTTTATAAAAGTTTTTGCTTGGTAACAGTTGCATGACTGCTGAATTAAATTATTTCAGAGAACTGAGTCCGGAATACACTTGTTTAACATTTGTATCAACACTTTTGTAGTCCTGAGTGTATTGATTTCACAAGGGGAAAAATGAAAAACGACTCCATTTTCTCAGTTTGCATGTACTCCCACGATCCCCTCTCCTCCCCTCTCTTTCCCCATCCCCCCACACACTTTACCACAGTGGATCCTCAAACAAGGGAGAGAATCGATGACAACAGTTACCGAAGAATGGACGTGCAGCCCTTTGCAATGGAGCTTACTCTGGAGACAATCAAGAGTCGTCACGGAACGATCGGCGAAAGATGGCGGAGATGATGCTGGCTTTGTTTCAAGTCAATGGCTGGAACAACAAGTAGCGCGCGCTGGGGGACATCCGGGACCTTTGTGACGTAGCAAACAGGACGACGCCGCTACTCAGATCTGGCCTGCCCACCCGGAATTATTCCAACTCGAAAACAAAGCGGGTGGATAAAAGAAAAAAAGTGATCGCATCGCAGCAAGAGACAAACGGCACGAAATGAACAAGACATGAGACAACAAAACGAACAGAAGAAGAAAACGAACAGAAGAACAAAATGAATTGAAGAACAAAACAAAGCCGAGAATAACGCATGTGGTTTGTTTCCATTTTTTTCTCATTCATTCATTCGTAGGTGTGTTCATTAATTTTTCAATTCCTTCCTTCGCTCAGTTACTTAGTACTCATTCATTGCTTTTTTGTTTTTCTTATATTTTACTTTGTTATCATTTATTATTTATTTACGTACTTATTCATTGATTGTTTTCTTTCTTTGTTTTTTTTTTTTGTTTGTTTGTTTGTTTAACTTCTCCCGTCTACCCGGGCTGTGCATGTTAATATAATTTCTGAATTTAATGTTATACAACCTGAAAGTTTTGTTATATTTAATGAAACTCTTCTTTGCATTAATAAGATTCTAGATATTGTTCACTGCAACAAAAACCAGAAAAGGGGGAAACATAAACCCTCGATGTGAGAAGACAAGATGCGATCACTCCTACAGGCTCTGCTTTGAAAAGAGGACATTAATCTATTGTTTGATTATTTGTTCAGGATTCTTCATCCTTTCTGTTATTTTTTTCTCCCGACTTTTCTAGTTTTATCCAATTATTCTTTCTTTCGTGCACAATCGCTTTCCTCGCTCACTCTTTCACCACGTCTCTTGGCGTCTGTTTACGAAGCTTGAAGCTCGTGCGCCTCTGTTGTTTGGACTGTGATCACAAACAGACTAGAAAAGACCATCAAAACAAAGTGCTGCGCAGCACAAGGCAGCAAGGGGAGAGGAGGCGTCTCTGTCGCTCGCCAAAAGAAAGCAAACCTCACCGAAACTTTCATTTACGCCACGTGAGAAGGGAAGTAAATCCTGTCCATTAGACGTACATAAACAAAAGGGAGCTCAGCCGTGGCTGACAAGGAACAACAGTGGACAATTTCAAATAGAAATGCACCGAAGAGAAGGAAAAAAAAAAAAATTGGGGAAGGAGAGGTGAGGAAGAAACAAACAAAAACGGGAAACAAAAATAATAATAAAAAATTGCAGTGCGTTTCAACGACAAATGTTTTTGTTTATTCCCTGCCTAATGAGAGTTATCAGTTTCACAATGCACTTATCCTGTGTTTACTGCATGTATCCGGTGGGGAGGGAGAGATGGGGTGGATGTAGAGACCCAAGTTTGACCCATCCTTCCAACATCCTCCGCCACCCTCCGTAACTGACGTGCAAAGGAAACCGGCAAGGTGAGAATTACAAAAACAAAAAACAAAACAAAACAAAACAAAAATTAAAAAAACAAAAACTAAACAAAACAAAACAAAGGAAAAACAAAGCACAAACTATGGAACTGTTATTTGTAAAGGCTTTGCTTGACACGGTCGGTGAACATTTACAAAAGGGAAGTTGCCACATGTTTCATCACTTCACACCTTTGTTTCATGGCTTAAACCGAGCGAAGGGATCGATCGAAGTTATGGCACAAGTGCTGTCACACAGGCACAAGAATTATTTGTTCACATGACAAACTGTAAATACTGAGAATGTATGTATTCATGGATATATGGAGGAAATCACTCTAAGGTACTCCACGTTTCTCATTTGTTGATTTGCATCTCTTGCATTTATTCCTCTGTTCTGACTCCAGTCCGTCCAGATACCCATCCACCTCCTCATCCAACCTTTGATGATACCTGTCTGTCATCCGTCATCTGCCATCCACATTTATTACTTGTCTGTTTCTCCTTCCATCCTTCGTATGCTGTCCATGTCTCCCACTGAGAGCATGCTCCTTCATGAGCGTGATTATGTAAATCACATGTTTATTATTATTAATCTGTCAGTCATTCTGCCAGCTGACTAATCATCAATCCAGTAGTTATGCTACCAACAACACTTTGTTTTACTGCATCACCCTTCCAAACACATTTATCAAAAAAATTAGACCACAGATCTTCGTTTGGCACGGTGATGCAAAATGATTAACCGCACAAAACACGCGCACATCACGCGCCGTGTAATGGCGTCGTTATAGGGGCGCTGATTGGCCAGAAAAAGGGCAGATCATTGATTAGCCTTCTTTTTCATCATTTTCGCGGAGTGACATCAGCTAGATCACAAATCCCTCCGCGGAATCTGCTCAAACTTTCCTCCTTCCCGATCTACGTGAAATATTTCCTCCCGTCCACATCCCCACATTGTACGTTTTGTTGCATCCATTCTCTTGTGACTTAGAAAACTTTGACCATCCCCCCACTCCTTTCTCCTAAAAAAATGGTGGAGGTTAAAGGCTCACCCGAGTCAAGCATAAATGAAATCAAAAATGCCGGGAAGTTATCAGCAGCAAGCTGGTCCGGCTGAAACACTTCACTCGGATCGACCATCTCGACCATCCTTCGTCGAACTTCTTCCGAAGGTGGATGACCCCACGCCGACCTGGACACGGGATGAGGAACTTAAAGAAAAAGGACGGGTCGTGTTCCAGGCATGACAAGACTGGCTTCAGTGGCGAGCCTTGTGAGTTGCTGAGTCGATTCCTAGCCAGGTGAATTTTTTTATATATATAAAAAGAAAACCTGTACCGTTTCACTTCACTGAAATCCTCAGCCGTAGACAACTCCTAGCAAACGGTGATGAGAGGTTGGCCAATCTGCGAGCCGAAATCTTCTGATGTCACAGGAAATGTCTCTTCACCTCTTTCAGAAAAAAAACCCAGGTGATAACTGCAACGATCAAAGGCTTGCCTCTCGTGCAGAACGGAACATAGGTTTATCGCTCACATTTAGGTAATTAGTATCTCGTTTGAAAATAGTTTTGCCCTCAGGGTAGTCTTTAAGGCGTGTTGCATCTCACGGCCGTCCGAGGTTCTCAGAATGGCCAGAAGATGGCGCTTTGGTGTTCTCGGTAACACGCATCATGCGTCAGGCCATTCAATATCCGGGGGCCCCAGCACAAAGACACCAATCCCGCGCTCATTAAATCTTCGGCAGCCAGGGGCTAATTAAGGGCATGGTGTGTTGCCGCCACGCGCATGCGCGCGGCAGAAATTGACAGCAGCGCACGTGCAACACATAAGATGGGGCTGGTGGGGGAGAGGGGAGGGTCCTGTGACCGCTGCTCTGCCAGCTGCCATGCTGCGCCTGTGAGGTAGATGCTGCCTTTTGGGGGCTGGTGAAGACCTCCCTTGACTTTTGTTGTTCAGGTGAGAAAGGTGGTGCTGAACTTCAACATCAAGATCCTTTTTTTTTCCTGCGGGGGACTGGACAGGGAGGTTTTCTTGGCGGGGGACACATTGTTAAAGTTTAACGAATAGCGAAAATAGCCACCACAGCTTCCTACCTTCCGTCCGTCTGCCTGTCTTCATTTTTTTCTCATATTTCGCTGATTTCTTTATTTCTTAGTCTTTCTTACATTTTGTCACTTTCTTTTTTATTTTACTTTGTTTTTTTGTTTTTTTATTTTGAGGAATTTTTTTGTTCATTAATTTACTTGTTCTGCTAGTCCTTTTTCTTTTTCTTTCTTTCCTTTTTTTTCTTTCGTTGTTTCCTTCTTAACAAAGCTACTCGTTATCAGCTTGAAGGCTTTCTGATGTTAACGTCGACGCAGCTAATCCGTCACGGCTAGAGGTCACAAAAGTACCACGTGATCACCCATGTGATCAGCCGTCACCACTAAGCCCTCGCGAAGGACTCGTTCATCACGTCTGGCAGCCAAATCGTCGGCGCTTTTCTCGTCAGACAAGTCGAAGTCTATTTGAGACAGTCCCCACAAATGACAAACTGACAAATCGTTCCATTAAAACTCACTCGTGCGTTTAATTGCGCGCATCCGTTCTCTACCTGCAAGGCGGCGGCGGCGGCCTCTGTTCTCGTCCTGCTGTCTCTTCATTAAGGTCATTTAAGAAATATTTATGAAACTAGCACTAAGCGAATGCTGACAGCATTGGCGACTGTATTAAACAGTATTGACAGGAGTCTCATCGATCTGGACTACTCTTCATCCCTGGCATTATAACTACGTAAGCTGAGCGGTAATTGAAGTGGTAATTCAAAGTAAATCTTGGGTTGTGTGTCAGGACTTGATGTGTCCCAGACACAGATTTGATATTTGGTTAAGTGCCTTTTGCTATTAGCACAGGAGAGTTCTTTTATTGACTAGGCCTAAACCCATCGCCAGGGAATTAGCTTAAGAGAGAGACAAACATGGAAAGACAAAAACACACACAGGTAAAAATAGAAGCCTGTTTCATTTTCTTCCTCATTCACTCACTCAGAGACAGAAATGAAGAAGACATAGAAACAGACTTACACGGAGACAAGAAAATTTATATTCCATTGAACTCTTAGGAAGGAGTTATTTATAACCACCTCTGTTTCTTTGTCCTTTGATAATCTTATAGTCTTAAAATAACTTTCTATCAATCTGACTATAAATAGGGAATAACAACTCACAGAAGACGGTAAGAATGACAAAGAAAGGACACAAATAACTGTAATAATTGGCACACTGGGGTGACTGAAGCGGTCCATGTGTCGATTCTGTAGTAATTGTCTGATCAGTGACTGGAGAGTGAGTTTACATTGGGTGTGTTGTGTGTGTGAGAGAGAGAGCACTCGAAGAAACATTGTTTTTCTTCACTCCTTCACTCCTTTTACCATATATATATATTAATATATTCAATACAATAATACATTCATTCAATAGCACACTGACATTTGACCTCACTGGTCTTTTCACACCGCCTTTACCTTCATCTTCCTCCCCTCTCGGAATCTTTTTTTTTCGTTAAATGATTTTACTCGTTTTTCTAAAAAAAAATTTCTGTTAATTACGGCTTGAACCTTGTCATTGACTGTTTGACAGCGCACCCGTTTATTCAAACAAAGCGAAATCTTATCTTTGTGTGCCGATTGAGTGACAGCTACTTCCTGCAAGAACCTTCCTCCTCCACATCCCCGCCTTCTCTCACACCCACGGTCGTCCCTCCCAACAACCCCCTGCCAGGAACTAACTCTTCAGTAAATGAAATTACATCTTGCCGCACGTGACAGAGCCGTCTCGCACCAAAGAAGCGGCACACCTTCGCCGACAACATTGCCCTGGCAGCACCAGTCGCTGACGTGCGCTTCAGTGATAACAAACATCGTTCTCGCCTTTTTTTTCATACATTATGCGGGAAGCTTTAATTGCTTGTCAGACGAGAGGGTAGCAGAAAAGGAATACGGTGCAAAAGAAGATGAGGTGGTCGGGTGGAGGAAACCGGATTTGTTTGCTAGGTAACTCGGCTTAATTACCTGTATTTAGAGAGCAGAGTAACAGCCCTCGTTATCCGACCAAAAAAAAAAAAGTGCGTGTGTATGCTTGCGCGCGTGTGTGTGTGTGTGTGAGAGAGAAAAAAATAGTGCGTGTGTGTGTGTGCTTGTGTGAGAGAGAGTGAGAGAAAACTGAAGACTAGTTTGTCAGAGGGTTGGACAAGGTAAAAGGTGGATAACTATCGAGGGTTGCACAGGAGTCGCGGCACCTTGCGTAGGGAGGAAGTCGGGGGCTGCGCACGCGCGTGCGGCCGGCGGAGGGCTCATTACGCAGCAGTGGTAGACAGCTGGCCCAAGCCCCGGCCTGCCGCTAACGATGCTGTAATAAGGCCGGGCTCATAACTGGCCTCTCCGCGGACTAATTTGTTCGCGTAAAGATAAACTGACAACGAGCCGCTTCGCTCATTAGGGGCGCCCAGCCCGCTCTCGGGGGGCAGAGAGGCACGGCTGAGCTCGCGCGACACCTACCGCTGGGAAATTGGGATAATTTTATAAGCAAACACACTGCCTGAGAGTCCTTGCCATGCTTGCTGACGTCCAGAGGAAGTTGCACTCACTCACTCACTGGGTATTGGTTAATGTCTACATCAAGTCTGCCACGAGCTGTAAAATGACTTTCATCAGTTCTTCCTATCCTTGGTCTTACAAAACTCAAGTTTCAATGAATTTCTTTCTAATTTTTTTCTGTACTCTCACAGAATTGTTTCTATTTCAATTTATTGGAAGGTTGAGTTCGTGTATGAGTAGCGGGTGTTTGGGTGGTGAAAATGTGTGACTGGGAGGAACGGGTATCGTACGGTTGGTACTAACCATCTACGTTTTCTTTTGTTGACCATGGGTCGTGTTTTTTTGTTGTTGTTGTTGTTTTTTTTTTTTTTATTTTTTGGTAAAGATGTCATTATTTTATATATTTAGTATTCAGGTCTATTGTAATGGTGCATTAGTAGAAGATCAATCTCCCCCCCCCCTCTCTCTCTGTTGTTAAATTATGTGTTTTTAAGTGTATATATATATCTTGATATATGTGTTTATACAAGTATAGCTGGTCTTGTTTATAATTGGAATATGTTTACAACAATTTTACGATATTCTGTAGTTACTTCGACAGAGGCTCACACCCTTGCTAGAGATAAAAAAGAAAAAAAATTATTAAAAAAGGAGAAACGAATATATTCAGCTGAACTGCGTCAGATTAACCAATTGTTTGGCTTCGTTTCCTTCTCTATTACCATATATGTGTTGATGGCAAACTTGAGTCATTCTCCTCTTTTTTTGGGGTGTAAAACGATATGATTAAATTATGTCGCCCTCTCTATTGATTCCTAGTCGCTTTAAATACGTCGATGACTTTCATGAACTAGAAATTTATTTTACTAATTTTTACTAATCAAAGCTTTTGAGAAGCAGATTAAAATCTGGAAAAAAATTTAATTTCCTTTTAGATACTTATTTTACTATTTTAATTCAGTTTTCAATTTTCTATTGTGAGATAAGCTACCGACATATAACAGGGAGTTTATGCAAGTGCTTTCCCACCTACGCGCGCGCGCACACGTACACACCAATAAATATGATGTGTTTATATATATATATATGTATAGTGCTATCGTTTTGATAGTGTGGTCTTATAATAACATAGAATACTTGAGCTCGAAATGGAAAGATTGTGTGCAAAAGGCGTATGCTGACAAAGAAGCATCCACTGTTTCCCTCCATCGCTCTTTGACCCCCTCCTGTTCCCACCCCGCGTGAGCGAGTGTTGTATCGAGAGACATTTTCAGGTGGAGGTACGATAAAACAAACTGCAGGATAACTCTGTCATTCTGGTCCAAGTTCATCTTTAATTTCTTCCTGTACCTACTTCTAGACTTACGAGAAAACTTTCCTCCTTTCCTCCAGTAAGTGCTTTCAAAACCAAGGAACCCGCTTGTCTGCTGGATCGCCCAAACCAAAGAAAAATGTCCAAAGTGCCACGGAGCACAAAAAACCCCAAAATGCAGATTAGACCGAAGAAAAGGTAGTGTATAGGTCAGTCCGGACGGCAATGGGAATTTCAATCGTCCTTCTTTTATGTGGACCGATCTTTCAGAAGAGAAGGGGTAGGGGGGTGAAGCAGGAGTCCCTTCCGAGGGTCAGAAGGGAAAATAGAATTTACAAACACCAATTTTCTCATATCAGGATATTTTCTGTCTGTCATTTTCCGTGTCAATTATCTTAATAAGCTTGTTCAATCGACGAATCGGCCGCCAGTGGATCGATGCTAACGTTATTGCAAACCGCCCGCTTCTCTCGACGCTGGAATTATCTCCGGGCGGGCCCCTTGCACGCTCTCCACTGCAAGGAGGAAGAAAAAACGCTAGGAGAGGCACGGAGCGCGCTAGTGGTAATTGGAGACGGGCCGGCGGTTGGGCTCCCCCTGCACGCTATTTGTTTTATTGAATTACGTGCACCTCATTGTACAAAATAAATCCTGGTCGGACAGCCAGGCACGGGTAGGGCCTGGGAGACTTTCGGAGGGGAGAGAACGAGGGCCGAGGAGGAGGAGGAGGACGGGTGGTGGGGTATAGCCAGGGGCTGTAATCGGCCTCACTTGCTGGTCGCGCAAGAAAACGGCTGTTTGCGCCGTCGTTAACACCGTGTTCCTCCGCGTCAGACACGGATTCTTTTCTCCTGGCTCCTCCCGTCTTGGGTTGGGGAGGGGTGTAGGGTGGTAGGGGTGGTGGGGTGGGGGAGAAAGTTGTCAGCCTCGTTCCTCCCACTCTTGCATCCTCCCCTACCCCAACAACGCTTTCGCTTTGCCAGCTTTTCAGCCCAACGCGTGTGAGAGAAGTTGCCGCGGCGGCATTCTTTGATTGAAAACTCGGAAAACTTTTCTTTTTCTCTCGCGCCTGTTCGTCGTTCTTTTGAAGGAAGGTAGGTGGGGGGACGGGGGGGTGGGGGGCCGCACGTATGGATTGAGTGACGTCGAACGGTCGGCTTACACCTTCCAACCTCCATCCCACCACATACTCTCCTGTTCTATGTCCTCCTGCTATCGCCCCTCCAACTCCCTCCACCCCTAACCTTTGTCCCCCACTCCTCTGTACCCAATTCTCATGAGATTACTACGAAAACTCACTTGTGAAATTTGATAGTTCCGCTTTTTAGGAACTTTGATCTTGATGAGCCTGATGGCGATGATGGCAAGGATAGGATGATAACATGATGACAATCCTGAGTAAAAGTAGTAATCGTGAAAACAACAGCGATACCGACAATGAGAAATAATGATGATAATCTTTCAGCAGGGAGGAAGATGGAGGGAGGAAGATGGAGGGAGGGAACTTTTCCTTTATTCTTATTTGATCTTGAACTGTTGGGTCACTGTACTTCAGAAACGGTTTCTTACAAATATCAGGAGTCGTTCAAATATATTTATAATTATTTATTGTCTTATAATGGAGGGGGTGGATGGGCGGGGGATGACGCTCCCACGGTACCGGATTGCCCAAACGATATCCCACAAACAGTCGTACCGGGAGAATTCAACCTCCTTTACAGAACAGAAGGAAAGAAAGAATGAGAGAGAATAAGAAAAAAGTGTTGCTGGACACCTCGCTACCCGGTATAAACAGTTGTTCTTTTTACCTAGTGTACTTGCGCCACAAACAATTAAACACAAACTCAAACCTAACGAGGCTGAAGTTCTCCCTCCAGCTTTCCTCGCAGCCGTTCTCAAGACACGTGATTGTCGTCGCAACATCTCTGTCTCTTCCAAGGTGAAAGGGTTATAAGAGAGAGACAGAGTGAGCCACGTGTTTCCTTTGTTGTTATTTACATGTTCCGGATGTCGCAATTTTGTGGTGCGCGCCTTCCTTCCGCTGACCGACCAGTCAAACAATGCGCTTGGTCACGTGGTCAGAAGACAGAAAGAAGACAGCAAACTTCATGTCAGGAGATCTGAGACGAAAATGGTGGAAGAAACTTTAAATGCGAATCAGACGAAGGACCCGACTCCCCAAACATATGATTGTCTGGCATCCCATGCTCCCCTCTGCGCCAAACACTTTCAACAAAGTCGCTCCATGGGACATGTCCATGCACAACTTCCCCACCATCATCTTCCTTCTGTTTCCTTCCACTTTTTCTACACACAAAGCCTTATGGGTAATGCGGACATTCCTGCTCTGGAAGACCGCCGAGCGATGCCTAACCGAGTTAGAGGTGTAGGATGCAGATAACAATTGCCAGTGAAAAGGGCGAAGGGAACATTTTTCAGGAGATTGATCGAACAATTAAACTTTATGCAGAGTAACATTATGGGGAGAGGAAGTTGTGGGTAAGGAAGGGGGAATTTGGTGGGAGGGTAACAAGAAAATGAAAATGAACACCAGAAACGAGAGAAGAAAAAAATGGAGATGGTGGAAAGAGTGATTGGCTCTCGAGTTTAGTGGTCACCATGCGGATACTGTTTTGCCACAAAGGGAGAGGACGAGAAGCCGGCCAGCTCGGAATGATTACCCCAATTAATAAGTAGTCGGGTAGCCGGGTTGCAGAGACGAAGAGGAATAATTGGTGAAGGGGAAGCGAGGGTTCCCTTCCCCCATCTGCTAGCCTGCGCGCGCATCTTCTCTAATTTGAAATGGACCCCGGACAGGCGGCAGCGGCTAGTTGGATTTTGTGGGCAAACTACATCAGGTTGATGAGAGTTGTGCTCGCCGGAGCGTGGGAGGGACAAATAAAGCTGTTCGGTCGATGAGATTGGTGAGGGTTGGGGGTAGGGGAGATGAGGAGTGAGCAAAGAAAGGAGAGAAGCTGGAATGGATGAAACCTGGAGTTGACGAGAGTTTGTTGTCCGCCACAGGAGATGTGCGAGAAAATGAAGAAAATCTGCAAAGAAAACTGCAATGAAAGACAGAAAGAAAGAAGAGGCAGAAGACAAAGCAAAAACACATAGTCAAATACAGACGAAAAAAAGAATGAAAATTAAGAAAGAAATTAAGAACGTAAGTAGAGAGAAAGAGAGAGAAAGCGGGACATTGAAAGAGAGAAAACAGAACAGAAAGAAAGTCTAACAAGAGAACGAAAAAAGTCAGACAAAATAAAATAAATTTTTTACTTGGTTCTGCTTTATCATATTTTCTCATCCTAAAATAAATAGTAATTCATCTTGGTGACATGCTGTCGTAGATTAAAAGTAAACTGGGGGATAACATGATTTATCGACTCCTCCGCTGGCTGTCTTCCTCGTGGATGGTCCCTCCCCACATACAAACAACGTATGCACACACACACAAACCAGATTCCCGTGTATACACACACACACACTGCGTACTGCAGGACTACTTCCGGAGTCCATTGTGCCCTCCCAACAGTTTCTCTGTTGTCGTAGGTGTCATAGCAACTCTGTTCTCGATCTCTATTTTATTTCTCCCTCTGTCACCTACATCGACTGTAACCTTCATCTATGCTTGCCGACATCCGTGTAATATGAACTTGATTTTTCAACGGATTTTTTTTTGAAAAATTAAACAATGCTTTATTTACTGTTGAGTAATATAAATCCACTATTATTTATAGCTAGACAAGGCATGGCAACGCTCGGCTTCGTTATGACAATGTAAAGGGCTTCTTTTCGATTCTTGTCATTTCAGTTGGTCAAGGGCGCCATGCAAGAACCAAACGAGTAATGCGTATGTAAATTTAATATACTCTGAAACCTTATAATAATGTAAAATAAAAATAAGTATTGATTAAAAAATACTCCAAATGAAAAAGGTAGTCAAATATTCCCTTACGATACCCAGATAAGGTAACCTGGCATTCTGCTCTATTTTGGGCAGATTTCCCTGAAGACACTCACCAGACAGCCTTGACCTAACCTGACCATCTGCAGCAACAGAGCGCCATCTCGCAGGACCGCAACCTTGTTAACTAAAGAGGAGGTAATCTCGCGCCTGGAAGCGCCAAGTCGCTCGCCAAACTGATTTTAAGTGCAGCCTTCATCTAGACCGACAGCAACGGACACAAGCAGTCATTAAAGCAATTACACAACAGCCGCCTACAGTTGCCACGCCGCTCGTGGCCAGACACAAAGGTGTTAAGTGATGGGGCCGGCTGCACGAAGGTGGCATGGCGATATCTACCATCGGATACCGCGTGGACCTGCGAGAGTTACAGGTTCTACTCCTGGCGGTGATGTTAATAGGAGTCAAGTGCAAACCCGAGCACAAATGGCTCCAGGAACTCTACAACTGCCGTCAACTAAATGCTTTGAATGTCCGTGGTAATGGTAAAAGCTGCATGCTTCTCAGAGAGCAAAGTCTGCTTCAGCAAAAAAAAAAAAAAAAATTAAAAAAAGAGTAAAAAAGCTAGTTTTTTTCAGCAGTTTCGAATCTGCTGGCAAAATCAAGTGAATTACTTATTTTTAATATTTTATTTTTATTTTATTTCTGTTTGCGTTTGTTGATGCTGTGGGACATTAACAGTTCGACAAGTGTTTAGATAAAACTTTCTTAAACAGTTGGACATCTTCCACCAAGACGCACCCACCTCGAGAGAGAGAAAGACAGAGGGAAACAGAGAGAGAGAGAAATCTTGCATTGAACATTACTCTGCCGTTAAGAAAAATACACCAACATTTAAAACTTAGCCAAGTGTCAAAGAAGACTTCTAGTTTGTTCTTGGACAAGTCCGTCAGCAACCAAAGAAATGTCTGTTATAACCGTTGTCATGTATTTGCCTTCATTGCACTTTTGGAGTGATTGTTAGATTTTCTGTTTTGAGATAGGTGGGTGAGTTGAGCAGTTTGCGAATGAACACGAAATCCCACATCACCTCCACCACCATCACTACTCGCCTTCTTGCAGTTTTCTTTATCACTGGAAATCTGAGCAGCCATCTTGCTTCCATGCTCTGGCAGCAGCTTTCCGCTTGGTAGCTCTCCTATCAGCGAAGAGCCGAAAAGATCTGAGTATCTCACCCTCATGAGCTTTGTTCTCATCAAGACCATCCCCAACCTTTGTTATCTGCGATGTTATCATACTATTAGAAAAACAGCGCGTATTCTTGCTGGTATAATCGGGTTTATGTACACCCGTAAATCCACAGCTTCGTTACACCCTGACAATTTCTTTTGGGGAAGGGAGCTAGAGGAGGTTTGGGGGTTGATGATCCGAGGTTTTACAGTTACCAGAGCTAGGTACCTGGCCATAGAGATAGCCGAGGGCTGGTGTCGCTGACAGTTACAAATGGATTTCCTTTTTCCGTGGGGTAGAAAAACTGTTATACTGTCAATGTCAGATGCCAGTACCCACGATAACAACTGTAATCAGAGAGCCAAGGTATTTTAAAAGCGCACTTGCTTCAAAGTTTTCGCAGTAGGGTGGCAGTATATATCAGATAAGACAGAAATATTTATGAGTTGTTTTGTGAACTCCCTTTTTCCCTTTAACTTGCGATGACTCTATGTGATATCACTCTCTTTGTATATGTGTGTGTGTATATTGTGTTATACAGATGGTTGCTGCTTATGTGTGTTTGTTTGTTTGCTTGTTTTGAAGCTTGTTCTTATGAATTCCTTTTCCTTTCCAGATGGTGAATTACATTTTATGTCCTGAATATTAACAAGTTATATTTTCTCAAACTAAATGTCACGACAAAATCCGCCTAAGATGCTTCGTATGGGTTAATTATATACCTGTAATTAACCTACAGCTCTCCCATCACCTGTGACAACCCAAACATATTAATTCACAGTTCTGACACCTGTGTTGTCAGCGTTTTTAAAACCTTGGAGAAGTAGTATCTCTCATTAAACTTTACCCAATCATTAGGGAAAAATGTATCCCATTAATCTTTAATCACGGTTCTCTACTTTTCGGCCGATTTTCCTAAGTAATATTTCAAAATTAAATTTATATTTAGTTTTTTTTTTTGCTTTTTTAAATCCTACTTTATCTATGTAAGAGATTTCATTTGCATTTATTTTTCGTGTGTCTGATTCTTTTTTTTAGCTTTCCTCTTGTCCCTTCGTCTGTCTCCTCCTATCTTCTGGATTAATCTCTTCGTTTCGCAGATTTTTCCAGATGAAAGATGATCAGATCCGAAAAGTAACTTGAAAGTCATCTCCCTTTTTTCCTCTTCCCGTGAAAGAATTCAGATAAAAGTTGCGATACTGGAGGCAAATAATTAATCCCTTGTTTCCTTGTTCTCGTCGCCGAGCCTGGCGTCTGTCGTCTGCAGTCTGTGGGCACAGCTGCCGCGCCTAACGAGATCCGAACCCGGATGTAGTGGCCTGGTTAAACACTCGTAAGTGCGCCTGCGCAGACCAGCCATCCATCATCGATAGCCCACTAAATATTTTGACGGGATGGACAAGAACCAAAGGCAAGGTCCGTGCTGATGGAGGTCGACATGTCTAATGAAATGGCCGATTAAATCAGCCCAATTACAGTTTAACGATCATCTTTTTTCGAGCGAATGATCCGTCCCGTCAATCAAGACCTTTTTTTTTTATTATTGAAGAACGGAGGACATGAAGCCAGAGCTGGTTATCGCTGCCCCATCTTGTACGCGCATGCGCACATGGGTCTGCGGTTTGGATGACTGCGTAACGTTGATGACACGGACGCTGATAAGTGATCGGCAAGTGCTACGTGGCATGGGCTGGGTTTATGACGATTACACTGGAACCTTTGAATACTGGGTTTTGATTGACATCTAACGGATCAGATAGGACCAGCCAAATGCTTTATGTAAGCGTTCATGATGTGAATAACTTTGAGTAGTTACAAAACTTTGTTTTCAAAATGTCCGCAGTAGCCCTGAATGACTAAATGCGGTTGGGATTAATTGGTTGGAATTGATCAACAAATTCTAATTAAAAAAAAAATAAACCGTTAACTTTATCTTGCGTGGATTAAGATTAAGTACAACAGGTGGAACTTATTGAAAGTTTCTTTAAGAATGTAAACATTTCACAAATAATTTATTCTAACCTACCTGTCCCATTGTTCTCCATGATCTGTCTAAAGAGTTTCCCCATTGTATAAATTACACTTGCACAATGCATTTAAATACAGCAAAAAGCTGTGGTAATGGTTTGTAGAAGAGTGTTCAATGCAAAATATTGTTTCCAAACTGGTGGCCGCAAGCTAAGATAAAGACAGATGCAGCTTGTATACCTTGCCAACCGATTTCTGAGAGATGGATGGGATGAGGAGGAGGGGAGGTGATGTGGTGGCGGTGAAGAGAATCAAGCAGCTGGCTTCCCCAGGATCGGTGAGGAGCTAACAACAGACCATGTGGGATGTATCTGGAAGGTTTTTCTCGGCTCTGACTTCCGGCAGTGTGTCGGCGATAATGTTTAGACAATGATTCCAATGAAGCCATTAAGAAGGCGACAGGAGCCAGGCGAAATGCCTCGGGTGCATCTTGTCATCGTCTGGTACTGCTAATAAACAAGACCCCACAGGCGACCTCTGTAGGTAGAACAGGGAGGGGTGGAGAGAGAGAGAAAGAGAGAGTGTATGTGAGAGAGAGAGAGGGGGAGGGTGATGCTATGTTATGAGGCTACAGATCACACCTTGCATGCTAGGCAGTCACGTGAAGACTTTGACGGTCGGAGGACGAGTTTACGATGTGACGAGGTATCAGCCGAGCCTAACGGTGCTGAGGTTTAGTATCGCGAGATGCCGCGTGACAAGGAGGCGATCAGAGACGATGATTAGAGGAGAATCTAAACGAAACTCGCTTGTCACTTTCATGGCTGAGGAGGAGGGCGCTTGGGGTCACCTCTGCTAGCAGTATATAAAATGCGAGGCGGAGATTTTGTTTATGAATCACATACCGTTCAAGCCATGGTATCTTGCAATAAGATGTTTTTGGAACCCAAGGAGTGGAGGTCTGAAGGGAAAAACCGAAATATGAAGCCCTTACCGCAAGTATAGAACCTCTGGACAGAAGACATATACAGATGCGCATGTGTCTCGGGACCTCAAGGTGTGTCTAGCCCTTTAACATCATCGTAGATAGGTATAATCATCAGAAAGCAAGATATGTTTCTGTTAACAGAAATGAAGCATAAAGTCATCTCTACACTTTAGCTTGGCATTATATCTCCAAAGTCTTTCACTTAACTGTTGTGTGATTAGTGGAAGAACTACATATCTCAGACTTTCCACTTCTTCCCTTTTCTTTGAAGTAAGTTTAAAAAAAAAGCGGTCGAGGTAAAGGTGGTTAGAACTTTGAAGCCGATTCAATCAAAGCTTACACGGACAAATTGTCCACGCTCACCCTGAAGATGTGGAATAAAAATTATCAGGAAATGTAAAAGACAGCAGAAGGCACTTTACACGCTGCACCACTTACTGTCACAGATTACAGTTTGCGGTCACTAAGGGAGATAACCCGTTCGTTTCTCCTTACCTATAATGAGAGTCAGTGTACAAAGGGAGACCACCAAACGCCTTTTCTAGGTTTGGTAAATATCTTAGTCACATCACCAGTTCAGAATGAAAATTTTTTTGACATTGTGCGTAGAGACACTTGTGGACAAAACGTTGTCATCATCTTTTTGATGTCGAAACATCACAGATCTCTTACCTGGCGCCGGTCTTCCACCTGAATCCTCACCTTTTCCTTCTTTTCCCTCCCCTTTCTCCACCTCCGCCTCCGGTTGCTTCGCTCCCTTTTCCCAAACTTTTCCTGCACCTCTCTTCCCTTCCACCCTCGCAGTGGAATCGAACAACCAGCATGATTCTTGGCGTAGTTCCTTTTCACGTGGGTCATTACCAGCTTTGGTGTGGTCCTGGGCTGAAAGGCCAGCCGTATAATTTGCGACGAACGACTAGAGTCAGGTAACTCAAACACAACGCTAATCTCTGTATCGCCGCCATTGATTAACTATATTCATCCGACATTGACACTCTTTGAGCGAATGGTCCGTAAATTAAAAAAAGAAAAAATCCACCCATGACCGATGGCGGAATCGAGGCGGTAATTATTCTGACTGCTCTCTCTTTGGCCCGACAACCCTCAACCCCACCCACCCCTCCACCCCTTTCATTTCTCCTCCTGTCCCTGCATCGGCGTGAGCCGGGCTTTGTAGGGCTTCCAGAATTTTCGTTTCAAAAGCTTACATGCGGGCCCGCATTTCTGGAAGTGAGAATGGCCAGAGAGAAATGGAGGAAAAAAAGAGAAGGGGTCGGGTTAGGGGAAGGGAGGTAACCCACGCGCGAGCGTGCCTGGTTCTTTGATTTTCTGACAGGTCTGGCAAGAAGGATCAGACGCCAGAACCGATCCAAACGGTAAATCAAGCGAGCCCGCGGGCTAATAAAACCCCCGCGCTTGACTCGATTACCGCTAATTACACGCAGCCCAGAACGGGCGGGTAATTGTGGCTGTTTGGATAGACTTGACGCGGGCGGTGGCGTGCGCTGCGGCGAGAGTAGCGTCCCTTTACTCACGCTCTCCACTTCCGTCCCACCTCCTCCTCCTCCTCCACCATCACTACCACCACCACCACTACCACCATCACCACCACCACCACTACCAACCCTTGACGAAACTTGCGATTCGAGTTAATTCGATTGTTCGAGAGGAAAAATCGAAAGAGGGGAGAAAAATTAGTAGTGGTGGAGGTGCTGGCGGGGATGAAGGTGGCGCTGGCGGGAGAGTTTGATAATTGCCCATATCAACCAGGTTAGCACGCAGGCTGTTCACTGCTGTTAGCCGCTAGGAGCAGAAAAGCGTGATGACTGGCAGGATGAAAAAGATGGCGAGGGTAGAAGCTGTGGGTCTTGGTTGCCTAACGTGTAGCTGTAATTCTATTCTGCTTTATCTTGAAGTAAGCAGAGACAGTGACAGCGAAAAAGGTGTTAACCGGGACAAGGAAAACAAAAACGACAATGACAAACATGAAAACAATTGCAATGATGAAAGCAATGATAAAGTCAATGTCAACGACAATGTCTATGACAATACTTTATTACCGAGGGCCATACGACGAGCAGTAATACTAATTAGAATAAATTGTGAAAAGAAAGATTCGGACGGGTGTCGAGTTGGGTGGCTTCAGTTTGCAGAAAGTGTGCCACTCTCGTGGTAACTGTGGTAAAAAGTAGGACAGGACCGCGCTCAGGATGTTTAATAATGAAGGTCTGACTCAGGTTACTCAACTTCCATGGCTGAAACAAGAGATCAACGACTTCTTTGCTCGCTTCCTCGTTCGCTTTCCCTGGTCTGTTGATCGCATTCTCACTTTACACACACCATTGTATCTACATTGTTTTCTGTAAATTTCTTTTAAAAATGAAATATATTAATCCTAAAAAGTTTATAAATATTACCGTACGTATTGATATTTTAACTCATAAACCTGTTTACTCGATATCGTGCTCTAGCCGTGTAAATCGGTTAACTCGCTAGGGAGAGCAGAGTTATTTTTTTAAAGGAAAAGCTAGGGGTTCAAACCCGAAGAGATAGATATAATCTACTTCGATATCCGTCGGACGCAGCGAACTTTCTCCTACTAAATCCAGCTGTGGAGCAGCTACTTAATCGACTTCATAAAAGGTTGGGAAGGTGACTAAAAGAGGAAGAGAAGATAGATGAGGGTTATTAGTGTTTTATTCTGAGCCAGTAGCTATTCCACGGCAAAGCAGACGGGCTCGTAAACAGGTACCACATGTAGATAAAAAAAAAAAAGTACCCGAGACGAGATCTGAACCGACGCCAACTAATCCTCGGTGTATTGGTGACAGGCGCTAACCGTTGTACCACCTGACCGCCCAAGTGAGAGGAGATGGGCTCCATCCCTAAAGCAAGCTCCGAATCAAGCAAGGGCGGTCACACCTCCCACACCTCATTCCATTACGACAGTCATGTCACGTGACATTATTATTTAGAGACAAGTCCCTACAACAAACGTCCGTTAGTTTTTAATAAAGACAGCTTTGATTAAGTCGTAGCACAGTTATTTCCCCTGCTGACGTTCCTAGGTGGAGGAAGTGGCGTCAGTCAGGTGTCGCGAGGACTCGCAGAACGCGCAGCTCGCGGCACGCGTCACTGAATGCTCTAGCAGCGCCATCTGTGAAAGAGCGCGTGCGAACGCCAGCACGCGTGGAATCGCACGCACGTGCGAACAATTCAGAGGGCTGCTGTCACGAATTAAATGCAGCGGATCCGACAAAATCATTGGCATGTCCTCCGATCCCTTCCATCCATGCAATACACACACGGACATGCACACACACGCACACGCGCGCACGCACACACACACACTTATTCTTTGTCTTTCCTTTCTCACCCCAACAAATTACTGATTCTCTTTGCGTTGAGTAACTTGGGATTGAGGCTGATGACAAGGAAGATGGTGGGAAGGAGATACAATTTTCTAGGTAGCCAAAGCATAGTAAGCTTGTTGTTACTTACTTCTGACTGGTTTAGATAACAACAACGACACTGTTTCAGTGACAGGGTATATAAAAGTAAAATGCTACCAATGTGCTGTTTGTTAACCAATTCAAATTAAAACGGAATGCGAGAATAGTCAGTTTTGTTTCTCTAAATGCCAAAGGAGCCAAAGAGTTCTTCCCGTTTAGGTGGTCTTCAACCGAAGGAATTGGAATGGATACTGTTGGGGTAATTTTATCTCAGATATGTATACTCTGAAGGAATATATAGTAATTTGCTGATCTCACCGCTATCACGTGGTCAAACAGCAAAGAAATTTAAAAAAAGGACACAATTCATTTTTGAATACAAATTACGGACGAGATGGAACAAGTAAACAAGATGCTTACTTAACTAAAGAAATGAAGTGTTTTATGCAATATATATTGTATATTCAATAGGTTAATTTATTTAGATTGTTTTCAACCCCCGAGAAAACTGTCTTTTGCTGGGTGAACAACAGTCTGAAGTATAAGCCTGAGAAGGAGAGTGAGGTTCACCTTGCACATGGCTTCTGAAATTTGCACACATGGTCGAGCCATGAGGCATTGTAAAAAGCTAATGGACAGAGCGCTATGTTCCGCTAAATTCTCAGCAAATTTATGTTTATTTTATTTTTATGTTAACGACAGGGTTACTCAATGCACGCTGTCAAGATACATTGCTGGGGCAAAATATGTGGAGCGACACATTTCTCAGGTCACATCGAGTGATCATCTCCCTCTCTCTCTCACACACACATACATAAAAGAAGAAAAAAAAAAGGGAGACGAAAGATAAGATCAGAGAAAGAGAAGGGGAATAGAAAAGGAAGAAAAGAAGAAAAAAGACAATAAAGAGGAAAAATAGAATAAGGAAAGTAAGAAAGAGCAGTAGAAGAAAACAACGGTAAAAGAAAGAGAAGTGCAAGAGAAGGACACGAATAATGAACATTTATAAAGCTCTTTTTCAATAATATTCTCAGAACGCTTTATATATGTATATATACTAAAGTAAACAGAATAACTAGCAGCCATGCATTGATAATCAGATATACCAGACATGCGCACTTCTACCTACAACAGGTAAACACAGACACGTTCTGCACGTCCAGGGGACAGGGTATGAATGCTCTATTCTGAAAAGACACGTATTGAGTTTAAATAAATACAAGAGAAAACTTGTAAAAAAGTTAAAGAAGAGGGCAACAAGAAAAAGAAGACCAAGAAAACAAAGAAGTAGGAGAGAATAGCAAGAGGACACAAATAAATCGAAGTAGAAGAGACCGAAAGGTAATAAGGTAATAAAACAAGAAGTAGGAGGACAATAAGAAAATGAAGGACAAGACCAAGAGGAAAGAGAAAGACAAGAGAAAGGGGAAATGAATTAAAAAGAATCCAGCCAGAAAGGGAGCAGACCAGGCGAGAAAGCCGCGCATTCTGTCCGTGTTCATCTGCCACGTGCCTCCCCCTCGCTGGCCGCCTGCAGGACAGACGGCTATGGATTAGAGGCTGGACGCGGTCGAAGCAATTACACTCCATTTTCTGTCGATTAGATTAAAGCTTTTATTGACAAAACTTGCCCAGCACCGTGGCCGGTTCCTTATCAACACGAGCCCGCCGTAATGAAGGCTGCTCTGCCTCTGTGCTTGATAAGGACGGCTTGCGAAACGTGTAGCTGACGCACTCCACGACGAGTGTTGGACGAAAACGTTAGAGCCGAGCGTTAAGGGTGGGGTGGAGCGGGGTGGAACCGAGGGTATAAGGGTTGAGGTAACACGCGCGTGGGGGTTCAGAGAAGGAAAGAACGATTTAGAGGTAGGGTTGGCAGTAAAATTGGAATTCTGGGCAATAGGGGTCTTTGGTTAATTAAGTTGCTTGAAGAGTGTTGTGCGGGGCCGCGGAACGGAGGAAGAACCAGGAAGAGAAAATTGGAGAGCCCCGGAGGTATTCACAGAAGGCCGGTGGAAAAGCGTCCACCATTCAACGTCCCGCAACAGGCGTAGGACAGGGGGGACGAGGGCGACTTACGGCCAGAGCAGAGGCAGGAAATAAGAAAATAAATTGAAGGGGAAAAGACTGTTGTTACTCGCTTCTTGGTGAGTTTGCATTGAACCTCAATTACACAGAATTGCTGGAGGGGAGAGAAACAATTTCCAGGGTTTCTGGTCTGCGAGGTCCGGAGACCAAAGAGGGTCAGGGGGTGGAGCTGAGCTTCATTCACATAGCAACAGTTCTGCGAGAGCGCCGTTCGCTGTGCATCTGTGAGCTCATTACAGATGCTGTTTACCTTCTTGAAACTTAATCACATCAAATACCCTCGACCCTTGCTTAGAGTGCCCTCCCTTGCCGTCTCAGACAACCGCTTTCCCGTCCATCCCATCCAGCTCCCAATTCGTATTCCGTGCAAATTATTCAGCCTTCAAAGGGGGGAAGAGGACTTTGAAGAGAGAGATCCTTTGTTCTGCCAGAGTTCCGTTTGACCTAAGTCTTCAATGTCCCTTTTCGTGGACTATGGCAATGATGCAAGCTATAATGACTATTTTCACGAAACACTGCCACCAGCCCGCTCTTCAGGCACGTGCCACACCCTCAAATAGTTCTAATGTGGGTTAGCTTACACGAGGGCTTGTATCATCTTTTCAGTACATCTTGCGCCTATACATTACAGACGGAAACAGGCTTTTATGTACACTTTAACGCATCATCGACGGGATATGAACTTTCAGGCAATGCAGGAAAACGAGGCAGTTTGTGGAGGATTACCTGGCTTGCTGTAAGGTAACTGCTGTTTTGATTAGAAAAGTAAACAGACAACGTTGATGAGTTTTGTCTCGGCTTGTGTCTACGCGTGCTTGATTGTTTATTATAGCTTCCAGCCCGGCATTAAGCACGCGCACAGCCACTGTTTATGCCGGGTGATGAGCGGAAGTAGCAGATTAAATTATCTTGGAAATCAACATTGGTAAGGATATAAAAATTAAGGGACCTGATTGAGCCGACGTGTACGTATGGCACACGAAGAGACAAACGAGCGGACATACACATGGGAAGAAAACTAAGAAGATTAACAAACGGAGAGATAGAGAGACAAAAAAAACAAAAACAAAAAAACAAAAAACAAAAACAAAAAACAAAGCAAAAAACTAATAAAACACCCACAAAAGAAAAAAAAAACCCAAACCAAAAAAACAAACAAAACCCCCCAAAACAAACAAACCACAGACAGGCAAGCAGACAAACGTAATAGAATGCGACCATTGGATAGATAGGTGACTATATAGACTAGGTAGACACTTGACTAGGGAGATACTTGACTAGATAGCTCCGTGACTGGGTAGATACTGAACTAGATTGATAGATGTATCAGATCCTGTAGTTGCCCACGCACGGTCCTCCAGTGTACATTCCGCACCCACAGAAGTCTGGCGGTCTGCGAGTTCGGCCTGTTTGCAATTTCACGCCGCTGTGTTCCGTGTGTGATGGGGAATTTATGAGTCTGTCTCCTGAGAATTTAGTGCTGGTGGAAGCATCTGCCATTTTTCTTTCATTCGATGTTTTTTCATGTTTTGAGCCATCTGTAGATTAGCTTGTTCCCTTAATATTCATGTATTTACTCTGTTCCTCCATTGGGACGTATCGGGGTGATGGAGGCAACCAACAGCTGCAAGTCTCTCGATGGGTAGGACAACAACGGGAGGATTTAATCCTCTAAGTTTTTATTCGATTTTGTTTTTGAACGAATGGTTGCGAACAAAGTTGTCGCTTTTGATGGTGAATGGATATTATTATCACAATTGTCGGCGGTGCTGGTGCTGGTGTTGATGCTAGTGCTGTGAGTTGATGTTGCGACGGGCTCATCCCGTTTTTCTCCCTTTGCAGCGACGACCTTTTCGCGAAGCCATTGCTACGGCAACGGTCAAGGCTGGCAAAGAGGGTTAGTTCCCTTGAGTCCACGACGATGTTGGGCGGAAATTGGTTTTTCTTTGTGGAGCTCTTCAGTCCGAGAATGACGTTTTCCCCTCCAACAACGATGGATACTTTTATGATTCAACGAAACTCAATACCAAGCCAGTACCGTTAGAAAATTCTGCACAACTACCGCCAGCCATCCTTACAATTAAAAAATAATGAACAATTTTATCGATTAGCTATTCGTATTGTAGTTGGCTCTCACAGGACCCACAAAGGAATGACAGCCTCCCTCTTCAAACGGCTGTTACAGGCGCAGCTTAATCATGTAGTTGGTTATAGTATGATGAGACGGACACGCAGACTGTGTAATGTGCGTATTCTTGTTATCAATAATGGATTCACATCGACAAAAGCAGGGAAGCCACTCAGCGATCATACTTTGGACAGGGGACGTCACTGGCGAAAAGCTTTGACATATCATTATGTAGATCGTCGTTTTGTTATCGCCCACACTTTTTTCCCCCTTTTAAAAATTACTGAAAAAAAATGTCTGGCAGCTTGCCCAGAAAATTCTCAGTAGATGAGTTTTTTCTATCTATCAAACATCCACTCTTCCATACATCTATCCTATTATCCTTTTTTTTGTTTTGTATTGTTTTCTCTGTCCTCTCCCTATACCCCTTCTCTACCCTTATCTTCTGAAGCCCTTCACCATTAAAAAAAAACCCCAACTCCCTTTTCTTTGCCTCATTCTGATCAAAAGTTTTTAATCGTCTGTCCTTCCTCAAAGAAAGAATCAAAATTAGATCAATGCAAAGGCACGCGTCGTTTGTCGCTCATTCCTCACAGCAAAACAACGATAATATCGCGCGTTTGCTCGCGAGAACCAACCGGTCAGCGAACATTCTGCGCCATAAACCACCCAGCAATGGCGGCCTTCTACTTTCATCCACGACACGTAAATGACCGCGGTAGCGCTTATCATCAATTCTAAATGTCATCGCATGCAGAAATCTGAGTTCCCCTGGTGCCAGGAAGTTGACCCGCAAGTCTTGGAGGCCCTGCTTGGGCCTGAGATCGCAGTACTAGCATGTTGCATCATTGGCATGGCTCTTAAAATGACAGAGTCGGGAAAATATACGATCGGGCATTAAAACGGATGTTTGCTGTAATTGAAGGCATTTTGGAGCGTAATTATCGATGTTACTGATTATTAATTGACGAGGCTGCGTGATTTGTTGTCGATAATTTTGTGGGAGACGGTGCAAAAGCGAACGTGACTGACTCTTTAACGAGAGAGATATGAGCGAGGAAGCGAGTGGGCGAGAGAGAGAGCAATTTGTTCGTTCATTTGATCACTCGTGCACGAGTCAGCGAGTGAGTGAGTGAGTGTAAAGACTAGCAGAAAGAAAGATATAAAATAGGTTTACTATTATTATCGTCATACGCATCGTCATCATATAAAAAAGACCAAACGTTTCACACAAATATCTACCACGGCTTAAATGACATGCTATAATAATATGGGTGCCACTAGTCACAAATGTGTCGCTAAAATCTTTACAAAATTACAAACTCGACTTCAACGAGTTAAAATATTGTTTGCATTAAATCTTGAACGCATTCGTACGCACATATGCATGCACAGAGCGAGCAAACCGGCAAAAACAATAACAATAATATGCGTTTTTATTAACCTGGATGATGTGAAGTACAATGTTGTTTGTGGCACAGAGCCCTGATTTCTCTGATCGCCCTAACGATGGGAAAGCTATGTTAATCAATAAAGAACTACAAAACAAAATGCAAGGATCGCTAAGATATGAATAATTAAAAGAAAGTGTACAATAGATCATGATTATAGTATTTATTGATATTCATACACCTAGATTTACTTACAGTCATGATGTCGAAATGTCCGGCAGATCCCCGCTGACCCCATGGCAGAGTGCATGCAGTGTAAGGTAGACTACTGCCTTTCTAATGTTTGCATTTAGGGATCAATCCCTTTATCTCCCCTACATTTTAACTGAGCGCTGAATTTATATCGATTACTATGCTGTCGTTATTATCAACACTACTTCTTTTATGTCATTTGAAAATATTCACCTCTTAAGCTATTTTTTAAATCTGAATTACGAAAATGTATACTTCTTAAAGCAACTGCAAATCAATATAAATATTTCCGGTGTAACCTATTTAGTTTCTAGTGCAAGGGACTGTACACGTAATGCTCTTGGCATTATTCTTTAGTAGTAGCTTCCCTTTCAGTAATTTTGCCATAGAGTGTACATTCCATTTGAACAATTTGAAACTGTTCAGTGTTTGATCCGCTAAAAATTGTGAAAATTTTCTAGTGCTTCTTTCTTCCAAATAAACTCATTTGTTTTATTTATATATTTATATCATATTTGTTACGTTAATATTCTTCTCGGTTTTGATAGTTTAGAAGAAATACCTAATGTGATTAAATACTCTTTTAAACTTGAGTTATACGTCATGCGTATAAGTAAAATATAAATATTTGAAGGAATATGAACCACTGTGACATTTTTTTCATCATTTATTTTACGAAACTTGTTTTTTGATGGGCTCTACTTGGTTGGTATAAATACTATGGCGGCACGTGGGTGTTTTCATTCGGCTCTCGCCTATGGTCGTCAACTGGCGGGAAGTTCCACTGATTGCGTTAGGCACAGCGTTGTCGTGCCAACAACGAACACACAGAATCGTCTGCTACTGAAGCGATCACTTTCACCTCGTGAATCATCTATTCGAGGAATGGCATCTGGTCCCGTAGCAGACGCCAGAATAGCCAATGGATTGACAGTTTTACAGCGTACGTCAAAATACGAGGTAAACAAACGCAGGAATTACTGAGTGAAACTAGTCTGAGTGCTTGACAACCAGGGTGCTGCAGTCGCTTTTAACACGTGAAGGCATTTAAAAAAAAATCGCGCGCGTGTGTGTGTGGATTTTTTTAAGGATTGTGTTTTGTGTTTCAACACGAACAGTGATTTTGTGTGTGTGATTCAGTACCAACTTAAATTTTCCAGACTTCATTCACCGTAGTTTAGGCATTGTTAGTTCTTAACATTTATTTATGCTCACATTTTTCATTAGTAAACAGAAAAACCTAAAACGTCTTATTTAATGATTTTTTGAGTTAACTGAATGGAAACTAATCTTAGTTTATGAACCTCACCTTTGGAATTTTCATCCTGTTTACATACATTCTCTATCGCAGCTGTCAAATTCCCTGTAAAGATACACTTCTGTTGACATTATCTTCATTAGTGTAGATAGGAAATGTCACTGACATCCAAAGTAACACATGCCATATCTGTTTAGTGCAACAGCATTCATCCTGCTTGAGATGAAGGCTTTTGTAACTTCACATACAGGCTATACCCTGTGAGTGAAGGGGACGGTGGCTCCATTCCTCTATTTTTTTTTTCTTTTTTTGGCTACCAAGACTGTCGCTAATTACACCCAGGGCCCTTAATAAAAAGGAGATTATACAATACTAAAATAGCATGGTTACTGTGCATATGTAAACATAGGCCATTATTGAATGCTTGCTTAAATGTATGTCCAGGTCTTTTAAGACTTTCAAAGATATCAATAAGTATACGCATAATTTTTTTCCTTGTAGAAGAATGTAATGACAGAGAGACAGCATTAATTTTTCAGAAAATTGTATATACTTTGCTTTTGGACATTTCATTAAAAGGAACACTTTAAAAGGGCAATTGCTTGACCTTATACCAACATTGTGTTTTAAATTTAATGGAATAACTTCACATAAACTTCACATAAACTTAGACTTGTTAAACATTTTCAGTCACTACAGCCAAATTGTCATTAGGTCATAACAGTATTTTAAAGTGGCAAACAAGTGTAAATTGACCTCCAAGTTAAAGCAGTAGTGCAAGATAGATTATTAGTGTAATTGGAGAAAAGATACTTTAGGTAAATGTAGCATCTAGAATCAACATTTTTTGTTAAATTCTTCTGTTAACCACCTGGACTTTAAAGTGAGTTTGCAATGAAGTGCATTTGAAATGGAGAGAAATGTGATGCCATTGACCCAATTTTCGACTTACATAAGGTCGAGGTTAGGCATTTGTCACAATAATTTTAGAATGGGAAAGCTGGTGCTGGAAGGAGGCTGGTGGGGCAAGGGATGCTGAGAGAGGACAGTAGTGAAGTGTTGTGTTATACAAAAGTGTAGTTCTTAAATTCTGACCTTTGATCACATCCTGGTAGGTATCTGTTTGGTGTGCAGCTCCATATTTTTCATAAGCACATTTAGAATGTATACAAGTGGATGAGCATGGGTCACTCTTAGTTTCATCAATATTTCTTATGGTTTTTCTTTCATCTAGTCAGATAAGATGGAATTGTTTACTTGCATGTGTGTATGTCTTGTGTGCTTTATTTCTCCAAATGGACAAAGTAGAGAAGAAAAAAGTGCAGGACTTTTATCAGTCTTGGGATAGTTTATTTCACCATTTCATTATAAGTACAGAATGGGACTTTGGTACTTAGCTTTCATCAAATTATTGGTTTATTAAATGCTCTGTGCGGTTTAAAAAAGCATTGTTGAAATCATAGACAAAGTAATATTAAATGCCTTATGGAATTAAATATGGGATCCTCAAATAGAAGCAATACAGAATCAGGACTGTTATTCAACACAAGGCAACTTGTCAAGAAAGCTTCCTTGTTTTGTCATTAGGTGGTGCATTCTTAAGTGTCTGAACACATAATGCCTACTTGTATTTTGTACTGCATGCATATTAATTTGTATTAGTGAGTATGGAATTATGATCAATTATCAAAAGGCAGAATCATTCTTTTGGTGCAAAATGTTCTAGAAGAGCATGTGAATAATTATGTGATAATTTTGCTTTAATTGTGCTTCATTGGTTACTAGCAGGAATAAACCAAGAGCTACATTTAGCAGAATTGAATTGCAATAGATAAACAGCAACAGACAACGAGTTACATTGCTTAATCAATACTTATATATTCAAGTTTTCAGAAATGTAATCTGTGTTTTTGTTTGAGCTTCATTGTGTGTTTTGTTTTGTGTGGTTGTTAAGGGAGGCATGATATATAGTGGTAGTTTTTTTTTTCTAATTTGCAGACACTTGATTGGTTTGGAAAGAAAAAATTCTTATCTCTGTCTAACTTTATGGTGGTTTTGTTCAACATTTTTTTTATTGATTTATTGGTGCACGACTCATCAAAGAATCTTAGAACTGGCAAATTTCCAGTTTCTTGTAAACTGCCTGTATGTGTGGCTTTCGTTGGTGACTCAGTTACTTTGAGTGTATTGCTGTATAAGTTTGGTGCATGAAGGGATAAGAATAAATAAATGAGACAGAGAGCACTTGCAGAATAAGGACATATGCAAGTCTTGAGCTTGAAATCTTTTTTGTGCCCTTGTAGAACTTAGAAAAACACTCAATGGTTAATTTTGGATAACTGCTTAACTATCCTAGTTACAATTGATTTGCTATGTAATCATAGAGTTATGCTGAAGTTTTAATGTGTTGTCAAAATTTAGCCTTTGTTAATAATCAATGAAACAGTTTGAAAATTAAAAAAAAAAATTAATTCGTTTTTGATTTTAACAAAACAATTTAAACTGTTAATCTGTTCCATTTTAAAGCATCAGCAATCTAGCTGCTTTTGGTCATGGCAAGCCTATTTTGAGGGACTGGTGTGTTGTTTACATGAGTGAATGACTGGTCATTTCTGACCCACTTTGGCCAAAGAGAGGTGAAGTCTTCTAGCACGTCAGCCAGCCAGGAAGTGTTTTCCTTAGAACAGATACCCATTCCCCTCCTCATCCTGTCCGGTGTGGAAAATCAGCTTCCGGCCAGCAGTGACCATCCTGAGTATCATTTTTGGAGAAGCAAATCAGAAGATGTACCAGTGTGTCAGATAGTTGAGGCTTGCATGACAAAATACAGTGTGCTTAAAAATGCAAGAACCATTTTTCTATGTATATTATAAATTTTTCATCTAATCCCTAATAAGATATTTTTACGCATTAAATTAAGGGAGACAAAGAATAGAATAGCTTACAGAAAACTGCAAAAGTGAGTATTTAAGGAGTTATGTGCCTTACTCTTACTGATATCTTTTCTTTCTTTTTTTGCTTAGATTTGATTTGTGTTTTCAAATTTGTTTCTCAGCTCCTAAAGGTATTAGCGTAGAATTAATAAGGGTGTTATAAGCCAGTGTTGTCTTTGATTTTTCCAGGAAGCTATTGTGGCCTTAAACTCGCTACAGTCAAATGCAGAAACAATACGCAAGTCTCTTGCAAACCGCAATGAAGCAAGAAAGCAGAACATTCCACAGATGATTAACTTCCTGCACCGTGTAGGACTATCTGTGAGTTTCGTAAAGTAAACTTATAAGTTCGTGGTCCTACTTGACAAAATAACTTTTTTCTTCTTGTTACTGAGATGACTGACTAGTAAAGGAGGAGTTTTGTTAACCTTTATAAAACATCTTTTTATTCATTCATATATAATGTAAATATACAGGCTGATGAATGACAAATTAATTAATGTTTCAGCTGGATGCTGTTGACAATTTGTCTGTAATCCATATCACTGGCACCAAAGGCAAAGGATCAACATGTGCCTTTGCAGAAAGCATCTTGCGTCACTATGGTTACAAAACAGGATTTTTCAGGTAATTATTATTAGCCATTTGGTGTCACATGTCGCAAACATCGCAGTCTTCTGTGGGGTGATTAAGTTGCTGCAGCAAAAAAGTTTGCAGTAATGCATTGTTGATATTGTTATGAACAAAGAGACAAAGAATACTGTTATATTGTACTTGTTACTTTAAAGCATCAAAGAACTCTCTTTTCCCTATCATTTTCTGATCGAATTTAAATATTGGAGTACCACATTCTTCAAAACGGGAGCAGTGTTTAGCAGCAGATAAGACACCTGTTTGTCATCTGTGAATGATAGACGGTTTGCCTGTTTTCTTTTTTACCCATTAGCTCCCCACACCTGATTGAAGCCAGAGAGAGGATACGCATCAATGGATCTCCCGTAGACAGAGACACCTTCAGCTCCTGTTTCTGGGAAGTTTATGAAAAACTTCTTAAAACAAAGGTAAATCTTCCTCTCTCTTTCATTTTTGGTACGGTTCCTTCCGCTGTTCCACTCACACTAGTTTTCTTTAAGTCACTTTTTAAAAAAAACTTTCTATGTTATTCTGTTGTACATGTATATCAAAAACAAGCTTGACAGTATTTCCTCTTGGCTTTCTTATCTTCCACCCCCACCTCTTTTTTTTTATTGTTATCGAGAGGTTGCTTTGTTTCAGGAACAAAATGAAGGAATCATGCCCCATTATTTCAGTTTTCTGACTACAATGGCCTTTCATATATTTGTTCTTGAAAAAGTGGATGTAGTTCTTCTTGAGGTTGGCATTGGTGGTCAGTACGACAGCACCAATGTAGTCCGCAGACCAGTGGTTTGTGGTATTTCATCGCTGGACCTTGATCACACCAACTTATTGGGTAGTACACTGGAGGAGATAGCATGGCATAAGGCTGGAATCTTTAAGGTGAGTGCTAGTTAGTATGCAATCCAAGGTATTGTAGAGAATACCTATCTCCATCTTAAAACATATTAACTTTATTTACTTTTAAAAATAAAACTGCTTGTTAAAATTTTTGCTTTGGGGCTTGAGTGTAGGCTTTGAATCTGCTGACCTTGCATGTTTTTAACTTTTATTTGCAGTCAAAAGGGGTAGCTCTTGCATTTTTGTTTTTGTCTTGTTTTAATTTTGGTTTTGAATAGGGCAAATAAATATAATATGTACTTTATGTGATAATTCTGCAACAGGCTGGAATCACAGGTATTACAGTGCCACAGACTGACTTGGCTCTGGATGTGATCCTGAAGCGCTCTCAGGAGATTGGGGTATGTTGTTCATATTTGCACCCTTACCTGACAAAACTTCAGTGAATTTTGCATAGTGGTCTTTTGTTGATGCATCTTAGATGGATGATAGTGTGCCATCAGTACTGAAGGCACCAGTGAGACGAGGAACTAACAAATTGCCTGGCATCATATCAAAGGTCTGTGTTACTGAACTGTTACATCATCTAACATGTTTTCCTTGCATGTGCTGTGTTAAAGTGTCCCTTATACGTGGCTGAACCCTTAACTGCAGAAGATCTGATGGCTTACAAGTTGACGCTAGGGATAGCTGGGGACAGACAGGTGTATAATGCAGGATTAGCTGTTCATCTTTGCCAGGTGTGGCTGAACAGCAGAAATCCAGGTAATGAGCTCTTTTTTTTTTGGCTCTCTCCTTAGGTGTGCACCCATATGTAAAAAATTGAAGTTTCTTTGCATCTGAACAAATCGGCAGTTACTACAGAAATTCGATCCTTCACCTACTTTGGAAATTATCTCCCTTGCCCCACAACCCAAAGAGGCTTGGGAAATTTGAGGATTTGAGGTCCTGTAAAGTCTATAGTAATGCCTATTATTTTTAGTGTTAACTCATATAACAGGGAGAGGTACAGGATAAGTCATCCAGAAATCATGATTATTTCCAGAGTCATGTGTTTCTTTTTAATTCTGTGTCTGCTGCAATGATCAAGTTTACACACACATTGTTAATATATAGGGTAATACTTATGAAACTTACATAAATGACAAAATCCTATTTTACTTCATTCAGAAAAGTATTTTGAGTATTTCACAGTTAAGGACAGTAGCCATTAGAAATTCTGAGTCATATAATCGATTACATTCTTTGGCTCAGGTCTCGGAGGTCAGATATACCACTTGAAAAACCAACCACAAGTGACATCTATCTCCAGCATTCCTCGTTTAAACAAACATCAGCTTACGAGAGAGATGATAACTGGTAAGATGTGTTTGTGTGCATGTGTGCATCCTCTTATTTGCAAACATCTTGCTTTACCATACATTCTTCACTGTGTGGAATAGGATGGTGGGGAGGTTAAACAAAAACATTGTCAATTGCAAAGGAACTGACATGTAAGAGTTATTTATTTTAATGGGTAGCTTCTTGCATGCTTGATGCATTTACATAATGATAAAATAAGGGTTTTTCAATTTTTTGTTTGGCAGGTCTGTCCCAGTGTAGTTGGCCTGGTCGTAATCAGACAGTTCGTAAACCAGGTGTTACTTACTACCTTGATGGTGCACACACCACTGACAGCATGCAGGTAATATAAAAATTATTCTAATTTTACCTTGATAAAGATGTCTTTTATTTAATTTACTTTATGATCTAGAAGGTTTTCTTTAGTATTTATTTTTACGAGTGTACATTTCTTAGAATTTAGTTTTTGTTTTGAGTTTTATGCTTTCATGTGCATGCAGAATCATTTTTAAGAGATCTTTGTTGGACTAAATTATTCTTCAGTGATCTGATCGCTGCCAGAAAAATTGTTGTTTCCCCAGCTTCACCCCTGCCAGAGACAGTAAGAATTGATCATTTTGATGTTTACTGAAAAATGATTATCTGCATTTTTTTTCTCTATTTGCAGCAATGTGTGAGGTGGTTTTTGCAGGCAGCAGACACTGAAAAAGAAGTTGTTGGGTAAAAATACTTTTGTCATTATTTAGGCAACCTTAATGAAGGCTAAGCTTGTTTTGCTTGTTGCCTATTCAATGAATGAGCAGAATGTTAAAACTCATTTCTTTCCCGTTATACTTTGCAGATCACAGCTAAATCTTTCACAGAAGTTACTAAATAACCAGAAATATTCTGTTTAATAATTCTATTTAATAATACTGTATTTAATTTTACAGGGGCAAAGTATATCGTTCCCTTGTCTTCAATATGACAGGAGATCGGCCTGTGTCAACATTACTCGAATATTTAAAGGTGAGAATTGGATGTTTTGAAAAAAAAAACGTGTTCACTGTTAATAGGAAGAGGGTGAGAAATAATATTAAGTTTTTTGGAATGTGTATATTACATGTTTCAATGTATATGCATGTTATATTGCATATTTTAGAGAGTATGTGAGAAAAGAGGATGAATGGAGAGAAAAAAATTAACAAAGAACGACAAAGACAAAAGCTAGAAATAAAAAAAAAAAAATCAATGCATGGATTTTCAGTCTTACTGGATTGAGATTATTAAAGAAAACTTACTTATCACAAAGCACTTTCTCATAGTTTGTGTCCACTTGAATGTGTGTTGGTCATACTGTTTTTAGTTTTAGCAATAAAGTATCATTGTACACAGAAAATTGCTTATGGATTTTTTTTCATTTTTGTATCGTTTATTTCTAGGGATGTGGCTTTAATAGCGCAGCATTTTGCCCAAACATTTTGTCTACAACTGCCAGTGAAAACATTCCTGGTGAGTTTTAACATGCACTTTTATTCTTTCTTGACTAAAAGAAAATTGTGAGGACATATTCCCAAAGGAAATTTCAGTTATATAAAAAATATTAATCATTGAGTAACCTTTAGTTCAATATTATAAATGATTCTGGTGATGTAATAAAGTGCAAATTTGTTAACCTAGTTTGAAATGCACTTGGTACTGAAATCCCACTTTGAATTAATTATGAGGGTTCTACTTTAGAAATGTATTACTTTGCAGGTAACAAACATATTTGATGCTTAGATGTGTGAAGATGGTTCCTTTTAGAGCATTTCATTTCTCTATATGTGTGCATCTGATTGGTCCATTATGTGGTGTGGTCCTCTGACACAACAGTTAAGCACTTGTCACCAGCTCAGTGACGACTGGTTGTCCTAGCTTCAGATCTTATTTTGAGCACTCTGTTCTTTTACTGTATGTGGCAAATATTTACAGAGCTGTCTGCATTATTGCTATGTATCTGTTGGTGCTAGCGCCACATAAAACAAGTTTTTCTTCCCTGCTTCTGCTCCCCAACCTGCGTTGGTCCATTATGTTGATCAGCTATGTTTTAAATACCTGAATTTTGCAGACCAAATGAATCTGACTGTGGAACAAAACACCATGTTGAAGACGAGTGCACGCAATCGAATGACCTGGGATGATCTTATGAGGCCCGACTCATTACCCTCGGCTGCCAGTAATGCAGCCCAGTGCATTTCAGCCAATTTTCCCTGCATATCCACAGCCCTCAAATGGGCCACTCTCAACAGAGACATGTCTTTCTCAAGTATTGCAGCAGCTGATTCACGAAACAAAGATGACTCCAAGTTGAGAGCTGATGAGAGTCCTGACCATGTTCAGGTTCTGGTGACAGGCAGCCTACACCTCGTGGGGGGTGTTTTGGAGCTTATCTATCCAAACTTTAATGATGCACAGTGATATTGCAACACAATATTGACACTGCTGAACATAATATTCATAACGATATGCAGATTAATAAATTTCAGGGGTGTCTTCTTGGGTGTTGTATCTTAATTGTTTCACAGATATTAAAAGGTGATTAACAGTATTGTTTGTTGTCACTAGCCACTTGCTGTACACATCCATATGACTTATGGATTAAGTTTTAATGTAGTGCAGGGCTTCTTCAGTGTTAACCTGTTGCACAGAAAGGAGCAGAACTACACACAAAAGAAAGATGATCCTCATCTCAATAAATTTGCAAATGAAGGAGACTTTAGCACAGGGCTTATAACAATGAACATGATTATTTCCAAGTCTAATGCAGGATGAATGTTTCTTAAAAGTAAAAATCATTATGTTGACAATTGTAGTACCAGCTAATTGTTTGGATTTCAGATTGCTCTTGTAGGTTACTTCCCTTCCCTTACCAAGTTCTTTGTCGCTAACATGCTTGGTATGGTACAGCTTATAAGATGTGACAATTTTAAAAACTTCATCAAATTTTGCCTGTGATCAGTGGTATTACCATCAGCAATAAACTGCAGCTTCACTGTTGTCATTGTTTATTGTAAATGTGAAATGTCGTTCCATCCAGTTTACCTAAAATGTGGCCTTTGCCTGTCTTTTACTCAGTCTGTGTTAATATGCCCCATTGTCATTCATGTCATTGTATGCAGGTGATCTATTGACTTTTTATACCTGATTTGTCTGGTGCAAATATTGTACATATCTCCACAACCCTGTTTCTTTATTAATAAAATGATATTGAACAGGTTACATAAAAAGGATCTCGCACACTCATTTTATTATTTTGAACTGTGCATGTTTATGAAACATTGCTCAGTAACAGTGTGAATAACAAATATGTTAAAACAAATAATGTTGTTTCAGTGATCTTCTGTATGATTTTATTGCTTGGTTCAAGTACAAATGTGATATTTGGTGGATATTATCATTTTGTAGTCTGTGGGAAAATAAATGCAGGAGTGCATGTTTGTGTATGCATGTGTTTGATTGAGTGAGACTGTAGAAGAAAGATCTGTGGCATAAAATAAGAGTCCATATGATGAAATAATGCTTAAATTGTGTTTTGCCAATCAACTGTAAAGATCTTGTAACCGGCAGTTTTAAAAAGCCATCTGTGTGTCTGCACATTTGAATCTTCATGAAATAGAAGATGACTGTTTTGTATAATATGTATAATAAGTTATATTAAAAATAATTTTTTAAAAAATTTGAACCTTTACAGCACTTGGTTTGATGACTGGAATGATTTTATAGGAAACTATTGAAAATCAGATTTGATTTTCAGTGGTGTTCAGAGAAACAGCATCTTGAATATTTCAGCCTACCTAAACATTTTAATATTATTAACTGTTTACTGATGCTGTTTTTAATTATATTTAAGTAATAATGGCTGTTAAAAGTAATAACCATGCTAGAATTAAAACTTCAAAGGTTGTCATGCTTTTATTATTGTTTTCATGCCACGAATGTTTAACAGAAGTAGCATTATCAGAGCAAGGATCACAGTCCAGCATAGAACATTTTTATGTTTAACATGATTTTCCTAATGTCTGCTTGTTAACTGTTAGATGAAAGCTTACATCCTATGCAAGGTGTAAATTTCAGGTACAAATTACAATGATTATGAACAGGATCATGGCCTTCTGTATCATAAACATGTTTTTTTTAGTTCATAATATGTTCTCATTAATTTTGATCTATATGTACTGTATTCTTGAAATGAATTATGCATTTTTATTGCATATAACTCATAAACATTGATGGCTATATTTAGCAGCGACCTAAGGAAAAGATCAGTCAATTTAAACATGTTTTTTTCCTGTGGCCAGTACTGGAATTAATGATGAGACAGTTAAGCTGTCATTCTGATGCAGGACTTAACTGAATAATTTTTATCAAGATTATATTTATATAATTCTACACGCACATGCGCTTGGTTTAAATGCTTTCTTACTGCTCCATTTCGTTATTTTATTATTTATCTGAAATATTGTTTCACATAAAATAAAAGTGTATGAGAGAGAAAGGATGAGTGGAAAGATTAAAATAAAAGAAATATTGAAAAATTACTAGTAAAGTCTGTCATATTCTGTACTTTTAAATATTTTTTTTTCTGCTTGTTATAAATGCAAGATTTATATAGCTCATTCCCATAAGCGAGCTTGCTCTTACCACTTGAGACAAGAACAAAACTTACAAGGAGATGAAGCATAAACAACAGAACAAAAAGACAAATAGGAAAAGGCTAATGAAATAAATCATAAATCAAAGACTTATCCAGTCTTATAAAGTAACTTTTTATGTACATTTGGAATGCAAAACATTAGAAAATGAGTTTATAGAGAAAATAGTAACCAGCAACACATTTAAGAAAAAAGTATCAAAAAAAAAAAAAGTGGAAACAAGATACATAATGTTCACACTATGAAAAATGAATAAAAAAAAAATACACTTAATACTTCTGCTGCTCGTGAATAATTTTCTGTTCCTTCTGCCTGTGGATGGCATTTTCTTGTATAGCCCCTACCTTCCTTCTGGCCTGCCATCAACTCACTGAGGTGTAGAGGCCTTTCCATAGTTCCTGTACCAATCTCAGTCATTGAGTGTGGGATAAATAATGCCTAGAACGTCCCCCACCAAAATCAAACTTCCGGTGACCAAGACCTGCACGTGATGGAGGTCACCTGTTGCTACCTGAACGGTGGCCGTGACGTCACAGCAGAAGGGCTCCCTGTCGTGTGTGGCCCACTTCAGGGCCGTGGAGATGCACGGAAAGTTGGCCGACTGGCAGCTAGTCCCTTCCTCTGCTTTGGAGACCAGGTCATCCCAATCCTGGCGGTAGGAAACACTCTTTTCCAGTATCGTTGTCTTTGGGTGCTTGAAGCTGACCTGGTCTACAAAACAGACCAGCGAATAAAAACCTCCCCAAAGGTATCAGCTGGTGAGACCAAGGGTAGAAATCATTCGTAAATCAAGAATATTTTATCAAAAAATAATTTTGTTTCTACCGATCTTTCCTTTTTTTAAAACTGCTACATATTGTGTGTTTTTAAGAGTTTATGGCTGAATCGTCGCATTGTGTACCATCAAGAAAATTGCCATTGTAAGTACAACTTGTTTGGGAGGATTCCTTAATTATGTCTCCAAAATTTAGGTTTGTGCATACTTCTAAAATTAGAAACAAGCTCTGTAACACATGAAAATGGTTTTAATGAAGACAACGATAAGGTAGCTGGGGAGATGATGATGCACACATGATAAATATCTCACCTGCTATGACCTTTTTAGTAGATGGGATATTTGGGCAGAAGGCAGCCACGTGAAAACCGCAAGGCTTGTGAAAAATAAAATACTAAACATTAGGTACTGTTGCAAGGAATCATGGAAAACATATTTAGCAACAATTCTTGGAAAACTCTGCTCTCAGTAACTACATGCAAATAACAACAATGATAAAAAAATCACTGAAAAGAGAGAGACCCAAAGAGTATACTTCCTTTGTGCATAGCTTTAGAGTAAGTTATTCATTAAAAGGAAGAATAAAGATTGACCATAAAATCATGAAAGCTGAGAGTAAGCTCATGGAGTAGAAACACACCGTTTGTTCATCGGCATGAGGACATGACAAACAAAGATCGTACAGAAGTGTTATTAAATCCATGATATGTATGTCTTAGGACGTATCTCTCTTCCCTGTTACTGCCATGGTGACAGAAGATGTCTAACACAAAGAATACATGGAAGATGTCCCCGAAAATCACCAGTTAATGAGCATCAAATACAGTCGGACTCGTCCCACCACAAGTACAATGGGGGATCTTGTGTTCTACAGGAACTTGAAGGTTAAAAGTTAAGGGACAAAGGTTGACAGCTCACAGCATAACAAACATGACAATTCATTAAGCTTTCGACATCTTAGAAGTTGAGCAGTGGATGTCATGTTTGAGAGAAGACATCTTACCACAAGATGATGGAGCATACTGCTGGCCGACCTTTCACCTGTCATGTTGAAGATCAGCGACCGGGACACTCTGCCGCTAAGAGTAGAAAATAAATGGTCAATGAAGAATTGTTGTCTGTCTTTCATGTAAGATCTCGAAAAAAAGTTCTTAATCACATCAGCATTCAACCGCTAAGTGATATTTGGGAATAACAGAGATATCAGCAAACAGTCATCACTTCGCAAAAAAAAAAAGAAAAAAAAAAAAAAAAAAAAAAAAAAAAAAGCATGGGTCTGTAGGGGATGGGCGAGAGATGGACACACAGACAAAAGATAATTTACCAATAAAGACAATATTTTGTACTTCAATCTTTTATCCTGAAGCCTCAGGTTTCTCTATTTCTCTCTTATATAGTCCACCATATCATCCCACACACAACACACCACCTCCGACCTCCCTCTCTACATTAGTCAAACTCTCCCTCCCTCGTTCTCTTCTTAAGCGGTACTCACTTTATATGTCTCGCCTCTTCATCTGCAGCTTGTATAAACCATCGCACACATTGCTGCACAAGCAAGGAAATTGAGAGGCAGATCAAACTAGGTTAAAATGAACTGGTTTGTGACTGAATAAGAATGCGAATTTAGCTGCAGGTTTCATGATGAAACTTTGGTTAATAAAATTATGAATTCATAAGTATAGAGTTTATTATTTAAATTATTTTTTAAAATCTACCTGCATGCTTTCTATTGTGTGAGCTCCATCCAGGTAGTACGTCACACCTGTCTTTTTGAGAGTTTGAGCTCGTCCTGGCCAGTAGCACCGGGACAGACCTGGATAAAATTAATTTAAACAGGTAAGTAAACCAGATACACACACACACACCCTCTATTCACTCAAACACATTGTCCCTTACATTCAATATAACTGGTATTTTTATTTTCTTTCTTTACCTGTCTTTATTTCTTGTGTGAGTTCCCCAGTGTGCAGACGGGGTATCGTCTTCACTGTATTAAGGCAAACGTGGGGTTCATCTATAAAATGGACACAAAACCAAACAAAAAAACACAAAGAAAAGAGACAAAAACAATCAAACCAAACTTTTAAAAATTCGAATACAAAGGAAGTCATTTAAGGAAACAATTACATGGCCTTCTTTCTATGTAATGTTTAAGAACTCGTTTCTTGTGAACAAAAGAAGGTAGGTGGAGGTTATTCTCTTAGATTTTTAAATTCTCTATTATCTTATTTGTCAACACAGAAACTTGTTACGTGATTCAATTGTATTATTAACATTCTATCAGGTGTTCTAGTCACGTTTAAACATCTGTTGTTACGATTTAAACAAGGTTTATTACCATTTTCTGGTCCCAACGTGCCGTCTCCGTTTCCTCTTCGTCTGAGCCACAGTCGGCACAGGTGGAGAGCCAGTCCTGCATTGTACACCTGCTTGTCACCAGATATCCCAAGAGTCAGACTGTGGGTTCTCAGATCCTCCTCTGTCAGTGGCTCCGCCACGTACAACGGGCACTGTCACAAGGAGGTCAGAGTTCACGAACTTAACATACTGTAGCTTTGTTTATGGCAACAGTAATGTGTCGTGATATGTACACAATAAATATAGAACACTGAATAGATTATAGTATACACTCAAGGCTGATTGGTCTCGGAAGTCCCTGACTGACGTCACGACTACACGAGGACCAATCAAAACACAAGGGACATTATCTGACGTCACGTGCTGATAATGGGGGGACTAACCTGGATTTCCTGGGCACGCTGAAGAATGATGTTCATGGCGGATTCTTCCTGTTGAATTGTCACAGCAGGAACGCCTCTCTGTTCCAAAGACATGATAGAAAGAATATTAGAAAAAAATCGCTTCCTTTTGCAAGCATACCTGCGGATATTGAGAAAAGTTGTGGTTGAGAAGAAAGGATTACATGAACATTGGACCATAAATACGAAAACATGAAGAAAGAAGGAAGAAAGAAATAAGAGGTTCGTCATGATGATGACTACGATTGTGGTGGTAATGGGGGTGAGGTGATGAATAACAGATTTAAACCTTGAAAATGCCAGCCTTATGCCACGCTATCTCCTCCAACGTGTGTCCCAGCTGCGTCGTGTGGTCCAGCCCCAGGGAGCAGATGCCACATGCCACGGGGGTCCGCACGAAGTTGGTGTAGTCGTACTCACCCCCAATTCCTACCTCCAGCAGCACCACGTCCACCTTCTCCTTCACGAACAGGGTGAAGGCCATCACGGTCAAGAAGCTAAAGTACAAGGGCATGGTGCCCTCGTTATCTTCCTTCAACATAAAAAAAGTAAATTCTGTATTAGCCATTCCACTCTTATCTCAATAAACAAAGGCATTTACTCACACAAACAGCGACGGATGCAAGTGCACGTTCTGTTAATAATTATACATATAAAATTCAGCATTGATATCAGCCGAATGCTTTAATTTGTCTTGTCTGTCGACAGAACATGGAGGCTCACCTTGGTGTTGAGAAGCTTAATATAGACATCCCAGAAGTAGAAGGTAAAGAGGTCCTTTGTTATTGGCCGCCCGTTGATTCGAATCCGCTCCCTGGCTTCCACCATGTGAGGAGAACTTAACCAGGGACACAGGTGAATTAGAATTAGTGTTAATGGAGTTAGTAAGGATTGCTTGTAAGGCTAACTGTTTTCTTCTAAGAGTAATTCACCCTCCTATCAATATGTCATCTGAGCTGGACATCAGATGCATCATCAGCCATGCATATTTCTTTTGTCCTCGATTTTAAAATTGTACTCATGGTTTGGTGGTTTGTTTTTATCTTGTGTGTTTTATGTACTATTGAGGAGGTAACAACACCGAATTATCTACTCGCACCTGTAAAAGCCAGTCTTGACGCCATGATGGCGGAGGATGCTCTCAGCATAGGCGCACGTGGATCCTTTTCCTTTCGTGCCGGCCACGTGAATGACTGACAGGTTGTCGATGTCATCTAACTGAATTGTGGATAACATAAATCAACATTAAAATTTGTTTTCCACCTGTTCACTTTCTTTATTTAGAGATACAATACTCTAAAAAATTCATGATTCTTACATAAACACAGGAAAAATATCCGAGATATCAAATCAGAAAACAAACATAAGTTTCACTGTTTCATTGTCTGTAGCCATGACGATGCTAATATAGTCATTATATATAATATATTAAGTACCCGAGCTCTCGGTGGTTAGCGGTGTTTGAAGATATCTCACAAGCTAAATAGGGTTTTTTGGTCCTAGTGTTGGGGGATAACAGTTTATAACGACCTTAACTTAAGTGGTGAGAAGGTAGAATGAAGAGGAGTATACTAAAGGCCTCTACACACTTACCGGCAAGTCCACACGCTGTAAGAAGTTCATGATCCGTCTGACCTTATCATTCTTTGCTTCCCGTTTGCTTCCCAAGGTTTCTCTGGCTGTGGTGACGGTCTGCATGGTGTTGAGGATGGTGATTGCGATCTGTCATTTACAAATACAAATACAAATACAAATACAAATAGGTGGCAATCTGCGAATTGGTTGGTGTGTATTATGGGTTAGGAGATTATCTCCAGACTTTCACGGTCAGCAACTGCTCTCTGACTTTCTCTATTTGGCGATTTTAGTGATAGACAAGCATCATTCTTTTACCAGTAATTCATCCGCAACACACAAGGAGATATAGTTGATGAAGATGCTGATTGGCTGCTTTGCGATCATAATCCAACAAGAATGTAGAAAGAGGCAAAACGATTCCTTTTGTTTTCTCGTTTTACACAACGCACACTGACCTAACCTATGTATACAACACTGATGTAAAGGTAACTGATTTGTATAACTTTCTCTTATTTCGACTTTAACACATTTTCTAATCTGTGTTTAAATAATTTTAAGTAACTCTATTAGTTTTGGAAAATAGTATTTGAGGATTATCAAAACACAAAATCTGCAACCTCGTAACCGTCTTTTTGCTGGAACCTTAGCCTCTTGGCCTGGAGCAAACATCTTGTGGGTGCAGGTTATTAGCAGCCATGAATGAGCTCTGATGTGGAGAGGTCAAAGGTCTGTCTGCTTGGTTCAAACACCCGAGATGAAAGCCTGGCTTATGATTAGCATACTTGTCTTGATGTCATGGGTGCCAAACTTGTAAAAAAAGATAAACATGCGGATAATAACTGTCCTAAAAATCTGTACAAACATACAAGTTTATATGTCAATAAAACCCATCTATCGACTACTTACATTCTCATCCAGACGACGAGGCCTCGTTACACTTCAATGTGCTCGGATAAAAAACTAATGAAGATTCCCGAGAGTCAAGATGTTTATCCCACTATGATTACGTCACCGTTGTCAAGGGCTCAGAAGACGATCTATGGACACGTGACTGTTGTCATAAAAACCTTCCACACATCTGGTCTTTTTATCTCTTAATAGAACCAGCTGTTGTCTGAAGGTCTACCTGATCTACTCATTATTGATAAGTTGATCTGTAGGAGAGCTTGGTATTTACAGCAGAACAATTTCTTTAGATCGCGTTTGTTCTCTCTCTCTCTCTCTCTCACACACACACGCACACACTAACACTTTAAATGTGAGGACGTGACGGAATGTGCGGGTATTTATGACACCCGTAAGCTTGAGTCCTGGAGCAAAAAGCCGGGTGTTTGTAGGTCGAGAACTGAGATAAGCTGTCTTGAAAATATCGCTGATGAAGTAAAGGACATGGACAGCTCTGATACTAGTTCTGGGCCTTCAAACCACTCGTCGCCTACCTGTCTCTACGAGTGCAGAACTATCAGAGAGGCTAGCCCTCTTATTCAAAATCAAATTACTTTTTATACCCGGATAAATACCCTTATTTATCGTCTTTCCTAAGGTAAACCACTGACGTTATCAAGGTCTAAACATTGGAGTAACATTTGTGGAACTTATTCTTTCGTTGTATGTGTGTGTGTGTGCGAGAGAGAGAGAGAAAGAGAGCACGTTAGAAAAATAAAAGAGAAGCAATAGAAAAGAGATAAAAGGACCAAAAAAAGTAAAGGGGAGAGAACTGAGAGACGAACCAGGGGAAGAAAACGAGCAAAAGAAAGAAAGAAGGAAACGAGAGAAATAGTAAATTGAACAGATAAACAGAGAGCATCAATAATACATGAACACCTACACACACGTACAGACACACTCATTCATTTATTCATGAGAACAGAGAATGCAAGAAAGAGATAATCCTGAGCAGCTGAACATTTATAGACATAAATAGACATAATACACACAACCTCACATGTTCATTCACACACTCACACGTATAAAAACACACACATCGATACAACCCAGCAATTCAATCTGTCACCCAGAAAGCAATCACGAGTCTGCGAGTTCGATTTCTTATTTTACGACTTCGCCTATAACTTGTTAACAGACACCTGTAGTGATTACACTTGATCGAAACTGATATACAGCAGGTATATTGCTACCACGTATGCACACGATCACTTGTGGGATACCAGGTGGCATGTACGACTTGGGCACCTTTCCAAAAGTATATCCAAACATTTACTACTCTTTACTGGAAATGTTCCACAAAGACTGACTGCACCTGATGACATTAATATCTGGAGGTGTTCTTCCCCACAGGTGCATATCGTGCTTTTGCAAGTGTTTGTTCCTAGACTTTTGATTGTCAATCTTTGTATCTATAAGATTTAACTATCTAGGCTAGTTCTTAACCTATCAGCATCACTTGTACTAGGTAATGGTGTGATTAAAGCACAGACTGGATGTCATATCTGATTTTTAAAAATTTAACATTTCTTGAAAAGAATTTTTTTTGAAGTTATTTTAAACATAACCTTTTTTAAAGCAACCTGTACAATAGTGGTATGTTTCCTGCATCTGAAATCACCTCAGGTGGTGCACTTAGTGCCGGTCATCACAACAAGGAAATAAGACTTGCGTATAAAAATGTGACAAGAGCTACTGAAAGTTTGTGATTTCATAGCCATTTATATAGCTTCGGTTATTCCTCTTTTCTACAGCGGCAATCTTACATGTGTGTATATTAATATTGAGAATGTATATTAATGAAATATATTAAACTTGGCTAGCTTGAGTATCTTGAGCGAGGATGCACTATGATATGTCTAAACTACCGTCGATTTAGTTGCCTGTACATGGAGCAATAGTAACCATCAGTGCTTGTGGATAATATTTTTACACCTTGAAAATGAAGAATGTAATTGAAACAAATACAGACTATATTATATCTTTCTCTATGTTCTTCTAGTGTTTAAATGTTTCTTTGTCTACAGTTACTTTTGATATGTTGCGTTTTACGAGACATCATCATCTTCACCCTCTCTCACACGTACACTCAGTCATTGAGTGTGGGATAAATGATGCCTAGAACGTCCCCCACCAGAATCAGACTTCCGGTAACCAAGACCTGCACGTGGTCTACATTATTTGCCACTTCAGCCTCGTTTTGGACACTGACGTCACAGCAGGAGGGCTCCCTGTCGTGTGAGGTCCACTTCAAGGCCGTGGAGATGCACGGGAAGGTGGCCGACACGCAGCGAGGTCCTCCTGACACCTGGACAGGTGATGATTGCTTGTGATGGAGGCAGGTGCAGGTGCAGGTGCAGGTGCAGGTGTGGTGGCTGAAGTCTGGCGGGCAAGCTGGACAGGTGTGAATGATTTTTGTTGAATCGCATAAAGAATGCTTGACGTCCTTCGCGATTAATGTGGAGAGCAGATCCTCCCAAACCTTGCGATAGGAAACACAGTTCTCCAGCATAGCTGTCTTGGATACTTTAAAGTTGACCTGATCTGCAAGACAAAAAGTGGTATTAGTAAAAAAAAAAAATAATAAAAAAAATAAATAAATAGCAGCTCTCGATATATATACTCATTCAACCATTCTTTTGACGCTCTCTCGCTTCAGAAACAAGAGCCAACAACGCTTGCAAACGGATGAGACGATGAGAGTGGCGACGATGATGTATAGGTGACATATATCTCACCTGGGATAATCTTGGCGCTGGATGGAATATTTGGGCAAAAGGCAGCTCTATGGAAACCGCAAAGCTTGTGGAGAACAAAAGACAAAATGTCAGATAACACAGGGTTAATGACCCTAAAGGTTATACTCTGCGCGCATACAATCCTAAAACAAATAACACAGATTCGAAAGTATGTTGTAGGCGAGACCTCGTAGCACAGATCAGAAATAATGTTTCAGGTGAGACATCTTACCGTTAGATACTGAAGCATGGTGCTGGCTGACCTGTCACCTGTCATGTTGAAGACCAGCGACCGAGACACTCTGCCGCTAAGAGAAGAAAGGCACAACCTGTCTTTATGTATGTTCACAGTGGCATCAGGGTTTATGGTCTATGTGGTAATTATTTCATTAACTGTGAAAGTAGTTATAAATTAATAATCAAGACACAGCAAGAGAAGGGATGTGTCACAGGGTTGGTGAGGACGTGGACAACAAAATGAAGAAGAGAAAATAACACTTGACAATCGTTAGCGGTACTCACGTGATCTGCTTAGCTTCTTCATTCGCCGCCTGCATAAACCACCGAACACATTGCTGCAAGCACAAAGAAATTCTGACCCAGTTATATTTGCTTACAAAACGTGTTTCTCATTGAACAAGAAAAATTACCCAAGGGTTTATCGTGCGATCTAATATTTCTAATCCATTACCCTAGTTAAAATAGACATACTCACGCTCTTTTATTTTCTTTAAATGCTTACTTGCATGCTCTCTGTTGTGTGAGCGCCGTCCAGGTAGTATGTCACACCTGTCTTTCTAAGGGTTTGAGCTCGTCCTGGCCAGTAGCACTGGGACAGACCTGGGTAAAGGACATTTAAAGAGAAATAATCCCACCCTAGTCTTACTGTTGGTTAGGATTTAACGGTTGCTTCCCTATTCGGTTACTTAAACGAAGTCCATGAATACAAGCCCTGATGGTTAGTTAAGGTTTATAGAAATCCTATTATTATGATTATGATGATGATGATGATGATGATGATGATGATGATGATGATGATTATTATTCAGTTCTAAGGGATTATCGTTATATGGGTAGGTTTGATTTTTTTCACAGCAATTCTTCCTTACCTGTCACCACTTTTTGTGTAAGTTCTCCAGTGTGTAGACGAGGTATGGCAGCCACTGTATTAACGCAGAGTTGTGAAGCTTTATCTAAGACAAATAAGGGATGTTGCATCAGGTAAACAAGGTCACGTGGTCAGCAACCATGTTTTCTTTCGACATAATGATAACAAACTGTTTAAGCACCTATGAAAGATTAAGGGGAAGTATTTGCTCGTATGCTGGAAAAGTTTGTATTCATGCTGTTTCAAATTCTCCATTTCGTGCAGACCAAAATAAAATTAGTTACAAAACTTCCATTGTTGACATTCTGTTGTTATTCCAGCTTTAAGTTATATTGCGATGTGTTTAACGGCACATATATTTATTTATCCCGAGCTGTGAATCATACCTTCTCTTCCTTCCCTTTTTCTGAACCATAGCCGACACAGATGGAGAGCGAGCGCGGCATTGTACACCTGCTGGTCACCTGAGATGCCCAGAGTCAGGTTGTGGATTCTCAGGTCCTCCTGTGTCAATGGTTCTGCTACGTACAATGGACACTGCAACAAAGATACCAGAGCTGGGAATCTTTACATCCCACCTGAACGAACAGATATTTCAGTGGGCGGGAACAGAATTACCAAAATAAAAAAATGGATCAGGGTATTATTTTTATAAAGTGAGGGGCACACTTTTGTTCACGGAAATGAGCTAAATGTGATGTGTCTGAAAAGTTCACCTGAATATCCTGGGCACGCTGCAAGATGACCTGCATGGCAGACTCTTCCTGTGGAACTGTCACAGCAGGAGCACCTTTCTGTACCAGACACCCAGCATTTTCATGAAACTTTCTTTATGATGCAAGAATGGAGGTCGATACAAAAATTGATAAATGAAATACAGCAGAAAACGGGATCACCTTTCTTTTCAACACACCTGCGCATATTAAGATAAGGTGTGACTATAGAAGTAGGGAGAAGAGAAAGAAGACGGGGTCGTTGTGCTCATAGGACGAGGCATCGTTGCGTGAAGGTATAAGGGAGGTAAACATTTAGAAAGATCTGAACCTTGAAAATGCCAGCCTTATGCCATGTGATTTCCTCCAGCGTGTGTCCCAGTTGCGCCGTGTGGTCCAGCCCCAGGGAGGAGATGCCACATGCCACGGGGGTCCGCACGAAGTTGGTGTAGTCGTACTCACCCCCCATTCCTACCTCCAGCAGCACCACGTCCACCTTCTCCTTCATGAACAGGGTGAAGGCCATCACGGTCATGAAGCTAAAGTACAAAGGCATGGTGCCCTCATTCTCATCCTTTGGAAAAAGAAAACCAAAATAAATTTATTTACACTATACATACCTCAACCTAAATTCAAGAAAAGAACAGAAAGAGTATACAAAGAAAGGACAAAGGAAGACATTACATCAGAAACCTTTTACTTTCCCAATGACGACATGAGAATGCATCCAAGAGAATAAATGCATGAATGAAATTCTAACTGTCAGGTGTCGCTTTGGTTCATTCCCAGCTGTCACCAAATGATCGTAGCTCACCTTGGTGTTGAGAAGCTTGGTGTAGACATCCCAGAAGCAGGAAGTGAAGACTTCCTTGGTTATAGGTCGTCCGTTGATGCGAATCCGCTCTCTGGCTTCCACCAGGTGAGGAGAACTTAAACCATTAAGGCAGAGAATTTAGTCGATATGCGAGATTTGTAGTCCCTTTGAATCACATTTACTTTTTATTTTAAAATTGAATTAATCAGCCTCGTAGAGTACATCTTTTAGTAATTCTTTACTTCTACACGTACATCATCTTGATTATTTAATGGCAATAAGTTTATTGGATTTCGACTTGTAGTTTGTTCTCTAATAATTTATATTTACTATGACAAAGCACTTTACTAAAACTGTTCATTAAGTACTTGTGAGTTAATTAATCTGAAAGAATCCCTATTTACTGTATATGACTAAGCCTAAAACATTATTTTGAATGTACTTGTCATATATGAATTGAACATATTTAACAAGTTATTAGGTGAACTCAGACGAGACTCTGTCAGGCACAGTGAGTTATCTCCTGGTACCTATAAAATCCAGTTTTAAAGCCATGATGGCGGAGGATGCTCTCAGCATAGGCGCACGTGGATCCTTTTCCTTTCGTGCCGGCCACGTGAATGACTGACAGGTTGTCGATGTCATCCACCTGAGATATGGAAAGTATAAAAAAGTTAGTGATGTGGACTTACCTTCTCTCGTTGTCCAATTTTCTTATTCTATATGTCTCTTAATCCTTATCTCAAATATCTTTCAGACCCAGTGACATTTTTTTTTTCCTTTTGGCACATGATAAGGTAAATCTAGTTTCTTAACATCGATTGTCAGAATATGAAGTGTTCGAAGCTGTTCCTGTCTTGTATATCTCCTCTCTCTCATTAGCTGTTTTTCTCAAATCCTTTAAGAGGTTAGATACCTATTTAACAGATGGATCAAATATGAGAGAAAACCCTGCGCCAAACGGGTATCGAACCATCATTAGCAGCTTTGTTATCCGCTTCTCCTTGTTGCAAGATGTCAGTTGCCAATATGTTAGCATTAGTTTCCTTTTTCTTTGGATTCATAAAACTTCAAAAATCAACATTCTCATCAATATTAAATCAGGATATGTCAAATCCTTAGAATCAGAAAAATGACACAGCTAATTAACATCAACTTGAAACTTGCCCATTAACCGTAACAATGACAACATAAACTCAGCCATATTCTAACATGACCTCTAAGACTTCACATCTTTCCTGCAATATTTGCAGGGCTGTGACTAATAAGTGGATGAAATGGGGAATCGGTATGGACTAAAGGCCGCTAGACACTCACCGACAATCCCACACGTTGCAGAAAGTTGACCACACGGCTGACCTTAGCTTTCTTGTCTTCTTTGGTGCTTCCTGTGGTCAGGCTGGCAGTGGCCACGGTCTGCATGGAGTTTAGTGTCGCCACTGCCGCCTGCAAGAGGCAAAGGGGCGGTAATCAACGACCTAAAAGGGTTCAGAGGTCAACTATGCTTTTCAGGGCTGGAGACTACTTGCGCACCTTCAATCCGAATACACATCGCAAAACTTAGTTATGATTGACCTATTATTTAAATTCCAGTCAAACAAAATGACGGACATGTATGTTAGACTGAGAAGGTCTTAATCCGTTGTGTCTTTGGGCTTTGTGGTTTGGACGGGAATATTTTCATTATTGTTTAAATTCGAAGCAAATGAGGATTGACAGAGATTATCTAAAGTGATGACTTAAGATCACAAGTCCAAGAGGATGTGGATGAAGGCCAAAAAACTATTTTCCTGTCGTTTAAAAACACGCAACTAGAATTTAATTATTAATATAGTTATTGTAGTGACAAACATCCGATTCAAGCTATAAAATCATGGTTTAGAGAAACGAAATTACAAGTATTATGAAACTTTCTAGCAAAATCATCAAATGACCTATTTGTCAATAAAAAGTCTCATGTCCATGTCCCGACTTTGCACACATTTTGTGACTCCAAGGCGGATGAATATTTCAGAGGTAAGGTATTATGGAGCCAAGGACTGGACGATAACTGTTATATCATTTATTGCAATGGAAGGGAAAAAAATCGTTGTCGTGAAGTGTTTCAGGTCAAACAGAGCGTGGAGAACACCATGTAAAAACTGACATGCTCTTTGTGCATGCTTTGTGCGCCAGAGAGCACGAGGACGAGGATCTGTTTAGCTGATTCTGTTCCTAAAGACTTGTTAGTGTTCCGCACCACGCATGGCGACTTCTTTAAGATTTTACTTCAAGCTCGGGTGGATTGAAATTGGATGAGGTCGGCTAGTGTTGGTGCTGGAATTAATCATTCATTTAAGTGGAAAAAAGCTTCAAGTTTTCCCTATAATGTAAGGTCAGTAGACAGCTCAGCGGTTCAAAGAGCAAGCGGAATGCAGACGTTTATTTTACTGACTATCAGACTGGTTCTTTCAGTGTCGTAAGAACACGGACTTTGCATTTGCTAATCTTCTTCTTTCTTCTTTCCATCCATATATCTCCTTTCTAACTCCTCATCAACCCCCTTATCTTTCTTTTATGTTTTCTTCTTCCTTTTCCTTCTTTCCGGCTTTTTGTGAAAGTGTAGGGTGAGAGGCTGGAGATAAGGACAAGACTAGAGAATTATATCTTTTACACCGAGGAGCCTAGCTTTCAGATAATGAGTAACGGGTCTTGATGTGAGTCGGATGAGCAGGCCTGGTTAATTAATCGTGGAGCTCTGGGCAGAGACTAGTTAGTGATTAAAACATTCTGTGGATTCTGTGGCTTGTGGATAGGTCAGGTTGTTTCACATGGCTTCAACGTAAAATGAAATAATTTAAAAAAAAACCCACTTCAGCCCCAGGAATATTTGTACATGAATTTTCCCCTTTCCCCAAAGAGTAACGGTATACAACTTCCATCTCCGTGCCTTTTATTTGAAAATTTGATATGGATTTAATTCACAAATATCAAAGCTAAAAATTTGTATATATTTCATTTGTTGATTGTGTGACTTATAGCTGCAATAACATATCCTGGATCAAGGATTTATTGACATCCTTTGTAACCCTGTAAGTTTAGGTGTGTGAACCGCACGACATGCTGCTGTACAAGTGTACAGTGTACAAGTGTAATTGCATGTCTGACTGTTAACACGGTAAGACAGGCCTGTATCTGGGCAAATCCTTAATTTAAGACTGTCTTTATCTACTAAGTTTCTTTTTGAGCCCAGGAAGATAAGTGTATCAGCAGCAAGAGAAGTGGCCACGAAGGCCTTGTTTTCCGTTCTGAGACAAGAGGCTAGGGGTCACCGATAGGACCTTATCGGTTCTCAGATTTTAATAAAAAGTTTCACCACCGCAACGTAGGAAAGATGTTTGTGGTGTCCTCATAAACAGCCATACTCAGCCCTTGTAGCTTCTACAAATGACTGTGAGTAAACAGCTTGTGTCCTTGCAGATAAAACTGTTGTCGGAGCCGAGATAAGCAGGATGGACTAGTTTTACTGCATTTACTCCTCCGTACCCTAATATAATTTGAAGTATCTAAGGGAAATGTGAATGTGAATACGAGCTTTCTAGAGGACTTAACTTTTTAAGTCTAAAATTAAAATAGGGTGTGAGAAATAAAACAGATTGTTGATGATGAGCTTGAGATGGCAAACACACACATGCACTCTCATGTACACGTTCACACACACCCACTCACCCTCACCCACACCCACAACTATCTACAGGCCACGAATCAATTACATTTTCCCAAAATAACTTCGTGGCAGATGCAGTTTAACGAGGAGGTGATAACTAGTTGCAGAAAACATGGTATCTTATTACAGACAGCATTGAAGATCCACAAGTTTGGTTCTAACCTCGTAGCTGCCCATGTGCTGAGTGTCATTCCCTCCACCTGCAGGGCGATGTCGACTTTATAAGCAGCCATTAGTGAGTTTTGATGAGGATGTCACGAAGGTCAGTTGACCCTTGACCTAGTCGGTGGAAAAAGGAGCTTGGTGGTCTGCTAGCACAGATGACTGTCGAGAACTACCTGAACGTTAAAAACAAACCATTTCTTGAAGCAATACAAATAAAATAAAACTAAACGAAGCAAAACTAAACAAAATAATAAAATTCTAGAAATTACAATGTTGCAGTGTGGATTTCATCTTCCGTAAACGAAATAATTGGGGATTTAAAATTAACACTTAAGATAAACAGATATTTAGACATAAAACAATACCCAGGAATGAAACACTGACTTATCATGGTGTAAGGATAATCGACAAAAATAGAGCACTTGAACAGGTAATAGACACATAAATAATGAAGTACTGTAAGATACATATTCGAGGCCATGAAAAATCCAGAAATATTTGCTTCATACTTTGTCATTCTAGTATTTGTACGGTGATTTCTGCAAAACCTCCTGAAACAATTCTTTGGCCTTATCTCAATTACATGAACAATATTATTAAAAAACCCTCAAACATTTGCAAAGAAATATAATTTACAGCTGTACGTCCTATAACCTAGAAGCTTATGTATTCTGAAAAAAAATTAGAAAATTTATGAAGTGAAACACTGAATTTTATACACGCCAAGAGATGTTCAAGACACTGCAGGCTGTATCTATCGTTAATTTTACTGCTCACAGGTATGTGCAGTCATTCAACTAGTCAACCCACCGATGACACACCAACCTACAGACCTGCTAAAAATGCGGGTGTGCCGAGGCATAAATAAACTTCACCTACTGAATGTCAATAACATTACCTGTCACTCGTCAGGTAGCAGAGAACCGCGTGTCACACAGAAAAGTTCTGTAATTGTTGTAAATAACCCTGTACTTGTTGTGATTAACTGCTTTAGAGCTACTGAGAGTTTACAGAAAAAATCCATTCAGCAAAGAAACATAAAGGTTAAGACAATCGTATTCTACCAACATTCAATTAATCAGGTGAGTTGATACTATAAAGCATACAGCATATAATTTTTATTCCTTCACAATCATACTAAGTGAAATATCAGGTTCAGACCCGCCTCTATACGAGGACCCAGAAGACTAACTATATTGATGTCATGTAAAAATAGATTAACCTGGAGTTCACTTACCTGTGACAGTTCAACCAGCATGTCAGCTCCACGCACTGCACTTGCAGCAGGTAAAAATGTTGACACTGATCGAAGGTTTCAACCTGAGTTTTACAAACATGTCGGGTTCTCTTAGCTGACCGAGCAAGTGTTGCACATTATAGATGTATGTTGAGAAGAAAAGGCAGGCAGTCTGAAGGTAACTCAGGTAAGTAATCTGACACAGGTAGGAGATTGTAGACACGACTTTAGAGACCAGAAGTTGTTTCACATGGAAGCATGGAAGACCCACAAGCTTCCTGTACACGTGGGGAATATTGTGAATGGCTTATCTGTCTGTTTGACCCAGCACACCACTCTCCACGGGTTGTCGTCCAGGATACACGACTGTGTAATGGGGACACATGTACGATACACGTGAGTGTGTAATGAAAGTGATGATCACACATTTAAAAGAGATGGAGAGAGAGAATGCATCATAACTATTTGTACACGTATACATGCATATTTACACATATGAACATAAATACAGTCTCTCTTGCTCACTTAATCATGCACACACGCTTACACACACACATATATTTATAATTATATACTTGAGGAAACCTGCTATTGAGTTGAAACTTTAGAAACAATCAAATTAATTGACTTGATATCTCATAATTATACAACACACAATGTGATCCACAAAGATAATTGACAGACACATACACCCGACAGTCCCCACAGATACACGCGAGACACTTGTGCAACGCCAAGGCCGTGAGGGCGACCGACAGGAAAACTAGGTTGTTTCCAAAAATATCACACGGAACCTACTTTTCAAAGCATATTTCACTCAGGGCAGCTTACAGTTAATAATGTCATTAATTGTTCCAGGACGGCACGGTCTAAGGGAGGTCATATCTAGACACATGGGAAGGAAGTTGTCCTCTCATGTGATTTTTAAAACTCGGGAAAGCCTCAGCTCTTGTCCTACTTGTGACAAAGATCGATTATGTATAAGTTCAGGAGTTCGAGAAAAGTGCAGCTGCACTATAGTCGTTATAGACGGTGAAAGGGAGACAACAAGAAATTTATAACACTTATTATTTTCACACATTTGTTTACACAAACAAGAACGTACATGTACAAACATGTGTGTATAGAACTCCCTTCTTATCTCTCTCTCTGTCTCGATCTTTCTCTTTTCTCGTACTCGACTGTGTGCATCAGTTCAGAAATTACACGCTGACAGTTAATAAAGGGAGGTAACAAGAGAGGTAAACAATTAGCAATATAGCAATGTTTGTTACACATATACACTATGTTGTATTCTGCACAGCTATCTGCAAATTATTCACAGCAAAACATAAATTTCTTGACAAAGATATTTTTAGGAAAGGAATATATTATCGTGAAATGGATGCCTATTATTTATTTTTTAGCTGAAGAGTACTCAAGAATATATTACATCTAGCTTTCATCACAACATACTGATAGGGTAAAAAAAAGAAAAAACCCAAAGAAATAGACAGGCAAGTTAGTAAATTCACCAGGTTAGTTGACTTGTTTCTATGCATGTATTACCAAGGCACGACTCGTTGAAACCTGGCAAGAGAATTATCAGTCATGTAGTGAAGATTTGGAGTATCTAATAGTATTAAACCTCTCCATGCGTTTCCTCTATGAAACCCATCCCATACAATTTCTTTCCCACTCATAAATGTAAGTACCTAGGAAGTAAAAAGCGCTTCCTAACGCCATTAATTTCAACAACCGTGGATTAGCGCCCTTGTCCTAAGCTAGCGGTTGGTAGATATGCCAATGGGGAGAACAATACAATGGGGAAACATATTAGGTATCAGTAATCATGGCAGGAAGATTAGCATTTAGTGATAGATTCTACGAGGCATCAATAGTTCTCTCTATGGCGTTAGGTATAGGACAAACTCCCTGTCAAAGTTGTTTTATAGTTTTCTGTGTTGTACTCTGTACGTATATGAGCACGCATTTATAGTTTAATTTCTACCTCAGTGGTATTCCAAGATCATTGGGACGATATCACAAAACCTTGGTGTAAATCTGCCTAACAACTGTCACGTAACTGTAGTAGGGTAGGAGTTGATTGTGGGAGCTCCCAGCAACAAAGGAAAATTTCTATCTCTGTTACAACCAGACATAGACAAGAAAGATTATTTTCCAAAAAATCGGGAAAATCCGAAAAGGTAGAACACCCACAGGCAAGTAAATTCCTCTTTCTACTTTGTGCAAGGTGCTAGAACAAAACACAGCATCTCTAAATCATCACTTTTATTAACCCAACAGTGAAGTGATGATAATTGACAACTAAAGACTAATAACCTCAACGGATAGAGGTTTGTGCTGATGATTAGAAGATGATGAGCATTGTCTCCCTTTAGCGACCCTGTGGTGGTGACTCTACCGCCATTGCCAGCAACCGGTCGATCGGGTATGTTCAAAGCATAATTTTGTGCCTCGGTCCTAATTTTCAGTATTCTTTTTTATTTAAGTAGCTCTGAACAATCCAGGCTGTCGCAGAATTGTTTTGCTTACTTTTATTTAAGATGTTTCTTTGTTTCATTTTTCCTGGCGCCAAATCTCTTATGCGTTTAAATTATTCGTGAATCTCTGACATTTAATAATAGATTCTACAAAAAAGGATTTGTGCTCGAAAACACAAAAATAAATTACAGATAATTTGATCATTGAAAGAATTGCGTTTCATTGTAACATCTTTCTCGGAATATATTTTAAGTAGCGCGTGCAGCCGTTATCTGTGCCGAGAGATTCAGGTTAAGCTGATAGACTGTCACAGTAAGAATAAAAAAAGATATCGTTTATATCAGTAAGCCTATCTTCTTGTCAGAACATGTTTCTACGCATTTGTTTATGGTATTATTGGCCCGCTATGAAAAACCTCTCGCAGTTTCTAGGTACCAAGAAGGAAAAGCGGTTCGGAGTTGCATACTGGCGATTGTAACGCGATTAATATGAGTACTATTACGTATAAACCACAGTTTATCATCCACCTGTATAATATTTATCTGTGTACACGTACCTGAGTACAATGTTCACGTGTATTTCTTCTTATAGTATATCTTATCTCGGGCCGACAGACCTCCTCTCTGGCACAAGGACATTTGTACGTACACCTGTATAGAGGTTGCTATGGTGATTGCATGAGATGGTAGATAACGTAAAACACTAATCCTCACCCTACTTTTGTTGGGCTCTTTGTTTAGTTCCTAATTCGTATTTTTTCCTCACAGCTGAGGTGGGAGAGATCACAATGGCCATCCGATCACGTGATAGCTGTAGAACTCGGTTTCGTCCTCAAAGCTGGTTCTGGACCATACCTCGAGTGATTAGCCTCTTATTTCTAATCTTTCTGAAAGTATCTGCCAATAGTAAGTATATTTAACCCTTGTACATTTCTTTCTACCTTTCTTCCTCAATTTTTCTAGTCTTACTTTTTTTTCTGTGATTAAGGCTGTCTCTATAGTCTGTCTACCACAATTTAATAGACAAACATGTTACAGCAAAATGATAGACACTGGTGTTTCGAACTATTTTCCTTCTAAGTTTCAAGCCGGAAAAGTTTTGTTTAAATACAACAGCGTCTTTTGTGCTCTTGACTGAGATGAGGAAACATTCATGTACTTGCTAATTAAAACAAAGGATATGATAATATCTTTCTCGTCTATTGACTTCTCCCCTACTCGTCTTCCTTTGCAGAATCAAATTCTCTATGCTGTTACCGATTTATCTTTGCGACTTTTTTTTATTAGTCATCAGTTCTGTTGTTTATCTTTCCATCCTTCATATGCTATGCCTCATTCTTGTCTCAAGCGTTGTGAGTACGCCCCTCACATGTTTTATTATTATTATGATTAATTATTATGATTAATTATTACGATTAATTAGTCATATTACTAGTTCAGTAAACGTCTTCATTCCAATGACAAAAACATGAACACTTGGGAAAGGTTAGGCGGAGTTACGCGCTCGACGCAAAAAGCTTTAGTTGAATGATTATTTTGATGAAATCGTGTCTGTGGAAAGGGTTTAAGTTGTTGTCCCTGCCGTTTACATTTTTTATTACATCTTTTCTCTTGAACCAGTGTAAAAGCAATTTTTGTATCAAAACCTAATCCATTTACCACAAAAATAGAAATAACAAATCACCAAATTACACTGTCATTACAGATGGCAAGACCACGTGCTCTATGCCTTCTGTTGAGCGTCTTCAGGATACTGTCCTGATATGTCACTTTCCCGAGGACCTCGGGCTCGCCAAGAAAGACTTCACGGTCTACCACTATGTTAACAAAAACAATCCTGGTAGGCAAACATTCAATTCTCCTCCTCCTCCTTCTCATCCTCATCATCGTCCTGGTCGTCGTGGTCATCGTTAAAACAAAAATAATCTTTGTTTATATAATGTTATGATTTTTTTCAGATGCCGTACTGGACTGTTGGTGGCTGGGTGGCAAATTAGACTGCTTTTCGAAGCTTGGGTTCAGCTTTAGTAAAACAGTCAGCACACATCTCAGCGCTACAGTCACCAAAGTGAATAACACTCATGAGGGTTCTTACGCCTGTCAAGTCGCAGGATTTGGACCCAGCTCCCTGGGAACCTGCGAATTCAAGTTAAAAATTGGTAAATTAACCTAGTATAGTCATATAAGAAAGTAATGTATCAGAAACACAGGCTATTTGTGGTTAGAACTGAAATAACAGGGTCAATAAGAATGAATAACAGGAAATTGCTGAAATTAATGTTTTAATTTTTCTCTAAATGTTACTATTTTCCTTTATAATTTACTGTATAACGACTTACCATGGCTTCATAACTAAAGGTCTCTGGTGAATTCATTTGCCCGTGGAGCAGAAGGCCACTGGTTTGATTGAAAGTTACCCTTGAGAACCTGACAGGAAACATGTCCTGATGTAATAATTAAGACGATGGAAAAAGAGGATAAGATTTCACATACTATTCTGTAAGTAGGATAAGCTAATTGCTTTCCTGCTTTACTAGACTGTGAGATGAGTTACTTTTTTGCCTTTTGTTTCTTTTCTTTGGATCATTTTGTGTGATTATTTCATTTCGTGTAAAGGAAAGGATAACAGGTGCAATATCATCCCGGATAGACCTAACCAAGCCAACCTGACCTGTTACTTCAACGAGGACGTCAGCAAAACCCAGAGCAACATCACTGTGTACAGACACACGGGAACTGATGAACAAAGTACTGTTTATTTGCTCTTTGTCGTGTAAGATCAGGAACTAATCACATCAGTGACAACTCATTTCTCTTCTCTTTTTTCCTTCTTTCCTTGATTCGATGATTGTGTTGATGATGGTTCAAATGAAACCAAAGAAGATATTGCTGATATGTAATTATAAATAAAGAGGAAGAAGATAATTTCAAGAAGAGAAAATAAGCCAGTTATAGTTATAATATTACATATTACACTCGACAATACAAATCACTAAGTATTAATAAAATATGCAAGTTATTAGGTGAATGTGTTTCTGTAACGAGCAAGTTTGAGAAACATTTTTAACCTCAGACAAACTGTGAAATAATAAGTGAAAATGTACACACGTATCGGTCTTTCTGGTCCGCAATTACAGTTTGTCAGTAATTTAAAGAAACCCGTTAAAATTAAGTTCTGTTTTTCATTTTATAAATGCATTGATTTAATGTGATCTGTGGTATGATAAATTTGAGAAAGCGGCATATAACAAGAAGATATCAGTGAAGAAGCCGTTGTCTTGTTTTGTAAATTCTTGAACAGGTCCTGTGTTGAACTGCTGGTGGGATGGTCAAGAACCTAAATGCTGGGTAGAGTCGGGTTACCAGTTATTTCCACACATTTCATCTTATCTCATCCTACGTCTGCCTAATGGTGACAGCAACTACTCCTGTGGACACGCCAGTTCTGTGTCAAATTCTGGAGATACAAAAATGTGTCAAATGGTAAAAGGTACCTGCTGACTATTTTTACATTTGTCTTAACAAGCTCTAGGAATCTCAAATTCTCTTTTTTACTTTTCTGGTCTAAATTTATAACTCTCGAGTGCTTTTACTTCATCCACCTGAGATGAATGGTATGGAAGTTAGCTGTCGTGTTAGCAATATCAAAAATGTAGTTTTTTTGCAAAGAGGAGCTGAAGTCCTTGCAAACTTTTATCATTTTGTTGATGTAAGTGTATGCGACCAATCATTTTTCATAGTTTTACAGGCAAAAGTTATTTTTCAGATAAAGGGAGTGGGAGAGGTGAAACAGAGGAGACCACTCTAACCATCATTATTATCGCAGGAATCACTGCCGGCGTCGTTTTGATAATTCTGGGAATTTTCCTTCTCATCATTCTGAAACGGAGAAAGTAGGATTAATACATTTTTACATTTTCATATTTAGCTTTAGAAATAGAAACATTTAAAACAATTAAATAAGGTGTAAATATTAATAATGATATTTTTAAGATAAAAACTGAATACAACAGTGACGACACGCTAGGAGCTTTAGAATAAGAGGATTATTATTAGACGATATTCTACAAATGATGTGGGTTTCTTTAAAATCAATTGGAATTGTCGGTGAATGGATATTAAAATGCTAATTTATCAGTATAGTTATAATTATTTACATAAAATAGAGCTGCTTAGCAATGGTTCTGTCTGCGCATGCGCGTTAAAAGCGGTGTGTGTGTGTGATTGTGATTATGCTCTGGTGTTCTTATGCCTTAGGTCAGCAATGAACAGAGGACGACAAGATGATGCAGCACAGCAACCTATGCTGGGAGTGCCCATGGCAAACAGGAGCAAAGAAAAGAAACCAAAAGTAAAACTGGTAAATTCACAAATCTTTGGCTTCATGGTTAAACGCTGATCCAAATACAAACAAAATTGTTATCCAGTTTTTCAGACAACACAAAATATTATTATCGATGAAACACATACACATGAGTAATTCTATTATTTCAGATCACATTTTTAACGACTGAAATATTGGGATAACTGCTGTATTAAACTCACATAGGACAGATAGTTCTAAGTAGCTGTATAAAGCTATATAACAAGCAAGAGACTAGAAAATAATATGAAACTATTGAAAGTAGATTACAGAAATGCATGGACTGGAAAGCAATATTGACTTTGCATTGTAACTGTTATTCTGACAGAGTAAGAAAGCTCGCCAGTTGATGACACAACAGTTTAGCGACTACTTGCTGCAAAGTGTCACAGACATGTTCCCTGAAATCATGACAGGCTGCTTCTTCGTACCACCCGTGTACTTCAACACCACCAGGTACACCACCACCATTGTGGGCGATCAGGTAGCGAACATTCCACAATCTCCTGACGCGCGTGCTGTGACGCACGACAAAAACGTGCAGCGCGTTCTGCACTGCTTACGTCACTGGGCGGAACACAGGCGCGAGAACATGTTCGTTGTGACGCAGCTTGAGTACGAAGACTACCTGAATGGCGATGACACCTTTGCAGGACACACACTGCCTAAAGCCACCGACCTCGATAAGAAAAACAAGGCAATAAAATGTTTTGACTTGATGATCATTCATCGTCAGCATGGTGTTGTCCTCGGCGTTGTGGTAGACGTCGATCTTGCTGACGACAGTAGAGGAGACGAAGAGGAAGACAAGACTGTACTCAGTGATTTGTCAGACGCCATACAACAGCTGAAGAAAGCAGAAGGTGTTGTGAGTCACGTGATGTCAGACCTAAGCCAGTGTCTTCCAATACGAAAGACCTTGATCTTCCCCCTTCTCTCTGTCTCATCACTTCAGCGTGCGTTAGAGGCGGATGTCGCCATGGCCGAGGTGAGCACTTTGGAACGACCTTGATTTATTAACAAATGTTACTATTAATTACAACAAAATATAATTGATAATAATATGCTAATAATATAATATTGAAACAGGGCTTCTGCTTACGCGAAAAATTGCGTACAATACGCATTAAAAGTTCAGAGGACCCCTTCAATTTTCGTTAATGGGTTCCCCTGGGACCCCTTCAAATTTGGGCGAAGAACATACAAAATTGGGTAAGTAGTAGTGTCTGACGTCGTAGCCCAATCTATTGTTGTGTGACTGAAAGGCAGTTGAACAAAGTAGTTGATTTGTTGGGGTTTTTTTTTCAAATTTGTAAAGGAACCCCTTAGAGTTAGCCTGGACCCCTTAGAAATCTGAAGAAGGGGTCCCTGGGACCCCAAAGAATTTAGCCTTAGCAGAAGCCCTGATTGAAATATTCATTTACTATAAAATTTTTGTTCTTTTTGAGTAACTTCAGGTGTGTGGACGCTTATAGAGAATTTAAAGGAAATATTTACTGTCAGTAATAATACTGTAAAAGTTTTATAGCGCCTCCTGAAGCTGCTAGGAAGTATGCTACTAAGACTTAAGAAAAAGAATGAGCAGCATAAGCTAGACAGAGGAAGAAACAATGTATAACATACAGAAGGATAAATTACAGCATACCAAGGATAAATAAAGCTGTTAGGAGTAATGTTTAATGAAGAGGGGAAACAAAATAATTTATACGTAAATGGAACAAAAGATGATAATTGAGAGACATGTAATTTTATCAAAAAATATAAGAAATCTTTATACTGCTTTTTCATATGTCTATCAGGAGCTTAGAGGGATATTGAATGTTAAAATCTTCAAAAAGTCTGCGAGCGAAGTATCCACAGATGCCTTACAGAAAATATCTGCCGACAGACTTCAAACTCCCGAACACGTCGACCATTCCACCTCTAGTCTGTCATCTGATCATGCTATTAGAAAGCTCGACGATTCCGCCACTACAGCCACAGCTGACCACACCTCTATCATTAAAACCTTCAATGATCTCAAAGCTACCATACTTGACAATCCTATCCGAGCGTGCTTGTGTGCTGACCACCTCTCTGACCTCCAAAATCCAAGTGATGTCACGCAAACCGTTCTTGAGGACCTAGAACAATGGTGGTCGGTTTTGACGCCCAGCGGATCCGACGACCAACAAATGAATGATGATTTGTACCAGAAAATAATCAGCAGGTGAGACACGCGAAATTAAACTAGTACAAGTTTCTGCAACATCCTAACTAAAAAATTATTACCACGCATGCGGACACTACATGCACACTTACACGTGTCCTAAATGTCAATGTTGTCGTTAATAATGGCTAATTAGAGGACAAAGTTAGTATTGTACGATTGTTTCATCAAAATGACTCATGTGCCTAGCAAATCGTTTTACAAAGTTTCAGTCGCTTCGACAAAAAACCTGCTGTTCTTGAGTTTCTGTTTGTACAGATCTATTTGTTTGTTGTTAATTATTTCAGAGTGTGTGGACCTGCTACTACTCCTACGTTTTTTATGCCTGGTGCCAGTGAACCCGTCCTGTTGCCCAAGACCTTAGACCAGGCTGTGTCGTTGACAGGAGAACTGTTTGAGCGGCTGACACTGTACCCGGACATGACAGACTTACTCAAGGAACCCAGGCTCTTCATTTGTGGTCCGCCAGGAACTGGAAAAACGACGATGTTGATGTTGGCTGGAAGGTCATGGTTGTCAGAGGGTCATGATGTGTATATTCTCAAGACATCAGAAAGTCGATTAGAACAAAGTTTGAAGATGGAAAGCTCCACACGACCGTCAGACGATGGGGTGAGAGGACAAGTTTTTGTTTACTCTGCTAACATTCATGACGAAAAGAGCAGAAAGTCTGCGATAAAAGAAATACTGAAACATTCAGGCCAGAAGGCAGTGCACATCATTGCTTATGAATTGGAGTGTGACACGTAAGTAGCGTTAATTTATTAAGCTGTGTGTATTGTCTGTTTCACCTAGAATTAACGGGTTTCTTTTCTTTAAAATTATCCAATCATTAGGGCAGCGGTTCTCAACCTTTTACATGTGGCGACCCCCCTGACGAACACCGGTACGTCCGCGACCCCCTTAGCCAGCTAGGTCGGTGGAAGAGGGGGGGAGCCTTAGCTAACCTCGAACGCTGCGTCGAGGAAATCAACAACGGAAGAACAAAGTTTGTATCTGCAAGAAGTATAACTGTTAATGAAATTTTACTAAAGCAAATTCTGCGGTGCTAATAAATATTATTTTATTGGACACTCACTTTGATTAATGAGAAGGTTGAGCCTGCTTGCTGTTGCATAGAGAAGCAAACCTGTGTTTCTATGTTCGTACCCACTGCTATTCGCAGCCCAACCTCTGCGTCCACACGATTTCTGTATTTCGACTTCAGTGCTGCCAATGCTGAAAATCCTTGCTCACACATATATGAAGTTGAAAATGGCAGCAGAACTTTCATTGCTTTCTCAGAAAGGAGAGGATATTCACCGTTGACGCTAATCCATAATTTTGGCACTGGTGTTGTTTGGAAGACCATTTTCAGGGATTGGTCACTCGAAAGGTCGATGAGCTGCTCTTCTTCTTGCGTGGACAACCCGCTTGTGCTAGGATCAGCCAGAAATGGATTACGAATCCAATCGTATTTAGTCACATCAATTTCAGAGAAATAATGCTGAAACCTTTCTTGCAGTCCGCTTAGATGGGCAATAATTACATTCTTCAACCTGATTAAGATTCAAGTTAACGTCAGCTTGCACTTACACAAGCACGGAAACATATCAAAAATATTTTCTTGGAGTATCTTTTGCGTCCACAACGAAATTTTTCGGACGAAAGCATTCATCTTGTCAGTTGTTTGTAATATGGTGGTGTCCTTCCCTTGTCTGGTCATGGCCTTCTGTCGGGGACCTATAGAGTACTAGGACTGAGCACGTGCGAATGAAAGGGTGTGAATGATGGACGTTTCCTGAATGGTTGCCTTTTAGATGTTTAAAAAAAAAAAAAAGAGAGGTGTGACTGGAGAGGGAGAGGGAGTCAGCGATGAGAGATTGGGGAAGAGAGAGGGCAAAAGCTGAGAGGAGGGAGATTGGAGGCTTAATTGTTGAGAGGGGGATTGTGTTTTGAGTTTTGGAAGTGAGAAGTCACTGCATTGCGAGACAGTGTACTTGAATAGGGAGAAGAGATTTGGAGTTTGATCGCCCTCACCACTCGGTTACACAATGTAACTAATTTCACTAATACCAGTATAAGAACTTTAAAAAATGACCACCTTCGAGACCCCCTTGTAGGCACGTCGCGACCCCCCAGGGGGTCGCGCCCCACAGGTTGAGAACCGCTGCATTAGGGCCATGTAAAACTCGTAATTTTATAAAGTTATAAATCATCCAAGAGTGGTCGAAAAATATATATGAAGTTGGACTTTCTATTAACCGATTATTTAACTGAGCCGGTGCCAAAAGTTATAATTATATATTTATTAATATATTGTCATGGCTCAGTTCACTGCGTCAAGGCACAGGCACTGACACGTTTTATTTCTCTCTACATGAAATAAACATCTGCCAGTGGGTTTACCATAATTAGTATTGAAAGGAGTCCTGGTCTAAAAGTGACTCCCCTACAAGTAAGCAAATAACTTAAAACATAAAGATATCATCTACGAGACACACTTCTCAAATCTCAGGCCCTGTGGACCAAGGTCACAACCATAATGTCCTCTTCCTTTACAAGCATCTAAAGATTTTGGTTTTGTTCTCAGTCTGTGCCTCTCGCCAACATCCTGCGCGTCCGAGTTGCAGCAACTCCCCTCTAAATAATTCCTTACAATTCATCTGTATTAATTCTCTATACACTATTTCCTTCTCATTTACACTACATCATCTACCTCTATCTCACGCACCTGTTAATTTAGCCAAATACGTCTTATGGCTTCACAGATTTTTCCACACATCCAATGTCGTTAACAAAGCCAGAAATAAAACATTGGAATAGAATAAAATAAATAACAAAAAGGTTTGCAAACGCTACCTTGGCTAGGCAAGGAATTACTTCTTACTTGCTGACTTTTGAACTTCTTCTTTATACACACACACACGTGTGCTTTCTCAAATGTTATGTCAACCAATGTGTGCCTCTTATAATTTCCCTAGAGTGAACTCGACTTTACCAAATGTTTATTTCTACTTCCGCGCTTTTTACGTATGCATATAAACTGCATTCCTGACATTTATGCATATTTTATAAAGTATTATAAATACTAATCATGCATGTAAAGATACACACATGACCTTTGCAGCAAAAGTTTTGTGTTGCTTCTTGGTAGTTGAGCTACATAAATATGCTTTGTTCTGATGGTCAGGATCTCTGAAGAGAGTAAAGGACAACGGCCATAAACTCTGGTACGCTAGGCTTGCTGGTACACATGTAAAGTGTTTAGAGCGATACAGTCTTACACTCGTATCAAGCAGAGACCTAACGATGTTACTTCTGTCCAAGTACATGCTTCAGAAACTATGCACATGTAAAATAAAGTGAAAGAACTTTACCAACAGGTAGAACAGGTTATAAAAGAAGTTCTGAACAAGGGCATCCTTGTACTCGGTGACTGGGACTCCAAGGTCGGTCCAGACGCCTGCCAACAACGAGCAGGAAAAATAGGTAAATTTGGTCTTTGGCAAAACTAATGACAGGGGCCTTACACTCCTAACATTTTAGCTGACCCTTTGATTCCCTTAGAAAACACCCGAGAGAGGCACAACGAATAATGGACGGGAACATTGAGCTCACTATATGGTTTCACTATTCGTCCGTAAGAAAATCTACTTTATTTTGCTATTTGCACGCTTCAAATCCAACATCAACAATGCCAAGACGAAGACATATCCGTGCACCGACATAGGCAGCAACCATCATCTTGTCTTAATTACGCTGAAGCTGAAGTTTAGCAGAAAGCGCAGCCAAAAGATTCCCCTAAATTCACTTTGATTTGGAAAAGTAGCAAGACCCAAAAAGTTCCTGAAATCTTTAATGCCAAAGTTAGAGATTAATTCATTGCACTGTACTTGGTGGACTCGGACGTTGATTGTCTTGATTTTGAGAGAGAATATAAAGACAATGAATGTGTACGAAACATGGTCACAACACTCGTAGGATGCTGGTCTAGTTTAGCCATGTAACCTGGCACTGTATTATATCGAAGACTTTCTTTTGTACTTTGAGGGCGATCGACGCCGAGAAAGCAAGAAGATGAAGTAACTTACAAACGTGGAGTGGACTGTTTGTCCTGTGCAGGATCTGTTCTCCCATGACAGGCGTGAATGGCGGAACTTCCTAGCTGCCACTCTTATCCGCGTTTTCAAGGGGCTAATTAATATATTCCAGCTGTGTTTTAATTGATTTGCAAACTTCTGGCGTGATTTGTTCTCTAAACTTCTCTTGTCGTATATGCCAACGAGATAACTACACTCTTCGTATGATGACTACCCTAACTATTCCTCCCACCAGAACAACATCCTATGGTCATAAGATTTTCAGTTACTAAGCAGAAAAACAATAGGGTTTTCCCGTCTGTCATAAGCAAATCCTTTAAATGCGCACTAAAACTCATCTCTTTCTTTAAGCATTACTTCCAACAACAGTTCTTCAGAACCCCTCCTTTGTTTGTTTCCTACCCGATATCTCTTTGCGTGTTCTATATTTTTTTGTTATTAGTACCAGTATTGTTGTTTTTCCTTTCTTTCTTCGTATGTTGTCTCGTTCTTGTCACAAGCGCTAAGAGCATGTTCCTCATGAGTGGGAGTATGCACTATTTAAATCACAAGTTGATTTTTTTAAATGACGACGACGACGACGACGACGATGATGATGATGATGATGATGATGATGATGATGATGATGATGATGATGATGATGATGATGATGATGATGATGATTAAATATTGCAAGAGAAGTAAAGAATACGCATGGGTGCTGTGTGTGAAGTATAGGTGTACAGTTGAACATCGCTTTTGTATATTTTCTTCCTTTGATTTTCGCAGAGAGGACGTAAAAGACTTACTAGAAAACTTTCTTAAAGTCAACAACAGTCAGGACTGCATGTGGATAACACTGTCACGTGGTAGTAGAGGCAAAGCCGTGTGTCGAACAGAGATCTTCACTAGACCTCTAAGATGTCCACCAGCTGTAGTGAGAGAAGCGTCAGCAATCTTAACTCAACATTTTCCTGATGTCAAACCCTACAGTCCTTCAGGTTTCCCACCTCCCACTGACGGACCTTCTGTGAAACACATTTATCATGCGGGTCACGGGCACACGAAAGGTCAGCCACGTGACTGTGAGCATTGCGCAAATGAAGTGGCAAACTTTCTGACTCGCATTATTCGCACTTCGCAAAGTGGTAAGTGACATTATGAAGAATGGCCGAAGAATTGACATTCTTTGAAACATAACCACACAATAAAAGTTAGTCTTGTAATGAACCGATACAATTATTGGATGAGTATCGCCCTTGCTTTTCGTTATCTTGTATGGTCTTTGTTGTCCATAGGAGCTTGAACAACTGTAAAAACAAGAAGAGTACGAAGAATATATAAGCAAAGAAACAAATAAACAAGTACACAAAACGAACAGAAACAGAGTAAATATATTAGTAACTAAATACCGAAACTAATTAAATTTTGATAAGTAGATTAGGGAAAGGTATTTATGTGAAAAAGAATCTTTAAGTCGGTGAAAGCAAGACAAAAAATTCTTTATGTATGATCTTTTAAATTATTCTATGCTTTATATTAGCTTTACATTGTGTAAAGATAACAACGATGATATTTAATGTGCACGAATATTCAATATGTTAGTTATTGTGGTAAAGTGAAGACGGATCAATCCTGTCAGTGATTGAGCAGTTTCATAAGAAGTACCCACTTTATTATCGAAGTTTAGTTTCAAACAACAGCTATTTTTGTAACGTCGAATTGTGAAACAACGACTGTTTGTTTGTATCTTCAGATTCTGAAGAAGGCAAAAGTGACGTGACACAAAAGGTCAGGCAAGAGGTCAGGCGACAGTTCTCTCTCCACGCCAGGGATGTTATGATCCTCTTTGAAAGTGACGTGGACCAAACGGAAACTACAATGTTGAAAAAGCTTAAAGACGCCCATATTATTGTTGACGTCACCGCGGCACCCTCAGCAGGTGACAGTGACGTCACCACGGCACCTTCAGTAGGTGACAGTGACGTAGCATTGGCAGGGGAGGCAAGTCGGTTGTGTGGCGAGAAAAGAAAAGTCGTGGTGTATGTTGAGGATAATGTCGATAACTCGGGCATTTGGTGGACACGAGTGCGTGGTATTACCAGTTGTTCTTCGCAGCTGATCAGGGTTATGAATGGAAAGTCAGGTCACAAAACATAAAAATATCACGTGATGGGCATACACTTGAGTTTTACGTGTTAAGAGTTCCTTTCTCTCTTCTGTCTCACTCAGTCAGCAATGATAGACAGAGCATGTAATATACAGGAACAGGTAACACTGCCAAACCTTCTTCCCTTTTTTGTAAGGATGCACACATCATGTTATCTTCTGAACTGCAGTTGACGTATTACAACTGACCTACTGTCATATCATTCCCTGTGTGTAAATAAGACCTCGTTTTTTACTTTTAGTGTCGTTGTCAGTATAACATCTTGTGAAATATTTTGAAGGAAATTTTTAATTAAAAGAGATTTGTAAGATAGTTAAGAGTGGAATATTTTCTTTAACGTTTGCACACACATACACTGACCACACACGCACAACGCAAGCACGCATCCATCAGTGTAAACCACAATTCAAATTATTGTTTATAACAAAGTGCTGCTATTGTCAAGTACATTTTCTTTTTATAATTTACTGTCAGGGAGGGGCACAGCAGTAATGATGCTGATGATATGTGGACTAAACAGCCATTTTTGATAAATACATTTGTTTCGTTCTCAAGATACATGCCAAGAATTACTACAGGAAGAGGTCAAAAGGGAGATAATCATACCATCGATGTCTGCCTCTGTTTTCTTAATTAAATGAGCTCAAACGTGCACATTTATCAATACAAAATGTTTCAAAACTCATTACTTTTTGTGTATTTGACAATTCAAAACAAAAATCACGAACAAGTTGCTACAGGAATTAATGCTCTCTATTTTAGTATGTGTGGACCGCTGTTGTTAGTAGCCTCCTGAATTGTGCTCATTACATGTCTCACGACTTGCTACACGGACATAACACAAAGCAAAATATGAAGTAAATAAAGTTTAATCAAGTGGCAGAAAATAATAAGTTCTTAGTCGATTTCATTTTAGTTTAAATATAAGTGGACACTCTGGCACTGGGACCAATTTACAAGAATCCACCACCAAAATATTTTGACAACCATTGGACTTGTACCATATATTACATTCCAGTATAATAAGGAAAGTAAAAGGCTAGAGAGACAAAGAAAGAATAAGAAAATGGTCTAACTGGCACCTTTACCTTTACCCTTTACCCGATATACTGAAACCCACGTGACTTTATATCAGACAAAGAACAGATAAATAAAGGCGTAAGAATAACAGCAAATAAATAACCCAAGATAATAATCGACAATATTTTACACTAGTACAATTCTTCCACTACAAGTGGCCTAAGCTACAGTTTATTCGATAATGTCTGTAACACAAACTACAAAATATTCCAACAGATCCCATAACTCTGCTGCGACAAAAATATTCTTGTACTAACGGGACAGTTATTTACAAATAACAATAGCACCTACTTCTTGGTGTAGAAAGCAAATCATCTCCAAATATATTTAAACAGATCGAGTGACGACAAGTAGGTGCTATGTGTACTAAGTGTGCAGCTCAACACAGTTTGCCTTCTTGTAGAGATGAAATAAAAGAACTCGTTCAAACTGCTATTCTCATGAACATCAGTAAGACATATTTGTGAATAAAAAAGTAAAAAAAAACAAAAAAAAATCAGATGATAAAGTAAGCTCCCATAATGGTGTCAAGAACACAACTACTGCCTTTACATGTCCTCAACTGTGGTTATAGAAGCATAACAAATATCAGTCTACAAGTTCCGACAGGTCGTATTTTAAAATTCTTCAGACCTCCAGCTCCTGTGAAGTTTTTATTATCAGCTTCTAGGACACACGAAAGACCAGCCCCGGGAATGTGAACAGTGTGCATGTGTCTTGGCTCGAACTCTTCGTGCTTTGTGGAAAGTCGTAAGTATCAGTGATATTGTCTACAGATATGTGAGAGTTTAATAAAGAGTATACGGATTTTATGAGAAATGGCAAATAACTCACTCAGTCCTTCTCTCTTTTGCTGTAATTTATTTGTTGTTCACAAGCGCGTTTACGATGAGAATATATTTTAGCAAATTCGTTCTTACTGTTTATTTTGAGTGCAACATGTACATACTTCCTCTTGAGTTGCTTGTGCTTAACGGCTTTTTCTCGTCGTTTGTATTTGAAGACATCTAAAGGAACCAAGATTTATTTGTTATTGAGTGACAATATCTTCAAATGGACTTTATTCACTTCTTCCGTCATCTGAAACATAATGCCATTCATTATTCGATTTTGCAGTTTTATAAAATGATTGAGTGTGAAGTAACCCCACTGTGCTACAGTTTAAAATGTTTTTCATTTCCAAACCCTCTTCAGTTAGTCGGCAAGATGCGTGCCAGGAATGAAGCTGATTCTGTGTAGACACAAAGTTTATGTTCCTTGTTAAACACGTGACAGTCTAACACTCTATATCCTTTGTACGTGTATGTGCACACATGCAAACACATCATGTTTCTGTTTATATGAATGTTTAACTATCTTTGCTCTAGTTGTAGTTCGGACATTTCGCCATGTTCATTGTCATTTCTTTATCATAAAACATTTAGCAAGTGATACTTAACGACGAGGTGATGACTTGTTGTCCAGGATGAAAATCTCCTCTCAGGCAGTAAATTTGACCACGTGACACTTTTATTTTATTTTGCCGTGTGAGAACTTAAATTGTTGTTTATCGTACAACAGCCGGACCTTGTCCCCACTGTCATGTTCACCACATTATTAAGGGATTCTCGGTTTTTAAATTCATGGGTGCAAGACACAGTTTTATATTTCATGAGCAGTTTGAGTCCAATATACACATGCTAGCTTTATTTACCACATGGAGGACACTAACATGTCCGCGGTCGGTCTCAAGTGATATCTAGTTACTAGTAGGTCATTATGACTTTGCCATGGACCTATACCGAAAGTCAAGTGTTATCAATTAGTAAAGATAGTTAAGGAAAAATATGCTGTTAAGAATTGTATAAAAAATCATAGTATAACACTCTGTTGCATTATAGAAATGGTTTAGAGTGCAAAGAGAAAACAGAACAAGGAGGTCAATAATATTAGTAGAACACAAAGGAAAAGGCTCAAGCCCATATTACTTCCTTCTAGCAGCTACTCATATATATATATGGGGGTGGGAGGAGACAGAAAGGAACACTAAGACGGAGACTGATTCCGAGTGTAGGCTAAAAATAGAACATCTGTCCTAAGCTTGACACCGGATATTCCCATTTGCTTAACTATTCGTAGATTCTTTTTCTTATGCTGTAGTACGAACTCCTTTTAGAGTCCAGGTGTGTTTTTTCCTGTTTCCTAGAACATTATTTCTGGTAAACTGAACCGACTGTACAGTACCAAGGCTGCAGTCAACGGGAGAACTGTGAGTAACCGTATCTGGGGTTAAGCACTCTGTCTTCCTCATTATCCATCTCACGATAGGCGGAGATTACAGGTTTTTACAAAAAAAGATATTTCAGATCCACATTTTTTAGTGACCTAATAGGAGAAAAACAGCCAATACTCTGCATTTTTGTTCTACTCAGGAATTTATCACACCTGGATGGATTTCACATTTTCTGAAAATGACAGTTTACAAATACGTGACTGAAACTAAATAAACTAATAAAAAATTTATAGACAAATATAGGCACTTGTCTAGTTTAGAATTTAATCGAATTTTTTCACATCGTCTGCACATCGACTTCAACACACTGTTACACACAACAATCAAATTAAAATAGGATGTTATAGTAATAATTTATTTTTAAGCTACATGTATATGTTAATCCACCATTCTTCATACCCTACTCCCGTCATCAGTTTGTAGTTTTGGATTAAAGCATTTTGTAAAATAAGCTGCGTAGTTGTGATGAGGTAATAGCCACCAACATACTGACTGTCTGAGGACCGAATCTCTCCTACAAAGACACTTTCCTTTTGTGCATGAAGTATACAAATATATTACATCTGAAAAATGGAGAGAAGGAGATCAGTTTCTCTCTTCTCGACCTCTCTCTGCATATCCGTCTTGTTTGGTTGTTCAGGTTTTATTTTATGCACTTTACTAAGATTTTGTGTTTACTTAAACTGATATTTTATCTCCCTCCGTGTATTTGTCTTTATTTTATATGCAGTATTTCGGTGCATGTTTTTTTAACGATGGTGGGGCTGGGTAGGTGGAATGGAGAAGGAGAAAAGGAGATAATTACGAAACAGCTGAGACTAAACCAAGGCATCAACTAAAATTCTGCCCCTAACTCGGCTTAAAGTCGTTTTTTTTTTAATTTTTTTGTTGTCATGGGTGTTTCTTCTATCTTGACAAATGAGTTTACAGAAATCAAACCTGTCTGCGACCTCGTCGTCCTCAATACTGCTTCTGGACCATGACTCGAAGGATCTTCCTGTTTTGCATCGCCTTGCTGATGGTGTCTGCCTCCGGTAAAAACTCTAAAATTAACTTGTGATACGTCTTTGGATACGGTGTTCATCCCTAAACTTAAAACCACATTTACAGTAATGTAATGGAAGGTGTCTGCTTAACTACACATGAATTGTCAGACGTGTGTGTGGGTGTGCCCTTGATTGGGTGTCTGATGGTGAAAGTGTGTCTTAAAACTGGACAAGATGTAACATTGCGTGTTTTAAAGTTTTTTTTATAGTGTCTCAGTTGCCTGATCTTTTTCTTATACTTAGCACTTGTGTTGTCTTTATTTTCGTACCTTTTTAAATGATTGGTCGTTGTCGTTACTACCAAACGAATTTGTCTACCACAGAGAGGTATACAAATACCTAATTACCCTGTCTTTACAGATGAAGAGACCACGTGCTCTATACCTTCTGTGGAGCCGCTTCAGGATACTGTCCTGACATGTCACTTCTCAGAGGATCTCAGTGTCACCAAGAAAGACTTAACGATCTACCACTATGGTTACAAAAACAATCCTAGTACGGAAACATTCAATGTAGATATTTTTCATCATCATCATCATCATCATCATCATCATCATCATCATCATCATCATCATGAAAGAGCAAGGACAAATGTGACATTTTTATAAAAATTTTTTTTTGAAATATCAGTTGCAGTGGTGGACTGTTTGTGGCTTGGCGGTACATTATATTGCAATTTGAAGGACGGCTACAAATTCAATAAAATCGTCAGCACACATCTTAGCGTTGCTATCATGAGGGTGAATTCAAATCAGACAGGCGAGTACCGTTGTCAAGTTGATGGATATAGCCCCACGTCCATGAAAGCCTGCGAACTAAAGTTAAAACTAGGTAAGTAAGCCCATCGCAGTGCAGGTAATTTTGTAATTATCTGTAAATGTGTGTGCTATTTTCTGAGCTATTTATCGTGATAGCAGATATGAACTGAGAGGACAACAACCATTGTAATAAATATCGTTACTACTACTACTGATGATGATGATGATGATGATGATGATGATGATGATGATGATGATGATGATGATGATGATGATGATGATGATGATGATGATGATGATAAGAAGAAGAAGAAGACGAAGAAGAAGATTTCTATAGCACCTCTCTCCAACAACAGGACTGAAAGCGCTTGACATTAATAAGAGTCACTTGTATAGCGTGTTTTACTATCAAAAGCTTAATGAACTGCACATAAAAAAACTAGTAACAGTACAATAAGAAACATGCCTGGTATATAAGGGATGGTAATGGCTGAGAGAAGAAGGTACAGTTAGACTTCATATACTGTCCCGTAAACACGGTGAATTATTTTTATTCCTGCTCTTGTCCATGTTCCTTCCTCCTGGCAATTTTACCGTGACATTATTTGATCTCTGTCTTTTTATATTTTATTATTTTTCTTAATGGTTATTTATGTTTGTGAAGGGGAAGATAACACGTGCAAAATCGTGCCAGTGCGGCCAGAAGGCCAAGCCAACCTGACCTGCTACTTCAACGAGGACGTCAGCAAAACTCAGAGCAACATCACTGTGTACAGACACACTGGGCCTGATGAACAAAGTACTGTGTAGCTGCTCTTTGACTTCTAAAAAAGATCAGAAACTAGTGCTAGAATTTCAAGTCAGTCACGACTGATCTCTCTCCTGTACTATTTTTCTTTCCTTCTTTCTTCTTATTTAATGTGTTTGTCAATTTCGTTCAGAACACACCAAAGATGTTGCTGATGATTAGTACAACAAGATATCAGTGAAGAAGCAACTGAGAATTGTCTTGTTTTGTATATTCTTGAACAGATCTTGTGCTGAACTGCTGGTGGGATGGTCAAAAACCTAAATGCTGGGTAGAGTCGGGTTACCAGTTATTTCCACACATTTCATCTTATCTCATCCTACGTCTGCCTAATGGTGACAGCAACTACTCCTGTGGACACGCCAGTTTTGTGTCAAATTTTGGAGATACAAAAATGTGTCAACTGGTAAAAGGTACCTGCTGACTATTTTAACATTTGTCTTAACAAACTCTAGGAATCTCAAATTCTCTTTTTTACTTTTCTGGTCTAAATTTATAACTCTCGAGTGCTTTTAATTCATCCACCTGAGATGAAGGGCATGGAAGTTAGCGGTCGTGTTAGCAATGTCAAAAATGTAGTTTTTTACAAAGAAGAGATGAAGTCCTCGCAAACTTTTATCATTTTGTTGATGTAAGAGTATGCGACAAATCATTTTTCATAGTTTTACAGGCAAAAGTTATTTTTCAGATAAAGGGAGTGGGAGAGATGAAACAGAGGACACCACTCGAACCATCATTATTATCGTAGGAATCACTGCCGGTGTCGTTTTGATAATTCTGGGAATTTCACTTCTCATCTTTCTGAAACGGAGAAAGTATGATTAATATATTTTTATATTTTCATATTTAGCTTTAGAAATAGAAACTTTTACAACAATTAAATGAGATGTAAATATTAATAATGATAATTTTAAGATAAAATCTGAATCCAACAGGGATGACAAGGTAGGAGCTTTAGAATAAGAGGATTATTATTAGACGATATTCTACAAATGATGTGGATTTCTTTCAAATCAATTGGAATTGTCGGTGAATGGATATTAAAATGCTCATTTATCAGTATAGTTATAATTATTTACATAAAATAGAGCTGCATAGCAATGGTTCTGTCTGGGCATGCGCGTTAAAAACTGTGTGTGTGATTATAATTATGCTCTGGTGTTCTTATGCCTTAGACCAGCAATGAACAGAGGACGACAAGATGATGAAGCACAGCAAGCCATGCTGGGAATGCCCATGACGAACAGGAGCAAAGGAAAGAAACCAAAAGTAAAACTGGTAAATTCACGGATCTTTTGCTTACATCGTCGAATGCTGATTCAAATACTAACAAAAATGTTATCCAGCTTTTCAAACGACACAAAATATTATTATCGATGAAACACATGCGTAATTCTATTATGTCAGATGACATTTTTAACGACTGAAATATTGGAAGAACTGCTTTATTAAACTCAAATAAGACAAATAATTAATTCTAAGCAGCTGTATAAAACTATATAACAAGCAAGAGACTAGAAAATAACCTGAAACTATTGAAAGTAGATAACAGAGTTGCATGGACTATAAAACAATATTAAGTTTGAATTATAATTGTTATTTGTGGCAGAGTAAGAAAGGTCGACAGTTGATGACACAACAGTTTAGCGACTACTTGCTGCAAAGTGTCACAGACATGTTCCCTGACATCATGACAGGCTGCTTCTTCGTGCCACCCGTGTACTTCAACACCACCAGGTACACCACCACCAAGGTGGGCGATCAGGTAGTGAACATTCCACAATCTTCTGACGCGCGTGCTGTGACGCACGACAAGAACGTGCAGCGCGTTCTGTACTGCTTACGTCACTGGGCGGACCACAGTCGCGAGAACATGTTCGTTGTGACGCAGCTTGAGTACGAAGACTACCTGAATGGCGATGACACCTTTACAGGACACACACTGCCAAAAGCCACCGACCTCGATAAGAAAAACAAGACAATAAAATGTTTTGACTTGATGATCATTCATCGTCAACATGGTGTTGTCCTCGGCGTTGTAGTAGACGTCGATCTTGCTGACGACAGTAGAGGAGACGAAGAGGACGACACGACTATACTCTGTTGTTTGTCAGACGCCATACAACAGCTGAAGAAAGCAGAAGATATTGTGAGTCACGTGATGTCAGACCTAAGCCAGTGTCTTCCAGTACGAAAGACCTTGATCTTCCCCCATCTCTCTGTCTCATCACTTCAGCGTGCGCTAGAGGCGGATGTGGGCTTGGCTGAGGTGAGTACTTTGTAACGACCTAAGATAAAATTGTTAATAATATGTAATAGTATCATAACATATTTTAACATTTGTTTGTTAGACAATATTTGGTTTCTTTGAGTAGCTTTAGGTGTGAGAACGCTGTAAGAAAATTTAAAGGAAATATTGTATTAGTCATTAATAATAATAATAATGATAATGATAATGGAAACTCTTTATAGCGCACACTCATACTCCTAAGTAATATGATCTTAGCGCTTAAGCATATAAACGAGAAATGAGCAATATACGAGAGACAAAAGAACAAACAAACAATATGAAAACCAGAAGATAAATACAACCGATGGTCAATAAAGGTGAATAATGGTTAAGGAAGAGGTAGAACGATATAATTTCATCCGTAAATGTAACAAAAACTAAGATAATTGAAAGACACCAAATTTATTAGAAAATGAGAAAGGTTTATATTGCTTTTTTATATGTCGTCCAGGAGCTTAGAGGAATGCTGAATATTAAAATCGTCGATAAGTCTGCAAGTGGCGTCTGCACGGATTCCTTAGAGAAAATATCCGAATTCCGTTTCCCGGAAGAAGTCCAGTGTCCTGCCACTGACAGTGCTAATAACTCAAGCACTAATGATAAAACATCTTACGATCCAATGCGCAAACCCCCTGACGACCCTATTATTAAAACCATCGAAAATCCCACAGTTAACCTACTTGACAATCCCATCAGAGTGTGCTTATGTGCTGACCATCTTTCTGACCCCCAAAACCCTGGTGAGATCGCGTCAGGAGTTCTTGAGGACCTACAACAATGGTGGTCGTTATTGACACCCAGCGGTTCTGACGACATAGGAATGAACGATGATTTGTACATGAAAGTAATCAGCAGGTGAGACACGCGAAAACAAAGAAATACAAGTTTCTCCAACATCCTAAATAAAACACTATTACCACGCATGTGGACTTGTCACGACATGCACGTTCACACAATTCCTGAATGCTATTGTTGTCGTTTAGAATGGATAATTAGATAACAAAGCTAGCATTGTGCGATTGTTTCGTCAAAATGACTCACGTGACTAGCAAATCGTTTTACAAGGTTTTAATCGCTTCTGACAAAAAAATAAATGCCTTTTGCTCTGGAGTTTCTGCTGTTCGTACAAATGTGTTTGTTTGTTGTTGATTATTTCAGAGTGTGTGGACCTGCTACCATTCCTACGTTTCCAATGCTGGTGACAGTGAACCCATCCAGTTGCCCAAGACCTTAGACCAGGCTGTGTCGTTGACTGGAGAACTGTTTGAGCGGCTGACACTGTACCCGGACATGACAGACTTACTCAAGGAGCCCAGGCTCTTCATTTGTGGTCCGCCAGGAACTGGAAAAACGACGATGTTGATGTTGGCTGGAAGGTCTTGGTTGTCAGAGGGTCATGATGTGTATATTCTCAAGACATCAGAAAGTCGATTCGAGCAAAGTTTGAAGATAAAAAGCTCCACACGACCGTCAGACGATGGGGTGAGAGGACAAGTTTTTGTTTACCATGCTAACATTCATGACGCAAAGAGCAGAAGGTCTGCGATAAAAGAAATATTCAAACATTCAGGCAAGAAGCAAGTGCACATCATTGCTGATGAACTGGAGTGTGACACGTAAGTAGCGTTAATTTACTAATTTGTGTGTTTGCTTCTACTAATTTTAACGTTCGATTTCTCTTTTAAATCATATAAACATTAGGCATTTATCGCATGTTCAAACTGTTGCATACTGGGTGACGTGTTCGCCTTTTTTTTGGATTACCTGATCATAAGTGACGCTGCCTCAGAAGTTATAACATTTGCTATTTATGGTTAAACAGTACCGTTTATTTCATTCATATTACTTTGTAGATGTTAAATGGGGTAATTGTTGGCCTGATCGTCTTGGTTGAAAAAGGTTAAAGAGTGCTTGGCGGCAGATTTACATTCTTGCTCGCAACCAATCGTAAGTGCACTCTGCACCCAAAACATTACAGCCATCCTCTCTCAGGAAAGCAGCTCCACTACATCCACATCAGGAGTACAACAGCAACAACATCATTGGCTAGGTCAGACAGGTTCTGGCGCGACCATCACATCAGGTTTACTAAAAAGGACATCTGCACAAGTCTCGTAGAACCCAACCTTTTTACAAATGGGAAACGCAAAGTTTGCTTGTCGATATGAAAAGGAGAATCCAGATATTGAGAAACAGAGTTTTTTTTTGAAGATAGTATACAGAATATAAAACAAATGACTGTAAACAAAGCATGGTCACCACGCTCGTAAGATTCAAGAACCGTTACTTGCAACAGTTGTGGGGTGTAAGATAGTCTGTTTTGTCCATGTCACCTGGCACTTTACTTTATTGAAGACTGTCCTTTACAAGACATTTGAGAGCAGCTGATGCCGCTGAGGCCGGAGGAAGAAGTGACATGAAGGACATGTTCGCCTAAGGCAATGTGAATGGCGATCATTTTCAGCTGCCACGTCTATCTGCGTGGTCTAGGAACGAATTAATGAATGAATAGACGTATACATATATCCCACCCGTGTTTTAACTTCTTTATAGTCTCCTGCCCTGACTATTTTTCTAAGTTTTTTTGTCCTGTATGCCAGCTAGACGACTACGATCTTCGTGAGATGACTGTATCCTAACTCTCCCTGTCACCAGAACAATAGCATAATTATGGTCACAGTAGTTTCAGTTACTGTTCAGCAAAACAATGAATCTCTCTCCCCTTCTGTATCCGCCACCTACCTACCTTTAAATCCTTTTAACATGCACTAAAACACATCTCTTTCTTTGAGCATTACTACTAACAACAGTCTACACAATGCTTGTCCGTTTTCACTCCCAGACCTTTGGTACTCTTTGTGTTTTCTGTGTTTCTCTTTTATTAGTAATCAGTATTATTGTTTATCTTATCGTCCCCCTTATATTGTCCGTTTCTAGTTCTTGTTTCATACGTTAAAAGCACGCACCTCACGAGTGTGAAAATGTACTATTAAAATCACGCGTTTGTTTTTGTTGTTTTTGTTGTTATTGTTGTTATTATTATTAAAAATATTGGAACAGAAGTAAAATAGACGTGGTGGTGCTGTTTATTAAATACACTCGTATAACTTCTTCCTGAATTTGCAGAGAGGAGGTAAAAGACTTAATGGAAGCTGTACTTAAAGTCAACAACAATAAGGACTGCATGTGGGTAACAAAGTCACGTGGTAGTAGAGGCCCAGCCGTGTGCCGAACAGAGATTTTCACAAGACCTCTAAGACGTCCACCAGCTGTAGTTAGAGAAGCGTCAACAATCTTAACTCAACATTTTCCTGATGTCAGACCCTACAGTCCTTCAGGTTTCCCAGCTCCCACTGACGGACCTCCTGTGAAACACATTTATCATGGGGGTCAAGGGCACGCGAAAGGTCAGCCACGTGACTGTGAGCAGTGCGCAAACGAAGTGGCAAACTTTCTGACTCGTATTATTCACACTTCGCAAAGTGGTAAGTGGCACCTTTATATTTACCAGAAAACATTAGGATTCTGTAAAGGAATAAAAATAATAAAACGCAATCTTCTAATCTATTGGCTCACTTATTCACTGTATTACTTTTAATTGTTAGTTATGTTACATTTTAGTATTGTTCATAAGAGGTTCAACAGTTATAAAAACAAGAGGAGTACAAAAAATACATAACAAATAATTAGTAAAAACATATAAAATACAATATTTCAAAAGTAGATATATTAGTGACTAAATCTTCAGACGAAGTAACCTTTGATAAAGAAACTAACGGTATTTATGTGAAATTGTATCTTTCACGCAAGTAGGAGAGAAATAAATTTTTCATACATAATCGTTTGACGTTTAGTACTTCGCCACATGATGCAAAAATATCAGATCATGCTTTTGATTACATAATTATATAATCGTGATATTATGATATGCTATTATAGATTATGTTACAATTTACGGATATTGCACCATCGACATTATTTAAGCATGAGTATTCGGTCTGTTAATATTTGTGTCCAAGGTTAAGAAAGATTAGTGATTCTTGTGATTGCGCTTTTTATCACAACCCACTAGATTATCCAAATTTACTTTTAAGTTACAGCGACTGTTTGTTTATATCTTCAGATTCCAAAGAAAGCACAATTTACGCGGCACAGAGGGCAAGTCAAGGGCCAGGCGACAGTTCTCTCTCCACGCCAGAGATGTTATGATTCTCTTTGAAAGTGAAGTGGACCAAAGGAAATCTACAATGTTGAAAAAACTTAGTGAGGCGGGCATTTTTGTTGACCTCAGCGCGCCATCCAGTGACGTCATCGTGGCGCCCTCAGCAGGTGACAGTGACGTAGCACTGGCAGGGGAGGCAAGTCGGTTGCGTGGTGAGAAAAGAAAAGTCGTGGTGTATGTTGAGGATAATGTCGATAACTCAGACATTTGGTGGACAAGAGTGCGTGGTATTACCAGTTGTTATTCGCAGCTGATCAGGGTTATGAATGCTAAGTCAGGTCACAATGCATATTAATATCACGTGATGGGGACACACTTGAGTTTTACGTGTTAAGAGTTCCTTGCTCTCTTCTGTCTCACTCAATGTCAGCAATGATAGACAGAGCGTGAAACATGAGCATGTACTATATAGGAACAGATAACACTGCCAATCCTTCTTCCCTTTTCTGTGAGGATACACACATCGTATTAACTTCTGAACTGCAGTGAACATGTTGCAATTGTCATACATTCACTGTGTGTAATATGACCTCGTTTGACAGCTCTATCTTGCTGTGCGTTTTATTTTTTAATTATTATTATTAAATCTCTAGATTGAAATCTTTAATAAATGACGTTTGAAGTGTGTAATTTTATGTGTGAAATATTTTCTTTCACATTTGCCCACAACCATTCACTGACAGCACGCAAACAATGCAAACGCACGTATATAGTACAAATTAATATTTGCATGAAATATTGCTATTGTTAATATGAATTTGCTGTTCATGATGTAATAAGTCAGACACGGACACGCAGTGAACACGCTGGTTCTATGCCCACATCTTTGCGATTTGTGATGATGGTGTCCATTTATTCTCCCTTGCTGAATCAATATGATACAAATGATATGAGTTTGTTTCTAGTCCATTTTAATCAATGGTGAATATATAATAACTGCTGAATCATTGCAGGATAATTATAAATAAAATAAAAATTAAACTGTTTTGTAATGTCTCTGTTTGCGCATGTGCGTTAAAACGTTGTTTGTGATTAATTGTAATAATGCTCTGGTGTTCTTATTACTTAGATTATCAATGAACAAAGAAATTGAAACGAAGAAGAATGCAAAGGATATTGGGATGTTCCAGGGAAAAAACGAGCTAGGGAAACAAAACTAAAATAAAAGTTGTCAATTCACAGACTTTCTTCTTCACAATTAAACTCTTTTAAATATATTTGGAAACACGTAGACCCGCTTTGTAATAGAAACAGCACACAATATTATTATTCGTAAAGAAATTTGTGTAATTACAATATTTAAACGTCGGAAACATTGTGAGTACTGCTCACTTTTGCTTAACAGTCGATGAAATAACTTTTGTTGCCAGCTGACCAACTGATACACCTCTAAGAGATTCTTTCCTTCCTGTCTTTCTTGTAGGTTAGCGACCTCTTGGAAATAAAAGACACTAAACAGAAAAATAAAACAATTTTATTTAGCATTTCCGTAATTTGATTCGTTAAAGTGACACATTCAGACAGAACTTTTCGTTTCCATTGACAGGAAGGGTAGTTTATATAGTCTCAACTAAATAAAATGTTATTGCATTAATTCTACATGGGTGTATCACATTTTTTAGCAGCAGATAGTAATCTCACCAAAAAAAAAAATAATTGAAGCAAAGGAGCACTAAGAAAGTAAAACCAAAATAAACAAGTAACAAAAGAATATTAAGATTCTATTAAATTCAAAAAAACGTAATGCACCTAGACCTAAGTAGCTGTCTAAATAACTATAATAAACAAGAGACCAGGAAATACCTGAGATTATTGAAACAGTATAGTACAGAGATGTATGGAATAGAAAGCAATATCGAGTCTGTTATTTTTTTACAGCAGTAGAATGACAGTTGATCACCCAACATTTTAGAGACTACTTCCCATAAATTGTTGTTCTTTCTGAAGTAGTTATACGTGTCTAGTTAAGATAATGTCAAGAAAAGATTGCATGGAGTCTATATAAATGACAAAATATTGAGATTACTTAGTGTCAAATAGTTTTGACCCAAGAAAATCTTTATGTTGTTGCTCCATATGTTTGTAAGGAGCTTAGTAGGAGAATATTAAAATCGTCAACAATACTACCAATGTAGTCTGCACCAATCCATAAGACAAAGAAGAGTCATAAACAAAGAAGAATATAAACAAAGATTACACGAAGTGCGCGTGAGCCAGCACATGCTCTGGGGATGTATTTTTTTTTTTTAAAATGAGGAGGGATACTTCATACGTAGTTTGCGAGACCTGTTGCAGGTCACAGCTGCTGCCATATGCGACTGAGCCCTCAGCCTCAGAGGTAAGTACAATGATGCTGTTGTTCACTTCTTCCTATACCCATGTATACGGCATGACGGGTAGCTGTAGTGTTTAGATTCACAGAAGAAAATGACCACGGTAGGCAATTTTATATCGCAGGGTTATTAAGTGTCAAAAAAGTTTACTCAGTTTTCTGCAGTTTTAAAACATCACCTGAATATCTAATCCGCCATATTGATGAAAGGCTTAGTTGTTTACGTGGCTAGCCGACACGTACACAACCTTCAGGGAGCGTAAACAGAACCCAGCCACTATCAACATCCATCAAGGACACGATCACAAATCGTAGAATAACTAAAAGTAACAGTTAGAAAACTGAGAGGAGAAAAAGACTTTGCCTGATAATAATGACAATATGGTGTATTCTAGTGTGTGAATGTGTGTGTTTGGGCGCACGATTTTGCGTGTATGTGTGTGCACGAGCACTAGAGAGAGAGAGGCTGGGTCGAACAACAAACCAAGAAAGATATCAGCAGGTAAAATTTTAATTAAAGAACGGGAATTTAGTCACAAATATTTTTAAAAAATGAAGAAAAACTATTTAGTAAATACAACATAAATATGAACTTAACCCCTCAGTACAGGTTTTACACCAATAAAGTATAAATAAAGTATTCGTTTAAAAAAGAAGACGAAGAAGTGAATGGCGTTTTAACCCATTTAAAATAAATGATTTGTTGTCCTATGTCGGTGAGTCACTTGAGCTGTAGATCGGATTTTTCCGTTTGAATAGAAGTTGTGTAGACTTCATTGTGTTGAGAACTACAAGCATCAGAAAACAGAGGGAAAGAGATAAACATACTAAGAAAAAGGGTATTAAATGAAGGACCTAGAGAGACAATTTTACATAGAACTTTTAACAGTTTAAAATCGCTAAAGATAAGTAAACATAAAAAGCAAACTGATCTCTGTTTACTGTCCTTTGTGTTGATTATTTCTTTGTGCTGATTATTTCTTTGTGTTGATTATTTCAGACTAGTTGCTGAATGAGTAGAATCGTAAACATCCTGGGGTGTGTCCACATGACTGGCCTACGCTGCCCTTGTCCCTCCTCTGTTACACTGGAGTATCTCATCCTCATGTTCCTAATACACGCAGCTGCCGTATCAGGGCAAAGTAATGAAACCGTTATCATCCTCCTCATCATCATCATCATCATCATTATCATCATCATTATTGAAGTCCTAGGGAGACCTGACAATTTTTCTGCAGCTATGGGGAAAGAGCACTTTTTATCGTGTGCTTGTGTTTAGATTTTGGTTTATGCCTGTTTTCAGTGAGTGAAAGATTTGATTTGTTACATATTTTATCTCTGCCCAACGGAACATATCTACATGATTAAAACACTTAAACAGAAACAGATATACATATCACCATGTGCTGGACAGTAAGTTTGAAAATCAATCGCTGTTGAGAGAACGGAGACAAATGTAAGGAGAATTTTACAAACATATGTCACCGAACAACCATGTATTATTTTTATTATTGTAAGCATCAATACAAGTGTTAATGTTACAGATGGCAAGGCTACATGCTCTGTATCGCCAGTGCAGTTAGGTCAGGATGTTGTCCTGACATGTCACTTCCCCGAGGATCTCAGTGTCACCAAGAAAGACTTCACGGTCTACCATTACTCTCAACCGAACAATCCAGGTCACAAAAACACTATTCAAAAATAATATTTTTCACTTTTATTTCTAGTAGTCAGTCTCTTCGCACATGTATGTCTGCGCATTTTTGTTGGTGAAAACAATGATGTTGATACACAAACAAGAAATCAGCAGAGTATGAAATTCAACAGTAAATATTAAATCATCCATTAAAGCAAACTGTCTAGTCAGAGTAAAGGAAGATATCTATCAGCTATTACCATTTTTCTGTATTTCTTTTAAGAAAAAGAGCCATCAATGTCTTTATATATATTATCAAGATCACAAGCAATACAATTGTCATGTTCAAATAATATTTTTGCGTCATAAAAAATAATTAATTGATCATTAAATAATCCACAAATTGAGATAAAGGTACACATGGTTTGGTGAATACAAATCCCAACTACAAAATTTCACAAATGTTTTAATAAATAATTTATAAGGCTCATTGGAAGAATAATCAGAGAACAATAAATTTATCTAAATAGTTTTCTCTGAAATCTGGGTCATCAGATGCTGTGATAGACTGCTGGTGGATGAAAGGGGAACTGGACTGTTATACTCGGCCTGGTTACATTTACAACAAGAACATCGGCCGACACCTGAATGTCACAGTTCCTCACGTGCAGCCGGCGGTGATGGGGACATACGCTTGTCAAGTAGCGGGCTACGGACCCAACAGTGTGGAAACCTGCGAACTTCATGGTAAACAATGAATTTTCAATGTAAAATGTAAATACAGTTTTACTGAGTTGAGTAAAAATATTGTGCAGTACAAGTTAAGAAAGTTTTGTAGTTTATTTCAGAACATTTCACCTCTTTTCTGGTATCTATGTTGTGCTACATATGTTCCGTGCAGTTTCTTTATTTTAAAATTCCTTTTTAAAGACAGTTTTTAAAAAAATCCAATAGAAGGTTATCATTTGACATTCACGAAGTACTGCTTTGAGTGGAAAAGTTCTTGATTGGTTTGTTGCAGCTACAGCTAATACCTGCTCTGTTTCTAAGACAAACTCTTCCTATCAGGCAAGTCTCCGATGTTTCTTCAACGAAGACATCGGGAAAACAAAGAAGGATTTCAGTGTTTACCAGCACAGAGCCAATGAACACAACCTAAGTATTAAATAAATTTCTTTTTTTCTACCTGAACACTAAATCAGTTTATATTATCTTTATGTTTATCTGTCTTTGTTTCTCTTTGTCATTCTGTTTTATACATTTCGTGTCTTGTCATTAATCTGGAGATTTCATCTACATCTGTATGTCCTTCTTTATTTCAGTTCATCCAGATGTTAACTCATTTTTACTCTTCTATGCATTCTTAGACAATGGTTCACTTACAGGGTATATGCGTGAATAATGCTCATAAACGTAAATAATTATAAGCTTTGTTAATGGTATTCTTATGCACAAAAGCAGTTTTATTTTGATTTATTGTTGTTGACTGTTACAGCTGTTGTACTGGCCTGCAGATGGGAGAACGGAAAACCAAAGTGCGATGTCGGAGACGGTTACCTGTTTAATTACCAGGTGTCAGTTTACCTCACCGTTGATATATCGCATGAAGTGACAAACGAGCCCTGGGTTTTCTCTTGTTCCCATTCAGGCTCAAAACCAAACCAAAATATAGCTTGCCAGTACTATTTTGCTAAAGGTAATGAATAATTCATTATGAGATGATTTCATGCTATCGGTTCATCAACAGACGGGTTGTATAACTACATTTTCATGATCTTCTAACACAGTATCAAAGCTTTCGTTTAAGACTAAACCCTAATGACAAATTGTAGCCACATAAAATGGATAACTCTGTCGTCGGTATTTGTCAAGAAATACAATTGCCTCTTATAGCCTTGTAGAACACAAACAAGCAATATTTTGTGAGCGAGTCAGGGGCGTCTAGTAGTGTGTGGTGTGGTAGAGACGCTTGTCACCAGTCCAGTACGAGGTCTTAGGTTCCGATCTCGTCTCGGGATGTCTAGTTGCAGGGCCAATCGCCGTGTTTACTCTTTTTGTACTCCCCTTTCCTCTCACTCTGTCTATACCCATAGGGAGAATCAATGTATAAGAAGCATTTTCCCTTCATTTTAAACCAACCAGCAGGAAGTTAGTTTAGTACAGGTCCTCATTAACCCTCCTGAAATGGAAAGGTTATATCCAGTATATACATGTGGAAGAAACTCATCTGCTTAAGTGGCATAACTGCCTTTACCTTTTTTTATATAGAAAAAAAATCCAAACAGAGAAATAACTTTACGACTTGATTAGAACTTAATAAAACATTAGTAAACAAAATAGTTCATGGTATTTGTGATGGGAAGTTTGTTGATAACAGTTGATGGGTTATGATAAATAATTGTATTAGAATGAATGGGTCACAAATCAATAATAAATAAATGGTGATAGGACGTTGAAGGATGATGATAGTGATGACTTTAACGAAGATAATGACGATGATGATGTTATCATTGATAAAACTAAGTTGTCTAACTGATCACATCTTGTTTTGAATTGCCTATTGCAGATAAACATTTTGAAGACAAACTACCCCTGGTAATTACGATAGTGTTATCAGTCTTTGTGTTTGTGTTGATGCTGATGTTGATGCTTGCGGTGATATTATACAAAAGGTAAGAAAATCGAGTTTCTCTTAATACGTAGCTGTTGTACGATATTATCTTGAGTATTTCACATTGTCTTATCAGGTACTGATCTCTTGAAATGAAATCTTAAAGGAACTAGCAGCTAGACTGCTCCGTCACAGCGAGATAGAAATCTGTTTAGTAGACCAGGTGTGCAAGAAGGGATAACCTTGGATTAATATAGTAATCATCAGAATATATGTCAACAAGTACTTGAGGAAATAAGTTTGATAGGTTCTATGTCCACACGCAGGACTGATTAAACTGGAAGACTGCGTGCCTTTCCCCATGCCATTCATGTCTTTTATACAACAGCGGGTGTCCATCAAGGGTTCTGCTCAAAATTTGTGAAAACCTGCGAGAAACCTTTTATTATCACCATAATTTTCTCTCTAACAGAGAGAGACTCATATGTGGTTTGTACTTTTCAGACGGTGTAAGTCGTATAACAGATATCATTAAGATAATGAAGACATATTCAGTAGACTGACAGACAGAAAAAGTGAAAACAGGTTTGATACAATCGTTTCAAATAATAAAGTCATGGCAAACTTTAGCGGTTACAGCAAGATAACAGCATGAGTTGATCTGCACAATATCAATAGTAGTTATTAGCTCAAAATTGTCTTGAACAAACGAATCCACATAGAAATCCGTGTTAAGGTCTTTGATATAAAACTGAAGTTTCAGAAAGAAAAAGCGAAGACGAGACATCATCTGTTCAGAAGGTGAAGGGCAGCAAATGATTTCGATAAAAGTAAGTAATTTAGCAAAATAAGATGATCACACAAATCTGTCTGCATAACATGTCTGGCTACAAATTCGGTTCCATTTTTATTCATTCAAAAAACGTTTTTAAATTACACATTCAGTGCTTTCTTTTTACAGAGCAAAACCCGATGGGAGATAACTAAGGAGTTTCAAAACTACTTGGAGAAAGAAATTCATGGAATGTTTCCTAATATCTTGAATACCTTTTACTTCGTGCCTCCAGTATACTTTAATAGAACTCAATACAAAACACAGCTTGCTGCCGATGAAGTCATCTACGTCCTGGACTCTCATGACCCTCCTGACTTCAGACAGGACCAAGCATTACAACATGTCTTTCACTGCTTACGGCACATGGCAGAACAGAGACAGGAACAAATGTTTGTTCTGACACAGTTCAGGTACGAAGACTATCTAAACAGTCCAGATAGCAAATACAATAAACACAAGCTGCCTGTACCTGCTGATCTGAAAGAGGCTGATAAACGAACAAAGTGTTTCGACCTTCTCATCTTTCACCGAAGTCTTGGAGTCTTAGTCGTGGTGGTCAAGCCTGTCAGTGGGGATGGCCATGATGACCATCAGAAACTGGCCTCACTTGTGGAACTAGAACTATCCGAGGCCATCCAGCAGCTGAATATGGCTAATAGCATACTCAAACATCTTATGTCGGATCAGGACGTGCATCCGATAATCCGACATGCTGTGATAATGCCCAATTTAGAGAGTTCTTCGCTACGGGAAGCCATTAACACTGATTCGAAAGTGGTCAAGGTAAGTCAGTGAGTCATTCCTAGTCAGTTACAGCATTGTCAATTTGAAACAGCGAAAATGGGTTTTAAAGTCCTGCTTCGTTGACGTTTGACTTTCCCACATATTCTGCACATAATAATAAAAACCTTTGTGATGTACTATCTTAGAACTTGCTCAGATGTTTGGGAGCTACAGCAGAAGAAAAAGTCGAGGATCTGTGTCTGTGTGCCGAGCACCTGTCAAAGCCAGACACACCTTGGGACGTCAGTTCTGAAGTTGTCAGTAACATGCAGAGATGGTTTAAGAAGATAATGAAAATCCCTGTGTTGGACACAAGTTCTTACGAGAAGTTTTATGTCAGCATGATCGCTAGGTAACCCTTTGTTTTGTTGTTTGTTTTTTTCTTTACGATTCATAGTTTTTTTTCATGTCAGACATCCGTCCTTTCGTCCAGATAAACACATAGCTACAAAAAAAAAAAAACAATATAGTTTTGATATTTTCGACAAAAGCCCATCACCTTAGCCTGTCCCATATATAATACGGACCAAAAAGACACCTAACGATACGACAATCTTTATAAACTATTGAAAAAATAGTTTTAACCTTTTTTCCCACAGATGAACAAAATATGTCTGCATCATTATCAAATAATTATACATTTTATTGATGACTAATTAGCTGCTAGAATATTTTCAGGTGGCAAAGAAAATGATATTTAATGATGCATTGAATAAAGCAAGCATGGAATAAATTCTAAATCGATGATGATGATGATGATGATGATGATGATGATGATGATGATGATGATGATGATGATGATGATGATGATGATGATGATGATGATGATGATGATGATGCAGATTTTGTGGGCCTGCCACAAAGTCAAGTCTAAAGGTCCCGAATGCTTCCGCACCCTTCGTGTTGCCCAAGACACTGGACGAAGCCGTGTTCTTGACCGGACAAATGTTTGAGCGGTCTGTACTTAGCTCAGACATGGCTGAACTGTTGAATAGTCAAAGAAGGTTTCTCTATGGGCCACCCAATACGGGCAAGACAAGGATGCTGACTCTCATTGGAAAAAAGTGTCTGTCCAGTGGCAATGATGTGCTCATCGTTAAAGACGAGTCTTCAAAGAGCGACAGCTTTCTCTCGGAACACTTGCAGGCGCTAGCAGCATCCAACACGAAGTTACCAAGGTCTACTTTCGGCTCAGTCTACACTGAAACATGCGACTTGAAGCAGAAAACAGCTGAAATTATCGACAGAATCAAATCACAAGAAGAGAAGAAAGTTCCACTTGTCCTCCTGGACGACGTACATCTTGACGAGTAAGCTATGTGTTATGGGAGACAGAACTGGTAGATAAATCTGCAATTGAAGCTACAACTATGTAAAACAATATAAATTTCAATATTCAGTAATGCTGTTTACAGTGAAGGTAGAAACATATTTTAGCAATGTAAATAATGAAATCACATTTTAAAGAATAACTCTATACCTAAAACAGTACTTGTACAAAACTTCGCGCAATGTCTGTGACCGTTATGTCATTCAATCACGAAAGTTATGCCATAAATAGCAGAAACAGTATAAAAATCCATAAATCAGTAGTTCATTTTATAAAATCAAACAAACAAAACAAACAGACATTTAATCCAAGATAAATGGATAAAAACACACACAAACACAGTAGTATGAATCTAACATCATGTGCGTTCATATACGTATTTGCAAAGCCTTTATTGTATTTTTGCAGGCAAAATTTAAAAATCGTTCTAGAGGCCCTGCTAAAAGAATTTCAGGGTCTATGGGTGACTTCTATCAGTCGCCATACGTGTTCAGAAGGTTTACCTGAATCATCGCTCACCTGCTGTCTGAACTGCCCGCCGGCTACCTTGAGAGTAGCACCATTGGCAGACAGGGTGTACGGGAAGCACACAGGTTCAAATGAAGCATCACAGCATTTCTTTCCTACAGACGGCCCACCTGTCAAATACTTCTACCACCGAAAACAGTCACATCTTGGGTGTCGTCTTCAGTAGACTGCGGGACGGCCATTCCCTGGTCCTCTACATCACGTGAGTGTAAGGAGTGTGGACTGAACGTCGGCGAATTTCTTACGAAAACTCTTCTCATCCGCAAATCTGGTAAACTTCACCGCATTGTCTATTATATTAAATTATGGCTACATTTATATCATACCTGTTTAACACTGCAACGATATCAAGAATCCATTTTTTGTTTTTGTTTTTTTATAGTTTTTGTTTGTTACTACTACATAAAACAATTTCATAAATGAGGACGATTTCATATATATATATGAGTAATAATTTTTTTTTCTATTTATTCCTCAGACCTAGCTGAGATGGAAACACACGTAAACAAGTCCGCGGCTCAGGTAGAAAACATGGCTAAATCAAGATCAGTTCTTCACTGCAGTGACATTCTGATTGTGTTTGAGTGTGAAGGGAGAAAAGATAACTTCCTGAGGGGCTTAAGGGAGTCTGGCATCGCAGTTCGTCTGCTCCAGTTCGAAAAGGACAAAGTCGTTGCTACTGACGACGGCGACACCGCATTGGCTTTGACTGTTGGTCAGATGCAGATGTTCAGGGCAAAGAGAAAAATCGTTGTGTATGTGGAGTCTGATTCTGAGTGCAAAGATGTGGAGAACAAACAGCGAGCCATCACCAGCTGTACTTCACAGCTGATTGTGGTTCGTGTGAAACAGAACATTCCGTCACAAATGATCAGCTTAGTCTTTAAATGATATGGAAATTTCATAATACATGATATTTAATTATAGATGTCTTACAGATTTTTTTACAACTTTCTGTTATACAAGGTCTATGTGTGTTCACTTTGTTATGCAATGTTAATGAGGATATAGTGTGAAATAGTATGACATAAGGAATGTTAATGTGTTTTTGTTACAGATAGAAAATAAATATATGTATTTTGGCCAACATGTATAAATTAAGGAAAAAGAAACATAGATTGGCTTGGGAAAGTGCAGAGAGTAAAATGTTAAACTGTTTACTATTAGCAGTCTGAAATGTAGTCATCAGAGTCTGCTATATTTTGTATGTATAAACACAATCTATCATCTCTTTCAAAGGTTTATGTTATTAATAAACACAATGAAGTTTAATGATATTAAGAGAAAGTTATTTTCTTTTGAGAAATTTAAATAACGCTTATAGACATTTTTATAAATTTAGATGTAGTTTTCATACCCCAAGTACTCTGTAGGCAACATGATAACATATTACGCTTAATAATATAGATTAAGTATTCTTTGATCAATAGAGGGAAATGTATTAAAATCCTTTTGTTTAATCTTTATAGCCACACACTGTGATTTACATTTATAATATTAATTTGTTTCTAGTCGTAGTAACCTATGATAACGAAAGACACTGACCAGAGAAATATAAAAAAATGTTTTTGTGTGAGCACCTATCATTTGATTCACATTCTTTGTTGTTATGAAAACTTTTACTAAAATGATATTTTTAAAAATTGTATAAACTTTAAATACTCATTTTAATAACAAAAAGACATGGCCAATAAACCTGAAAAAGCCTGCGCTTTCTTTGCTTTATTCTATAATAAAAGATATGTTGCTAGATGGATGTAAGTAAATAAATGACATAAACCATAAAAAGCTTTTTTCGTAAACAAATCTCCGACTGTCTAACATGTGTGATAATGCATGGCACCTAACACTCCTCGTGCTTTGGCATGTAACTGTGGGAAATCCTGACGAACTGATTGGCATGTTCAGTAGGGCTGGACACATGATGCTGAAAACAGCTGGACTTGAAATTGTTTTGAAAGTCTAGGAGTTTTGCATGGATATGACTATGTCTTGCAGGAATAATTATGTAATGATTGGTTGCTAGTAGCAGCAAAGTAGCAGCATACCCACCTGAAGCAAAAGACCTATAAAGATTAAGTGAGACGATACAAAAGGTAAGGGAATGAAGCAGTGAGAAAAAAAAAGAAAAGATAATAATGGGGATTTGCGGTGTTGAAATTTCAAACACGAAGATCGAATCCCTGTATCGCCTGTACAGGTGTGTTATGTATGACACGATCCACCGTATAACAACTTCTTTGAGGACCTCAGAAACATCAACAAAGGACTTTCATCTCTATAAACCTGCTTACGATAATCGAATGTCCCGAGACATGTAATGGCACAAACATTTTCTTGTTCTTTTAGTCTTTTTCCGTTTGTAGGCCCTGTTCGTTCATATAGGCGTACAGATAAATAGAAATACAAAAGCTGACAAGCAGCCCAGTTAAACATGTAGATAATTAGTGTGATTCATTCAGATTATTTAGTCAACCGCAGCATCTACGGGCGCCACTGTTTAACAATCAGCAATCATAGGTGGGAATAGTTTATGAGCTCTCGTCAATCACATTTATTCTTTTTCTTGCTTAACAACAAAATTGTTTGGCTTGCTGTTTGTAATTAACGTGTGCTCAAATGATGTGTAAATTGTAGTGATCGAAGCTAGTTTTTGTGCCTGGTTGATGGTTAATTCATAAACTTAGAGTTATCCAGTCAGCGATATTTTGCTCTGTATGTAATACATATCTACAAGTCACTAAAATCAAAGACTACTTTGGAAAAATGCTTCACATTCGAATCAGTCGGTCAGACTGTTATATCTTTCTATATACGATGCTCAATGTTCAACAACATTAAGAGCAAAATAACAAAGATAGCAATGTATATTCTTTCCTTTATCAAGAGAAACACAGAGCAATTTCTTTTTATAGAGTGCCGAATATCACAACCATTGACCAAGAGAAATAATAAAAGATCAACTCTGATAATTACTACTCATATAGGAACAAGGTGAAATCCAAGCTAAGATTCTGTCAAGTGGGACTGGATGTCAATCCTTACTTTCAAATACCTGCTGAGACTGTAGGTATGGACATATCATCTAGCACAGAGGTCTACCTGACTCCAATGACCACGCCCATTAGTGTCACATGGTCCTCATTGTCCTGCGGTCTTTATTCTCTTCCACAGCAGCTGCAGCTCTCCATGGTTCAAGATGATGGCTTCACAACATTGCTTTCCAAACACAACATGCTGCTTACCTGCGATGTATGCACAAACTTTTTGTTTTATCTCGCCTTCACAGCCATAGAACCCGAGTATTGACGTGTGTAGCATAAGGTTAGGAGCTAATCGCAGGTAACACCACAATCACACCGGGACATTGATTGCAGGCTGCTCTCCACACAGCAGGTGCCACACCTGCCTCAGGTGTCACGGTGGGAGTTTAATCTGAGCTCTGATTCTTACCGTGATTTACCAGTCTATTTAAACCCCTACACCACCTTCATATTTCAGGTAGAAACGTTTTAGTCAAAGTTATGGTAAAGACGTGAGGTGGAAGTCCAACCAAAACTTAGAGAAGGATGTGATAGTTAAATATTGTTTTAATTTCTCTATGATTTAACTTCTATTCAAATGTTTGAGTGTACAAATATTAGTGTATGCGCTAGTTGACTTGATCGTTAATTTCTAATTAGTCGATGCAACAGGTGTGCCAGTTTGTAGGTGGGAGGACGAAAATCTCAGGTAGGTTCGAGAACATTAGCTGTTTAATAACGAGGGACCTCCTACCTCACCGCGCAGATACTACAGGTGGTGATAGGAGCTCGAAGCTTGCTCTTGCTGGCTCTCAAGCTCAGATTCTGAAGAATTGTCCCTGTCATCGTCATTGTCATCGTCATTGTCAAGATCAAGTGTGCTACTTGGATTTCTCTGGCAAAGGTATTTGGTGAATTCTTTTTGGATTTCTATTGTACTTCTTTCCATTGTTTTGGTTTTTTCTGTTAACCAAGACTACCGCTGGTCATATCAAGATGATTTCGAAAAGAAAAATTGAGGAAATAAGTAAAATACTGTCTTTAACTCTGTTTAAAGGCTGTTTGTATGTAGCTTTATCCATGAAAATTATTTGCTGCTGGCTGGTTATAGTAACTGAAGAGTAATCTTGTTGATTTATCTTTTTGATCAGCTGTATACTTACATTAACACAATCTTTGTGGTCTTCAGTCTTCTGTCTTCAAACTGTTTACCTATTTTTTCTGTCTCATTTCCTTCTGTTTGCTTATTCTATTATAAAGATAAGGAAAGAAAGAAATAAACTATCAAGACTGTAACCCTGAGGTTCCAGAATGATCCTGTCCATACTAACGAAGCTGCGCCAGCTGAAGCCGGGCAATGATGATGAAAAGATGCTGGAGAAAAGAGTGAGTGTTTTAGTATAAAAAAGGATTTATTTATCCGTTATATAGAAAAAATTTGAAAGACAGTTTTTTTTTTTACCTACAATAATAAGTATTTGATAACACTCTGTTCCTCTCCTTTGTGTTACAGGGCAGCATCCAAGAGATAGTAACTAAAGAATTCCAAGACTTTCTGGAGAATAAAGCTAAGGAAATGTACCCGGATATGCTGAGCACCTATTACTTTGTTCCTCCCGTTTATTTCAACAAGATTCGCTACAAAACACAATCTATAGGCGATGAAGCCGTCTACGTCCCTGACCTTCTTGACCCGAGTGAAGCAAAACACGACCGAGCCATGCAGCACGTGCTGTACTGCTTACGTCACATGGCGGAACAACAACAACAAATGTTTGTCCTGACGCAGTTCCGGTACGAAAACTACCTGAGCAATCCTGGCAACGACAACGCTAAACACAGGCTGCCTGTACCTTCTGGTCTTAAAGGGGCTGACAAGCGCACCAAGTGTTTCGACCTTCTCATTTTTCACCGAAACCTTGGGGTCATGGTCGCGGTGGTCAAGCCTGTCGTCGGTGAAGTCACCGAAAGTCCAGAGGACCAGCAGAAGCTAACCTCACTAGTGGTTACAGAAGTTTCCGATGCCATCCAGCAACTGAAGAAGGCGGACCTCATGCTGAAACATCTCATGTCGGACCGAGAGAAACTTCCAACAATCAGAGGAACCATAATACTGCCAAACCTTGCAAAACCTTTGCTTCAGAGAGCAATCGACAGTAATGTCAAACTGCTGGAGGTAGGTCAAACTGAGCTAACAATGTTTTTCTCCTGGAGCCAGCTGCTGCACGACTACCTGGGTAGAAACTAGCGAGATGGTTATCATGATACAACTCAGATTTGTAAGCCACAAGCTGTTTAGCTGAGTGATTTCAGAATCTTGATTAACAATATGCAAAATTTCTTTCACTCTTTAATATTCAAACTTAACAGTTTTAGTTGTTATGCCATCCTTTGTTTGGTTAGAAAGAAAAGTATCATACAAAGACTATATAATTTTTCTGTGCTCGTTGTGTAATCACCGCGGACATTTGTTACTCTGGGTGGCCAAGAGTCATCATTTATCACCATAAGCTAAGAAGTGATTTTTTTTGTTTGCCAGCATAAAAATTGTTTAGAGAGTAATAAATAGAGACTTCATCATTGTTTTTCCCTTTAATCAAGAAAATTTCTGCCCTGTTGTATATTTTCAGAACTTGCGGGAATGTTTGGGAGCGACTGCTGACGACTCCCCCGTTGACTTGTGTCTGTGTGCTGAGCAGTTATCATCCCCAAACACACCCTGGGACGTCAGTTCTGATGTAGTCACCAATGTCCAGCAGTGGCTAGAGAAGCTGATGAGGAGTACAGTGGATGGCGAGAGCATGTGGGAGGAGCTGTATGTTAGCATGGTCGCCAGGTAGGTCACCGTCACGCCTCGTGAACTCTGTTGTCACGGTTTTCATGCTTTGCAGTTTTCAAAGATTTGTTAACAGATCATAATCCAGTGTTGGGGAAGGATCAATATCTTTATGTTGAATAAACAGCACGTGCACACCATCGACCGTACTTCATTGTGCAGTTATTTGATCACATCTGAAAAATATCTTCTCATCGTAAGTTTGTGAGTTTTGCTGGTGAAAGAAGCTCTCGAAACTTTTATTATTGTAAATAGTCAAAAAAATAAGTACTCACAAGGGATACTTTTGAAACATTGTATAGCAAACAACGTCCGTGTTTAGTTTCAGATGAACGAACAGAACAAGACTTAGTCTTTGTGTCTTTAACGGCCAAAGTTTAAACTTGAAACCGAAAGTGTTTCGTCCATGCATGCTAGGTCAACAATTGTTCACTATGCTCCTCGAAGAGTAACAAGGAATAAAGAAACTAAGCTAAGGTCAACAATTTAGTTTTGAATATACTGGCCTTGAACAAAGAATAGTGAAACAAACGAAACAAATTAAAAACCCTATATAATTACATATCTCACAGTTAATTATTGCACATCCGTCCTCATCCACCTTCTTCTCATTATAATCCTCATTTCCATCCCATCACCATTTCTTTATTATTGATTTTTTATCATTCCATTTATAAAAATGAAAGAATTCTTAATGATATTTTATCATCATCATCACCATCATCATCATCATTTAAAAAAAGGTATTCAGAATTTGTTTTGTTGTTGTACTATACATGTTTATTTCTAATCAAATTGAAATATTTTATCAACGTTTTGGAACATGCGATGCTATTATTTAAGATTCTGTGGGCCGGCCACTAAGTCCACCCTACAAGTCCCTAACGGATCTGCACCCTTCGTGCTGCCCAAGACCCTGGACGAAACCGTGTCTTTGACAGGACAGATAATCGAGGGGCCGATAATCTATTCGGACATGGCTGATCTGATGACTAGTCAGAAGGCGTTCCTCTCGGGGCCACCCAACACGGGAAAGACGAGGATGCTGAGTCTCGTGGGAAGAAAATGGTTGTCCAGCGGCCATGATGTGTTCATCCTCAATGACGCGTCTTCAAAGACCGACAGTTTTCTCTCGGAACACCTGCAGGCTTTATCCACACCTGATGCAGAGTCATCTACAAAGTCTGTTTCTGGAACGGTCTACATTGAAGTATGCGACTTTAAGAAGAAACCAAGTGAAATTGTTGGCAGAATAAACAGCAAAAGAGGGGACAAGACTCCACATGTCCTCCTGGATGATGTGCAGCTTGACCAGTAGGATAACCTTTTTTTTCTAGTAGGAATACAGAGTAGTTTGGCTCACTGGCTTTAGGGTGTATCATAGTCAATGCCATAAATTATTTTGCTACTTAAAAGTAACAATTAAAATGCAAACTATTTTTCAAAGTTTTTTTCCATAATGATTCAAAAACTATGTACATCTACTGAAAATTATTTGCCAGAAAAAGACATTCATCATTATAAATCACAGATGGACCAGAATTTATTAAATAATTATATATCAAACATGCTCATCTCAATACACCAATTATCAATTAACGAAAACACATATTTATTTATCGATAATCCATCTTTCTTTTGCAGGAAAAATTTCAATACGTTGATGGAGGCATTGCTGAATGGTTTGCCCGAATTCATCTCTGGGTGACATCCACCAGTCGTCTTGCATGTCCAGAAGGTTTACCTGCCACACTCCTGACCAGGTGTCTTAACAGCCCACCGGCAGTTTTCAGAGAAGCGCCACCTGCAGAAGGGTGTTTATGGGAAGAACATAACTACAAGAGAAGCAACAAATTACGTCTGTCCTACAGATGGTCCTCCAGTGAAATATATCCGCTATGAAAAATCGCCCATACCTTGGCTGGCTGCTGCACATGATTCTAGAGAATGTGGACAAAAAGTGGGCGACTTTCTCACAAAAATCCTCTTGATTGCCAAATCAGGTACCTATTATCTATCATCTATCTATCTACATATCTATCTACATATTTATTTATCTAACGTAAGTCCTATGAGTGCCATTTATTCATTCGCTCATTCATTCCTCTTCAGACCCAGTTGAGGCTGAAGCGGACACAACGAAACCTGCAATGTCAAACCGAGTCGACGGTGGAGCGAAGGTCCTCCCTTCAGTGCCGAGACATTTTGGTGGTGTTTGAGCGCGAGGTGAAGGGAGACAACAACTTCCTGAAGGGTCTGAGAGAGTCTGGAATCGCAGTGAACCCAGTCAAGGCTGAGAAGGAGAAGATCGTCGCCACCGACGACAACGACACCGCTTTGGCTGTGACTGTCCGTCAGCTGCAGACCTACAGGACCAAACGGAAGGTTGTGGTGTACGTGGAGTCTGACTCTGAATGTAAGGATGTGGAGAACAAACAGCGAGCCATCACCAGCTGTACCTCACAGCTCATCGTGGTGCGTCCGGGATAAAGGTGCATGTCACAGCTGACTTTGGTTAGAGAATAGAAATATTGGCTTAAAACTGATCTTTGATGAGACACTCTGAAAGCAATGCTTTATTTGATGCTAAAAGCACTTATGTATACCATCTTCTAAATTTTTAAAATCACATAATTTATATAACACTATGGAATGGGTCATCGTTTGAATTAAAATTTATCAACCCTTCTTTTAACAGTTTTCATTCTTGTTAAAAGTCGTAAAGGTCCGTTTAACAAGTAAACTTTCATTTAACTTCCACACTACGAGTAGTTTCGAGCAAATTGATGTATACTTTTTTTTGATGTATATCACATTGAATACTTCACAGTGACAATATAAATATTTTCCACGCTCTGTTTGGTAAAGGGTGAACTTTTTCCATTTTAAAACACATTTTTCTCATATTTCCCAGTTCATCTAAAACTTATGTACCTATTTGAATGGTTAATGAAGCATGGCTGTGATAAGAATATGTATGTAGGCACATGACATTTATAGATGGATTGCTGTGTACCTGAAGGTTAGCCAAGTATGGGACTATGAAAAATGTCTCTCGTGACATAGGAATAAACTCCCCTGTTTCTCTCAAGTTGCATCGGTTATCTTTTAGAAAGACAATAATTAATATGTAAATTACAGGGAAGGTTTGCAGCCTTTTTTATATTAAGCCCTATTTTATACTTTTTTATCGTACCACTGTCTGAGGCATTCATATGTAGACCCCAACTACAAATGCTTATCTTTATACTTTAATATTCATTCTTTCATCATTTCATTCATGGACAAGGCAAGATTAAGTAGGCCCCATACTTAGGCAAAACAAGCTTTGATGTATGTGTATTCTCTAATTACGGATTAATGAGCTGTAACTGCATATTTTACTTGCTACATTTTCTCATGTGAATAAATATACTATTAGTTGATCACATGTTATTTTGTTTCCTAGCATGATGTATTTGCAAGTATATTACAAGAGTGTTGCAAATTAATGTAAGATTTAGGTTTTTTATTAAACTATTACAGTATGTCTACTTTTTTCAGGGTATCTTCATGGCTGGTGTAGGCTCTGTGTGTATATGTGAGTGTGTGTGTGTGTAAATGCCTGTGTTGTGTTTGTGAAAGAGAGTGTAGATGCTGCATGATGACAATGACAGCTGCCTGATTGCAAACTTAGTAATGTGTCAGTACATCAAAGCAAGTGCTTACAAAGTTTCACAACCTCTTTTTAATTTTTTATTTGCCAGTCATTGTGCTAACTTCTTACACTCACTGTGTTCAACTTTCTTGCAAAATCAAATTAAAAATATTTAAATCTTGTGTGAAAAGTATTTTGAAAGGCCTAATATGTCAATTCTATGAGTCTATCAATGCATTACAATAAAAAGTAACCACAGAAGCTGAATACAAAAATTATTTTAAATTACTCGACAGAAACAATTGCATGATCTATGAATACAGTAACTCAGAAGGTAAGTAAACTGAGTAAATTGGCTACAAACAGCCAGGTAACCCGGTACTGACAGCTACCTGCTGTAAATAGAATCATGTATGACCCCCAGGTGTGGGAATGTGAACTCCTCCATTGGGAAAACCCTGTAGAGGGAGGGTCAAGTCAGTCGACTGTCTGTCTGATTGCTTCTCTACCAATCTGTTTGATTGTCAGTCTGTTCAAACTGTAAACCACCCAACACTACAACGCTGTGAAGGGCTCCTCTTTCATGAGGAAGTGAGTACATTTGTCGTCAAAGCTGACTTCCTGTTAATTACTTAGTTAATTATGACCGGGACACACTGCGCACGACATTTTCAAACTCTGTGATTCACTTTGTGAGGACTGGCACCAAGCTGTGGAGACTAGCCTTCAAAGACGTTCTTGTGTTTTAGCGACAACGACTAGAGGTAAGTATAATTTTACAAAATATTTAATGGTTGTCGATTTAAATGGTCGCTAACTATAGGAGGGAAGTGACATATGGGAAACTAAGAGATCTGTCTGGGAGACGAGGTTGTTCTTTGGTACACTCCTCGCGACGAGGTGACACTTTGTGTTTGCATGCGTGTGATGTGTGAGATGTGTGTGTATATATATATCATGGGGAGGGGGCTGGTGATGGGGGTAGCTCTATTTATAGTTTTGTGCATACGCATTTTACATTTTGTCTGTGTTAACATTACGTAAGAAATAAAGACATAAAAAATAAACAAAAACAAGAAAAACACACAACGAAATTGTCGCCATTATTGATATGAACATTATTTTTTTAGCAACGATTACATTAATGACTGCCCTACTAAAACGAATTTTTGAATAAGATCGGGATTTCCCTGTTGATTAGACAACTAGGCCACAGTTCGGCTTCAGGTTCGTTTGACCTGGAATCGCTGTCATTATATAGTGTCCACATCTTTGTCCACCCTTCATTCGTGGACATCATTTTTACACCACTTGATCGCATCAATTTTAATATATATGCATAATACTTGACAATCGTTGCTATAAAAGACCTTGTTAGCTGCTGTATATGCTAAGTCCTCACACATTTACTATTATTATTACTGACTACGTATAACGAACTCAGGTCTAAGGGGCTGAACTGAGTTGAGTAGGGTTTCAATACATAAAACGTTTGATTTCCGTGATAACAACATATGTCATTAGCATTTGTATTATGGAATTGAATGTTTATTAAAATCTGTGTATTAATATTTGAATTTAAGAATTACAAGAATTACAGAATTATCACATCAGATCGGAAGCAGGTTTATGTATGTTGTGTGTCTGAACACATTACAGAATCGATCCTGTTTTTCCACGTTTGACTGATTTTCCTTTTTTTCTTTTTTTTTTCACCAAACATTCTTTTCATTTGATGCCTTTTTATACTTATTCGCAGGCAACATGGTGGCAACCATGACGAGGAGTAGTCTGCCACAGAGTGTTTTATTCATCCACATCTACATCCTCTTGCTGTGCTCCTTTTGTTTTGTCGTCACATTAACACAAGGTAACCAACTCCTAAACTTCTGTTCTCATATTTCTTGTTAATACTATGTCTGCCAACACTCGCAGTTAATTAACCCCAAACCTTTCTATTTTATCAGTACAGCAATATATACGAAATATTTAGGTTGTACTTACATTTATTGTCGAGTGTTTAAGCAAAGAGGAACTTTTTATTTCCTTGTTCCAATTGAATTTGTGTTGATAGCCTGCATTTGTATTCGAGAAGATGAGAACTGCTTGCGCCTGGCTGCAATTAAATAGCTAATGAAGAAACATTAGTCATATCACCGAATTATTTCACCGGATATGAAATGACTCACTATGATCTGTTGTTCAGAGGGCAACATCACGTGCTCTGTGCCGTCAGTGTATCCGTACCAGGAATACTAGTTCTGTAATTTGTCATTAATCTTCCTGAGGACCTCAGCTCACAAGAAAGAATATTCATCCAGTCTACCACTACGTCCAAGCAATCCATTGATTACATAGAGTATACAATTGACAGTAGTACAGATCAACTAGGGTGGTTTTGCATATCAGCAGAACTGGTAGCAGATCAAACGATTACAAATTATCCTTGTAAATTAATTACTATTTGCATCTAAATCTCCAACAGTGTAAAACATCCCAAACATGGCAAAGAAACCTTGATCCAGATGGACACACCTTAAACTGTTTAACATTTTTATTTAAAACTTTGTGAATGTCAATACTTTCACTTCACCTGAAAGTCACATTGAAATGGAAACAACAAATGATCATAAACATATTATGTTTAAATAAGAAAGATGTAGTAGATGCTAGGTGGGTCTTAGAGTGAATTATTGATGTTATAAGTAAAAAAGGTTAAAGTAAATGAAAAAAGTAAAGAGATGGATGAGATTAAAATAAAATAAAGTTAATAAGAGAATAAGGGCATATAAGAAAAATAGAAAAAGTAAAAGATGAAAAAAAAATTGTGAC